>NC_089840.1:178887148-180087148 GCF_035609145.1 Eleutherodactylus coqui | reverse complement strand
TGTACACACTGTTAATGATGCATATTTTGAGTTTTCTTTTGTAGATGGTATCAGGGTGAGGATTGATGATTCCGAACCAGATATGCAGAGGTCACACAACAAGATGTCCTAAACGCAGAAGCTCTGCCTCCGCATGTCTCAGGGCAAGAAGCGGAACCGGAGGCCCTCACTGAGGCGTGTGGAGTGGTAGAAGGTAAGTCGGCAACTTTTTACACTGACTCCTGGAATGCATTTGGCATAGCTCATGATTATGGCCCAATATGGAAGGTCAGACAGCTTGTTATCTCAGTAGGACAGCCAATTAAGAATGGTGCAGCGGTGCAGAGTCTCATGGAAACCCTACTACTACTACCTGGCAATGGAGAATCCACACCGATTTCTACAACGGAGAGGCGAGAGATGACACCCTCGCCGACAACACAGCAAAGGCAGCGGCCCTCAAGCCGTGGAAGAAAGAAGAATAGATACTGACAGCATGAGTCAGTGATAAAAACTTTGGACTTTGATAAAACCTTTGGACTTTGATAAAAACTTTGGACTTTGATATGTCAAGGACTTTACAGTTACAAGTCAACGAGGAAGGAAAGCAGATGGGCTAAAAGACGGGAGCGACAGAACAGGACGGCGTATGGCGAACAATCAACAGAACTTGCCTACAGAGGTCCCTGTTCCCCATGATGGCCCAACTGGTACCCAGAATCAAAAGCAGCGATGACGGCGACACTGAACAAGAATGGGTGACACCTGGGTTCTCTGTAGCTGCTGCATCATTTGTCCAGTTAGCATGATCTTTGCCATATGTGAGTCCGGACAGAAGTAAGGTGGCCTTATAACACTTGCCTTGACCACTCTACCCATTTCAGGGATTGCCAATTTGACCGCATTCAGCTCACACCTGTTGGGGAGTATGAACATGTGCTTGTTGTTGCTTGAGTCTTTTTCAGGTTGGAGGCCCACCCTGATACTAAGGTAAATGAGCAGATAACCACGCAGAAGCTCATGAATGAGGTAATCTGCAGATACAGGGTACCGGAAGTGAATGAGGTAAACGAAGGTACACAGGTGTTCTCTTCCAGACTCAGAGGCAGACACTGGGACACATATCTTGCAGCCTGGGGATTGGGTGCGCATCAAGAAGTAGAAGTTCCCCAGGAAGCACCCTCCTGAGCCCCGATTTGATGGCCCCTACCAGGTGCTTCTGACTACTGCCACAGCTGTGAAACTAGCCGAAAGACTTACATGGATCCATCCATGCTTCATACTGTAAGAAAGCTTCAGATCCGGGAGACCAGTCTTAGTTGTGCCAAGGACATTACTCTGGTTAGGGCTAGTGAGAGAGGAGGGTGGCAACTGGAATCCTTAGTCGGAAGAATATGGGGGTATGGTTACCTTCTAGTATAACTCGTTCAATGCTCAAGTAGCCGCATATCCCTAATTAGTCGTATAACCCTCCTTGAGAATAATAAGGACAGCAGGTATTGGAAGGCTGAACTTAGTATGTTGCTTGGTTTTAATGCGGTTTTTACATTAACCATGGGAGATCCAAGCCCGGGGGACGGGGGGACTTACAGTCTGGGGACATACCGGTACGGGAGGACAGATCCCTTAGGGAAGTTTAAAATAAGGGGTATGGTAGATGCAGCCGAATGGAAGCCTTCACTTAGTCCCATGCCCATAATTAACCCCCTCCGCCGTATGATAAAGACCTTGACGAACATGATGATCATAGCCGACCCTACCTTTTGAGGACACCTTGACAGTAGCGACTGGCTACTCTGACCAGAATCTCTGGTTGGAGTTGATGAGGTACAATGCTAACAGGAGCAACAAGTCTAACTGTTGCGTGTGCGGTAGTGCCCGACTACACTCGGGGATGGTCCCCCTAAATCTCCCTGTAGATGCTGAAGAGTGGTTTATTAGTCTCTTCACGAACATTTCCACTAATTACACTGTCCGTGAGAAATGGAAGAAGGAATACTCTATAACTACTTAAGTGTTTTGCACCGGAGAGAGTATTACTGACTACCCTGGAAACTACACCTGCCAGGCAATTAGGCAGGGTAGAGGGAGATTTTTGGGGAACTCACCAATATTTCCCTTGTTTAAAAAAGATGAAGAGCCAGTTCCGATAATGCAAACCACATACGCTACCAAAGAAAAGGAGAAATGTACTAGTACTGTGCCTGCCCCGATCTCCTAAGATGGATTGTCAGTGGAATTCCCATTTGCCAAGGGATAGTGCAGAAGACCTTAGGTTCCGGCGAGGGCACACCCTGTGGGGTGTTAACGTGTACAGATAGAGGGTATGGATGCCCGGAAATGAGCCCAGGGAATCCATGGCCTCCCTCTGAGGTGAGGTAGAGATCCCCCCCCCTAGGAGTAGGGACTTACGGGCAGTGGGAAAACCCTGACGCAAGGGTGAGGCGACCTGGACGTGTTCACCATTAGGACTATCTGCAGGAGGGACATTGGTGTGGGTGAAGATTAGGGAGTCCCACGCCGTGCGTACCTGTGCACACTACTAGTATGTACTTCTAGTACAGCACATTAGAGTGAGAAGAGAGGCTCCTGGTGATAGTTTTGACCCACACATGTACGTTGACGTCATAAGGCAGCCAAGGGGGGTACCTGACGAGTTTTTAAAAATTTTCCTGATTTATTATGGTAAATAAAATGTTGACCAGATTAGTTATGTTTATTATAATTAACAGCGGTTTATAAATTATACTAGAGACGCCTTATAGGGACTAGTCGACCAATAGGACCTACCTCGACTATGACTTTTCAAAATAGAATGGCACTAGGTACGATTTTAGCCAAAAAAGGGAGTGTCTGTAAGATGATAGGGGAGACTTGTACCTACATTCCAGACAAAACGTGACCCGCAGGTAAAAACGCAGTTGCCATTAAGAAGCTGACCGCACTAACTAAAAAGAGCTAACCTTAGTCTGTTTTCCTCAGTTGGGTACCTAACAGGAGAAGGGAAAAATATAGAAAAATAAGTTTTAAAACATTGTGTATTTAGAACACTGTGATAGGTTTTCGCTAAGATTTTGCTTTATTTTATCTGCAGTGCACTCTGCTTATGTCCACGCAACATACCGGTGTTACAACGCCCCTGGTCCTGTTACCTTGCCGCCTCTGGAAAAGGGAAGTGGGAATAATCACCCTTTAGCTCTTTCCTTCCAGACTAATATATATGATAATGCACGTACTAATAAGACAGGGGTTCAGTCATGTTGATCAGTTATTAGATAGTCCTGATTTTGCACTCTTGTTGATGAATCGAGGTAAAGTCAGGAAGGCGGGGTTCTATACAAGTTATGCAGTGTTTACCTGAAATAGTGAAAGTCGCACCTCTCCTAACCTGATTATATTTGTCACCTTTATAGTCATCCTAATTTCTGTTTGTTGTTGCATACAGTGTATTCCGACCCTGATGACTGCCTGGTCCACCTGTCCCACTACGACGTCCAACAAAAAGCCCACTGTTAGCGCAAACGTCGTCATCATGGATCCAGAATACAATGATGTCGAACCATCCTATACCCCCATGGCAGCAATAGCTCCAGTGTACAACACAATGCGAGTCTAGGGTCAGCGGTGGGGGTGGGACGGAACAGGGCGAGTTTAGTGAAACAGATAGTTTCAAGGGGGGTCTGTGGTGGAAGCCCAGTATATATCTATATGGATCGGTGGGCCTTGGCAGTAGACAGTTGTCAATTTAACTATCTGTATACATATTTGCTTTCTGTCTTGCTACAAATATAATGTTCTTACAGTTATGCAATAGGTACTTCCGCTCATATGAAAATATCTGTTTTATAACTCTGCTGACATGGGGAAGCCAACATGAAACTTCTGTTCTCAAAACGCTGACAAGATAATATATAGTATAAACACGTTACATTTTCCATCTGTTTTGCAATTTTGGAGGACAGTTAACTCAGACATGGACAACCGCAGTCTGAAACAGCTACCGCAGAAATTACCCAAGCAATTTTACTGGAAACGTATGCAAATAACATGGGAGGTTTGTGCAATTTATAGTTCATGATGTAACATCCAATCATATCGAAGGAACCACACGTGGCTCCAAGACAACCCACTCATTTCATCCACCACCTGATGGCCAATCACAGATGACCGGAGGATGGAAGAATTGCAAGATGCTTATCCAATAATTAAACAATACGTTGTATCTATGTAATCTTTGACCTGCCCAGATGGGCGGATGTGTTAAACTCTTAAAATAGGCTACATGCCGATCATTAAAGTTAGAATTGAGGAAGCTATACATGCTGAACCTCGTGTCAGTGTGAAAACTTCTTATGCGCATTATCAATTCAGAATTAATATGGAGGGGTGTAAACATTCCAAATTGAGTAAGCCGTGGTTCCACAAAGGAAGATTCCACGACAACACATGTGTAGTATGACAGCTTTTGGCATGTAACATGGAGTTGCTGGAAACGGCATTTCTAAACAACTTAGTTGCTACTCTCCCACTGATTGAATTTCCCACCAAACATAGATCTAAAAACTCTGTCTCCTTCTCATGTTGTATACATGTGAAGATCAGATTACCATTATTGTCATTTAAATAATGGAAGAAATTCTGTGGAGAAGATGACCGAGAATCCCAAATTATGATCATATTATCTATATATCTTCCATACCACACAATGTTGTCCAAAAAAATATTATGAGAATTGTACAAACAACGATCTTTCCACCATGCCATGTAAAAATTTGCTAAAGAAGGGGAAAGAGCCAAGCTCATAGGGCATCCGCATAACTGTAAATAAAATTTATTTTCAAACCCCCCAAAATTGTGTGTTAGCAAAAAAGTCGCTATGATAATGTATTCATTCAGATCCCAAGTATAATTACTGAAAGTGCCCAAATGATATTGGATTGCAAGAAGAGCCTTGTCGTGTGGTATGGAAGAGTATAGTGCCTATACGTCACAGGTGATCCATATGTAGTGCTCCTTCCATTGTAATTTATCCAAAACCTGCAGAACAAACAGGGCATCTAACCACTGAAATAATTTTTTAAAGAGGGCCCCCCTGCTGGCAATACTGGGTCTGAATTTGGGAGGAAAACAATCTTTGTGAATCTTGGGGAGCTCATTAAATATGGGACAAATAGGATGATCTTGCCTAAAGAATTTGCGCTGTTTGGGGTTAATTACCCCAAGAATTAGACCTTTTAGCGAGTAGGTTGTCCAGATTCCTGGAATAATTCCCAGTAGGATTCCCTAGCAATAAAAAATATACAGAGAATCCGATATCATGGACACCACCTCTCTGGTGTATAATTCCTTATCTAGTACCACAGTCGCTCCCCCTTACTAGCTTCTTTAATAATAATATTAGGATTTCGGGACAGCTCCTCAAAGGCATTCCTTTCTGCATACGATAAGTCTGTTTATTTTTGAAAGATTGTTTGTCCAAGTTTACTAGCTCCTTCTCCACCTGTGCTTGAAACTGGTCCATCACATTAGTTCTGGTCTGTAAAGGTTAGAAATTCGGATTGGTGATTTGCGGAAGATGGAATATATTGTTCAATTCCATATGCTGGTCTTCCTCTAGGTCAGTGTTCAGACTATTCAGCATACTTATGCAAAGCTGTTCTTTGGCTTAAAAATCAACTGAGATATATTCCTGATCTAAAGGATTGAGAGAGTGTGGTATAATTTTGGGTGAAGGACAGACTATTGGATTAGATGTCCCCATTGGATTACTGGACTCCAAAAAAATCTTTTTTAACTGTAAAATTTCTTCTGAATTTGTTCACATCCTTTAATACCTGGGAAAGATTCATATGACATGAGGGAGCAAAATTGAGTCCCTTGGTTAGAACCCTGATTTTATCCCATAAAACATATTCTGCACTTCTATTTGAAGCAGAAAATTCCATGCAGGAAAAAGTGTCATCCACGCTTGCTTGCAGAATAAAATATATAATCTTCCTTTATTTAGACATATTTAAAATTGCCAGGTATAAACATCTCTGGACCAGACGCGTATCGGCTGCACAGAGCCTTCGTCAGTGGTATGATCTGATTAGAGTGTGGGACCAGCTTAAATAGGTGGAACAGAACAAATAATTACAATGACTGTCAGCTGTACAGGCTATAGGGCAAAAGGGAAAATATACAAAAAACATCAAACTATTACTGGTAGGATAATGCTTATAAATGAAACTTGTAATAAACACATATCGCACACATAACAATATAACGCAAAATGGATACCAACGGACGTCTGCCAAGGTTTCATATATTTCAATTGTTGCAAGATTAACCCCTAGTTGCACTATGTTTGTATCTGTTGAGTTAAACCTCACAATTGAGTTGATAAAAAATGTATATATAGAGGGCCATAAAAATTTCCCTTGCTATGCGATGGCATTATATTTAGCTCCCCTTTATGAAGAAGTTAGCCTGCATGTTCAGGAAAAACAAAACAAAAAAAAAACTTTTCCTTATCTCTTTGTGAAAAGATAAGTGAAGACATGAGCATATATGTTGTTTCTATGTACATGATATTAGTCTGACTTGCAGTATAGCCCACATAAAGCTATTTGAAGCAGTTTTGTAGTATTCTGTCCCCTTTGTCTCTGATGTTTGTGTTTCCTTCCATCTGGTTGTGTTCGTCTCCCCTTAAAAAAATGATCATCGGTTTTGAATAGCTTGATCTTTACTGATTATCTATTCCTTTTGCAAATGATATACAGGGGATTAAACTCACACCTGATGGGAGCCATTTACATACATGATGTCATTTCCTGTGTCAATTCATAGACATATTTGATATACTTTGATTAAAGCCTCATTTACACGCAATGATTATCACTAAAAATTCGCTGACACAATGTCTTTTGAGTGATAAGTATTGTGTGTAAATTCTACCATCATTTGCTTTTCATTTGAATGATGATTTTTAGTTGAGTTTAAAATCCAGAGAGCTGATAGCAGGGATTGCACGCTGTGATTCTCCATGGGAGCGCTGATAACATTGTATTCAGTTGCAGTCCCACAGCAGAACAAAGGGGTTGTATGTAGATAACAGCCCACATGCTGTTCTCTGCATACAGTTTAAGGAAGCTCATTTACATGCAAATGAAGCTAATAAGCTGCTAATGGCTATTAGTGCCCATTAGCAGGCTATGCAAAATGCAAAATGATCCCTCAAAGTGTCAGTCATCTTTTGAACAAATTTTGAGCATTCATCTTTGCGTGAAAATGGGGCTTAAGGTAGGTGTTCTGCTGAAATGCATCACACATTTTGAGGTACATGCTGCATATGGAAACCAGGGCTTCAGGTTTCTCCATGCATCCTGTTGATATTCATCTGTCCAATTTTCCAACATATATATGAGGTGAGCTGAACCGTTTCCTTTTTTTGTGTTCAGTATTCCATTTGGACATAATAAATTATACAATGAATAAAATTATTAAAATGAGCATAATTCAACTTGACTGTGTTATCAATTCATAGCTGTTTTCTACAGCTAAAACCATACTGATTACATAAAAAATAATTGCAGGTAAAATAGTTTAGTAATGTTTGAGTGCCCAAAGCTATCTGGAGATTCAATCAGAATTTGCTATTTTGCTACTACTGAAAAAGCATCCAAATCGCTGTTGTCTTTTAGTGTCGCATGTCTAGAGATGCTATATTTTAGAAAGCCATTCTTAGTATTCGATCTGTGCTTATTGATTCTGCACCTCAAATTTTGTGCTACTCGACCCACATAATGAAGGTGGCATGGTCATTGCAGCACGTAAATCACAAAATCCGAAGAACAGTCGATAAATGATTTTATTTAAAATTTCTTGCCTGTGGTGAAACTGCTGGATTCCATTATCCTGTTAATACTGTAATAAACACCAGTTGTCCACCATCAGGGTGCTGTTTGATTTAATCATTCATTTATATTTTTATTTATTTTTTGATATTGAGATAACCTCTAGTTAGGATCCTTAGCTGTCTGCCGTCAGTATTTACCAGGTTAGGTTTGGGTGGTATCGTAATAACACGTAGCTAGGATCTTTGATTACTGGCTGCTATTATCCAGTGGGTCGAGCATAGGTAACTGGCACCAATTATCTCTATGGCACGGAAGGTCTGCTGAAATTGTTATACCAGCAGACATTCTGACTTTAAATATGCCACTAACAGACTAGGTGTCAGTGACTACTGGGTTCCAAAGCTCACACTACTTCTGCAGTGGATTTAGGGATTAATGAGCTGCAGTAGTGAGTGTGATAAGACTCTGAGCATAAAACCAAAGATACTAATATGCCATTGAGAAGGATCTTAATGGCATAATAGCATTGTTATTGGGAAATCACAATAACCTGAAGAATAACCTTTTTCTCAAAGGCCTCGGTCAAACGAGCATTCTTTCCGCGCAGGAATAGGCATGCAAAAAGATCGCCCCTTGCCTGTGGTAAAAAATTGTGTGACAGGGTGAATTCTAGCTATTTGAAGTTGCCTGTTCACACGACTGTAGGTGCAAAGTGTCTTTTCCAGCTCCCATAGGAGTCTATAGAAAGCACACTCCAAAGATAGGTCAGGTCTAGAGATGAGCGAGCACCAAAATCCTCGGGTGCTCGTTACTCGGGACGAACTTTTCGCGATGCTCGAGGGTTCATTTCGAGTAACGAACCCCATTGAAGTCAATGGGCGACCCGAGCATTTTTGTATATCGCCGATGCTCGCTAAGGTTTTCGTTTGTGAAAATCGGGGCAATTCAAGAAAGTGATGGGAACGACACAGCAACAGATAGGGCAGGCGAGGGGCTACATGTTGGGCTGCATCTCAAGTTCCCAGGTCCCACTATTAAGCCACAATAGCGGCAAGAGTGGGCCCCCCCCCCCGCACTGTCAGCATAAAGATCGTTCTCCTCTGCCATAGCTGTAACAGCTGTGGTCGAGAAGAACGATGTTTGCCCATTGAATTCAATGGAGCCAGCAATACAGCAGGTTCCACTGAAAGCAATGGGCTGCCGGCGATCGCGGGATGAATTGTCGGGAAGGGCTTAAATATATAAGCCCTTCCCTGCAATTCATCCAGAAATGTGTTACAATAAAAATATATACCGGCGTATAAGGCGACGGGGCGTATAAGACGACCCCCCAACTGTCACCTTATACGCCGGGAATACAGTGGAGCAAAGAATAAAAATCATTACTCACTTCACTAGGCGTTCTGCGCCGTTGCTGCAGGCTGTCGCTCCCTCCTGGTCCCCGGCAGAGCATTGCTTTCAGGACGCAGTGGTTGAAATCCCCGCCTCCAGAAACACACGTGCCTTCAGCCAATCACAGCCATTCAATGACATCATTGTCATTGGCTGTGATTGGCTGAAGGCACGTGTGTTTCTGGAGGCGGGGATTTAAAGCCCTTCGCAGAGAAAGCAATGCTCTACCGAGGACCAGGAGGGAGCGACAGCCTGCAGGAGCACCGCAGAAGGCCCGGTGAAGTGAGTAATGATTTTTATTTTTTGCTCCGCTGTATTCCCGGCGTATAAGG
The DNA here is from genome assembly GCF_035609145.1 of Eleutherodactylus coqui. Taxonomy (NCBI): domain Eukaryota; kingdom Metazoa; phylum Chordata; class Amphibia; order Anura; family Eleutherodactylidae; genus Eleutherodactylus; species Eleutherodactylus coqui. The sequence continues at coordinate 180,077,604 of NC_089840.1, read as the reverse complement.
TGACAGTTGGGGGGTCGTCTTATACGCCCCGTCGCCTTATACGCCGGTATATATTTTTATTGTAACACATTTCTGGATGAATTGCAGAGAAGGGCTTACATATTTAAGCCCTTCCCGACAATTCATCCCGCGATCGCCAGCAGCCCATTGCTTTCAGTGGAACCTGCTGTATTGCTGGCTCCATTGAATTCAATGGGCAAACATCGTTCTTCTCTGCCACAGCTGTTACAGCTGTGGCAGAGAAGAATGATTTGTCTTCTATATGTTCTCAATGGGGTCGGCGCTGCTGCCGCCGGCCCCATTGAGCGCATATAGAGAAGAGAACAGAAATCGCAGATCGCACATAGCCTAAGATCGCAGATCGCACTATGGCCTAAGAAGGACCGTTGGGGTTCTTGAAGCCTAAAATCACTCCTAACACTCTCCCTATAGCAGCTCCGGCATCAGCAACACTTTCCCTGAACTATGTCAGAATGCATCTGTGGCGAGCCGCGGGAGGGGCAGATTTTAATACTCGGGTGACACCTAATCTCGCCAACCACTCACTGCAGGGGGGTGGTATAGGGCTTGAACGTCGCAGGGGGAAGTTGTAATGCCTTCCCTGTCTTTCTATTGGCCAGAAAAGCGCGCAAATTTCTCAGGGAAGAAAATGAAAGTAACCCGAACATCGCGTGGTACTCGTCACGAGTAACGAGCATCTCGAACACCCTAATACTCGAACGAGTATCAAGCTCGGACGAGTATGCTCGCTCATCTCTAGTCAGGTCCTATCTTTGCGCGCACCACAGGCCTTAGGTGCGAGTTGCACTTGCATGTCCTATCTTTGGCAGGTGTGAGTATTTTGCGCCTCTAAAAAATGTACATGTCAACACTTTCATAAGAAAGCATGAGCTTTAATACATGCAATGTTTTTGCACGCCTATTCGTGCATGGAAAAAACGCTCGTCTGACCAAGGCCTATGAGAAAAAGGTTATCCTTCAAAGTTGGTAGACTCTGCCTTCCTGAAAGCTCTAAAGGAGTTGAAATTAATGAAATACCCTGACCTAAGGATAGTTTCTACATATAGATCCCACCATGCTTCAGTCAAACGTATGCTATGGAAACATTGGGCTATATTAAAAGAAAATCCATTTTTGGGGGTGTGGCCTGAATGCAGACAGAGAAGTTCCTCTTGTGCTAGGCTCTGCTCTAAATCAGCCTTAAAGCTACTACCAAGCGTGCCCAAAACTTTTTCCAAAATCCCTAACCCTGTCTGAGGGACTGAGGAACAAACATGCCGAAAAGGAGAAGGTCCAAAGCTCCACTTCAAAAGGTTTCTGACTTTTTTACTACCCATGGTGCAGGAAGAAAGCTGGCTGTAAGCCTTGGAAGCTCCCCTCCCTCCCTCCCCTGCTCCAGCACGACTACAGAAGATGAGAGGGAGAAGGCTGATCTGCCTGTCAGCACTGCAGAGACTGCTGTGGAGCCAGAAAAACTGCTGGGAGAGCTGCTGGAGGATCCGGCACAGGGTTGGGTGAGTGTATGTACCAGAGACTCTGTTACTAATGCTGCTGACAAAACTAAGTGGTATGTATTCATTACAGCTGCATTATGCATTCACACTGCAGGGGGAGGAGCAATATTGGGAGCATATGTGTTTTACTATTTAACGTGGTGGTTTTGCTTGTAGTACATGCTTGATAAAGACTAGAGATGAGCGAACACCAAAATGTTCGGGTGTTCGTTATTCGGAACGAACTTCCCGTGATGCTCGAGGGTTCGTTTCGAACAACGAACCCCATTGAAGTCAATGGGCGACCAGAACATTTTTGTATTTCGCCGATGCTCGCTAAGGTTTTCATGTGTGAAAATCTGGGCAATTCAACAAAGTGATGGGAATCACACAGAAACGGATAGGGCAGGCGAGGGCTACATGTTGGGCTGCATCTCAAGTTCACAGGTCCCACTATTAAGCCACAATACCGGCAAGAGTGGGCCCCCCCCCCTCCCAACAACTTTTACTTCTGAAAAGCCCTCATTAGCATGGCATACCTTTGCTAAGCACCACACTACCTCCAACAAAGCACAATCACTGCCTGCATGACACTCCACTGACACTTCTCCTGGGTTACATGCTGCCCAACCGCCCCCCCTCCCCCCCCACAGCGCACACCAAAGTGTCCCTGGGCAGCCTTCAGCTGCCCTCATGCCACACCACGCTCATGTCTATTTAGAATTGCGTCTGCCATGACGAGGGACCGCAGGCACACACTGCAGAGGTTGGCACGGCTAGGCAGCGACCCTCTTTAAAAGTGGCGGAGCGATAGCCCACAATGCTGTACAGAAGCAATGAGAAATAGAATCCTGTGCCACCGCCATCAGGAGCTGCACACGTGGGCATAGCAATGGGGAACCTATGTGCCACACACTATTCATTCTGTCAAGGTGTCTGCATGCCCCAGTCAGACCGGGCTTTTTAATTCATAGACACAGGCAGGTACAACTCCCTATTGTGAAGTCCCTGTCGACCCACAGCATGGGTGGCTCCCTGGAACCCACCGGCGGTACACAGAAATATCCCATTGCATTGCCCAACACAGCTGAGGTAGTAATGTTGTGCTTAACCCTTTCCAATCCAATTTGTATATGGTTTTCCTAGGGGGCTTACTCTTTTTCTGCCGTTATACAACGGCGTTATATGCTGGCTAAAGCCAGTACTGCATGAGCTGACACGTAGGATAGGCTCCGACAGCAGAGAGGCTGGCAATATACAGTAAGAGAACCCCGACGGACGTCTACCAACAACGGAGCTGTACAGCCTTAAACCCTAATGTCTTCACAGGTCACACAGTGGACTGGAAAGGGTTAATGCAGGTGGGTTTCGGCCCACACTGCATGCCCCAGTCAGACTGGGGTTCTTTACAAGTGGACACATGTAGGTTAAACTCCCTGTGGACCCACTGCCTAGGTGGGTGCCAGGAAGCCACCGGCGGTACATAGAAATATCCCATTGCATTGCCCAACACAGCTGAGGTAGTAATGTCGTGCGTAATACAGGTGGGCTTCGGCCCACACTGCATGGCCCAGTCAGACGGGTTCTTTAGAAGTGTACAGATGTATTAAAAACTCAGTGTGCACCTACAGCATGGGTGGCTCCCTGGAACCCACCGGCGGTACATAAAAATATCCCATTGCATTGCCCAACACAGCTGAGGTAACGTCAGCTGTAATGCAGGTGGGCTAAAAATTAATTTGATTACACTGTAGGCGAGGGCCCACAAAAATTGCTGTATCAACAGTACTAATGTACATCCCAAAAATTGGCCATGGCCAGCCAAGAGGGCAGGTGAAACCCATTAATCGCTTTGGTTAATGTGGCTTAAGTGGTAACTAGGCCTGGAGGCAGCCCAGTGTAACGAAAAATTGGTTCAAGTTAAAGTTCCAATGCTTTTAAGCGCATTGAAACTTATAAAAATTGTTCTGAAAAATTATTTGAGTGAGCCTTGTGGCCCTAAGAAAAATTGCCCGTTCAGCGTGATTACGTGATGTTTCAGGAGGAGGAGCAGGAGGAGGAGGAGGAGGAATATTAGACACAGATTGATGAAGCAGAAATGTCCCCGTTTTGGATGGTGAGAGAGAACGTAGCTTCCATCCGTGGGTGCAGCCTACGTATTGCTTACGTATCGCTGCTGTCCGCTGGTGGAGAACAGAAGTCTGGGGAAATCCAGCCTTTGTTCATCTTGATGAGTGTTAGCCTGTCGGCACTGTCGGTTGACAAGCGGCTACGCTTATCTGTGATGATTCCCCCAGCCGCACTAAACACCCTTTCCGACAAGACGCTAGCCGCAGGACAAGCAAGCACCTCAAGGGCATACAGGGCTAGTTCAGGCCACGTGTCCAGCTTCGACACCCAGTAGTTGTAGGGGGCAGAGGCGTCACCAAGGATGGTCGTGCGATCCGCTACGTACTCCCTCACCATCCTTTTACAGTGCTCCCGCCGACTCAGCCGTGACTGGGGAGCGGTGACACAGTCTTGGTGGGGAGCCATAAAGCTGGCCAGGCCCTTAAAGACTGTTGCACTGCCTGGGATGTACATGCTGCTCGATCTACGCACATCCCCTGCTACCTTGCCCTCGGTACTGCGCTTCTGCCACTAGCGCTGTCGGCTGGGAATTTTACCATCAGCTTGTCCGCAAGGGTCCTGTGGTATAGCAACACTCTCGAACCCCTTTCCTCTTCGGGAATCAGAGTGGCCAGGTTCTCCTTATACCGTGGATCGAGCAGTGTGTACACCCAGTAATCCGTCGTGGCCAGAATGCGTGCAACGCGAGGGTCACGAGAAAGGCATCCTAACATGAAGTCAGCCATGTGTGCCAGGGTACCAGTACGCAACACATGGCTGTCCTCACTAGGAAGATCACTTTCAGGATCCTCCTCCTCCTCCTCCTCCTCCTCCTCAGGCCATACACGCTGAAAGGATGACAGGCAATCAGCCGGTGTACCGTCAGCAGCGGCCCAAGCTGTCTCTTCCCCCTCCTCCTCATCCTCCTCATGCTCCTCCTCCTCCTCCTGTACGCGCTGATAAATAGACAGGAGGGTGCCCTGACTATCCAGCGGCATACTGTCTTCCCCCGCCCCCGTTTCCGAGCGCAAAGCAGCTGCCTTTATGGTTTGCAGGGAATTTCTCAAGATGCATAGCAGAGGAATGGTGACGCTAATGATTGTAGCATCGCCGCTCACCACCTGGGTAGACTCCTCAAAATTACCAAGGACATGGCAGATGTCTGCCAACCAGGCCCACTCTTCTGAAAGGAATTGAGGAGGCTGACTCCCACTGCGCCGCCCATGTTGGAGTTGGTATTCGACTATAGCTCTCCGTTGTTCATAGAGCCTGGCCAACATGTGGAGCGTAGAGTTCCACCGTGTGGGCACGTCGCACAGCAGTCGGTGCACTGGCAGCTTAAAGTGATGTTGCAGGGTGCGCAGGGTGGCAGCGTCCGTGTGGGACTTGCGGAAATGTGCACAGAGCCGGCGCGCCTTTACGAGCAGGTCTGACAAACGTGGGTAGCTTTTCAGAAAGCGCTGAACCACCAAATTAAAGACGTGGGCCAGGCATGGCACGTGCGTGAGGCTGCCGAGCTGCAGAGCCGCCACCAGGTTATGGCCGTTGTCACACACGACCATGCCCGGTTGGAGGCTCAGCGGCGCAAGCCAGCGGTCGGTCTGCTGTGTCAGACCCTGCAGCAGTTCGTGGGCCGTGTGCCTCTTATCGCCTAAGCTGAGTAGTTTTTAGCACGGCCTGCTGACGCTTGCCCACCGCTGTGCTGCCACACCGCGCGACACCGACTGCTGGCGACATGCTGCTGCTAACACATCTTGATTGTGAGACAGAGGAGGAGGAGGAGGAGGAGGGTGCTTTAGTGGAGGAAGCATACACCTCCGCAGATACCAGCACCGAGCTGGGGCCCGCAATTCTGGGGGTGGGTAGGACGTGAGCGGTCCCAGGCTCTGACTCTGTCCCAGCCTCCACTAAATTCACCCAATGTGCCGTCAGGGAGATGTAGTGGCCCTGCCCGCCTGTGCTTGTCCACGTGTCCGTAGTTAAGTGGACCGTGGCAGTAACCGCGTTGGTGAGGGCGCGCACAATGTTGCGGGAGACGTGGCCGTGCAGGGCTGGGACGGCACATCGGGAAAAGTAGTGGTGACTGGGAACTGAGTAGCGCGGGGCCGCCGCCTCCATGATACTTTTGAAGGACTCAGTTTCCACAACCCTATACGGCAGCATCTCAAGGCTGATGAATTTTGCTATGCGGACGGTTAACGTTTGAGCGTGCGGGTGCGTGGCGGCGTACTTGCGCTTGCGCTCGAACACTTGCGCAAGCGACGGCTGAACGGTGCGCTGAACTACACTGCTGGATGGGGCCGAGGACAGCGGAGATGAGGGTGTGGGTGCAGGCCATGAGGCGGTAGTGCCTGTGTCCTGAGAGGGGGGTTGCATCTCAGTGGCAGGTTGGGGCACAGGGGGAGAGGCAGGGGTGCAAACCGGAGGCGGTGAACGGCCTTTGTCCCACCTTGCGGGGTGCTTGGCCATCATATGTCTGCGCATGGTGGTGGTGGTGAGGCTGTTGGTGTTGGCTCCCCGGCTGAGCTTTGCGCGACAAAGGTTGCACACCACTGTTCGTCGGTCGTCAGGCGTCTCTGTGAAAAACTGCCAGACCTTAGAGCACCTCGGCCTCCGCAGGGTGGCATGGCGCGAGGGGGCGCTTTGGGAAACACTTGGTGGATTATTCGGTCTGGCCCTGCCTCTACCCCTGGCCACTGCACTGCCTCTTGCAACCTGCCCTGCTGATGCCCTTGACTCCCCCTCTGAAGACCTGTCCTCCTGAGTAAGCATTGCACACCAGGTGGGGTCAGTCACCTCATCGTCCTGCTGCTCTTCCTCCGAATCCTCTGTGCGCTGCTCCCTGGGACTTACTGCCCTTACTACTACCTCACTGCAAGACAACTGTGTCTGATCGTCATCGTCCTCCTCACCCACAGAAAGTTGTTGAGACAGTTGGCGGAAGTCCCCAGCCTCTTCCCCCGGACCCCGGGAACTTTCGAATGGTTGGGCATCAGTGACGATAAACTCCTCTGGTGGGAGAGGAACCGCTGCTGCCCAATCTAAGCAGGGGCCCGAGAACAGTTCCTGGGAGTGCTCCCGCTCCTGAGCAGGTGTTATTGTAGTGGAGTGAGGAGGCTGGGAGGAAGGAGGAGCAGCAGACAGAGGATTCGGATTGGCAGCAGTGGACGGCGCAGAACTGCGGGTAGACGATAGGTTGCTCGAAGCAGTTTCTGCCATCCAGGACAGGACCTGCTCACACTGCTCATTTTCTAATAACCGTCTCCCGCGTGGACCCATTAATTGGGCGATGAATGTGGGGACGCCAGAAACGTGCCTCTCTCCTAATCGCGCAGCAGTCGGCTGCGACACACCTGGATCAGGAGCTTGGCCTGTGCCCACACCCTGACTTGGCCCTCCGCGTCCTCGGCCGCGTCCACGTCCTCTAGGCCTACCCCTACCCCTCAGCATGCTGTATTACCAGTGATTTGATTTCACAGGCAGGAAATAAATTGGCGCAAGACTGCAGGCCAAATATAATTTTTGCCCTTTTTGGAAAACGAAAGGCCCCACTGCCTCTAGTGAATGAATTATCTAAGTTTAATAACTGTGCTGTGTCCCTGCTTATGTGTCACAGAACGTGAGGGTAGCAGAGTTATTATAACTCTGGCAGAGCAGGTATTTTTTTTCCCAATTAAGGAAAGCAAATGGCGAAGCCAGCAGTAAAGCGTAGCTGGGTGCGTATGATTTAGCACTGTTCTTCACGCAGCTCACACGTCTCCACCGCCCGTAAGGACGGACAGAGGCTGGACAAATAGATTTGTTTTCACTTGTTTTTCCACCAAAAGGCAGCACTGCGTATATTCTATGAACATGAGAAGTTTAATAACTGTGCTGTGTCCCTGCTTATGTGTCACAGAACGTGAGGGTAGCAGAGTTATTATAACTCTGGCAGAGCAGGTATTTTTTTTCCCAATTAAGGAAAGCAAATGGCGAAGCCAGCAGTAAAGCGTAGCTGGGTGCGTATGATTTAGCACTGTTCTTCACGCAGCTCACACGTCTCCACCGCCCGTAAGGACGGACAGAGGCTGGACAAATAGATTTGTTTTCACTTGTTTTTCCACCAAAAGGCAGCACTGCGTATATTCTATGAACATGAGAAGTTTAATAACTGTGCTGTGTCCCTGCTTATGTGTCACAGAACGTGAGGGTAGCAGAGTTATTATAACTCTGGCAGAGCAGGTATTTTTTTTCCCAATTAAGGAAAGCAAATGGCGAAGCCAGCAGTAAAGCGTAGCTGGGTGCGTATGATTTAGCACTGTTCTTCACGCAGCTCACACGTCTCCACCGCCCGTAAGGACGGACAGAGGCTGGACAAATAGATTTGTTTTCACTTGTTTTTCCACCAAAAGGCAGCACTGCGTATATTCTATGAATAATAACTGTGTTGTGGCCCTGCCTATACAATTCTTTCCCTGCAGTATCAATGGAGGGTGGAATGCTCTGCAGAGGCGATTTTGAGAAGCCCAAAAAAAATGCAGCACAGCTAACAGCAGCCTGGACAGTACTGCACACGGATAAATATGGCCCTAGAAAGGACCGTTGAGGTTCTTGAAGGCTACACTCACTCCTAACACTCTCCCTGCCTATGCAGCACTTCTGTCCCTAATGCCAGGTGCAACGGTCTGCAGAGGCGATTTTGAGAAAAAAAAAAATGCCACTGCTAACAGCAGCCAACACACAGCTATCAGTGGCCCTAATAAGGACCTTTGGGGGGTCTTGAAGCCTACACTAACTACCAATTCTTTCCCTACAGCAGCTCCGGTATAAACAGCACTGTCCCTCATCTAACTCACACCGCATCTGAGGCGAGCCGCGGGAGGGGCCGACTTTTATATTAGGCGAACACCTGATCTCGCCAGCCACTCACAGCAGGGGGGTGGTATAGGGCTTAAACGTTGCAGGGGGAAGTTGTAATGCCTTCCCTGTCTTTCAATTGGCCAGAAAAGCGCGCTAACGTCTCAGGGAAGGAAGTGAAAGTAACCAGAACACCGCATGGTGTTCGTTACGAATAACGAACATCCCGAACACCCTAATATTCGCACGAATATCAAGCTCGGACGAACGCGTTCGCTCATCTCTAATAAAGACCACTTTGTGGTCGAAACGTCGCTGCTTGTACCGTTTTAAGAGATGGAATAAAAGACCTGTTTCAACATGTAAGCTGTTCTGATGTCATTCAAATGCTATTTGGATATTCATCGTGATATGACAAGTGGAGTCCGATCTCAGAAATTGGCTGTGCAGAACCTGCTTCCCCTGATTAGGGTTTGGATCCATCGTGCTGCTGGTATAACTTTTTCTGGATTGCAGTAAGAGCACAGTCACATGGGCGCATTGGCTCCCGTGTACGGGTGTCGATGCGCCCGTGTGACTAAGCCCTTAAGCATTTCAGCCTTTGATGCAACATGCACAGTTCCATTATGGGAAATATTCCAGTCAACAAAATGTATTTTCCAAATTTTGTTCATCTGCACTTTCAAGTAAACAGTTTGTTTCAAACTCAGGTTTATTCATTGAACCAACTGTACCCTGATACACTGTAAAAAACCCACAGGAATTTTGCTACTCATGTACTTAGCATACAGGAGTTGGTTTAGACTGGATGCAACCATAGTAGAATATGTGTGCGAAATATTTGATTGGTATGAGTTTTCAACTTCAATGTTAAAAAAAAAATCATTTAATTCACAAAATAAAGATTTTGAAAATGTCAAGGAAATAAAATACAAAGTATATCAGAAGGTTGCAAAATTTTAGATGCTACAGTGAGTAAAGCTGCTTTCACTTCTGCGCTAGGGTCAGTTCAGGGTTTCCATCTCTCTGCTGCTTTTTTGGAGGCCAGAAACTGAAATGAAATGAAAAAATATTGGTCCATTTTCTGCCTCATTGATTTCCATTAGATTTCAAAAATACAGGAAGCATCCATTCATGTCATAGTAGATATCACATACTGAACAATGGTCTTGCACTATTTGTAACTGCATGCACCAGAATTCTAGACAGCGCCTGCACATTCAGAAACGTTCGGTCTGGAGAGGAATGTATATGTTGTAAGGTGGGCTATGAAACGTGCATTTGGAAAGACTGAGTATGACCATATCTGGCTGTTTGAACGCAGATTAAAGATATTGGGATCTGTAGTTCTAAGTTGATTGAAATGCCCCCAAACTGGAAGCTTTCAAGGAAAACAAGCATGGCATGCAATGTGCATAATGAGCAAAAAGAACATAAAAAATATCTAACAATCAGTAGAGAAACTTTCTTAGCAATTCCTATTGTGACACAATTTTCAGCTTTTTTATATACTCCTGGTTAACCCCTTTTATGGCATAGCTCTACTAATCCTCCTAAAACCTGTTAGGATATGCACCTTGGTGTGTAAATTAAAGTTTCCGATATAGAAATAAAATTAATATTAAATTGTACGCTCCATTCATTTTAATGTAGAACAGAGTAATAGGATACTTAGATTAATGCATCAATTAATGAGAAGAAGGAGAGAGAGAAAGGAAGGAGAATGCTAAAATAACTCAAACATCTTACCCAAACAGGAAATGATATGCTGTTTTTTCTATTCGCGTATGGAGGATGTTTGCCATTTCATAAAGTCCTGGGATCACAGCAGCCTTGGCACTGATTTAAAGCTTTATTTATAAAAGTAGAGCCACATCTGTCCATGGTAGAGATGAGCGAGCATACTCGTCCGAGCTTGATGCTTGTTCGAGTATTAGGGTGCTCGAGATGCTCGTTATTCGAGACGAGCACCACGCGGTACTCGTCTCGATTAAACGAGCACTGACCATTGAATTCAATGGAGCCGGCGAAACAGCCGGCTCCATTGAAAGCAATGGGCTGCCGGCGAGCGCTGGATGAATTTTCGGGAAGGGCTTAAAAATATAAGCCCTTACCTGAAAATCATCCTAAAATGTGTAAAAAAAAAATAAATTATACTCATCTTTCCGCTGCAGCCAGAGTTCAGCAGCATCTGGCCGGCAGTTCTCCTGAACTGATTGGTCACAGCCTCACCAATCAGAGGCAGCTCTCACTCAAACCCATTCATGAATTCATGAATGGGTGAGTGAGTGCTGCCTCTGATTGGCTCAGCGCAGGGACCAATCAGGGGCAGCTCTCAGCTGAATGACAGCTAGATTATTTGTTTAAGCATAGAATATATACTAAAACATGATGTTAACATGGCCTAACACAGTAAACATCAGGAACTTTCTATAAATAAATTAGCAAGAAGAAGAATCCTGCAGCACAAACAGCTGAGCTTTGACTGGAAAGATGCTACGAAGGTTCTCTGCAAAAAGATCTCAGAGCAATGTGAGGTATTTTTCACTGGAGGTACCATCTTAAGGGCAAAAACACATGGGTGCATACGCCGCTACAGAGCGCATAGCGCATGAACCCGGTTGTTTTTGTTTTGACTATTTAAACTTCAAATTAGTGCGCCCGAGTTAGAAAAAAAAAGTGAGAAGATAGGTCCTGCCCTATGTCTCTCACATATAATATTAACTATGTGCAAGAAAAATAGGGCAAATCCTATCTTTTCTTGCACGTAGTATTAACATGCAAGTATCCCGATGTTGAAAATGAAACCATTGAAATAAATGGTTTCATTTTGTCCCGTTTTGCGGCAGTGATTTTCACGGTGAATATAGGCAAATAAAAATTAAATTTATTGATTTTCACGGCCGCATAACAAAACAAAAAACGCTCAACTGTTTAAGCCGTAGATTTCATTTCAGTTAAACCGGAAGGAATCCTTTAGTAATCATCTTTCTTAGGGCTTAAACAATTGTGTTTACAGGGGTTCTTGCGCCTGAAAATCTCGGCTGCAAAGCATGATGAATCTAAGACATTGATGTCAAATGGGTTTGTTCTCACAAGCGTATTTCTCATGCACAATTCCTACGTGCGAGAAAATATAGGTCCTACTCTATCTTTCTGCTTTTGCATGCCCACAATAGCGCTGGGTTTGAACAGTAAAAAATACACCACATCAACAAAAATGGTTAACTTGTTCATGCGCAAATACGCTGTGTTGTGGAGAGCGGATTTGTGCATGCATTCATCTGTTTAAGCCCATCTTTAGCATTTCTAAGCCTTTAGGTATTTGTCTAATTTTTATTTGGCTGCATGCTGAATTCAGTACATTTTATTTTTGCTAAACAGATATTTTTTTTCTTTCAGTAGACTAATTTATCTAAAAGATGTGTGCACTTGTATCTTCTGGCAGAAAAATGAAGTATATTAATCAGATTGATTCTATCTCATGTGAAATACTATCTTTTGTGATAAATAGTTAGATTGGACTTATTTATCAATGCTGAAAATACCTTAAAGCATCATGAATCAATGCAAACATACTGTATAATCATTGGAGGTCTGCAATATTAAACTCTACAGCACTTTTACAAGTGCAGCTGTAACACTCCGTTATCAGCCAACGGCTTTATACTTTGGACAGTACTACTTACTAATCATTACTTTACTTCTGTACTGAAATAGATGGACATAAAGAAAATTATTTTACATATTGGCTGCTGACTCCATTATGTTTATACAATGCGAATACACGTAACTAGAAGACTGCAAATTCAGCTGATTCCAAAAATGACCTTCAAAATTCCATATCATGTCACAAACCACGAAAATGTAAAATGTACAAAAAACATATTTTTTAATGACATTCATTTATCACAACATTTGTAACACGTGAAAATGCACACACACCTAACATTTACCACTTGGCTCCTCTTGAAATTTCCTCTTTTTGGATTTTCTTTGGTGCTTGTCCGTACAGTCTCTTTTCAACATCTAACAATAGTCGGCCATCATATGTGCCATCCTATTTCCCTGATATTTTTTTTCCCATCACTTTAATATCCTGATGAAAGCGCTCACCATGTTCTTCCGTAAAATCACCAAGATTGTTAGGAAAGTAATTTAGAAGAGATGAAGAAAATGAACTTTGATGCTCGTGTTGCAACCGAGCAGTTTATAGAATTCCAACATCCCATCAACTAAAATGGTGTAATTTTCAGCCTTTGTGTTCCCCAAAAAGGTTTGTACCACATTTTTAAATGCAGTCCATACTCGTAATATGTTGTCAGCCATTAATTTCCATTTTTGTGGGCCTATAAAAATGCCAACTTTGATTTTTTCTGAAGTGATTGATGGAAACTCAACACCACAGTACTGAAAGCATTTACTGTCCCTGCTTAAAGCTGTCACGAATTGCTGCATTAAGCCTCGTTTTATGTGTAATGGTGGCAACAGTTTTTTTGAGGGATCAGCCAGGAAAAGTTAAACAATGTTTATTTTCGACACGTGTGAAGGTACTTCTAACTGGTCACTGATTCTGAACCCAATATTCCGTCCTCTCTCTGGAGTCCCATTAACACAAAAAGCAGTGAAATTTGGTGTACCCTACTTGTTGGCCGAGCAATATTGCAATCACCTTGAAATCCTCGCGAACAGACCATTCATGAAGCTTGTACTGCACACTTTCCAGCAGAAATGTAAGGTTTTTGTATGTCTCTCTCATAGTCACAGAATGTGCTACTGGAATGAATGGATGTTAGCACTGTGTAATAAAACACCTTTTAAACTGGATTTGCTTTTGTACACTTACACTAAATATATCTGTTACCGTAAAAGAAAAATTTCAATAAAAAGTGACTTGATAAAAAAAAAAAACTGGATTTGTTGGCATCTATGAACAACCTCCACTCTCCTGAATTGAATGAAGTATTTCATTATCGACGGACTGTCTCGACAATATACCAAACCGCCTTCCTCAGCGAAATATGGTGACTGTACCAGGAGAATCTCATATTAGGACACAGTAAATTCTTTTCATGAAGTTGTGATCCTAACAACTCTGATGCGTTTTTAGGTAAATTCAGACTGTCTAAATTCAGATAAAATTAGTTCGAGAAAAATAGGTTCAGCTCTATGTTTGACCTTGTACGGTGTGTGGACAATGTGTATCTTGCTGAGAATACTACATGGCACTATTATCGGGGTAAATCTCCAGTTTCACTAAAGAAAACACAAAAACTAAGGTGCAGGACTTCGCAATTAATTCATTTTTCTAAATCATCGTATTAGGATATTTTTATTTTTAGCTTACTGCTGTTAATTAGATATCATTCTGCTCCTGCTGCCAGGCTGTTATATTCAATGTAGAAGCTAGCACATAGAATCCTATCTGGTTGGCTCCTGTTGTAAAGACTAGCCTAGCAACAGGCGCAGGATACTTTTAAGTTTATTGCAACCCGCTACACAGACTGTGGTGTGTATGAAGCTTAGCATTACTATGTTTGTATGCAGTATAGTGGTACTACAATACATGCAGTATACATCTTACATTTAGGGAAGGCATGTACAGATTTGTAAGTATATGTGTATACATAAAAGAAGAAGGGGGGCATCACACTAAATATTTGCCCCAGGTGATAAAATGCCTAGCTACAACTCTGTTATACTAGCTAACTAGATCAGAATTTCCTTCAGTCATAGCAGTTGCAGCAAGAGTACAGCAGTTGACAATAATTGTGTCAATGCAGTAGTAGTAACTACCTACATACTATGTGCTAGACAGGGTTAGAAAAGAAATAGTGTATAGTCTGTTTACACTACTGTGACATTATATTTAAAGGGATTTGATATTGGTGGACTGCTTTTAGAATATTAGACTGTGAAAAGGAACTCAATTTGCAGCCCCTCCACTGATTAAAGTGGCTTGCGCACTGCTATGGTACAAGTGCCACATCCCCTTCATTGTTTAACAGGCACAGAGCACCCAGATGAGAGGTAATGGGAATTAGTGTGCTTGTGTATTGGAATGAGGTAGAGGTGTATGGACAAAAACATGTGGATATGAGTTATAGCAGGTGCTGCCAACCTAGTACACATCCATGAATTTGGAAAAGAAGTAAAAAACTAGGATTCAGATGTGACCTGTAGTCGATGTAGCCTCATAGAATTATGAAGTCAATTAAACCTATGTGAACGATTTTGTAGAACAGATCCAATAATGTAAAATCTGAATAATGTTTTTTTTAACAAAATCAAACCAGCAACATAACACATTTCGAGCTACACAGATCTCTTCCTCAGACAGTTGACTTTTTTTTTGCTCCAGGCCAGACAAAACTTTGGCAGACCAATGGTCCTTCCGTTTCTCCTATTCTAGAGCAAGATGTTTTAGCATCAAATAAATTACCCAGCTATCAAATGAGTGGTGGGGTTCTGGGAGTTGGATCTCCATCTACCCGATATTGATGACCCATCCTAATGACAGGTCATCAATATCAAACTCCTGGAATGCTCCAATAAATCTCCTATTCATGTTCTTCATAAATTTTAGACTGGATTGGTAGGAAAAAAGCAGTTTTAAAGTACTTGCCTTTAATATAATTGACTTAAAGGAAGAGTAAAGAAAGGAAATGCATTTCCTCATGTAAATTCTTTCACTTTTAATTTTATTTACAATAAACTTTTTTAACATTTTTTTTACAACAAAATGGACTATTGTTGCAAATTTTAAGAATACATGGAAATACAACATACTAATTAGTTTAGAATAGTAAAGAACTTGATCACTTGATCGCCTAAGAGCGGGGTAATCGTCCTAAGGTTGGCCCCACTGTCTTCATCTTGGACCTAGCTATTCCTGATCAGGAACCTGGAGAGATGCACTAAACACACAGGACACGACACTGTTCACACATACTGAACACAGAATAAGACTGCACATGGAGCACATGTCTGGCCACCTGCATAGACATACCACACATCACTGTTCCCACCAACATGCCAGGTTACACATACTACATAAAACATAGGACAGGACTGCAGATAAAGTACATGTCCGGCCACCTGCACAGACAAATCACACATGACACTGTTCACGCCAAATAACATGGTTTTGCATACAACATATAATGGGAACCTGACCCAGAGCTCACATGCATACAGATGCTAAACCATAGTCAGTCCATGTGTCCTCACTCCAGGGGAATAGGGAGAGTCAGCCACCATGCTGACACAGGGAGCAGTGTCAGGCAACACTCATCTGACACACACATAGGACATCAGACGTTTGGGGACGACACCTGCCTAGGGATAGGGAGAAACCTGTGGGTCGCCTGCACCTGTGTGGTCACCGTACCCCACACTACACAAGGCATGCACCCCAGAATGCAAGGGGGCAGGGACAGCAGGTGCCCAGACCGTCTTCAGGGGAGGAGAGTGGGACACTTCAGACAAGCATGCACCACACCAGCTCTGAGTGGGATTAACAGTGAAGAACTAAAATGACCAGCAATCTCTCACAAGAGTTTACTGGTATGTATCTGCAGCAGACAAGGGGGAATGGCTGGTGGAGAATACCACACCCAGCCAGCTCAATTAACCCCTACCTGTGAAGGTGTGCACAAGGAACCCTGTAGAACCACAGGTCCCAGACAACCTTAACACTGTGCTTGTGGGCATATACAGGTATATTCTAGTACTTTCTTATTTTTAACCTGAAAGACTTTATTCCATCACAGTCCCACATCACTGTCAGACAGAGAATTATCAATTTTATTTAGTAATACTGAAGTTTTATACCATTTTCTTGTAAATTTGAGGAATGTATCCTGGAGATTAATGTACATAGAAGGGCTGTTTTTATAAATGTGTGTGATTTCTGAGAGGGAAATATAGTGACTCAGAAGTATTCTACAGAGCTATTTATTAAGGTAATTCAAACATTTACCTAGGGCTCAAAATAGGTAACTAATGGTTAATCTGCCTAATAACGTGGTTAAGTATAATATATAAGCAGCCTCTTTCACATTGGCTAACGGCAATTCTAACTCTCATTGGCCAGTTTGCTTGATGAAGAGGACTCACAGTTTGGCTAAGAGACAATAGGGTGATAGTTAAAGGGAGCCCATGATTGGAAGAGAGAGTGAACAGAAAGTCTTGAATGGGAAGGCAGGAAGCACGCAGCTTGTTAATGGACAGAGAGCAGACCACGCGCGCGAGAGGAAAGTTAGTGAGAGCTGTGGTGAGGAAGAGATGGTGAATGGAGATAGAGCAAGCAGTGAATGGTAGAGAGATCACAAAGCAGGTAAGCAGCTGTGAAGAAGTAAGTGCAGGAGCCCTTCTTCCAACTAGAGCCCAAAGTGAGTTTGTAACCAAGAGCTAAAGCACTGAAGCGCCTGAGGCCGGGTATAGTCACCTTGGATGAGTGAGTCAGCGCAACATCAAATGCCTAGTTCTGACAGAAGGGTTACAGCAGAAGCCAGCACCATAGTCAATACTACCTCTGAAAATCTCTTCTTAATCAAGACTGTCATCTTACAGCTATATATTCCCGTAATCTGTGCAACCCCTGTATGACTGTGAAGAAAACCCTTTTGCTGCATCTTATAAAAAGAAAAAAAAGGAGAAACGTTTAAATATTCAAAAAAGTAAAAAAAAGGAGAAAGGTTTAAATATATAAATATACAATTAAGTGAAAATTTGTAAAGCGTTCACATCTTGGTTACCTTGCTACCATTCTCTGATTCCTTCACTATTAACTATTGTGCTGTCTAGCACTAGAGGCACAACAATTAGCATCACAGGTCATTATTAGCCATTTACTCTACTGCAGATGCTCCTATTTGGGAAGCACTGGTGAAATCCACTATGACAGCAGTTTAGCCAACTCCCATTCTCACCATTCACATCCCATCTAGCACTCTGCAGATATAGCAATGTTAAACTCCCTTTCCCAAGCTATATTGTGGAGCAATATTTTTCATAGGATTAGATAAATAATAGAGATAAGCGAGCATACTCGATAAGGCAACTACTCAAGCGAGTAGTGCCTTATTCGAGTACCTGCCTGCTCGTCTCTAAAGATTCGGCTGCCGGCGCGGGTGACAGGTGAGTTGCGGCGGTAAGCAGGGGGGAGCGGGGGGGAGAGAGGGAGAGAGAGATCTCCCCTCCGTTCCTCCCCGCTCTCCCCCGCCACTCCCCGCCCCCTGCCGGCACCCGAATCTTTGGAGACGAGCGGGCAGGTACTCGAATAAGGCACTACTCGTTCGAGTAGTTTGCCTTATCGAGTATGCTCGCTCATCTCTAATAGTTAGTGATTTATGGATTTTATAGTTCATTTTTTTAATTTTGTGATACCAGGCTCTATCATCTGTTCAAACCATCTTAGAGTCCTCAGCAAAGATCTTTGTGTGATAAGCTGTTTAAAATTAGACAGTCAGGCCTCGGTCAGACGAGCATTTTTTTTTTTTTGCGCACCTACACTACCGTTCAAAAGTTTGGGGTCACCCAAACAATTTTGTGTTTTCCATGAAAAGTCACACTTATTCACCACCATGCGTTGTGAAATGAATAGAAAATAGAGTCAAGACATTGACAAGGTTAGAAATAATGATTTGTATTTGAAATAACATTGTTTTTACATCAAACTTTGCTTTCGTCAAAGAATCCTCCTTTTGCAGCAATTACAGCATTGCACACCTTTGACATTCTAGCTGTTAATTTGTTGAGGTAAGCTTGTGAAATTGCACCCCACGCTTCTAGAAGCATCTCCCACAAGTTGGATTGGTTGGATGGGCACTTCTGGCGTACCATACGGTCAAGCTGCTCCCACAACAGCTCAATGGGGTTCAGATCTGGTGACTGCGCTGGCCACTCCATTACCGATAGAATACCAGCTGCCTGCTTCTGCTGTAAATAGTTCTTGCACAATTTGGAGGTGTGTTTAGGGTCATTGTCCTGTTGTAGGATGAAATTGGTTCCAATCAAGCGCTGTCCACTGGGTATGGCATGGCGTTGCAAAATGGAGTGATAGCCTTCCTTATTCAGAATCCCTTTTACCCTGTACAAATCTCCCACCTTACCAGCACCAAAGCAACCCCAGACCATCACATTACCTCCACCATGCTTAACAGATGGCGTCAGGCATTCTTCCAGCATCTTTTCATTTGTTCTGCGTCTCACAAGCGTTCTTCTTTGTGATCCAAACACCTCAAACTTGGATTCATCCGTCCACAACACTTTTTTCCAGTCTTCCTCTGTCCAATGTCTGTGTTCTTTTGCCCATCTTAATCTTTTTCTTTTATTGGCCAGTCTCAGATATGGCTTTTTCTTTGCCACTCTGCCCTGAAGCCCAAAATCCTGCAGCCGCCTCTTCACTGTAGATGTTGACACTGGTGTTTTGCGGGTACTATTTAATGAAGATGCCAGTTGGGTACCTGTGAGGCGTCTGTTTCTCAAACTAGAGACTCTAATGTGCTTATCTTCTTGCTTAGTTGTGCAACGCAGCCTCCCACTTCTTTTTCTACTCTGGTTAGAGCCTGTTTGTGCTGTCCTCTGAAGGGAGTAGTACACACCGTTGTAGGAAATCTTCAATTTCTTAGCAATTTCTCGCATGGAATAGCCTTCATTTCTAAGAACAAGAATAGACTGTCGAGTTTCAGATGAAAGTTCTCTCTTTCTGGCCATTTTGAGCGTTTAATTGACCCCACAAATGTGATGCTCCAGAAACTCAATCTGCTCACAGGAAGGTCAGTTTTGTAGCTTCTGTAACGAGCTAGACTGTTTTCAGATGTGTGAACATGATTGCACAAGGGTTTTCTAATCATCAATTAGCCTTCTGAGCCAATGAGCAAACACATTGTACCATTAGAACACTGGAGTGATAGTTGCTGGAAATGGGCCTCTATTCACCTTTGTAGATTTTGCACAAAAAACCAGACATTTGCAGCTAGAATAGTCATTTACCACATTAGCAATGTATAGAGTGCATTTGTTTAAAGTTAGGACTAGTTTAAAGTTATCTTCATTGAAAAGTACAGTGCTTTTCCTTCAAAAATAAGGACATTTCAATGTGACCCCAAACTTTTGAACGGTAGTGTATGTGTGCAAAAAAAATGCATTACACAGATGTACAAAATGCGCGTGACTGAGGCTCCGTGTTACTGGAACAGCTGAGTTTGTAGAAGCGCAGCTGCTCCACAAAGGTTCCCTCATCAATGAACACTGTGACAGCACTGCCACAGTATTCAATGATGATGGAACTCCACATGAGGATGAAAAAATCCGTTGCCACAGCTGTCACAGTGCTGTCACAGTGTTCAGTGATGAGGGGACTCCCCGCGAGGATTAACGGAACATTACACGATGTCTTTATGCACAGCACAGACCTTACCGGTGTGCATTATAGGCACGCATGTCCTATCTTTTGCAGGTGTGAGTATTTTGCGCCTCTAAAAAACTGACATGTGAAAACTGTATAGGAAACCAATGGTTCTAATAGACGCAATTTTTTGCGCACATAGGCATACAAAAAAATTGCTTGTCTGACCGTGGTCTAAATAAGAATAAGTAAAAAATCAATTAGAACTAGAAGAGTAGTTAAGGTATTGATGGAAATATTGCATCTTCATGAATAGATTTACCACTTAACCCCTTAGTGACGGAGCTTTTTTGCTTTTTTCCATTTTCTTTTTTTTCCTCCTCCCTTTTAAAAAATCGTAACTCCTTTATTTATCCATCAACGTCACAGTATAAGGGCTTGTTTTTTGCGGGACGAGTTGTATTTTTCAACAGTACTATTTATTATATCATATAATGTACTGAAAAACGTAAAAAAAAATTCTAAGTGGAGGGAAATGGGAAAAAAACGACATTCCACCATCTTTCGTTGCATCCTGTTTCTATAGCACACAAACTGCAACAAAAATGACCTGAACTTTATCCTATGGGTCAGTATGATTACTACGATACCAAACTTTTTATTGCTGTAGTACTTGTATTTTTTTAAGATATTTAATTTTTTTAAATTATTTTTTGTGTCCATTTTCTGCGCACAATAACTTTAATTTTTCCGTCCACATAGTAGAGTTGAGACATAGCTCATTTTGTGCGGTACATCCTGTCGTTTCCATTGGTACCATTTTTGCAAACAATTGACTTTTTGATCGCTTTTTATTACATTTTTTCTTGGAGATAGGGTGACCAAAAAAGTGCATTTCTGGCATTCTTTTTTTTTTTCATACCATGTTCACCGTGCGGGTAAGATAATGCATTAATTTGATAGATCGGACTTTTGGTGGTCTATGCCTATCAAATCCCTCACCCTTTTCAAGGGTGATGGGTTAGGTCAGAGTTTTACCCATTTAGAAAGGTCATACCATACCTCTAATGGTGCCTTAGTTAGCGCACTAAACTTATGAGTGTTTCTAATAATGGTTTTGTCACCGAAAGGACCAAAAATAATAAAACTTAGCTTTTATTGATTTTTAAATAATAAAAAGGCGTCCTTATATTTTCTCATATGTGCTAAAAGTCACACAACAATTAAAAACAGTAGGGCTTAGATATATAGATGAATACTGCTCTGTCCCAACAATCTAGGTGCATTGGCCGGGAATCGAACCCGGGCCTCCCACGTGGCAGGCGGGAATTCTACCACTTCTACCACTTTTGTATTCCCTGATGTCTTTTTCTATCCAGGGTTACTCAGATTTCTATTTGTCAATGACTTGCACCACCAGATGTTTATTAAAGTGTGGTGAAGCACTCACTGTCAGTGACCTTGAACACTTTTAGTTCTCTATCACAGGGTATGCCTGATGTCCTCTGATTAGTCACGGTACAGTGATGTCTGTTAATCTACAGTCAGTAATATTGTACCTGACACACACATTTACTAGTACTGTCGTCCCATTTATAACAGTTGCTCATTAATATTGCTTGGGTCGTATTTGTTCTTATTATTTCTAGAACAATATCGCGGTGATTGATTTATGTAGAAATCACCCCGATATGTCACCATTAAGTGTTAAGTCCGGAGTATGTTTTTGTATAACGCAGACCCAAGCTTATATTGGCTTGATACTCTATGGTATTCCCTTATGCCTATGACTGATCGCATGAGCCATTCATTTCTTATGGCTCATGTGATTATATACCAAGGTTAATTGCAACCAGACGACAGTTTCAGTGATTATCAAGGATAGAGATAAGTTGTTCCAAATAATAATGTGTTTTCAATATGTTCTCTCTCCTACTTATACATAGGCTCTATTCCGGAGAGATGATGCTCCCACTTGTATAAGTGATTATTACAGGTAGAACATATATAAGATGAATAAAGACAGTGGCTGCATTAAATGGAACAGCTGCAGTATTCATCTATGAGCTACTCATCCTTCAGGATTTAAATAGCTGCAATAAAATGCACATAGATAGTTTGGTGGTAGCCCAGAATGAATTCTAGGCTATCACCTATATCCAATGCCCTTTTGGATAAATCTCTGTCTCTGTATATGCAGTCTGTTGTGATGCACCAACAGCTGCTGACTAGAGTGATAATGATAGACTCTGTCTGTTATAGTTGTAGTTGTATATGTCTACGTGGGTTGCATTATGATGAACATACAACCCCCACATAGATTAGTTCTTATGGAGAGAATCGGCCCATGGAACCTATCCCTCCCTCTCCATCTACGCGTTTCCACAACCTTGGAGATGGTTGCTTCCTCAGGATGGAGCTAACCTAACATGACCAGCCTCTCAGGCTGTCAGGATGTAAAATGAGCAGAGATAGTAAGTGTTGCTATCCCAAGGGTTCTTATACCCAAGGCTCCGCCTACTTCAGGGCGGGGCTTGTATTGTAGGAGTGAATCAGGCTGCAGTCCAATATGTCTCACATTTCCCTTGCGCTCATTTATATGCGCTTATTCGAGTATTACACTTGGCTCCTCCTCGCAACGTAATCACGTAATCCAGGAACATGTCATGGACCGCAGCGTAGGCTGCTCTGTTTGACTGTCCGATCACGTGATGTCATGACTTGCGGGGGGCATGTTGTCTTACCTGCTCAAGATTTTGGCAATTTTTTAACCTCATTAACATACCCGTTAAGCACACAGTCTGAGGTAAGACAAATATAAAACACAAGTTTATTTACTCTTTAGTATATGTAAGTAAAATAGTTAATTAACATATAGGCATTGAGATCACATGGGTAACAAAAATAAGCATCAATACATCACCGGATATTGTAGCATCACTCCGCAATCGGGGGATCTCCAGGTACGATTGGCAAGAGGATCCGGTTAGTACGCCGATACGTCTATCGACCACAACAAAACGAGTCCCGACTCTTCCCTGAAGATCACTGCTATTTATGCCGTTCTTACACTACGTGGCATATCTGCTTCTG
Source organism: Eleutherodactylus coqui (assembly GCF_035609145.1). Classification (NCBI taxonomy): domain Eukaryota; kingdom Metazoa; phylum Chordata; class Amphibia; order Anura; family Eleutherodactylidae; genus Eleutherodactylus; species Eleutherodactylus coqui. The sequence continues at coordinate 180,054,720 of NC_089840.1, read as the reverse complement.
CGCAGTTATGGGTATATACGTCATTCTAATATGGCTATTCAGGTTCTAGACATGCGTAGTAGATGATTGGCAACACAATATATTGAATATTTTGTCCATGAAGTTATCACATCTGTGTTATATTATGAGTCATTCTTGCTGTCTTACCATATATGTCGATAATATTCTGCATTGAGCAGAATATTCAGACAGGTCATTAGTTCATTGAAGTTCTGGTTAACTCATACGGCAACTAGTTATTTGATTACACAATCATCCAGTTCAATCGTATCCCATACGTGTCACAATCGGTCCTTAATCATTCACTATTTGCCGTATGATACCATTAAAACTTTTGGTTTTCTACAGAATACCTTATATGCCATGAAACAATTCCATAGCGATAAAAGTATTACAACTATGGCCAATACCAAAACAGGATGTATTAGCCAATTAAGAGTGGTTTGTGCAGATGATGAATAACCCATAAAGATGTCATACCAATGGTGTGACGTAGCATCAGCAATAGCCGATCCCATCTTTACAATTTTGCCAGCTATTACAGTAGTACTTACAATATGCGTTGCCAAAGATCTATTAAGCAATTTAATATGTTGCTGTACTTCTTCTGTGTCTTCTAACAACTTTTTGAATTTGGTCAAATTTAGATCCCAATTTGACACATTTAAAGGCAGTGGTTGCCAATTGACAGCCACTGTCTTGTCTTGTTCGGGTAATAACACAAAGGTCTCATTTTCCCAAACAAGTGCAGATACGTTTCGCAAGCATCCTGAAAATGGGACAACCATCCCAGGTACAACAGGATGATTACTTGCCAAACATACCTCCTGTGGGGCTATTTCAACCATCATCTTAAAAGTGAGTGGCAGCACAGTCCATTCACATACATTGATCGTATTTTGTAATAAGCATGGTTCATAAACAGCCGATTGGACCTTGCATATGGTCCCCTCTAATGTATCATCACACAATGATAAATCATGAGTTCTATTTTGGTCATCAATGTAAATCCCGTTAAATCTAGGTACCCAGAAATGCATATCTTCTGGAACACCTATAAGTAAGGGGAGAACTACAAACTTACACATCACATTCTTTTTAGTAACATTGTATATGAATATGGTCCCTTTACATAATATATCATTGCAAACCATTTTCTGCGCCTCCAACTGTATCCAATCAGTCTCAGTTATAGTCTGATTGAACACGGTCCTCCATACTTGCTCATTGCCAGTCATGAGCATAGTTTGAAGTGTGTTCTTTTGTTGTTGCTGATAAATGGTCTGCAAGGTACATATTGACCAATTAACATAGTTAGATATGTTAGAATTTATTTCATATGAAAACCTATTAGATGCATCTTGCAAATCAAGCATTATTGTGTCCACATCCGTTTGCATACTAAAGGGCTGCCATATAGTGGGCATCCAGTTAGCCTGCAATGTGAGCACATCTTTAATACCACTTCCCGCGTTATGCATTCGATTAGCTAAAGTCTCTATATCAAAACCATTAATAGTCCCAGAAAGCGCTCCATAGCCTCCGAGTAAGGTATCATACCAAGCTCGACGGGAACGCTTGGTAGGACAAGTCCTTGAGGGTGGAAACTGCACGGAGGCTTGTATAACAGTCTTTTGAGCATCTCGTCCCACCAGGCGACAGGTGGATGGAACCCTTTTTATATGTCCAGGATCTATTTTAGAAGCATTAATGTTCACGAATACCAGGAACTGGCCCCACATGGCCCGATTCTCGATCTCCGTTGCATTCCCACACGTAATTACTTCTGTCTCATTTAAGGGAAATGAAAACTGCACTCCCGTATTTGTACAATTCTGAACATATTGTATCACCAGGGAGTAATTGAGATATGGCAACTCTTTTGGTCTCTGACAGCAGGACACTTTCACAAGTGACGTAATGTTTATTTGTCCCGTTGCCTTATGCAGTGCATATGAAGGACGGTAGGTCGAACTTATATGCGATAATGGATTTCCACTCCAGATAGTCCCATCAAAGGTAATATTCACGATATAACATTTCTGGTTGGCTTCACAAGTGAAGTTGTCTTGCTTCCTGGTTCGGGTTGAATTCCTCCAGCCCCACGAATAATCATTCCTTCCGGTGTCATTGACGCGGATCCCTGGCGTCCACGCATCACCTACTGCGAACACCGAACACATGACGCCAAGGATTCCAAAAATGATTATGTGATTCTAGAGAAGGCAAGGAAACAAGCATTATTCCCGCAAATAGCACTTTTCTTGTGGGACATATTCCCATTTCTCTACTCCGGGTCGCATAATAAGCAAAGTTCGATCTTTCCCCACAGCAATAACCTCTGCCGGGGAGGGCGGTCCTTGGTGATTCTGAACCCATATTTTGGCCCCTACATTAGTAACATTAGTTGAGCCAAAACCTTTATCTCCTCTTACAGTAAGTTCAGTGGGGGCCACCCCTTCTTCCACTTGTGTCAGATACACTGGTATTAATAGCAGCTGTGCCATGCGCTCCTTTTTCCCTATTATCAGAGGATCTGTTCCTAAATTTATCATGATTACTTTAATTTCCCCCTGATAATCTGCATCTATGACTCCGCCTAGGACTACTGCACTTCTCAGAGCAAAACTCGATCTAGTGGCTATCTGCCCGAAGTGATTCTCCGGGATCTTGCATCCTATCCCTGTGGGAATAGTACTCACCTTTCCCGGGGCTATCACCACCGTATCAAGAGCGTATAGATCCAACCCTGCAGCGGCAGGAGTGGCTCTATAAGGTGCCTGCGCATCTGGATTAATTTTCCAGTATAAGATTGTCTCTACCTTAGCTACATCTATACTGAGATTGGGTGTTAGCATGCGCATTAAGGGTGTCATAGAATCAGTGATGGGCCTGTTGTTGATAATCTGTAAAGCAGCAGTCAGATTATCTCTCCATTGACCATATTTGTCGGTCTCAGTGAGCTTCTTCAGGGTAGATTTTAATAACCCATTCATTCGTTCCACCAGGCCCGCGGCCTGTGGATAGTAGGGCATATGATATACCCATTCTATGTTGTTTTTACTGGCATACTCTTTTACCTGATTTCCGGTAAAATGTGAACCATTGTCTGTCTGGATCTGCAGGGGAGTCCCATAATACTGGGTAATAACTTCCAGAGTACGTAAAGTACTCCATTGTGTTGCTGTTTTACATGGGAATCCCACCATCAGACCTGAGAATGTATCTACTGCTGTACAAATATACTTACATCCTCTGCTCTCAGGGAGGGGCCCTACAAAATCCATCTGCCAAATCTGCGCTGGCAACTGGCCTCTCCCTATGTGTCCCATTACTGTATGAGGCACTTCTCGTTTTTGCACATGTTGACATACTGGACATTGCGCGATTACTTGTTTGATCATGTCCACCGTCAATGGGATACCTCTTTCTTGTGCCCACCTGTAAGTGGCCTTCTCTCCCAAGTGTCCACTTTTTTGGTGAGCCCAAACAGCTGTACCTTGAAGCCATGCTTCCTTTTCCTTGTCAGGTTCTTGTATGGCAACAGAAATCGATGCTGCCGCATCTGCTTGAGAATTAAATAAACGTTCCAATGAGTCAAGAGGGACATGAGCATCAACATGAAACACTGTACTTTTGGTACTCCTAATGAATTCCTCTATGTCTTGCCAAAGCTCTTTCCCCCACAATTCCTTACCATGAATGTTCCAGTCGTTCTTCTTCCATCCCATGATCCAAGTGGCCAAACCATTGGCAACTGACCATGAGTCCGTATACAAATGACATTCTTGCCCTTGTTCCTGCTTCAGAGCTAAGAATACTGCACAAAGTTCTGCATATTGACTACTCTTACCTTCTCCTTCCATGACCAACGTCTTGTCTAATTTTGGATTAAAGGCTACACTTTTCCATCTACGTCTTCCACTGATATACTTGGCCGAACCATCCGTGAACCAAGCATGCTCTTTTTGGGAGTCTGTCAACTCAGAGTAAGGTATTCCCCACTTTACTGGGGATTCCTCCATTTGCGCTACTGGTGTAACCTGACCATCTGGAGGGATATCAGCTATCTTTTCATGCAGGGCAGCTATCCCTCCTTCACCTTTTTTCGCTCTTTCCGAGATGTACCATTTCCACTTAATGATACTCTGCTCCTGGGCATGTCCTATCCGATTGGACTTTGGATTAGATAATACCCAACTCATGATGGGTATTTGCGGCCTTAGAAGGACTATGTGTCCTGTCGTCAATTGTTCAGTATCCACCAGGGCCCAATAACATGCCAACAGCTGTTGCTCCAGTGGAGTGTATTTTTCTCCTGCATCTGGTAATTTCCGATTCCAGAAGCCTAGTGGCACTCTTTTGCCCCCTTGCTTCTGCCACAATGACCAGTTTGCATACATATGCTGAACTGATACATGAAGTTCTATCTCACCATCTTGTAAAGGCCATAAATCTACAGCCTGTTGTATGGCTTCTTTTACTGCCTCAAATGCAACCTGTTGCTCTTCTCCCCACGTGAACTCGTACTTCTTGCGAGTCACCTTGTAAAGAGGAGCAAGAAGCTGCCCCAGATGCGGAATGTGTTGTCTCCAGAATCCAAACAATCCTATGTAGGATTGTGTTTCCTTCTTGTCTTTCGGAGTGGGAAAATTTAAGATTTTCTGCCTTGCCTTAGGGAGAATCTCCCTATGGCCCTTATTCCATTGAATTCCTAAGAATTTCACCGTCTGAGAGGGGCCTTGCACCTTGCTATCATTTATTTCCCATCCTTTTTCTCGCAGATGATGTAACAATCCGTCCAATTGTTTCTTTACAGATTGTTCATCCAGTCCCTGAATCATTATATCATCGATATAATGTGAAAACTGCATTTCTGATGGTAAATCAAACTCATCCAAATGTTCTGCCACCGTCCGGTGACAGATGGTTGGACTATGTATCCAACCTTGTGGCAATCGAGTGAACGTATATTGACGTCCTTGCCACGTAAAGGCAAACTGATCTTGCGCCTTTTCTTCTATTGGAATTGTGAAGAACGCTTGTGCGATATCAATCACAGCGTACCATTGTCCACTGTGACTTTGAATCTGCTCCACAATTGTAATGGTGTCTGGGACAGCTGCCGTCAAGGGAGGTGTTTGTTTATTCAATTCCCTGTAATCGACAGTCATCCTCCAAGACCCATCACTCTTCTTCACAGGCCATACCGGATTGTTCCATGCTGTGGTTGCAGGCCTCACAACCCCAGCATCGACCAAATCCTTAATGGTTTCTCCTATTTCCTTGTGACCTCCAGGAATTCTGTATTGCTTCATAGCAACCAGTTTTCCTGCAGGAGGGATGTGTACGGGTGGCATTTTGACCTTTCCCACCGTAACTGGACAAGCTTTTATCCCTATTTTCCTTACGCCAAAGGCAAACTTACCATCTTCGAGGTGTAGTGTCAATCCTTTCAGAATATCTATGCCAATGATATATTCCGGAATAGGTACTACTAACACCGTGTATTTACGTAAGGGCAAATTGCCCAATTTCAAAGTTACCTGTGTCTGTACTCCTTCGGTAACTTTTCCTCCCAATCCTGAAATATTAACTTTTGGACCTTTAAACTTTTTGGGATTTCCATAAATCAGAGTAGCCTCCGCCCCTGTATCTACTAAAGCTGGGACCCTTTGGACATTACCCCCTTTCCAATGTATGGCTAGCGGGACATAGGGTCTGTCATCCCGCCTAACCCAGACAGGGGCTTGGCTTGCTACCTATGCGGAATCAGAATCTGATTCCTCCAGGAGCGGAGCAGATGGCTTCATATGGTCCTGCACTTGGCTAGCTACCATTGCAGCCATCTCCTTCCATGGATAGATCTTTTGAAAATCCTCCCATTCTAATTTCTTAGGTTCTAAATTAGTGACCTGCTTCTCTCTCTTTTTAGAAGCTTTTGGGGCCACTGAATCTTCCCTTTTATCCACCTTTTTGTTGGATAATACCTTCTGTTTATAAAGACGCCACAAATCACCTGTATCTTTTCCATCAATGGCGTCCTTGGAGACTCCAGCTTTCAGGAGAGCCTGAAACATATCTCTACGAGATACCCTTGGCACTCCTGAATCACCAGTCCCCTGGGAACTAGGATTCCTAGACCTATCACGATCTGTTCGCTTTTCCTCTCTATCCCAGTTTCCCATATCTTGCAATTCCCGCATTCTAGCCACGACCGCAGACATTGGCTCATTAGTCATGGATAGAAGTAGGGTCATCATCACGGCTTTATAAGCCGAAGGTGCAGTCTTAATTAAACGATTTCTAACTCCTGCTGTCAGCCGAGTCTCCAAATAATCTTCCATATGCTCGATGATAATTAATGAGACCCTCATAGCTTCCTCCTTCAACCTTTCAATGCCATCCCTGATAGTGTACCAAGGTTTGTCATTGATTGGAATGTCTGCCTCTGTTGGGAATTTATTAAGAAACCCATTGGTTACTATATTAAACAGGGAAATAGCACTTTCTCCTTGATGATTAGGAAAATATTCTCTAAAATTTCTACTGATTACTGGATCTCTAGTTAGAGTAACAAATCTCATTGCATCTTTTGGATCCAACATTACCCCAGTCGCCCCGTGCTCAAATAGACGGACCAACCATGGTATGTCAGATTCCCCAGGCCTTTGCCTAAATCTACTCAGTATATCATCAACTTCTGACTGAGAAAAATCCTCTAGGGTAAGCCTGGTGCGCCTATGTGGCACCAATTCTTCTTGCACCAACAGTCTCCCATCGGCATCGTACATATAGTTTCCCTGATCGTCATACCTGGGCAACCTTTGCCCATCATGACCTACGATAGGCTGGGTATCGGGTCCATATTCAGTAGTTTCCTTCCTTCTGCTAATGGGCTGGGCACGTTTTAAAGCAGGTGGATCAATTATTGGATTGGGTGGGTCTTCCCAATCCCCCTTATGCCAGTCCTCCTCCCCCGAAGAAGATGAGGAATCCCATAAGTCTCCATCCCACTTATCTGGGTCCCAGTTCACAGAAGCAGAAGCTATAGCTTTCGATACCTTTCGCTTATCAACTTTACCTTTACGCCCCTTATATTTATTCTGAGCAACTTTTACAACAGCCTTTTCTGCAATATTCTGGTAATGTTCTATTTTTTCCTTTATCAGCCTTTGGTTACATTCCAACACCACTCTCTTTCCTTCAGATTCTACTAACTTTTGTTCCGTCTGATTAAGTTTTCTTATTAGTTGGGACTTCTTCTTATGGATATTCCTATAGGCTGAGGCCAATACCCAATTTCTCCTACCCAACTGAACTGCGTCACCTGCCTTGGCAGGGGTCTCCTCGAGTACCTTAACGACATCGAGGGGCTCTGAATCTTTTAGCTTACTATCCCATGATTCTGCAAGCCCACTATGCATCAACTCCTGAGCTAATATATCATAGGGACCCTCGGACCAGCCGGGGATGTCTATTTTCTGAACGATTTTAGTTTTATCTTTCTTGGTTCTTTTTCTAAACATATTGTTGTCTTATTGGCAAAATGCCAATTGGTGAAACTTTTTGCGCAGAGTTCCCCCTTACAGAACTCACAAAATTTTGGCAACTTGCCAATTTGGTGAAACTTTGCACAGAGGTCCCCTTTACTGCGAGAAACCACCCTGCAAATTGGCACCAATTTCCCAAGTCCTGTCTCAAAGTTACAGAACTCCGAAAGTTCTGGCAACGTGCCAATTTGGTGAAACTCTGCACAGAGTTCCCCTTTACAAAATTTTGGCAACGTGCCAATCTGGTGAAACTTTGCACAGAGGTCCCCTTTACGGCGAGGCACCACCCTGCAAACTGGCACCGATTTCCCGAGTCCTGCCTCAAAGTTACAGAACTCTGAAAATTTTGGCAACGTGCCAATTGGTGAAATTTTGCACAGAGTTCCCCTTTACAAAATTTTGGCAACGTGCCAATCTGGTGAAACTTTGCACAGAGGTCCCCTTTACGGCGAGGCACCACCCTGCAAACTGGCACCGATTTCCCGAGTCCTGCCTCAAAGTTACAGAACTCTGAAAATTTTGGCAACGTGCCAATTGGTGAAATTTTGCACAGTGGTCCCCTTTACTGCTAGACACCACCGTGCAAACTGGCACCAATCTCCCAAGTCCTGCTTCAAAGTTACAGAACTTATAATATTTTGGCAGTATGCCAATGGGTTCAACAAGGACTACTTACTGCAACTATCAATTTGTATTTACTATTATTACTCTATCACCTATCAAAGCAAAGTTATAACCATTTGAACCCCTTGGCAATGGGCCAAAAATCTAATATGGCGACAGCAACCCCCCCGTGCACTGAGAAGCACTGTCACAATACCAAATTATACAGTAATATAACCTTACCAAAGACAACAATATCCTGCCAGACTACGCCAATTTATGTCTTACCTGCTCAAGATTTTGGCAATTTTTTAACCTCATTAACATACCCGTTAAGCACACAGTCTGAGGTAAGACAAATATAAAACACAAGTTTATTTACTCTTTAGTATATGTAAGTAAAATAGTTAATTAACATATAGGCATTGAGATCACATGGGTAACAAAAATAAGCATCAATACATCACCGGATATTGTAGCATCACTCCGCAATCGGGGGATCTCCAGGTACGATTGGCAAGAGGATCCGGTTAGTACGCCGATACGTCTATCGACCACAACAAAACGAGTCCCGACTCTTCCCTGAAGATCACTGCTATTTATGCCGTTCTTACACTACGTGGCATATCTGCTTCTGCGCAGTTATGGGTATATACGTCATTCTAATATGGCTATTCAGGTTCTAGACATGCGTAGTAGATGATTGGCAACACAATATATTGAATATTTTGTCCATGAAGTTATCACATCTGTGTTATATTATGAGTCATTCTTGCTGTCTTACCATATATGTCGATAATATTCTGCATTGAGCAGAATATTCAGACAGGTCATTAGTTCATTGAAGTTCTGGTTAACTCATACGGCAACTAGTTATTTGATTACACAATCATCCAGTTCAATCGTATCCCATACGTGTCACACATGTTAGACCGGAGGTCCGATCATATACATTTTCCTTATACTCATCTGTAAGTGCTTCTTCGGGTGTTGCCTCCCCGCAGCGTGATCAGCGATCAAAGGACATGTCATAGAACGCAGCATGAGCTGCTCCGTTCTGACTGTCCGATCGCATGATGCCATAGCGTGTGGGGGGCGTGTCAGACCGAAGGCACGATCATGTGATGCCGTGACGTGCGGGGGGTGTGTCCGCTGGCCTGGCACTCCGATCACGTGACATCATGACGTTCGGAGTGTCTATTGGCCTGATCATCCGGTCCCCTGCTCCTGTAAGTTACAGATGGGCGTGTCAGACCGAAGACACGATCATGTGATGCCGTGACGCGCGGGGGGTGTGTTCCGCTGGCCTAGCACTCCGATCACGTGACATAATGATGCTCGGAGCGTCTATTGGCCTGATCATCCGGTCCCCTGCTCCTGTAAGTTACAGATGGTATTAAATATTCAACCAGCTGTCTCACAGGGGACTTTTAGGGATCGCAGCGAACATTTTAATCGTTCATTCACCTAAACCTGTGACACATAGTTGGACATATTCCTCAGACTGGTAGTCACCCAGTCATACAATGCGCGGAAGATTGGTATCTTTACCGCACCTAGCGATTATCTCACCGAAATTGTGTGTCACTTCGGTTGTACAACTCAAGTGATATATCCGTTATAAGTAATTAGCATATTTTAGACTGCAGCATAATTATTCATGAACACTACAAGACGTTAGTAATCCACCGCCTGATTATATATGTGGCAAAAACATTTTCTCTGTTTTTGATATTATGAATCTCGCATTCTGTGACCAGACAGCTGATTCTCTCTCAAGATCAGAGTGTTTGCTTCATCCATAGGGGGTAATAATGGGAATCAATGTCTCATATATGCAAGGACGCATGCTTTATAGACGATGAGGTTTATTCTATTGTCAATATCATCAGTTTTTACGTGAGACCATCAAATCAACTTCATATCGATTCTTTTGGGGACATTAATCTCCTTTTACCTCATAGATGAGTCAAAAACAAATGTTACTCATCATTTAGGGATTACGGAGGAATTCCACTATATTGTCTCGCCAATCTTCAAACATCCCCTCTTCACTGTGGCCTAGTTTTAGTTCTGTATTATACTATTTTCAGATAAATGATGCAAAGGAGAGACATTCATTTAAACCCTTAGGATGGATGGTTTCAAGTCTATATATCCATCCGCACTCTTTTTGTAAAAGCCTCCGGTCCAGATTTCCTCTCCATCCATTTGGCTTAATCATTTCAATTCCTCGGAAGGTAAGTACATCCGGATTGTTTCCGTGCTTGTCCCTAATATGGTTTGCCACACTAGTTTGTTCCCCCCGATTTATGTTCCCTATATGCGCTAATACCCTCCTGCGCAGTTGTTGAGTTGTTTTCCCTACATAATCGAGGGGGCAGGGACACGATGCTACGTAGACTACACCACTGGTTTTGCAGTTGATGTAATCACGTATTTGATATACTTTTCTGGTCGCAGAGCTTACAAAAGATGATCCCCTTTGCATATATTTGCATGCCTTACAGCCTGCACATCTGAAAAAGCCTCTTGGTGGATTACCTGTTACCCAAGTTTGAAGTGTGTTTGGTGTTGATAGATGACTCCTAACTAGTCGGTCCCTTAAATTCCTGCCCCTTTTGAAGGTTATCAGGGGTCTCTCAGGTAGGTATTGTGCTAGATCTTTATCTTTCAAAAGGATTCCCCAATGTTTGTTTAGAATCTGTCTTACTTCAGCTGAGTGATCGTCATAAGTACCGATTATCCTTATTTTGCCGTCTCCTTCTTTGCTACTTTTATGTTGCAATAAGGTTTCCCTATCCAGATTTTTTACGTGATCACTCGCTGTTGAGATCACTTCTTCTGGATAGCCTCTCACTTCAAAACGATGGGCCATTTGCTTCATCTTTTCCTGGAAATCTTCCTCCCGGGAACAATTCCGTCGCGTTCTTATCATTTGCCCCTTCGGAATCCCCTTCTTCAGGGGTATTGGGTGGTGGCTATTATAATGAAGCAAAGCATTCGTTGCAGTGGACTTACGAAAGATTGTTGTTTCCAGAGTTCCTCTTTCTGTTTTTTCAATACATAGATCCAAGAAATTGATGGATATTGAGTTAATCTCTGCCGTGAAAAACAGGTTCAGACTATTCCTGTTCAGGCGTTGGACAAACTCCAAAAATTTTTCTTCGGATCCAGTCCACAATATGAGGACGTCATCTATGAACCTAATCCATAGGTCCACAGATGACGTCCACTCCTCATTCTCCTAGCTGAAGACAGTTGTTTCCTCCCACCAGCCCAGGTACAGATTTGCATAGCTGGGGGCACAAGGGCTCCCCATAGCTGTGCCCCTGAGCTGGTGGAAGTGTCTTCCTTCGAAGAGGAAGAAATTTTTTTGCAATACGAATGAGAGGAGTTGAAGTAGCAGATGGTTATGAGGTCGATATTGTATCCCTCTCTGGTCGAGATAGTATTTGGTAGCGCAGAGGCCCCCCTCATGGGGTATCGAACTATAGAGTGCCTCTACGTCCAAGCTGGCCAATTTGGTTTCAGATGATAAGGACAACCCTTGTAATTTTCTGAGGACATCAGTTGTGTCTTGAATGTATGTGGGTAAGGCCTCAACAAATGGTTTCAGTATCCTATCTAGGTATTTACTTACTCCCTGTGTGAGGCTTCCTGAAAGAAAGAAAACATTTTCAGTACAATAGAGATCTTAAAGACTTTACCGATAACCGAGCCTTCGATATAAGAACGTACACAGAATTCGAGATGAGTTCATCTGAAGGGGAAGCATCAGGTAGCGAGCGCTCCATGAGGGGCACCTTCTCCAATAGAGGTAGAACAAGAGGGGGAGGCCGAGGAAGGGCACGTGGTAGAGACAGAACTCGTTTCAAAGAAAGACATTTTTAGGGCAACCTATAATGCAGTACATGACCCGAAACAGAGGGGGGACAGGGGTCATTCCATCGTAATGAACAGAAAGGCATACAGTAGGCCCAGAGTGTCTTCACAATCTGGACTGTCACTACCATCAAAATCTACACATAATGCACTATCCTTACCAACTGAGATAGCAACTAACATGGGGACCTCAAAAGGAACATCACTTAATGGTCCAAATGGCAATACCACTTCCCATACAGAAGTATCAGCATCCTCAGGGGAAGAAGAACTACAAATAATGAATCTGTCATCGAGAGAACTATTGGATGATGAAAAATCTGTTCTGAGAAAGGGCTTAACGTTCATTCCAACGAATAAATATGACGCATTCAGCTGGACACGCGATATATCCTTATTCCTATGCAAATTGCGTTGGAGAAAGTATTTCTCACTACAAGATAGAAAAAAATGTCAAGAACTTGGGTTAAATCTCAGTGATTTGGAAGCCCTTAGGACTTTGGAATCTCTTGAAAATGAAAACACAAGAATCCCTGGTAATGGACCCTTCACGGATTTAAAATCTAAAAAAAGTAACCCAGCACCAATAGGTGAAACCCCCTTTGTTGACCTGTTTGAGGGGATGGTCAATGAAGAGTTGGCTAGACTGGGCAAGGAGAAGGTGTACAAATATCAGAACCTGACTACCGGTGAAAAAAAGGCCCTGGTGTCACTTGAAAGCGACACGAAAATTATCATAAAGCCCTCCGACAAGGGGGGCAATATCGTCATAATGGACCTGGAGAAATATAAAAAAATGTGCATGGACATTCTAAAGGATAGAAAGAATTATGAGATCTTACCAAGGGACCCAACAGATAGATTCCAAAGCGAACTGAAGGACATCTTAATATCAGCAAAGGAGGAAGGACTGCTAGGAGAAAAGGAGTTCCATGCCCTTTTTCCTCAAAACCCTCAAACGGCTACCTTCTATAGTCTACCCAAGGTGCACAAGGGTTTATCACCGCTAAAAGGTAGACCGATTGTGTCGGGTATTGATAGCCTCACACAGGGAGTAAGTAAATACCTAGATAGGATACTGAAACCATTTGTTGAGGCCTTACCCACATACATTCAAGACACAACTGATGTCCTCAGAAAATTACAAGGGTTGTCCTTATCATCTGAAACCAAATTGGCCAGCTTGGACGTAGAGGCACTCTATAGTTCGATACCCCATGAGGGGGGCCTCTGCGCTACCAAATACTATCTCGACCAGAGAGGGATACAATATCAACCTCATAACCATCTGCTACTTCAACTCCTCTCATTCGTATTGCAAAAAAATTTCTTCCTCTTCGAAGGAAGACACTTCCACCAGCTCAGGGGCACAGCTATGGGGAGCCCTTGTGCCCCCAGCTATGCAAATCTGTACCTGGGCTGGTGGGAGGAAACAACTGTCTTCAGCGAGGAGAATGAGGAGTGGACGTCATCTGTGGACCTATGGATTAGGTTCATAGATGACGTCCTGATATTGTGGACCGGATCCGAAGAAAAATTTTTGGAGTTTGTCCAACGCCTGAACAGGAATAGTCTGAACCTGTTTTTTACGGCAGAGATTAACTCAATATCCATCAATTTCTTGGATCTATGTATTGAAAAAACAGAAAGAGGAACTCTGGAAACAACAATCTTTCGTAAGTCCACTGCAACGAATGCTTTGCTTCATTATAATAGCCATCACCCAATACCCCTGAAGAAGGGGATTCCGAAGGGGCAAATGATTAGAACGCGACGGAATTGTTCCCGGGAGGAAGAGTTCCAGGAAAAGATGAAGCAAATGGCCCATCGTTTTGAAGTGAGAGGCTATCCAGAAGAAGTGATCTCAACAGCGAGTGATCACGTAAAAAATCTGGATAGGGAAACCTTATTGCAACATAAAAGTAGCAAAGAAGGAGACGGCAAAATAAGGATAATCGGTACTTATGACGATCACTCAGCTGAAGTAAGACAGATTCTAAACAAACATTGGGGAATCCTTTTGAAAGATAAAGATCTAGCACAATACCTACCTGAGAGACCCCTGATAACCTTCAAAAGGGGCAGGAATTTAAGGGACCGACTAGTTAGGAGCCATCTATCAACACCAAACACACTTCAAACTTGGGTAACAGGTAATCCACCAAGAGGCTTTTTCAGATGTGCAGGCTGTAAGGCATGCAAATATATGCAAAGGGGATCATCTTTTGTAAGCTCTGCGACCAGAAAAGTATGTCAAATACGTGATTACATCAACTGCAAAACCAGTGGTGTAGTCTACGTAGCATCGTGTCCCTGCCCCCTCGATTATGTAGGGAAAACAACTCAACAACTGCGCAGGAGGGTATTAGCGCATATAGGGAACATAAATCGGGGGGAACAAACTAGTGTGGCAAACCATATTAGGGACAAGCACGGAAACAATCTGGATGTACTTACCTTCCGAGGAATTGAAATGATTAAGCCAAATGGATGGAGAGGAAATCTGGACCGGAGGCTTTTACAAAAAGAGTGCGGATGGATATATAGACTTGAAACCATCCATCCTAAGGGTTTAAATGAATGTCTCTCCTTTGCATCATTCATCTGAAAATAGTATAATACAGAACTAAAACTAGGCCACAGTGAAGAGGGGATGTTTGAAGATTGGCGAGACAATATAGTGGAATTCCTCCGTAATCCCTAAATGATGAGTAACATTTGTTTTTGACTCGTCTATGAGGTAAAAGGAGATTAATGTCCCCAAAAGAATCGATATGAAGTTGATTTGATGGTCTCACGTAAAAACTGATGATATTGACAATAGAATAAACCTCATCGTCTATAAAGCATGCGTCCTTGCATATATGAGACATTGATTCCCATTATTACCCCCTATGGATGAAGCAAACACTCTGATCTTGAGAGAGAATCAGCTGTCTGGTCACAGAATGCGAGATTCATAATATCAAAAACAGAGAAAATGTTTTTGCCACATATATAATCAGGCGGTGGATTACTAACGTCTTGTAGTGTTCATGAATAATTATGCTGCAGTCTAAAATATGCTAATTACTTATAACGGATATATCACTTGAGTTGTACAACCGAAGTGACACACAATTTCGGTGAGATAATCGCTAGGTGCGGTAAAGATACCAATCTTCCGCGCATTGTATGACTGGGTGACTACCAGTCTGAGGAATATGTCCAACTATGTGTCACAGGTTTAGGTGAATGAACGATTAAAATGTTTGCTGCGATCCCTAAAAGTCCCCTGTGAGACAGCTGGTTGAATATTTAATACCATCTGTAACTTACAGGAGCAGGGGACCGGATGATCAGGCCAATAGACGCTCCGAGCATCATTATGTCACGTGATCGGAGTGCTAGGCCAGCGGAACACCCCCCCCGCGCGTCACGGCATCACATGATCGTGTCTTCGGTCTGACACGCCCATCTGT
Source organism: Eleutherodactylus coqui (assembly GCF_035609145.1). Taxonomy (NCBI): domain Eukaryota; kingdom Metazoa; phylum Chordata; class Amphibia; order Anura; family Eleutherodactylidae; genus Eleutherodactylus; species Eleutherodactylus coqui. The sequence continues at coordinate 180,039,218 of NC_089840.1, read as the reverse complement.
AACTTACAGGAGCAGGGGACCGGATGATCAGGCCAATAGACACTCCGAACGTCATGATGTCACGTGATCGGAGTGCCAGGCCAGCGGACACACCCCCCGCACGTCACGGCATCACATGATCGTGCCTTCGGTCTGACACGCCCCCCACACGCTATGGCATCATGCGATCGGACAGTCAGAACGGAGCAGCTCATGCTGCGTTCTATGACATGTCCTTTGATCGCTGATCACGCTGCGGGGAGGCAACACCCGAAGAAGCACTTACAGATGAGTATAAGGAAAATGTATATGATCGGACCTCCGGTCTAACATGCCCCCCGCAAGTCATGACATCACGTGATCGGACAGTCAAACAGAGCAGCCTACGCTGCGGTCCATGACATGTTCCTGGATTACGTGATTACGTTGCGAGGAGGAGCCAAGTGTAATACTCGAATAAGCGCATATAAATGAGCGCAAGGGAAATGTGAGACATATTGGACTGCAGCCTGATTCACTCCTACAATACAAGCCCCGCCCTGAAGTAGGCGGAGCCTTGGGTATAAGAACCCTTGGGATAGCAACACTTACTATCTCTGCTCATTTTACATCCTGACAGCCTGAGAGGCTGGTCATGTTAGGTTAGCTCCATCCTGAGGAAGCAACCATCTCCAAGGTTGTGGAAACGCGTAGATGGAGAGGGAGGGATAGGTTCCATGGGCCGATTCTCTCCATAAGAACTAATCTATGTGGGGGTTGTATGTTCATCATAATGCAACCCACGTAGACATATACAACTACAACTATAACAGACAGAGTCTATCATTATCACTCTAGTCAGCAGCTGTTGGTGCATCACAACAGACTGCATATACAGAGACAGAGATTTATCCAAAAGGGCATTGGATATAGGTGATAGCCTAGAATTCATTCTGGGCTACCACCAAACTATCTATGTGCATTTTATTGCAGCTATTTAAATCCTGAAGGATGAGTAGCTCATAGATGAATACTGCAGCTGTTCCATTTAATGCAGCCACTGTCTTTATTCATCTTATATATGTTCTACCTGTAATAATCACTTATACAAGTGGGAGCATCATCTCTCCGGAATAGAGCCTATGTATAAGTAGGAGAGAGAACATATTGAAAACACATTATTATTTGGAACAACTTATCTCTATCCTTGATAATCACTGAAACTGTCGTCTGGTTGCAATTAACCTTGGTATATAATCACATGAGCCATAAGAAATGAATGGCTCATGCGATCAGTCATAGGCATAAGGGAATACCATAGAGTATCAAGCCAATATAAGCTTGGGTCTGCGTTATACAAAAACATACTCCGGACTTAACACTTAATGGTGACATATCGGGGTGATTTCTACATAAATCAATCACCGCGATATTGTTCTAGAAATAATAAGAACAAATACGACCCAAGCAATATTAATGAGCAACTGTTATAAATGGGACGACAGTACTAGTAAATGTGTGTGTCAGGTACAATATTACTGACTGTAAATTAACAGACATCACTGTACAGTGACCAATCAGAGGACATCAGGCCTACCCTGTGATAGAGAACTAAAAGTGTTCAAGGTCACTGACAGTGAGTGCTTCACCACACTTTAATAAACATCTGGTGGCGCAAGTCATTGACAAATAGAAATCTGAGTAACCCTGGATAGAAAAAGACATCAGGGAATACAAAAGTGGTAGAAGTGGTAGAATTCTCGCCTGCCACGCGGGAGGCCCGGGTTCGATTCCCGGCCAATGCACCTAGATTGTTGGGACAGAGCAGAATTCATCTATATATCTTGCCCTTCTGTTTTTAATTGTTGTGTGACTTTTAGCACATATGAGAAAATATAAGGACGCCTTTTCATTATTTAAAAATCAATAAAAGCTAAGTTTTATTATTTTTGGTCCTTTCGGTGACAAGTTTCATTAAAGTTGAAAAAGGATTTCATTGCTACGGTGACAATTTCTAATAATGGTTGGGTGAAGGGCACACCAAACAGGGTCTTCTCAATGCCTAGGTGAAGTTTGTGTCTAGGTTTCCTGTATTATTCTAATTGTCCCTAAATGTCCTTCCACGTGATAGCTGATGCTTCAAGACTTTTACCTAGGTCACTGGTGCTCAGGAGCCTTGTTGGTATCTTTTGATTGTATTATAGCACCTGGGAACCAAGAGTTGGAAGTGTTGTGTGTCCACCTGCCTCTTTGGTTTAGAATTAGTATAAGGAAACCAAGTTGTGTGACCACTTACTTGTTAATGCAGTCTGTGGAAAATTATCCAACTAGAAGCTGGGTTCTCACAGACTCTCCGACTCCAAGATTCAAATTAAGAGAAAATCTTTTAATAAAGATTATTGGCCGTGTGAAGGTCCTAGCTCAAGATGAATTATATTTTCAGAATTGGGTGGGTCAGCTGAATAAGACACATCTAAACTCATTGAAGTGAGAGCCCCAGAACACCTCCAAACATTGTATCCATGTACCTGGTTTTAATTTACGTGTCACATTTGATATAGCAGAGTAGATAAAATCATGACCAGAAATATGCCAGGTGTATGTTCCCAATTAGAGGATTTCCTGTGGAAATATGGCCGAAATGGAGAATTATTATCTCCTGTTTATGTTTAGCATTCACTTCTAGGTTTCATATTCCTTTAAGTATAAACTATTGATTAAATAAAACAGATACATGGTCCTATGTAAATGTTTAACAGTTAAACTTAAAATAGTAGAAATGTCAAGATGATAATTCACCAGGCTCTGGAGAAGACCTCCCATGGTTCCTTGTTAATTGAAAGAAATGTAGCAAAATAAAACTCAATTTTTTCCAGTTCGCCCAATTTATTTTAAATACCTGTGAGGATAGCTTGACATTTACATGTAAAACAAGTGAAAGGTTTGACTATTTTCTCTCCCTCATTAAGAAACAAGTAGCAGGACTTCAGTGCCTTGTTTTCTCTCTGGTCCCATATTAACCTGAGGCCTAGACAATTGGAGGATCCTAAAACCCAACATCACAAGCACCTTGCTAATGAAACATTTCTAGAATCCCCTGGTTGGAGTGTTGCACTTCAAATGAATTCTGCTACACTTATTCATTTTTAATAATATTTAGCCAGAGTCTCTAAAGATCTAATTACTTGAATACTGTGTCAGATTGACTAGTGCCAACATAAATAAACATACAATAATTGCATACTTTGGATTTACTTTCAGGAATAATAACCTGATCATACACCACTGTTTTATTGGGTTTATTTAAATATAGTTTCAGGTAGGAAAATGCTCATTATAGTGAACAATGTTCTCAGATCCACAGGTGCTGAATTTGCATGCTGCAAAACTTTATGGGATGATATAAAATGTTCTCAGGGAAAATATTAACTATGAACTATTTTCAAATATGTATAGCACCAATGTATTATTTAATAATATGATATGAAAATAATTTACCAATAGATATATTGAAATGTTACAACTATTAAAAACCAACAAAACATATAAGTAAGACTTAGTACAACCGCTTTCAATTCTATGGTTTAAAATATCAGTCATTAATGAAATAAGGTCCTTAGAAGGTATTAAAATTTAGGTAACTACAACCTCGGATAGACACTGACACATGACAAATGATACCACATCATTATTTATTTAACGAAAATTGGGTCAAAATGCAGAAGCAGTGTGTGAAAAATTAAGTACACCACATGAATCAATAGCTTGAAGTTTTTTTTATGACTTTATCAGTCTCTCACATCATTCTGGAAGGATTTTGGTCCATTCTTCTTTACAATGTTGCTTCAGTGCATTTAGGTTTATGGACATTTGTTAATACATAACTCTCTTAAGGTCCTGCCACAGACATTTCAATTGGGTTGAGGTCTCGACTTTGATTAGGCCACTAGAACATCTTGATTCTTTTCTTTTTCAGCCATTCTGATGTAGATTTGCTGTAGTGCTTGGGATCATTGTCCTGTTGCATGACTCTGTTTCAGCTTTTGGATAGATGGCCTCACATTTGACTCTAGAATACTTTGGTGTACATAGAAATTCATAGTTGACTTGTTGACTGCAAGATGCCCAGGTCCTATAGCTGCAAATCATCACCGCTCTTCCAAAATGCTTAACAGTTACAGTTGAGGTATTTGTGCTAATATGCTGTGTTTGGTTTATGCGCTGGGCATTATGGGCAAACATCTTTATATTGGTCTTACCAAGGACATTGTTCAAGAAGTCTTGTGATTTGTTCAAATGCAACTTTGCAAACTTTAGTCATGCTGCCTTGTCCTTTTCAGAAAGAAGAGGTTTTCACCTGGCAAGCCTTGCAAACAAGCCACTTGTTTAGTACTTTTCTAATTGTACCGTCATGAAATTGAACATTTAACATGCTAACAAACTTTAGAGTCTGAGATGTAGCTCTTGGGTTTTTTGCAATTATTCTGAGCATTGCACAATCTGACCTTGCGGTGAATTTGCTGGGATGCTCACTTCAGGGAAGATTGCATATCTTGAATGCTTTCCATTTGTAAATAATCTTTCTCATTGCAAAATGATGAACTCATTATTTCGAAATTACTCTATAACCCTTCCTAGATTGAAGGATTGCAACAATTGCTGCAATAAGAAAATTGCTGATCAACGATCTTTTTCTTCCTTGCCATTGTGTTAACACATGTCTGAATGCCCCAGAGCAGCAAACTGTCAAAACTTCCACTTTTATAGAGTTGGTCACACTTGCTGATGACACTGCCCAATGATGATTTTGTTTCAGGCTCCAAATTAGCGTATTCTTATGTATTTCCACTTGCTGAATTCAAAAATCACCATAAAAATGACCAATTAGCTCTTGCTTTGGAGATAGTGACATGTAATTTTTTAGAGTTTAAATATGTATTTTGTGGGAAATTTTTTGGGGTAGTTGTCACATCTCGCAACTGACATAATACATTTTTCTCCATATATTTGTAGGTTATAAGCATAATAAATGTTTATATCAGTAAATATGAGTTTCATATTGTTCCTGTTTTTTTTTTTTCCAGTATTTCTAGTTTTGGAGTACTTTTGAAGTGTAAAATTTGCTGTATCAAAATGCCACAAAAATGTGTAAATTTAGTGAATAATTTTTGTTACATTTGTGCTGAAATAACATTTTCGTCATAGAAATGCAATCTGACGCCTCTTATTTTGGTATGAAGGTAGGGGACCAGGATAAGTCATGGGCTGCACATAAATGTTGCAACTCTTACTCAGTTAAACTATGAGAATGGCTGGAAAAAAAAACTATGCCTTTTGCTGTGCCTATGGTTTTGCGGGAGCCTACAAACCATACAGATGACTGCTATTTCTGCTTTACTTCGCCTATAAAGGCAGGATTGTCAAGAAAACAGGAACAGTTCGATACCCAAATCTTCCATTTGCTATTCGACCTATTCTACATTCAGATAGTTTACCAGTTCCTACTCCACCCCAACATTATGAATTTGAAGTAGAAAATTGAGAAAGTGTGGAAGAAGAAGAACCCAACAAGCCTTCCACATCTCATGACCCTGACTTTGAGGTAAAAGATGATAGACTGCACAGACTGAGTCAAGCGGAATTGAGTGATCTCATTCAAGACCTTGACTTGTCAAAGGAGAAGGCAGAACTTCTAGGGTCAAGACTATAACAATGGAATCTTCTCCAACGTGATGTCAGGGTCTCACAGCACAGAGAATGTCAGAGGGATCTGCTACCTTTTTTTTGAGAAGGTAAGCAATCTGGTTGTTTGCTGCAATGTTAATAGCTTGACGAAATGTTTGAATTTGAACTATGATCCAACTGAATGGAGACTATTCATAGACTCCTCCAAGCATAGTTTGAAAGCTGTATTACTTCACAACGGCAACTGTTCTTCTATTCCTGTTGTTCAGGCAGTTCACATTAAGCAGACTTATGCAAACATGACAGCCCTCCTTGACTCACTTAAATATGCTAAACACAAGTGGAAAATCTGTGGCGATTAGAGATGAGCGAGCAACAAAATGCTCGGGTGCTCGTTACTCGAGTCAAACTTTCAGTGATGCTCGAGAGTTCGTTTCGAGTAACGAACCCCATAGAAGTCAATGGGCGACTCGAGCATTTTTGTATATGACTGGTGCTCTGCTAAGGTTTTCATTTGTAAAAATCTTAGCAAATCACCAAAGTCATGTAAAAAACACAGAAATGGATAGGGCAGGCGAGGAGCAACATGCAGGGCTGCATTTCGGGCTCCGAGGTCTCACTATTAAGCCACAATAGAGGCAAGAGTGAGACCCCCCCACTGTCAGCATAATGATCGTTCTCCTCTGCCACAGTTGTAACAGCTGTGGCAGAGAAGAACGATGTTAGCCCATTGAATTCAATGGAGCCGGCAATATAGCCGGCTCCATTGAAAGCAATGGGCTGCCGGCGAGCGCGGGATGAATTTTCGGGAAGGGCTTAAGAATATAAGCCCTTACCTGAAAAAGAAAGATTTTAGTGTAAAAAAGAATAAAAATGCAGGCATTCTCTTCAATGGAGCCTCTCCTGCTACCGGCAACTCCATTGAAGACAATGGTCCGCTGGCACACCTAAATTCTTTTTCAGGGAAGGGCTTTACATATAAGCCGTTCCCTGGAAATGAATTAAAAGTGATTTAAAAAACAAAAAAAAATAGATACTCACCTCCCTTCAGCTGCCAGGGCACAGCCGCGTCTTCTCCTGCTATCCCCTGCACTGTGGTGCTGAACTGCTGTCATTCAGCTGAGAGCTGCGCTGAGCCAATCAGAGGCAACACTCACTCACCCATTCATGAATTCATGAATGGGTGTGAGTGAGATCTGCCTCTGATTGGCTCAGCGCTGAGCCAATCAGGGGCATGTCTGACTCACACCCCCTTCACACCCACTGCAGGCCGGCCGCGCTGAACTCCGTCTACCGGGACAAGGTGAGTATATATATTTTTTTTATTTTTACACATTTCTGGATGAATTGCAGGGAAGGGCTTATATATTTAAGTCCTTCCCGACAATTCATCCCGCGATCGCCGGCAGCCCATTGCTTTCAATGGAGCCGGCTGTATTGCCGGCTCCATTGAATTCAATGGGCTAACATCGTTCTGCCGGGACAAGGTGAGTATATTTATTTTTTATTTTTACACATTTCTGGATGAATTGCAGGGAAGGGCTTATATATTTAAGCCCTTCCCGACAATTCATCCCGCGATCGCCAGCAACCCATTGCTTTCAATGGAGTCGGCTGTATTGCCGGCTCCATTGAATTCAATGGTCAGTGCTCGTTTAATTGAGACGAGTACCGCGTGGTGCTCGTCTCGAGTAACGAGCATCTCGAGCACCCTAATACTCAAACGAGCATCAAGCTTGGACGAGTATGCTCGCTCATCTCTAGTGGCGGTCTAAATGTCATCAGTGTATTCTTAGGAATTCAGCTTGGATACACAAATATTGTTGCTTTTTCTGTATCTGGGACAGTAGGGATATGAAATCACATTACATTCAAGTGGACTGGCCTGCAAGAAATCTTGACTCTACCGAGGAAAATCTCATTGACGAGCCTCTCCTAGACCCAAAAGATGTTCCACCCCTTCATATAAAGCTGGGTTTAATGAAAAAAATTGTCAAATGTATGAACCAGGAAGGACAGGCAGTTCAGTACTTAAGAGATAAATTTCCTTGATTGAGTGATGCAAAGGTTAGGGAAGGTATTTTTTTTGGGCCACAAATTTGACAACTTGTAAAGGATCCTGTGTTTGACCAAGTTTTGGAGGGAAAAGAAAAGCAAGCTTGGCAAGCCTTAAAGTGAGTTATTCATGGATTCTTAGGCAACAAAAGAGATGATAACTACACCCAGTTGGTGACAGTGCTTCTGGAAAAATACCATCAACTCGGATGCAACATGTCCCTCAAAACCCATTTTCTGCACTCCCAACTAGACTTTTCCCCTCCTAGTTGTGGAGTGATCAATGATGAACATGGAGAAACATTCCACAGGATATTTCTGTAATGGAACTAAGATATCAGGGTTGTTGGAATGAAGCAATGCTTGTGGATTACTGCTGATCTGTGTGTAGGGATGCTCCGGAAATCATTTACAAAAGGCAAGCCAAAAGAAAACGATCTCACAAACTCACCACATTATTCTCTTCACACCGAACCACCTGCCAGGAATTCTTCCATCAATTTAGAACTCTTAGAATGTAGAACTCTTAATAGTCATTAAAAAAATTTCAAATGCACTTTCAATATTGTTAGCATATGTAATTAAAATGTATAATTTTCTCTTAATCTGTTAAAATAGCATACTTCCACCTATTATATATCACAGAAACTAGAGCTATCAAAAATTTTTCTTTGTCATATTTGGACCCCGTTGAGAACATATACTAAAGATTGCTCTCCTCTGCCACAGCAGTCACAGCTGTGGCAGAGGAGCGCAATGTTCTCCCATTGAACTCAATGGAGCCGGCAATACAGCCGGCTCCATTGAAAGAAATGGGCTGCTGGCTACAGTGATTTTCAGGTGAGGACTTCAAATATAAGCCCTTCCCTGAAAATCAATCCAAAAATCGAGTGTCCAGTGACAATGGGACTCCCCGCGGGAGATGAAGAAATTCTCTGCCACAGCTGTCATAGCCGCAGCGGGGGATAGTGGGAAACGCCCGTGTGACCGAGCCCTTTTGAGCGATTAAACGCTGATAGCAGCGTTTTTTTCTGCCGTGATGCCCACTTAGGTCATATGAATTTTTGAACGCTTCAGTCATGTTCAAAAATTTGTACGTAAAAGCACCCGTGTGACTGAGCCCTAACTTGTTATTATGGTGATTACTATGCTGCAGAGGGGCCAGGTTTTTTATATTTCACTACTTAAAAAAGTAAATCAGCTATCTTTTTAAAACAAAAATTGATTTCTGTTGTTACATTCTGAAATCCATAATGTCATTTTTTCATTGATTTGGCTTTGTGTGGGCTCATTTTTTTCTGAGGCAAACTATAGTTTTCATTAGTACCATTTTGAGGTACATACTTTTTTTGATCATTTTTTATTCAATTTTTTGGAAGCCAAGATAACACAAAAATGCTGCATATTCAGGACAGGTCATCAATAGTTAATTGGCTGAGATCCGACACTTGAAACCCTAGATGATCAGCTGATCGGGCACATGCTGTAAGCACCACTACACACAGGAGGACAGCAAAAACTGCTACCCTGACTCTTGTGGAAGATGAACCTGCAGTAACAAGCATTTGCCACTACAGAGGGGTTATAGCTGCAGCCTCTGCTCTGTACCCCAGTGTATAGCAGCACTGACAGTGGCATTTAATCAGCTGATCAGCTAGTGTCCTGAGTGGTGGACTCCAGCTGATCAACTAATGATCACCTATTCTGCAAATATCCATACTTTTTCTGCTGACAGGTTTTTCTCCTAACTCCCTCACATGCATGAATGTTCCAATAGATTGAGCATTAATATGTTTTCTAGAAGGTCATTGGAGAAAGCTAGATAGCTCTGGTAGCTGCTTTTCTTCAAGAGGAACAAATGGAGTGGGTGTTGAAATTCAATGTGCCCGATCTATCTTTCCTTTGATAACATATGTCAGTGAAAGTCAGGGGGGCCTCATACATACAACAGTTGGACAGTCCTGCTGAAAACAGCTAATTCGTATGACTTTTGTCTAATGTAGGGAGTCAAACTCTGTCACTTGTTCCTCATGATATTGTTCAAATCTGAAAAATAATTAGAATAACAGTATGTTTTTTAGGATGAACTGCAAGTGACTCACGCTTCCCCCTTTACAAAATTGTTCCGTGATGCTTTCCACTTTCAAACAATGCTTTAAATGTTAATGTAATTAAAGTAACCCTCTGCTTTTAGGACAAAATCCTGTCCCAGGACCACAGGAGGCAAGGGGTATGCTACCAGTACTTATTCTTCTCTGCTGTCCATCCAGTCCACCGATTGCTTTCCCAATTTTCAGCCATCCAAGATGGCCATTGCAATTTGCTATCTAGCTAGTGCACGCTGTGCACTGCTCTCTGATTGGCCAGCACTGATCACGTGAATAGAGCTAACCAATCAGAGATCAAGTATAGTGCATTGGTAGTCTCAAACTACCAACACACTATGGGAATCAAGTGGTCTGAAGTTTGCATTGTCCATCTAAGATAGCCAAAAAATAGGAATCCAATCGGATGGACCACAGAGAAGAACAAGTACAGGTAATATACCTCCCTTCCCCTATATTCCTGGGTAAGAATTTTGTTCCAAAACCAGAAGGAGAAAGAATAAGATGGGTCCAGGTTATGCATAATCTTAGAGTGAATACTTGGAGAAAGGGAGAGAGGCTGGTGAGTATGCAGACTGTTGAATTGGAGTCAGTGGTGCATTGTTCCAGAACAACTTCAGCCTCATATTACATCTGGTTGCTCCATGGCCTGGTCAAAGGTACTTACAGACTCAGGTATTATTCACACAAGTATTTTTAAGCAGCTAATTTAGCTGCGCAAAAAAAAATCACGACCATCTGAAGCATTGGTTTCCAATATATCCATTCAGATGGCACACAAAAATGTCCACCCGAAAAAATTGCACACAAGCACTTGAAATTAGTGACCAAAATTTCATGCTGCCAAAAAACACTGGCAGCTCCATAGACTCCTATGTGAGTCTATGGGAGCCATCAGAAAAGGGAGGTGGAGGAAGTTTAGCAGTTGCTAGAGCTGCTAAACACTGACGGGTGACTCTAGTCATTTACAAGTGATTACTAGTAGTTATGACAACCAAGGGATTTCAGGGATGTGGAGTATTTTCCTTGTAATATGCTGCAGCAAGTCGTGTGAATGGATGAAAAAAATTGGGCATAATAATTGCGACTTGGTCGCGGTTATTCTTCATTCATGCAATTTTTGTCAGAGAGGCAGGCAGCGTTAACACGTAACGCCCGTGTGATAGAGGCCTCAGTTTGCAAGTGAATGTGTGCTGTAATTTGACAAAACCAGAGAATGTGTTTTGTAACTAGCAGAACATACTCATTACACAGTCTGGAGAATGATCTATCAGCCTGTGTGCCATTAATCATCCTTCCCCGTCTCTTGCACCTCAGGAGAAACTAGAGAGCAGGAGACAGAGGACAATGATTGCAGCAAATAAAATAAAAAATGAGACAGCATAAATGGTGCAAAAAAGATACTTTATTCCTCCGTACGAATAAACAATGTTTCGAATTAGTACTCTTTATCAAGCATAGGACAATGATTAAAAATAGCCAGTCATGCACTGTACTGCGTGGGGAACATGTTCTGCTATTTAGAAGTGAAGTGCAATTACCGTATATACCGGCGTATAAGGCGACAGGGCGTATAAGACGACCCCCCAACTTTCACCTTATACGCCGGGAATACAGCGGAGCAAAAAAAAAAAAATCATTACTCACCTCCCCCGGCGTTCTGCGGCACTGCTGCAGGATGTCGCTCCCTCCTGGTCCCCGGCAGAGCATTGCTTTCTGGACGCAGGGCTTGAAATCCCCGCCTCCAGAAAACATGATGTCATTGAATGGCTGTGATTGGCTGATGGCGTGTGTTAGCTAATCACAGTATTAGCTTCCTGGAGGCGGGGATTTCAAGCCCTGCATCCAGAAAGCAATGCTCTGCCGGGGACCAGGAGGGAGCGACAGCCTGCAGCAGCGCCGCAGAACGCCGGGGGGAGGTGAGTAATGATTTTTTTTTTTTGACACTTTCTTTTTTTTGTATTACCGGCGTATAAGACGACCCCCGACTTCAGAGCAGATTTTTCGGGGTTCAAAAGTTGTCTTATACGCCAGCATATACGGTACTTTCTTTTCAGTACCTCAGGCAGACATAACCCCCAACTATTGGCAGAAACAACAATGCCCAGAAGATGCACCAACTCTTCCAGCATTGTAGGAAAATTAACCCTTTTCTGGGAGCCTTCCAGATGTTCCAGAAGAGTGGGTAAATCTGGTACATATTTGCTCAATATGTGTATCTTGTGATTGTCTGTGTATGTGCATCACTTTATGTTTGCCAACTTTCTTTAAATGAGTGAGAGCTTATGAAATATTTCAACTCGGCCCAACAATGTTAAAACACTTTGCAGAAAATTGACCGATCTTGATGAAGATTGACCATTTCTAATAAAGAATGAAATTAGTTTCTATCACCTCTACTTAGCACTAATGTTAGTCCATGTTATGACAAGTATGTTAATTTATTTTTCTTACTACATGGAGAACTATTTACAATGTTTTATCATGAATGTTTTTTTCAAAAGTATTTTACATCATAGCCATGTAATATACATAAGCCTGTGATAAAAACTTGTAGCTTTATTTGAGTTGGTCAGAACAACTATCTTATGTAATACATTGAAATTGTATTAAAGATGTGACCGTTGTGAAGTGGATGCTTTAAAATATACTTCACTGATCACGTTTCACTGCCCACACTCATCAAATTTTAATTGAACACTTGACCTTATTAGCTTAACTATACTCAACTGGCTTGTAAAATTGTAACAGTGGCACTAATGACAGTCGCCTCTTGTTGCCTGAATGATTTTGATAAAAGATGGTTGCAGTCTTATGTTAGATCGATGAATAAATGGGTAGAGGGAAAACACAGCAGCCAACATAGAATGGCAAATATAATTGAAATTTGCTGATAGTATTCTCAATTGGCTTTGTAATATAATGTATACATGTTTACTCCAGATCTGAAATAATTGTGAAACTCTTCAAAAGCTCTGCAGTTACAAAACTGTGTGTTTTGTTTCATTTTAAAAAGGTAATGGTTAGTGATGAGCGAACGCGTTCGTCCGAGCTTGATATTCGTGCGAATATTAGGGTGTTCGGGATGTTCGTTATTCGTAACGAAAAGTTCTGGTTACTTTCACTTCCTTCCCTGAGACGTTAGCGCGCTTTTCTGGCCAATTGAAAGACAGGGAAGGCATTACAACTTCCCCCTGCAACGTTTAAGCCCTATACCACCCCCCTGCTGTGAGTGGCTGGCGAGATCAGGTGTTCGCCTAATATAAAAGTCGGCCCCTCCCGCGGCTCGCCTCAGATGCGGTGTGAGTTAGATGAGGGACAGTGCTGTTTATACCGGAGCTGCTGTAGGGAAAGAATTGGTAGTTAGTGTAGGCTTCAAGACCCCCCAAAGGTCCTTATTAGGGCCACTGATAGCTGTGTGTTGGCTGCTGTTAGCAGTGGGATTTTTTTTTTTCTCAAAATCGCCTCTGCAGACCGTTGCACCTGGCATTAGGGACAGAAGTGCTGCATAGGCAGGGAGAGTGTTAGGAGTGAGTGTAGCCTTCAAGAACCTCAACGGTCCTTTCTAGGGCCATATTTATCCGTGTGCAGTACTGTCCAGGCTGCTGTTAGCTGTGCTGCATTTTTTTGGGGCTTCTCAAAATCGCCTCTGCAGAGCATTCCACCCTCCATTGATACTGCAGGGAAAGAATTGTATAGGCAGGGCCACAACACAGTTATTATTCATAGAATATACGCAGTGCTGCCTGTTGGTGGGAAAAAACTGAAAACAAATCTATTTGTCCAGCCTCTGTCCGTCCTAACGCCTGTGGACACGTGTGAGCTGCGTGAAAAACATTGCTAAATCATACGCACCCAGCTACGCTTTACTGCTGGCTTCGCCATTTGCTTTCCTTAATTGGGAAAAAAATACCTGCTCTGCCAGAGTTATAATAACTCTGCTACCCTCACGTTCTGTGACACATAAGCAGGGACACAGCACAGTTATTAAACTTCTCATGTTCATTGAATATACACAGTGCTGCCTGTTGGTGGGAAAAAACTGAAAACAAATCTATTTGTCCAGCCTCTGTCCGTCCTAACGCCTGTGGACACGTGTGAGCTGCGTGAAAAACATTGCTAAATCATACGCACCCAGCTACGCTTTACTGCTGGCTTCGCCATTTGCTTTCCTTAATTGGGAAAAAAATACCTGCTCTGCCAGAGTTATAATAACTCTGCTACCCTCACGTTCTGTGACACATAAGCAGGGACACAGCACAGTTATTAAACTTCTCATGTTCATTGAATATACGCAGTGCTGCCTGTTGGTGGGAAAAAACTGAAAACAAATCTATTTGTCCAGCCTCTGTCCGTCCTAACGCCTGTGGACACGTGTGAGCTGCGTGAAAAACATTGCTAAATCATACGCACCCAGCTACGCTTTACTGCTGGCTTCGCCATTTGCTTTCCTTAATTGGGAAAAAAATACCTGCTCTGCCAGAGTTATAATAACTCTGCTACCCTCACGTTCTGTGACACATAAGCAGGGACACAGCACAGTTATTAAACTTCTCATGTTCATTGAATATACGCAGTGCTGCCTGTTGGTGGGAAAAAACTGAAAACAAATCTATTTGTCCAGCCTCTGTCCGTCCTTACGCCTGTGGAGACGTGTGAGCTGCGTGAAAAACATTGCTAAATCATACGCACCCAGCTACGCTTTACTGCTGGCTTCGCCATTTGCTTTCCTTAATTGGGAAAAAAATACCTGCTCTGCCAGAGTTATAATAACTCTGCTACCCTCACGTTCTGTGACACATAAGCAGGGACACAGCACAGTTATTAAACTTCTCATGTTCATTGAATATACGCAGTGCTGCCTGTTGGTGGGAAAAAACTGACAACAAATCTATTTGTCCAGCCTCTGTCCGTCCTTACGCCTGTGGAGACGTGTGAGCTGCGTGAAAAACATTGCTAAATCATACGCACCCAGCTACGCTTTACTGCTGGCTTCGCCATTTGCTTTCCTTAATTGGGAAAAAAAATACCTGCTCTGCCAGAGTTATAATAACTCTGCTACCCTCACGTTCTGTGACACATAAGCAGGGACACAGCACAGTTATTAAACTTCTCATGTTCATTGAATATACGCAGTGCTGCCTGTTGGTGGGAAAAAACTGAAAACAAATCTATTTGTCCAGCCTCTGTCCGTCCTTACGGGCGGTGGAGACGTGTGAGCTGCGTGAAGAACAGTGCTAAATCATACGCACCCAGCTACGCTTTACTGCTGGCTTCGCCATTTGCTTTCCTTAATTGGGAAAAAAAATACCTGCTCTGCCAGAGTTATAATAACTCTGCTACCCTCACGTTCTGTGACACATAAGCAGGGACACAGCACAGTTATTAAACTTCTCATGTTCATTGAATATACGCAGTGCTGCCTGTTGGTGGGAAAAAACTGAAAACAAATCTATTTGTCCAGCCTCTGTCCGTCCTTACGGGCGGTGGAGACGTGTGAGCTGCGTGAAGAACAGTGCTAAATCATACGCACCCAGCTACGCTTTACTGCTGGCTTCGCCATTTGCTTTCCTTAATTGGGAAAAAAATACCTGCTCTCCAAGAGTTATAATAACTCTGCTACCCTCACGTTCTGTGACACATAAGCAGGGACACAGCACAGTTATTAAACTTAGATAATTCATTCACTAGAGGCAGTGGGGCCTTTCGTTTTCCAAAAAGGGCAAAAATTATATTTGGCCTGCAGTCTTGCGCCAATTTATTTCCTGCCTGTGAAATCAAATCACTGGTAATACAGCATGCTGAGGGGTAGGGGTAGGCCTAGAGGACGTGGACGCGGCCGAGGACGCGGAGGGCCAAGTCAGGGTGTGGGCACAGGCCAAGCTCCTGATCCAGGTGTGTCGCAGCCGACTACTGCGCGATTAGGAGAGAGGCACGTTTCTGGCGTCCCCACATTCATCGCCCAATTAATGGGTCCACGCGGGAGACGGTTATTAGAAAATGAGCAGTGTGAGCAGGTCCTGTCCTGGATGGCAGAAAGTGCTTCGAGCAACCTATCGTCTACCCGCAGTTCTGCGCCGTCCACTGCTGCCAATCCGAATCCTCTGTCTGCTGCTCCTCCTTCCTCCCAGCCTCCTCACTCCACTACAATAACACCTGCTCAGGAGCGGGAGCACTCCCAGGAACTGTTCTCGGGCCCCTGCTTAGATTGGGCAGCAGCGGTTCCTCTCCCACCAGAGGAGTTTATCGTCACTGATGCCCAACCATTCGAAAGTTCCCGGGGTCCGGGGGAAGAGGCTGGGGACTTCCGCCAACTGTCTCAACAACTTTCTGTGGGTCAGGAGGACGATGACGATCAGACACAGTTGTCTTGCAGTGAGGTAGTAGTAAGGGCAGTAAGTCCCAGGGAGCAGCGCACAGAGGATTCGGAGGAAGAGCAGCAGGACGATGAGGTGACTGACCCCACCTGGTGTGCAACGCTTACTCAGGAGGACAGGTCTTCAGAGGGGGAGTCAAGGGCATCAGCAGGGCAGGTTGCAAGAGGCAGTGCGGTGTCCAGGGCCAGGGGTAGAGGCAGGGCCAGACCGAATAATCCACCAAGTGTTTCCCAAAGCGCCCCCTCGCGCCATGCCACCCTGCGGAGGCCGAGGTGCTCTAAGGTCTGGCAGTTTTTCACAGAGACGCCTGACGACCGACGAACAGTGGTGTGCAACCTTTGTCGCGCAAAGCTCAGCCGGGGAGCCAACACCAACAGCCTCACCACCACCACCATGCGCAGACATATGATGGCCAAGCACCCCGCAAGGTGGGACAAAGGCCGTTCACCGCCTCCGGTTTGCACCCCTGCCTCTCCCCCTGTGCCCCAACCTGCCACTGAGATGCAACCCCCCTCTCAGGACACAGGCACTACCGCCTCATGGCCTGCACCCACACCCTCATCTCCGCTGTCCTCGGCCCCATCCAGCAGTGTAGTTCAGCGCACCGTTCAGCCGTCGCTTGCGCAAGTGTTCGAGCGCAAGCGCAAGTACGCCGCCACGCACCCGCACGCTCAAACGTTAACCGTCCGCATCGCAAAATTCATCAGCCTTGAGATGCTGCCGTATAGGGTTGTGGAAACGGAGTCCTTCAAAAGTATCATGGAGGCGGCGGCCCCGCGCTACTCAGTTCCCAGTCGCCACTACTTTTCCCGATGTGCCGTCCCAGCCCTGCACGACCACGTCTCCCGCAACATTGTGCGCGCCCTCACCAACGCGGTTACTGCCACGGTCCACTTAACTACGGACACGTGGACAAGCACAGGCGGGCAGGGCCACTACATCTCCCTGACGGCACATTGGGTGAATTTAGTGGAGGCTGGGACAGAGTCAGAGCCTGGGACCGCTCACGTCCTACCCACCCCCAGAATTGCGGGCCCCAGCTCGGTGCTGGTATCTGCGGAGGTGTATGCTTCCTCCACTAAAGCACCCTCCTCCTCCTCCTCCTCCTCTGTCTCACAATCAAGATGTGTTAGCAGCAGCATGTCGCCAGCAGTCGGTGTCGCGCGGTGTGGCAGCACAGCGGTGGGCAAGCGTCAGCAGGCCGTGCTGAAACTACTCAGCTTTGGCGATAAGAGGCACACGGCCCACGAACTGCTGCAGGGTCTGACACAGCAGACCGACCGCTGGCTTGCGCCGCTGAGCCTCCAACCGGGCATGGTCGTGTGTGACAACGGCCGTAACCTGGTGGCGGCTCTGCAGCTCGGCAGCCTCACGCACGTGCCATGCCTGGCCCACGTCTTTAATTTGGTGGTTCAGCGCTTTCTGAAAAGCTACCCACGCTTGTCAGACCTGCTCGTAAAGGCGCGCCGGCTCTGCGCACATTTCCGCAAGTCCCACACGGACGCTGCCACCCTGCGCACCCTGCAACATCACTTTAAGCTGCCAGTGCACCGACTGCTGTGCGACGTGCCCACACGGTGGAACTCTACGCTCCACATGTTGGCCAGGCTCTATGAACAGCGTAGAGCTATAGTCGAATACCAACTCCAACATGGGCGGCGCAGTGGGAGTCAGCCTCCTCAATTCCTTTCAGAAGAGTGGGCCTGGTTGGCAGACATCTGCCATGTCCTTGGTAATTTTGAGGAGTCTACCCAGGTGGTGAGCGGCGATGCTACAATCATTAGCGTCACCATTCCTCTGCTATGCATCTTGAGAAATTCCCTGCAAACCATAAAGGCAGCTGCTTTGCGCTCGGAAACGGGGGCGGGGGAAGACAGTATGCCGCTGGATAGTCAGGGCACCCTCCTGTCTATTTCTCAGCGCGTACAGGAGGAGGAGGAGGAGCATGAGGAGGATGAGGAGGAGGGGGAAGAGACAGCTTGGGCCGCTGCTGACGGTACACCGGCTGATTGCCTGTCATCCTTTCAGCGTGTATGGCCTGAGGAGGAGGAGGAGGAGGAGGAGGAGGAGGATCCTGAAAGTGATCTTCCTAGTGAAGACAGCCATGTGTTGCGTACAGGTACCCTGGCACACATGGCTGACTTCATGTTAGGATGCCTTTCTCGTGACCCTCGCGTTGCACGCATTCTGGCCACTACGGATTACTGGGTGTACACACTGCTCGATCCACGGTATAAGGAGAACCTGCCCACTCTGATTCCCGAAGAGGAAAGGGGTTCGAGAGTGTTGCTATACCACAGGACCCTTGCGGACAAGCTGATGGTAAAATTCCCAGCCGACAGCGCTAGTGGCAGAAGGCGCAGTTCCGAGGGCCATGTTGCAGGGGATGTGCGTAGATCGAGCAGCATGTACATCCCAGGCAGTGCAACAGTCTTTAAGGGCCTGGCCAGCTTTATGGCTCCCCACCAAGACTGTGTCACCGCTCCCCAGTCACGGCTGAGTCGGCGGGAGCACTGCAAAAGGATGGTGAGGGAGTACGTAGCGGATCGCACGACCATCCTTGGTGACGCCTCTGCCCCCTACAACTACTGGGTGTCGAAGCTGGACACGTGGCCTGAACTAGCCCTGTATGCCCTTGAGGTGCTTGCTTGTCCTGCGGCTAGCGTCTTGTCGGAGAGGGTGTTTAGTGCGGCTGGGGGAATCGTCACAGATAAGCGTAGCCGCTTGTCAACCGACAGTGCCGACAGGCTAACACTCATCAAGATGAACAAAGGCTGGATTTCCCCAGACTTCTGTTCTCCACCAGCGGACAGCAGCGATACGTAAGCAATACGTAGGCTGCACCCGCGGATGGAAGCTACGTTCTCTCTCACCATCCAAAACGGGGACATTTCTGCTTCATCAATCTGTGTCTAATATTCCTCCTCCTCCTCCTCCTGCTCCTCCTCCTGAAACCTCACGTAATCACGCTGAACGGGCAATTTTTCTTAGGGCCACAAGGCTCACTCAAATAATTTTTCAGAACAATTTTTATAAGTTTCAATGCGCTTAAAAGCATTGGAACTTTAACTTGAACCAATTTTTCGTTACACTGGGCTGCCTCCAGGCCTAGTTACCACTTAAGCCACATTAACCAAAGCGATTAATGGGTTTCACCTGCCCTCTTGGCTGGCCATGGCCAATTTTTGGGATGTACATTAGTACTGTTGATACAGCAATTTTTGTGGGCCCTCGCCTACAGTGTAATCAAATTAATTTTTAGCCCACCTGCATTACAGCTGACGTTACCTCAGCTGTGTTGGGCAATGCAATGGGATATTTCTATGTACCGCCGGTGGCTTCCTGGCACCCACCCAGGCAGTGGGTCCACAGGGAGTTAAACCTACATGTGTCCACTTGTAAAGAACCCCAGTCTGACTGGGGCATGCAGTGTGGGCCGAAGCCCACCTGTATTACGCACGACATTACTACCTCAGCTGTGTTGGGCAATGCAATGGGATATTTTTGTGTACCGCCGGTGGGTTCCAGGGAGCCACCCATGCTGTAGGTGCACACTGAGTTTTTAATACATCTGTACACTTCTAAAGAACCCGTCTGACTGGGGCATGCAGTGTGGGCCGAAGCCCACCTGTATTACGCACGACATTACTACCTCAGCTGTGTTGGGCAATGCAATGGGATATTTCTATGTACCGCCGGTGGCTTCCTGGCACCCACCCAGGCAGTGGGTCCACAGGGAGTTAAACCTACATGTGTCCACTTGTAAAGAACCCCAGTCTGACTGGGGCATGCAGTGTGGGCCGAAGCCCACCTGTATTACGCACGACATTACTACCTCAGCTGTGTTGGGCAATGCAATGGGATATTTTTGTGTACCGCCGGTGGGTTCCAGGGAGCCACTCATGCTGTAGGTGCACACTGAGTTTTTAATACATCTGTACACTTCTAAAGAACCCGTCTGACTGGGGCATGCAGTGTGGGCCGAAGCCCACCTGTATTACGCACGACATTACTACCTCAGCTGTGTTGGGCAATGCAATGGGATATTTCTATGTACCGCCGGTGGCTTCCTGGCACCCACCCAGGCAGTGGGTCCACAGGGAGTTAAACCTACATGTGTCCACTTGTAAAGAACCCCAGTCTGACTGGGGCATGCAGTGTGGGCCGAAGCCCACCTGTATTACGCACGACATTACTACCTCAGCTGTGTTGGGCAATGCAATGGGATATTTTTGTGTACCGCCGGTGGGTTCCAGGGAGCCACCCATGCTGTAGGTGCACACTGAGTTTTTAATACATCTGTACACTTCTAAAGAACCCGTCTGACTGGGGCATGCAGTGTGGGCCGAAGCCCACCTGTATTACGCACGACATTACTACCTCAGCTGTGTTGGGCAATGCAATGGGATATTTCTATGTACCGCCGGTGGCTTCCTGGCACCCACCCAGGCAGTGGGTCCACAGGGAGTTAAACCTACATGTGTCCACTTGTAAAGAACCCCAGTCTGACTGGGGCATGCAGTGTGGGCCGAAGCCCACCTGTATTACGCACGACATTACTACCTCAGCTGTGTTGGGCAATGCAATGGGATATTTTTGTGTACCGCCGGTGGGTTCCAGGGAGCCACCCATGCTGTAGGTGCACACTGAGTTTTTAATACATCTGTACACTTCTAAAGAACCCGTCTGACTGGGGCATGCAGTGTGGGCCGAAGCCCACCTGTATTACGCACGACATTACTACCTCAGCTGTGTTGGTCAATGCAATGGGATATTTCTATGTACCGCCGGTGGCTTCCTGGCACCCACCCAGGCAGTGGGTCCACAGGGAGTTAAACCTACATGTGTCCACTTGTAAAGAACCCCAGTCTGACTGGGGCATGCAGTGTGGGCCGAAACCCACCTGCATTAACCCTTTCCAGTCCACTGTGTGACCTGTGAAGACATTAGGGTTTAAGGCTGTACAGCTCCGTTGTTGGTAGACGTCCGTCGGGGTTCTCTTACTGTATATTGCCAGCCTCTCTGCTGTCGGAGCCTATCCTACGTGTCAGCTCATGCAGTACTGGCTTTAGCCAGCATATAGCGCCGTTGTATAACAGCAGAAAAAGAGTAAGCCCCCTAGGAAAACCATATACAAATTGGATTGGAAAGGGTTAAGCACAACATTACTACCTCAGCTGTGTTGGGCAATGCAATGGGATATTTCTATGTACCGCCGGTGGCTTCCTGGCACCCACCCATGCTGTAGGTGCACACGGAGTTTTTACTACATCTGTACACTTATAAAGAACCCCAGTCAGACTGGGGCATGCAGTGTGGGCCGAAGCCCACCTGCATTAAGCACGACATTACTACCTCAGCTGTGTTGGGCAATGCAATGGGATATTTCTGTGTACCGCCGGTGGGTTCCAGGGAGCCACCCATGCTGTGGGTCGACAGGGACTTCACAATAGGGAGTTGTACCTGCCTGTGTCTATGAATTAAAAAGCCCGGTCTGACTGGGGCATGCAGACACCTTGACAGAATGAATAGTGTGTGGCACATAGGTTCCCCATTGCTATGCCCACGTGTGCAGCTCCTGATGGCGGTGGCACAGGATTCTATTTCTCATTGCTTCTGTACAGCATTGTGGGCTATCGCTCCGCCACTTTTAAAGAGGGTCGCTGCCTAGCCGTGCCAACCTCTGCAGTGTGTGCCTGCGGTCCCTCGTCATGGCAGACGCAATTCTAAATAGACATGAGCGTGGTGTGGCATGAGGGCAGCTGAAGGCTGCGCAGGGACACTTTGGTGTGCGCTGTGGGGGGGAGGGGGGGCGGTTGGGCAGCATGTAACCCAGGAGAAGTGTCAGTGGAGTGTCATGCAGGCAGTGATTGTGCTTTGTTGGAGGTAGTGTGGTGCTTAGCAAAGGTATGCCATGCTAATGAGGGCTTTTCAGAAGTAAAAGTTGTTGGGAGGGGGGGGGGGGCACTCTTGCCGGTATTGTGGCTTAATAGTGGGACCTGGGAACTTGAGATGCAGCCCAACATGTAGCCCCTCGCCTGCCCTATCCGTCACTGTGTCATTCCCATCACTTTCCTGAATTGCCCAGATTTTCACACATGAAAACCTTAGCGAGCATCGGCGAAATACAAAAATGTTCTGGTCGCCCATTGACTTCAATGGGGTTCGTTGTTCGAAACGAACCCTTGAGCATCACGGGAAGTTCGTTACGAATAACGAACACCCGAACATTTTGGTGTTCGCTCATCTCTAGTAATGGTTAGTAACCCAAAGTATATTATATGTGTAAAGGGTTGAATATAGTGCAGTAACCAAGGTGAACACCAGCAGTAAAGTTAAGAAAGATAGTGTATCAGTTACAGTCACAATAGGTATAAGCTTGGTGCCTATACAGTCTATGTAAGGCACAGAGCTTGGCCAGTTACTGTAACAGCACCAGGCTTGGCGGTCACAGATATGGCACACAGCTTGGTAGTTATGGTGTCTATTAAGTACACTGAGTGTGGTGGGTATAGCTTCTTAATAGAACATCCATTTTAGCATGCACAGTCTTTCAATAGCACACTGAACTTAGCGATTTCTAGTAGCTATTAACAGTTTCTTACAGGGCTCACAACTTGGTAGTTTCAGCCTCTCTTTTTGAGGGCACTTAGCTTGACAGTTGCAGTTAACAGCAAACAGTCTATTTGCATAGCACACAGCTTAAATGGGCGGCATTTAACCTATAGGTGCAGAGGTGGTGGCTTTATCTATTATTGGGGGCAGAAAGAGTGGCATTATTTATTATGGGAGAAGAAGAGGCAGCATTTTTACTGATGGCAGCAGAAAAGACAGCACTTACTACATGGAGCATAATTAGATTACGTAGAGCTGAGAAAGATATAGGGGCAGTGATGGAAATGCAAAGAGCCAAAGATTACTGTGTGCCAAATTTTGCAGAAAACAGTTATGGGCAGTGGTGGGTGTGGGGTCTGGATGCAGATGTAGAAGAAATGGGAGAGAGAACGACACCAATCAGAATTAACACCACCTGTAATCACTGGAGGTAGCTGCACTGCAATCAATGTTACTATGTATGGCTGGTAACTGACTATTATTTAGAGATATACTATTACTTTGAAGGGGTCACTAGCAAGTATTATTTACTGTGAGTGGACATAAAGGCCGTGGCTTAGCGTAAAAGGGCTGGGTTTACTGAATGACTAATCCATATATGTTCAACATATTAGGAGTGCAAATGTGAGAATTTCATGTGAGGATGATAGTAGTTCATGGGAGGTGAAGTTTAAGTTGTATAACTACTTTGTTTCCAACTAAACCAACAAACAGCTAAAAATACCCCATTCAATTCCAATGTGTTCCATTAAAGTAATCTTTAATATTTATACTGTTTCACAACCTTTTTATTCAAGATAATTAATCACATTCTGTACAACCCATTAGCTTTCTCTGGTTATGAACTGCAGTTCTTTCCCTTTAACCAGACTTTAATTTGTTACAAGAACAGAGAATTATGTTTTTACAGAACACTGCATGAAAGAGAAATTTAATTAACATGAACAATATCAAAATTCATTTAAGCTCTATCAGTGAATTGTTTTATGGACAGCTTAGGAAGTAAATTATTGATTGGCTAATCAAAATCCCATCGTCCTCAATTACAGAATAAGTGATTGTCATCCTTTCTATAGCATATATGCACAAAATGCACCCTATTCCATCTATCTTAAAGATATACAATTTTCTTTATAAAACAAAAATCCAAGTTAAAGTATTGCCCTTTAGTTATATAGATGTAGTTTTCAAAACAGGTGTTTTTTGTATCTTGGCTCAGAACATTGAGCCTAATATTCCATCCATTGAATTTTGCTGTTAAACTGTTATTGATCAACTGCCATAAATGTAAGGTGCAAGGTGGGTGGTTTATGGAATGGGCTCAAGAGAAAAAAACATTTTTTTTAAAGGGCTTATAATTTTTTTTAAATTACACAATGTAACACCACAAGAGAAACGTGTTACATTTAGTATCATCACATTTGTATTGAACCAGAGAAAAAAGTCATTTTTGCTGCATCATAAATACGAAAAAATACCAAAAACCAATGGCAGAATTGTTTTTTTTAAATGTCACCATTAGGGCTCAGTCAGACGAGTGCTTTTTTTTGCGCAACTATGTCGCCGGCCCCATAGAAGGAAATGGGCACGGAGCTACGGTCAGGCGCATTTTGCCGTCCATGCAGCGCATCTTTTTGCGCACATAGGTATACAAAAAAAATTGCTTGTCTGGCTGAGCCCTAATGGTAACATTAAAAAAATCACAATTCTGCTGGCTCCATTGAAAGCAATGGGAGAAGATCATGATCCTCTACCACAGCTGTGACAGCTGCGGCAGGGGATTCTTTTGTCCCCACGGGGAGTTCCCTCATCACTGAACACTGTGACCGTGCTGTCTCACTGTTCAGTGATGAGGGGACTCCACACGGGGAATGTTTATGCGCAGCACGGACCTTCTCGCTGCATGCATATCCTATCTTTTGCAGCTGCGAGTATTTTGCACCTGTAAAAGACGGATATGTGAACACATCATAGGGAACCAATGGTTCTATCAGACATGCCTTTTTTTCGCACAGTACAACTTGTCCACCAAAAAAAAAAAGCCTGTCAAAATTTGTAGGTTACAGAAACACACAAGGGTTCCGTTCATTTCTACAGATGAGCAAGCACGTTCGGATAAGTCAGTTATTCGAGCGAGCCTCGCTCTTCTCGAGTAACTGCATTCTTGCCCGAGCGTGCTTGGAGGGGGGAGGGGGCGGCGGGTAGCAGAGGGGGAGAGAGAGACCTCTCTCACTCTCTCCCCCGCTACCCCCTGTTATCCCCCGCCGCCGCAACACCCACCCCACCCCCCCGAGCACGCTCGGAGAAGAAGCATTAAACTAACCCTTGTGTGAAAGAAGCCTAAGGCCTCATGTCCACGGGCAAAAGAAGAATTAAAATCCGCAGCGGATTTTAACTCTTCTCCCGCGCGCGGATCCGCACCCCATAGGGATGCATTGACCACCCGCGGGTAGATAAATACCCGCCGATGGTCAATAAAAGGGATTTTTTTAAAAATGGAGCATGAAAAAATCTGGACTATGCTCCATTTTCGTGCGGGTCTCCCGTGGGGACGGCTCCCGCGGGCTTCTATTGAGGCCTATGGAAGCCGTCCGGATCCGCGGGAGACCTAAAATAGGAATTTAAAAGAATTCACTCACCCGCAGCGGACCAGGAAGGTCTTCTCTTCCTCACGGCCGGATCTTTCTTGCTTCGGCTCGGCAGATGTGCCCAGCACATGCGTGCGGCACGTCGGCGACGTGCCGCCGGCGTGACGAATTCATCCGCCGGCCGAAAAAGAAGATCCGGCCGTGAGGAAGAGAAGACCCTCCCGGCCCGCTGCGGGTGAGTTAATTCTTTTAAATTCCTATTTTAAGCGCTCATGTCCGCGGGGCAGGAGGGACCCGCTGCAGATTCTACATGTAGAATTCGTAGCGGGCCTGATTTTCCCCGTGGACATGAGGCCTTAGGCTTTATTCCCACGAGCGCATATACGATGCATTTTCACACCTGGGTGCATATACAGTACCCTTGTGAAGCAATGGTTTCCAATGCAGCCGTTCACACAGGCGAATATACGGCGCGTAAATTCACCGGCAGTGTGAAAAAAAGAATATATACACAGCCGGCACATATACGCTCAGCCAAAACATAGTTCTGGAACTATGTTTTGGCCAATATATGACGTCGGGTCCTATAGACTCCTATGGGAGCAAGGAAAGAAAAGGAAGGGGAGGCATTTTTGCAGCGTACAACATTGCGAAAAGCTTACCGGTGCCTCTATATAGGCACTGGAAGGTATCCCAAGGATTATGACATAGAGAGGGTTTTCTGGGGTGCGACATGTTTTTTAGTTAAAAATGATGCTCGCGGTCGTGTGAATGGACGAGAAAATGCTGGCCGTAATCACAGAAAAAAGCCCATTCAGGCACTTATACGGAGTAGGCTTGAAAACATAAAAACGCCATCGCCGTATATGCGCTCGTGGGAAAGTGCCCTTAAAAGTAGAGATTTTAGCTAACTGCCAACAAGAACCACTTTACATATTGATTGGCTCATTATTAACTTGTGATTAGAGATGAGCGAGCATACTCGTCCGAGCTTGATGCTCGTTCGAGTATTAGGGTGCTCGAGATGCTCGCTACTCGAGACGAACACCACATGGTGCTCATCTCGATTAAACGAGCACTGACCATTGAATTCAATGGAGCCGGCAATACAGCCGGCTCCATAGAAAGCAATGGGCTGCCGGCGGGCGCGGGATGAATTTTCGGGAAGGGCTTAAAAATATAAGCCCTTACCTGAAAATCATCCTAAAATGTGTAAAAAGTAAAAAAATATATATACTCACCTTGTCCCGGCAGAACGATGTTAGCCCATTGAATTCAATGGAGCCGGCAATACAGCCGGCTCCATTGAAAGCAATGGGCTGCCGGCGATCGCGGGATGAATTTTCGGGAAGGGCTTAAATATATAAGCCCTTCCCTGCAATTCATCCAGAAATGTGTTAAAATAAAAAATATATATATACTCACCTTGTCCTGGCAGACGGAGTTCAGCTGCGGCCAGCTGGCAGTGGGTGTGAAGGGGGTGTGAGTCAGACATGCCCCTGATTGGCTCAGCGCTGAGCCAATCAGAGGCAGATTTCACTCACACCCATTCATGAATTCATGAATGGGTGAGTAAATGCAGCCTCTGATTGGCTCAGCGCAGCTCTCAGCTGAATGACAGCAGTTCAGCACCACAGTGCAGGGGACAGCAGGAGAACACGCGGCTGTGCCCCGGCAGCTGAAGGGAGGTGAGTATCTTTTTTTTTTTTTTTTTAATCACTTTTAATTCATTTCCAGGGAATGGCTTATATGTAAAGCCCTTCCCTGAAAAAGAATTCAGGTGTGCCAGCAGACCATTGTCTTCAATGGAGTCGCCGGCAGCAGCAGCGGCTCCATTGAAGAGAATGCCTGCATTTTTATTCTTTTTTACACTAAAATCTTTCTTTTTCAGGTAAGGGCTTATATTTTTAAGCCCTTCCCGAAAATTCATCCCGCGCTCGCTGGCAGCCCATTGCTTTCAATGGAGCCGGCTGTATTGCCTGCTCCATTGAATTCAATGGGCTAACATCATTCTTCTTTGCCACAGCTGTTACAGCTGTGGCAGAGGAGAACGATCATTATGCTGACAGTGCTTGGGGGGGGGGTCTCACTCTTGCCACTATTGTGGCTTAATAGTGAGACCTCGGAGCCGGAAATGCAGCCCTGCATGTTGCTCCTCGCCTGCCCTATCCATTTCTGTGTTTTTTACATGACTTTGGTGATTTGCTAAGATTTTCACAAATGAAAACCTTAGCGGAGCACCAGTCATATACAAAAATGCTCGAGTCGCCCATTGACTTCAATGGGGTTCGTTACTCGAAACGAACTCTCGAGAATCACTGAAAGTTCGACTCGAGTAACGAGCACTCGAGCATTTTGGTGCTTGCTCATCTCTACTTGTGATTAATATAATTAATTAGTCTCATTGCATTGTTTTGCTTAGGCTAATTCATAGGAGGATCTATACAGCACTAAAAATTGGTGAATGGTCAGCTACTCTAATTGGAGAGAGAAGAAGCTCTGCAGGGCATCAGGATTTCCCTATTGAAGGGAGTGGGGCAATAAAGGGATTAACCAATACCCCTGCTCACTCTCCCTGCTATGGGGGATTAACCCATATTTCCGTTCTCTCTCTCCCTGCTCTGAGGATCCCCGAGGGATATCCCCATAGTGCACATAGAGTGGACAGGGCTAGAGAGAGGGGGTGGGGCTATAGGGCTGCTCACAGGGATTCCCCATAGCAAAGACAGAGGAGGTGGAGCTAAAAAAAACCAGGGCTAGAGGGTGGATCCCTGTAGCCCCACCCTCTCCTCCCATACTCTCAGGTGAGCCTTCATTGAAGCCCTGTAACCCCTCCCCCTTTTCTCTCTGTGTTATAAGGAAATCCCTTTGGGAGAGAGGTGCAGGAATGGCTCAGCAGTGGGGCTGGAGGAATTCACAGCTGCTTCCAATGGGACTTTTAAAGTATGCTTCTGTACAGTACATTTTAAATGTCCCACTGTAAGAAACTGTAAACTAATTTTCCTGTATAGGAGTTTCCATAGACTCCTGCTCCAATAGAAGCCTATGGAAACTCCTGCATATCACACACCAAAGATAGGTCAGGTCCTATCTTTTTTCACACCATGGACCTTAGATGTGAACTTTGCAGTCGCATTTCCTATCTTTGCTTGGTGCAAGTATTTAGCGCATCTAAAATTCCTTCATGTTAACGCTTTTATAGCAAGCCATTGGTTCTTATAGAAGCGCTCTTTCATCACACCTCTAATGCGCGAAAACAGCGCTTGTGTGAACAAAGTCTTAGAGCTAGAAATTGACTATTGCAAATCAGATAAAACCTTCTTCAGGGTCTAATAGAATTGTTTACATTCCTATGGTCTTCGAGTTTTTGAGGCAAAATGTCAGTCACAGGGCCGGATTTAGAAATCATGGGGTCCTGGGCAAAGGATTTAGGGGGGGGGGCCTTGTACCCCCCTGCAAACAGCTATTGCAGAAGCTCCTAATATTTAAAATGACCAAAAATTGAATGAGGTTTAATTAGTAGTGAAAGATATTTTTTGTTTTAGTAATTTGGATATTTCGTTTTTGCCAAAGAATCTTTAAAATAAATTAAATAAATAAATACAATTTTATTTAAAATTATTACATAATATGCTAATTTAACTTAGTGAACTTTACACAATTTACAGAGGAGAATGATTTTCAGTTTTTTATGTAACAAAAACTATGCGTGTTTTCAAAAATGCGAAATCCGAAATTATTTGTGAAAAATCTATTTGACACAAAATATCCAATGACAGTGACATCCTTGTAAGAAAGTTCAATTTAACTTTGGTCTTTGATGTTCCTAATCTGTTCTTGATGAGTATCATTTTTGAGAAGGACAGAAGGATCGCTATGCAGTGCAATTCATAACCATCATGGAAAGGTAGATTCTCAGGGCAATTTCCACGTTGACAAAGGTATCCTTACATTTCTATCATGTTAAAGTTTGTAGAGGAATAATTTATAACAGGTGTTAGGGTCGTAGTCTAAAGAAAAAACTTTCGGCAAACAGAATCAGCTCATCTTCCAAGTAATTCTCAAGATTGTCGGGATAATCACTCACCAGCTTCTCGGCTGCAGAGCGAATCTCTTCAGGAGTAAGGACGTCTAGGTAGGCAAGAAAATCGAATCATGAGTAAATGAACTCATAAGCAGAAAATCGTCATTCAACCTAAGCTAAGAACTGATCAATGACTTGTAGGAAGGGGAAAATTATATTGTAGATTGTAGAGCAGTAACGGCAGTCTTCAAATCCAAGTGTGGGTTTATTAGACACAAATTTGTTTTGTTGGAAGCTTGAAGAATGTCGCTCTAGAATGCGGTGAACATTCCAGTCTCCGACATAGATATCTGTTTATACAGGCCACTCACGATGCAACGGACTTCAGACTTCCCTTCTGGATTTTTGGTGATGCTTTTCAGAGAATTTGCAACAGCTGTGTACCTGTGCAGTAGAGCTTTTGTGGCATCATCCCAGCAAGACCATCACGTCAAGGTAGAAAAAACTGATTTCCTTTCTCTTCACGTTTCATGGCTGACTTAAGCGCCTTTGTTAATATTCCAAACCGATGATCTGAAGTAGTAAAGAATACATACAGCTTCTCAAGAAAGCAGAAAAATCAGACAGCTGCTGGACAGCACTCAGCTGCTTCTTTTCCCACAAGATTTAAGCTGTGGGCAGCACAAGGTTCCCAGATTGCCTTGGGATTTTCCACTCTAATCTTGGCTTGAAGACCATTGAATTTCCCATTCATGGCAGCTGAATTGTCATATGACTGACCTTGATAGTCTTTAATATCTATTCCATGTTCATTAAGAAATGTTGTCAATCCTTGTAGCATTTTTTTCGCTGAGTGACCTTGATTTTGCAGAAATTGTACAAATTATTCTACTGACACCCTGTTCTCCATGTATCGAAATACCAATGACAGCTGGTCGATGTGCCCTTCATTGGATAATGAATCAAGCGATATGGAGTAATACTTTGAACGTTTGATGTGCAAAACTTTTTTCTGCAATACCCTATTTCCCATCATTTCGATGAGTTCATCGCAGATAGTTTACGATAAATAGGTGATGTGTATGGATCCTCTATTCACATGCTTCTGGACGCCTAAATATAAAATTTCATCATATTCTGCTAGAAGCTCTAACATCCCAAGATAGTTTCCATTTGAAGGGGATCTGACTTTTTCATCTCTGCCCCGGAGTACCAAACTCTGTTCACATAAAACTGTAATGAAAGAGACTGAGCGTTTTATAATTTCTTTCCAATAGCTAGCCATTTCACTAACTTTTGGGGCATGTTCTATGTCAACTAGCTCTTTTTCCGCTGATCCTCGTGCAAATGCCACAATAGATTCCACATGTTTCTTCAACTGTTCTTGTTCACGCAAATGGCTGGTCGCATTCTTCCTATCACAGAATCCCTCACCATTAAGCTGGGTTATATTTGGATTCATCAGTTTGCACACATAGCAGTACAGACGACCAGTTGCCGGTGATAAAACATAGCCATTCCTATCTTACAACTTCTCCATTTTGGTTTTCTCTGAAAATCATGTTTGTTGTGCATCTTCTGGTTGCACTGATGTCTTGTTGCTTCAAAGATTTCTCATTGAACAATTTGTTTTCACAGCATTGAAGCTTTTTTAATCCCCAAAGCTTTCTGAAGGATGCTCAGGCCATAAACTGACATCGTATTGGACCACTGGAGGAGCTGATACATTTGTTTTGGCTTCAGTCAGATTGGTGCTTTTGGTCTCGGCCTAGTCATCAGTCTCCTCTTCATCCACTTTATTCTGCTGTTTACCATTTTCATCTTCCAGGCTCACCTTATTTTCATTTTTCTTGTTGCTTGAGAATTCCAAATCCTTTTCTGTTTCTCCCGGACCCCAGACAGTTGACTATAGACTGTTCTCAGTATTTCTTGGATAACAAAGCTTCCTGCACTAAAAAAGTCACTAATATGGCGAGTTTTCCTTGAAAGTTGTTCCTGTTCCTTGGCATGTTCTTGATTTTTTTTTTTTCATTTGACAACACCACTTTCATGTACACAAGGAACTTTGTGGTGATCCTCAGATCTGTTTGGATTGTCCTTGCCACTCATGATACACGAATCACAATTCTAAGTCCAGCTACATACCGCTAGAAAACTTTACGTGACTTACTTCGTTAAATAATATCGTTATTAAGCCTGATCAATTTAAAACCAATTAAACAATTATAATATTTGAATTAGTTAAGTTAATACTTGCAAGATTAATAGACTTTTTTATATTTTAAAATCAACTGCTGATGACAAATTTTAGGTCTGTGCGCCGCCGGCTTTGGAAATCAGGCATATGCCATCAGGATGTAACTAACTATTCAACTTTACTGTGTGGGAGATTTAAAACTAGAAAAATTGATAGAATTATTATTTTCTACGCAAATAACATTTTTGGAATCGGATATTTCGAAGGGAATTTCCCTTTTTTTCATTTCACTTGGTCATGACAGGTTTTGGCTGTGGGTCTATATATGGATTTAAAAAAAATAACAATGTGGTCTTCAGAACTTTTTCACTGCAGCTTGGAGACCTATTGTCAGCATTGGAGATGCAGGGAGCCGGGTATGGTGAGTATGAACTTATTTGTTATTTTCTATCATGTAGATCCTGTTTTTTATTATTACCGAGCCCTTTGGCACCTTAGATGCTGCAGCCACTGCAGATGTCATCAAGTACACTATAGATAGAGTGGGGCTAATATTATTGCCAAAAGGACTATTCTCTTTAATAACGGCAGCATTTGGCATCCAGCCTGACCAAATGTTAGCTGTGGATGTTCCATGGAATTCTTTTGCCAGCAGTGTTTGGAAAAGAGTTGTTCCCAGGGGTGTGGCACATTTTCCTAAAACATTTGTGCCACTTTTGACTGTTTAATTTTCTGAAAAAAATGCCTTTAGTCTGATCGTCACATTAGAGTAGGATCAAAAATGTCAGAACACTGCTGATTTAATGTGGAGACCAACCTGTGGCAGCAACGAGCAGGTAAACACAACTTTATTATTCTCTACATGTATTTCTGGCATTGAAACACATTAGTGGTTGGCATTTAAATGACAAAAAATGTGCAAAAAAGGTCTTAATATTCTAAGGACTTCACAAGAATATGATTTCATATGTAAGTTTTTACAGTAGCTGCCTATAAATATTTCCATACAGCCCACCCTCTGTTTTGCTTTATCAACTCTACAGTTTCAAGAAAAGCATCATTAAAGGGGTTGTCTCACGCCAAAACATTTTTTTTTTTTTGCATAGGCCCCGCGTTCGGTGCAGGACAAACCCAAGGGATGTGTTAAAATAAAAAAAATATATATTACTTACCCGAATGCCCGCTCTGCGACTTCTTCCTTCTTCCTACTTCTTCCTTCTTCCTACTTCTTCCTTCTTCAAGATGGCCGCTGGGATCTTCACCCACGATGCACCGTGGGTCTTCTCCCATGGTGCACCGTGGGCTCTGTGCGGTCCATTGCCGATTCCAGCCTCCTGATTGGCTGGAATCGGCACATGTGATGGGGCGGAGCTACGCAATGACGCGTAGAAGGGGCGGAGCCAGAACGCCGCTCGTGCCTGGGCCGACCAGAAGGGAGAAGACCCTTCTGCGCAAGCGCGTCTAAAAAAAGCAAGAAGACCCCGAAATTAGACGGAGCCATGGAGACGGGGACGCCAGCAACGGAGCAGGAAAGTGAATAACTTCTGTATGGCTCATATTTAATGCATGATGTATATTACAAAGTGCATTAATATGGCCATACAGAAGTGTATAACCCCACTTGCTTTCGCGAGACAACCCCTTTAAGTGCTCATCCACACGTGTGTTACGGGTCTATTAGGGCTTTCTGTCTATCTTCCTTTTTAGAAGCAGAGCAACGGAATTAAAATTGAATTAAACGCTCCCATTTTTTAATAATTTATTTCAATGGGTTTTCAAAAAAAATGAAAGCTTTCAGGTTGTTTCCATTCTGTTAGATTTCCATTTTTTTAACAGAAAAAGTAGCGCAGAATGGCAGCAATCTGAAAAGCTATCATTCTAGATAGGTTGTTCCTATAAGCAATGGAAAGTGCGCATGACAGCTCATTAGAGCCACTCATAGTTCAAATTATGAGCTCTTAACCATTACAATGTTCAGCCCAAGTAGAAGAGTATGAGACTTTAATTTTCTGCATTTCACCCAGTGAAGGCTGTCAAAGTCCCAGCTTCTTGCACCCCAAATAAATAATTGTGTGAATGTATAAAAGCATAATAAAAGTTATGTAATGCTTTCAACTTCCACAGGAAGTTCAACTGCAGCCAAGCAAATTTTCCGTATTGACAGCAGGGACAAGTGTTATGTTTCGGTATACTGATGCCCA
The DNA here is from genome assembly GCF_035609145.1 of Eleutherodactylus coqui. Lineage (NCBI taxonomy): Eukaryota > Metazoa > Chordata > Amphibia > Anura > Eleutherodactylidae > Eleutherodactylus > Eleutherodactylus coqui. The sequence continues at coordinate 180,005,413 of NC_089840.1, read as the reverse complement.
GGGATGCAACTAAAAGCTAAGGGGCCCAGGTGCAAAAGTTCAGCTTGACCTCTTACCCACCCCATCTGTACCCATTCCCATATCTAAACCATGTTGCATACAGCTGAAAAATGAATTTGCATACATGATCTAGCCCCTTGGCGCAAGCTTACTAAAATCACTCAATTCCTGGAGTATGTCAAAATCTGTATGTAGCTCCTTAGGCCACTTATACACGGCTGAGAAAATCACGCAAGATATGTGCATTGCAAGATGCACAACTCTCTCATGAATATGAACGCCATTCTTTTGAATGGGTTCATACACATGAGCAATTTTTTCCTCACATTGCACAAAAATATTGTGACATGTCCTATCTTTGGAAGTTTCTTGGAATGCCTTGTATCGCCCATTGTTTTTAAGGGGCCAGAATAGTATGACTACATAACATGATCGGAGCCGGCTCATGTGATCAGTGTTGTTATGCCAACCATAGGACTTTTTTATTTACAGGCTGTCCAGATACTGCTACAGGGGTTAGTAGAGATGGAACCTAGACCCTTCATTGGAGCCCCTCATAATTGCTGGCCGGCAATACACTGATTGACTGTAGTTGTGACCACTCACAACTGCAGTCTCTCAGTGGGAGGAGTGTGCGCCATGGGAGTCTGCAGCCTGCAATTGTCTGCTGGCTCCCCAGGTAACAGCCCTCCCTCTCTGAGTGGCAACCTGCGGGCACTGCCTCGCCACCTCCTCTTCTCTTCCTCTCTCCTCCACATACAACCACATACTGTTGGCCGCACCAATCACACACTGACAGGGCGACCAACCGGTAATGCACTCAATGTGCATTCTGTATATGGCGGGGCCTCTGGGCCCCCTTAGCACTGGGGCCCGGTCGCAATTTCAACCCTGCAACTTTTGATGGTATGCCACTGCTGATTCCTGTAATCCTTTCTTGTGTGTGGAATAAAGCTGGCAGACAACAGAGTGTTGAAGAATCTAGTTGTCCAGTATCTGCTTGAAAGTTGTGCCAACCATCTTACTGAAGAAGATAATGATCCCCATCAGTGGTATCCCCCAGTTTACCACATCCCCAATCTACATATGTATCAATGGTTCACGCAGACCTGATTTTGGATCTGATGAACTTGATGACATGTTGTTCACACTCTTGCAACCAAATGCCTGTATTGTATGATTGCAACTTTGAAATGTATTAAAGAACAGTTCATTATGAACCATTACCTTTCAAAATCTGAAAGTAAAAGCACAATTTGGCATTGGCAATTTCTACTGCTTTTAAAGTATTTTCAATACATCCTTGGTAATGTTAGTTAAGCAAAATAGAGTGATGATTTGTCCATTTCAGAACTGTATTGATTGAACAGCATACAAACATTTGTATTGAAGTTTGAATTACTATATTTCCAAGCAACACTTGAGCTAATAAACATGCCTACTCGATATCAGTTCTATAAATGATGTATTTGCATTTATGTGTTCCCAAAGTACAGTATTGTATATTGTTGTTGTTCACGACCCTCGGCGACCCTAAAGGCGAGCTCCCTCCATGTTTTCAGTTTTGCACTGCTTCTTTCAGTTGTGTGATATCCATGCCAGTATCCCCTCTGAGAGTATCAGCCATCATGTCCTTTGGTGGCCAGGTCTTGTTTTGCCACTGATCTGTCCAAACATTATAGATTTTCCTAACGACTCTGCTAGCATTACATAGCCAAAATCCATGAGTCTGAGTCTGGTCATCTTGGCCTCCATTGATATATTGGGTCTTATATAATTCAGGACTTCTCTGTTTGTTACTCTTGCTGTCCAGGGTATATGTAGCAGCTTTCGCCAGCACCACACCTCAAACGCATCAATCCTCCTATCAGCTTTTTTCACAGTCAAGCTTTCACATTTCCTCTTCTGTGATGCATTTATATTAGTGTAGGGACCCACTACAATGCAAGAAACCGTGAAGTGGTTAGTGCGCTCATGTATCTTGGCCAACATTCAACCAATGCCTTGCATTTATTATCTATCATTCACATGCAGCGTGGCATTAAGACTCCAGGGGGAGCCCAGGGTGGCAGTACCAATGTGGTTAACTGATGGAAATGCAGAGCAACCCGCCGAATTATCATGGTGTCATTAATAGGTTGCTGGTCTGCATGGTGAACTACATATATCAGAATGGTCTGGTACCCTGTATCCACTATGTGTGGGAGTGTACGCCAAGCAGCCAACCCCTCATTATCAAGAGGCAGTATGAGTGGTTGTCTTATCGTGTCCTGCACAGGTCTTCTTTGCTCCTCCATTTGGTAGTCAGCTACCTGCATGGTGAGAGGATGCATCTATATGCATTCTTCACTCAGTAAGTAACGGCCATTTTCTGTGATTGTTTTTAATTTTTTATTTCCCCTTCTGTAATACACATCCATACATGGCTATGGGCAAAACGGTGGCTTGCACTATCCTATATTTAGTTGGATACCGATATCCCTACTTTTCCAGATTTTGTCCATGTTTAGCATTGTGCTTCGCTGCAATGCTATCCTACATCTTATCTCTAGCCTCATCAATTTTTGAGCAACGGAAGATGAAGTCTAAAACTCTTATGTTTCTGATTATAAAGAATACTCTTGTAAGAATTTTAGACTGTAACAACTAGTTTGAGAAGTAAAGATCAGTTAACTCTCTTCAAACTGCTTGTCCATTTTCGTTACTTAGGTTACAGTTACAGGTACTAGATATTGTGTGTTCTCTTAGATCATCTATGAAAGTTGTCAGTATATGGTGGTTAGCAATATTCTGGAGAATGCCACAACCCACTATAGTCTTGTAAACTATTTTCAAATTGTCCCAGACATATCCAAGCATATAAATCTACTTTTCAGCACTCCAAACAAACTTTCAGTTGTTGCTGAAGTTTTCCAATGGGAAGAATTAAAATTGCTCTCAGCTTGGCTCATATATAGGAGTCATGGTTTCATCCAGAAAACTTAGCCACCATATCAGAGATTCTTTGGTCAGGACCACATGTCACTTGTACATTAAATGAAACATTTTTTTTTGTTCTGGAAAATAAGCTCCATGTCTGATGTTGACAGCAAGGATGCGTGAGTTTTGTTGGTTTAAAATCTCGCTTTCTGGTAGAATGCATCTTTAAGTTCCTGCATTCTTCTTCTTTGTGGGAAACATATGTATTGTGAATAAATTTTGATCATTGCTTTCACAACCTGCTTTAGAGAGTAGACTGAGTGAATCCAAATCTTGAAAAAACATTGCACCGAAAGTTTCCAGTTCCAAATGTAAGCAAGTAATTTAGTTAACCCCATAATTGAATAGGGACATTGAGTACTGTTGTCAATGTAGTGTTGAATACATTTACAGAATTGTAGGTTTGCTTGGTAGAAAATTCTGAACATTTTTAAGATCAGATAAATCTGTCTGTAACTTAAATAAACACTTTTTGTGGGTTTAGCCTAATATAGTTCATGAGAACTACAAATGTTGTGCTTTTTTTAAGCATCACAAAATCATAATGATAAATTAATATTTGCATTGAAGGATGTGTTTTCAGTCTTATCCACAGAACAGGCAGCAAATCACATAGGTCATAGTGCGGCCAGCATGTGATTGTCGAATAGAGAAAAATATTCAAGTTGCATGTTGCATGTTTAAAACTGTGGATTTTAGAAATTAATCCAACGGTCCTGAGAAGTGCATTCCAAAACAATTGTGCATTATGAGAAGAATTCTGCAGTTGAAATTGAGAAGTTTGGATTATGAAGGATGTTGTTCTTAGATAGTTGGAAAATGTAGAGCATGTGACAAGTGATATATAGAGAAGGAGGATAAGATATAGGTAGGTGTGGCACTTTGGTGCACTTTCTTAACAAAAGTTATTACATGGAATAGAATTCAAAATTGCCCCCCCCCCCCAGCTAATAACAGTAAATTAAAATGACAGCCCAAGTAGCAATACTGAAAGGTATGAATAACAGTAGCTTATATCAGAATATCAGAGACTCCACATAGAGATGTATCCAGTGCCAGCTTGTTTATTTGCACAGCCCAGCAGTGATTAAAGTACAATGGACTAGACAAATAATGTTTGGTTAAACAAACAGATGTATTGTACTAAATTTTTGTTAGGCACTGGATACATCTGTAGTAGTGCTAAATAGCAGAAAATCAAAGTGTCATTTCCTATGAAAAGCTGCAACATTCTTGCACTTCAGCCCCTGGGCCCCACAGCAGATGCTATGACTATAGTTACGTCTATGATGTAGAATATGGTTAGTTTAAAAAAATGCTGGTAAATAACTAGAGATGCTATTGGCAAAAACTCAGTGTCTTAGTAGAAATGCAGTACAGCAAGCTTTTAACTTTTAGAAAAAATGGTTTAAATGTCAGACTAGTTGGATTGTTTGACTCACTTGTCTACATGATATATCATCTGCAAAACAAATCTGTTCTCAGCATTCTTTTGTAGCGATTAACCTTGTACACTTTAAAACTATTGTGCAGCAAAGGTTAAACCGAAACAATTGTTCCATGATTTTCAGTAGACATTGTTTAGCTGTCTCTTACTGGCTGAGCTGTAACATTTCACAGACTTTGAAACCCACAGATACGTAATTAAAACTCAAAGAAAGTGCAGTACCTGTTCAACATAGAAAATGTGTCAGCACGGTGAATGTGAAATGTAATTAGAAATTTCAATTGTTTCAAAGAAATTAATTACTGTAAATTACTTTTATTGCATTTACCACAATCAATTTTTGCTGCTTCCTCCTCCCTTTGTGAGTTTCCATGATAAACATCAAAATGATAAATTAATTTAACATAAAAATCAAATTTTCATACAGTTTTACTGTTCTGCAAATTGCATTGAAGGCAGAAGTAGAATACTGTACTTTATGTCACTTTAAACATCCAGGTTTGGGACAGTTCTTTGCTGAAACCCAGCCTTGTCCTATGTTTCCTTGCTCCTGTTAAGTCCACTTCCTGTCTCTTTATCCTGGCTCTGTCCTTCTACTAATTGGGACTTCCTATAAGAGCCTGACCATGCCTCAGATCCAGCGTGTGATTATTGTGCTCCACCACCTTGATCAAGCTTCTCCTTCTCCTGCTCACTTGCAATTATACTGATACCTCCTGCTGCTGACCTCTGGCTTCCATTTTATTATGCTTCAGTCTCATCTCATTGTACTGCATACGAATACCTCCTGCTGCTGACCTCTGGCTTCCATTTGACTACGCTTCTGTCTCATTCCATTGGCCTGTAATTTGCTGCAGGCTCCCTGGTTAACAGCCCTCCCCTCTGCAAGCGCCGACCTGCAGGCGCTGCCTCCCAACCTCCCTCCTCTTCTCTCCCTCCCTCCTCCCACAACCACATACTTTTGGCCACAGTAATCACGTGGCCGGTAAACATAATGTACATTTTTAATATGGCAGGGCCTCATGGTACGCCAGTGGATTAGGCATTGCAACAATAATTAGTACTCCAAATTTAGGCAATACCCAAAATAAATAGTATACATATGAACATTTGTTCATATATAAGTTAGGGAAGATCAAGAGCAATTATAATAAGCAAAGGTAAATCATGAACACTCCAACCATAGACATGATCATTATGGCTAATGCTTATCCTGACTAATACTAGGGTCCCAGGTCCAGGAATGCCAGTCACAAAAAAACACTTGCTTTGTCTCCTTACTTATATATGATCAAATGTTCATATGTATACCATTTATTTTGGGTATTGCCTAAATAAACTATTTATTATTATTGCTATGCCTAATCTAGTTATTAATCCGATTCTCATTTGAACGAGCGGGTAATGTCACCCCTAACTCGTTCACAATCTTTTGCACTTATGCAGCCTGTTTAGACATTCAGATCATTATTGATAATCATTTACTTCTCATTCAGTGCTTCACATTCTATGTGAAACACTAAACATGAAGTATTTAAAAATAATGAGAAGCGAATGAGCCGCCAATGATTTTTATGCTGGGTGAAACTGAACAACTGACAAAAAATGCACAATTCTCGTTAGCATTCAGTTGTTAGCTCGCATTTAGACGTAAAGACAGTTGCTCACTTTAGTTCATTTGAGTGAATTTTGAGCGACAATCATTACGTGTAAACGGGCCATAACAGATGATAGTTGTATAATATGGTGCTCCAGGTCTGCCATTGCCAGATTTACCTCTCACTGGCATTGAGTCCTCCTGTTAAGGCTTTTATTTAATGATTATGAATCTGATATTGATTTAAACAATGTGCAGATTTTTATAAATTTGGGTATTTATTCTTTGGGGTTTATGAATTGATATTATCTCAGGAATAGTCTTAGTTCAGTGACAGCTGACCTAAATAGGTCAGAAGGCCCCAGAGCATGGTACCAGAGAATCAGGCAAGATGTAGTCAGTAAACAAGATGAAGTCAGGACAAGCAGAATACACAAAAGCTAAGTATTCAGGTAAAATGTTAAAACTAGAAAAGCAAGTACAATACAGAAACATCTTAAATGGAATAATCAGAACCTATTACTCAGACTTCCTCCATTTGGGGAAGGTGCCTTAAGTAAACTCGGAAGGACTGGGCAAAGCTAGGGATGAAAATTATTGGAGTGCACACTGGCGCTTAAAGAGGCAGGCCAAGTGTGTGTATACAGTCTATGGTCAGAGGCAGCAGCTGAGAGAATGCTATGGAATCTACCATGCAGAAAATAGAGTACAAGAGGATGCTGACGTCAGAGGCCAACAGGAGAATTTTTTTGTGTGTTAGATTAAAGCCTTGCCTTTGTAGGGCACAATCTTGGATCTACAATTGTTAGCCTTCATGCTAACTTGAACCAACATGGATTTGCCATTGTCTTTTCAGCAACAACTGCTGCCACACCCCCAAGTCTCCAACAAGGCTGCAGGCAAATGCACTCTACAGCCAATGCATTTCACTTTAGTTGTTATTAACAGACACTAGTAAAAACTCTATCCTCTCTGTATTAACCCAGTATAGTACTGTTCTTACCCATTAAAGTGAATGAGATAACTGCAGTACCAGGTCCCTATACAGTGGGCAGAGTTTTGAGTCTTCTGACCAGTTGCAGTCTTTTCACATCAGCTAATCAACAGATATGCCAGATGTGCGACCCCCCACTGATCTGCTACTCATAAACTATCCTAACGATAGTTCATCCATAGTTTTGTAACAGACAACCTCTTTAATTATTGATTTATTGGCTTGTTACACACGACTTCATCCGCGCGGAGTTTGTATTTTTTCATCTAATCTGTGTTTTGCTGCATCTAAAGTCCAAAGAGCCCGAAAATGCTCCGGGGTCTCTACTGCTTTAAGAGCCGCTTGTCTTTCAGCTTGTTGATGACTTCTTGCCTCAGCGTCATCAGATTCTTGGGTTCTAGTAATTTTCGCAGCTCTGCTAGAGCTACACGCTAGATCTGACTTGCGCTTGCACGTCATATTAAAAGACCAAAAAATGGATAGGAAATATGATTATCAAAGGGAGACCATTTCTTACACAGCTGAGGTAAAATAAAATCTGCACTGTGATTGGTTGGTATTGCTCATACTGCTGAGGAAAAATAAAAGCAGCGCTATAATTGGTTGCTATTTATTATATTGCTGAGGTAACATGAAAGCTGTGCTGTGATTGGTTGTTATAAATTATACTGCTGAGGTAACATGTAAGCTGCGCTGTGATTGGTTTCTATGGGTAACAAAGTTTTTCTTTAAAATCTGAATCCATGTTAATGAGTCTTTAATTCAAGTTTTAAGCATGGGCAACGCTGGGTATCCCTGCTGGCTTAATAATCACAAACATGTGGCAACGACATCTGCCCTGTTTGGGGAAGCCTAGCTCATTATGTGCACCCCCTTCCCCTCTGCTACACTGCACTTAATAATCACATATGTGCGGCAACGATGTCTGCCCTCACGTGTCTGCCCATTTGTGTAGGCATAGATTATGATGTCTCCCCCTCAAGCTATGCTGTGCAACACTAAATAAATTTTGTCTTGTCACGCTCCCTAGAGAACTCTTTCAATTTTTGGGATAAAACATAGCCTATATCCTTCCTCAGGATGCAAGCTATCTCCCTGCCAAATTTAATCAAAATCACTTCAGCAGTTAGGAAGTGAGAAGGTAACAAAAAGACCAACAAAGTTACTTTCGCATTTATAATATTAGTACGGATTGCAACTAGTCAAATTATATGTGCAATATTAGGGAAATCTTGAATAGATGAACTGTTGAGGTTCCCTGAAAAATGGATTAGGTAAAACACTGACCTTTGATTTTGTCTGCCTGAAGCCTTCAACCTCAACCAATTCTCCAGTTGTAGCAGTTTATACACAAATACACAAAAGCCTATTATGGATGGCCAGTTGATTCAGTTGGTCAGTCTAGAAAAAGTAAAAGATTTGATGACTATCTCACCGTTACAAGTCTGGATTCTTCTTTCTGTGTGTCTCTCTTTCTCTCACCCTTCGTTTTGGAGTTTTTCTGCTACTGAGCTCCCCAAGTTATAACCTATCTCTGCTTAATCTCTGGGGTTAATGTATTAATTCAACTCTATCATGTGTAGATCACAAATATTCACAGTGAAAGACCTATATGTGTATAAATATCTGTGCTCGTATATAAATTATTTAAATTATTAGATATACTAATATAATGACCACTGCACAATTTGTATCTTAAAGATATTTAAGAGTGAACATCTGTATGCTTATTCATAATCATGGGATTTCTCCAACTGCGTTCTGAAGTTTAAACGTATTTTAATGCACAAAGCTATGTCTGATGCTAATCATCTTTGCCATATAACTCAAGACAATTCCTTATCTCGTTTTGTTAAAATACAGATCTGCTCATTGACAGTGAAAGACTGTGGAAGTAAATGGAATCATAAGGCGGCAGCACAAGTATGGACATGATTTTTATAAGAGAGGAACTGACAAGTGTGTCCCCATGTTCTGTCTCTAGATATCTTGACCTTTCCACTTCAAGACTTAACAGTTTCCATCTTGATAGACATCTCTGAAAGATAATGCCAGTTCTCTATGCTTTCTTGTTAGCTTATTCTGAGGCAGCCCAAACACGTCAGATCATGAGACTATCCAATGCTTCAATGTCTATGAAATGTAAAAGGGCAACGCTGCAATTAATCAAGTTGTTGACAAGCAGTTGCAGAGCCCACTGGTTCCAATGTCTGTCAAAATGGCAGAAGACTTACAGTATCTCCACCAGTAAGTGTTAACGATAGTGGACATAAATCCCTAAGTTTTATATCTATATGTTGTTTGCTCTAACATGTTGCTAATTATTAATATCATTTACATAAAATGTAGTCACTTAGTATCTTGCTTTTGTTTATGGGTCTTTAGTAAAAAATGCTATGTATTTCTATTCTTAGTCTTAAAGGGGTTTTCAAGTTTTATGTAAATAAAGTTTAATCAATCTATAAAGTTTTAAAAACTTTTAGAGAATTTTTAGTATATTTTATAATTCTGTTTCTTACAATTTTCAAGATATTTGTTTGCTGCTGCTTCTTGCAGTGAATTATAATATGTCTGTTTATAATAGAAGTAGAAAACCTGTACACAATGCAACTACGCAAATTTCAAATTTCAAATTTCAAAATACGCTTCTAATTTCAAACTCCTGCACTGCTTTATTTACAGGTTGCCATGGAGACCATCGGCTTGTCAGAAGCCAGCCATTGGTCTCTGTGGCAGGAAGAGCTGGTGCTTGGCTGTCAGAGGATAGCCAGGCACCAGCTCTGACACAGCAGAGAATGGAGAGAACCTCCGATCTCTGCTGTGTTAACCCTTTACATGCTGCAGTCTATGAGACCACAGCATGTAAAGGGCTGACAGAGGGAGAGGGTTCCCTCTGTCAGAAGATAGCTGGGCACAAGCTCTGACACAGCAGAGAATGGAGAAAACCTCCAATGTCTGCTGTGTTAACCCTTTACATGCAGCGGTCTATGCGACTACAGCATGTAAAGGGTTGTCACCATTGGACTCCTGTAATGTGATCAGGGGGTCATGATGGGTCCTTGTAGAAGTCCCCTAAAGGGACAAAAATTTTTAAAAAAGTAAAAAAAAGAACAAAAATTTATTAAAAAAATAAAAACACTTTTCTCCCTTTAACTTTGTAAAAAATGAAAAACAAAATTACACATGTGGTATCCCTGCATCATAATGACCCAGAGAAGGAGGTTAGTACATTATTTAACCCCCTATGATGCGGCCCCATTTTTTTCCCCACTTCTCCTTTTTTCCTCACCCCGTTTAAAGAATGATAACTCCTTTATTTATTCATCGACGTTGCTGCATGAGGGCTTGTTGTTTGCGCAACGAGTTGTATTTTTCAATGGTGCTATTTAAAGTACCATATAATGTACTGAAAAACTTTTACAAAATTCTAAGTGGAGTAAAATGATAAAAAAAAGAAGTTCCACCATTTTTCAGTGCACCATGTTTCTAAGACGCACAAACTGCAACAAAAATGACCAGATAACTTTATTCTATGGGTCGGTACGATTACAGCAATACCAAACTTGCATAGTTTCTTTTGCTGTACTACTTGTATTTTTTTTCAAAGACATTTAATTTTTTCAAATTATTTTCTGCTGCATCTTCTGCACGCAATAACTTTTTTATTTTTATATTGACATAGTGGAGCAAGGGCTCATTTTTTGCAGGATGTCCTGTAGTTTACATTAGTGCTAATTTGGAATACATACAAATTTTCCATCGCTTTTTATTGCATTTTTTCTGGGAGACAGGGTGACTGAAAAAGTGCATTTCTGATGTTCTTTACTTTTTTTCTGACAACGCTCACCGTGGGGTGAGCGCTTCAGCCAATCCAAATCGAGCTACCAGCAGGCGGGGATTTTAAATAAGCTGTTCCCTGAAAAGCCTGTTAAAATAGTGAAAAAAAAATACTCACCTGCCGGGGCTCAGCCGCGGCTTCTGCAGCTGTCCCCGGCTCTGTAGTTCTGAACTATCAGCAGCCGGGGATTTGAAATCCCCGCCTGCTGGTAGCTCTAATTGTGATTGGCTGAGCACTTCAGCTGATAGCTAAGAAATATAGAGCTGGGGACAGCGGCAGCAGTCGCCGCTGAGCCCCGGCAGCCTTCACTTTTAAAATAGTGTAAAAAATAAAAAAATACTCACCTCCCTTTGGCTCCCGGGGTTCAGCCGCACCTTCTGCCGCTGTCCCCGACTCTGTAGTACTGAGCTATCAGCAGCTGGGGATTTGAAATCTCCGCCTTCTGGTAGCTCTGATTGTGATTGAGCGTTTCAGCCAATCACATCCCTGAAGCACTTCAGCCAATCACAATCAGAGCTACCATCAGGCGGTGATTTCAAATCCTCGGCTGCTGATAGCTCAGTACTACAGAGCAGGAGACAGCGGCAGAAGGCGCGGCTGAGTCCCGGCAGCCAAAGGGAGGTGAGTATTTATTTTTCTTTTTTTACACTATTTTAAATGGCTTTTCAGGGAAGGGCTTATGATTTTAAATCCCCGGCTGCTGATAGCTGAGATCTACAGAGCTGGGGACAGCCAGGGTAAGACGAGGCTGAGTCCGCCAGCCAAAGAGAGGTGAGTATGTATTTTTGGGGGGTTTTTAAACACTTTTCTTTGTTTTTTAGGGAAGGGCTTATATTTAAAGCCCTTTCCTAAAAAAACATTTCAGGGGTGCTGGCAGCAGGATCCTCTACCACAGTTGTGTCTGCTGCATCTGTCACAGATGTGGCACGTGCAGCAGGGAATTCTTTTTCCTTGCGGGGATGTAGGAAACATCTGCTGCACGCGTCAGATGTGTTCTGCCTCCCCGCGGGACATGGCAGCGGCGGAGAGGTAAGTATTTTTTTACAATGAAATGTTTCTTTTTCAGGGAAGGACTTATATGTAAAGCCGTTCCCTGAAAAAAAATGAAGGGGTGCTGGCAGAGCATTGTTTTCAATGGAGCAGCCGCGGCTCCATTGAAAACAATGCGTGCATTCCCTATGGTGCACGCATGTCCTATCTTTGCAGGCACGCACCTGCAAAGTACAGACATGTGCACACGCCATAGGGAATGCATTTTTGTAAACACAAGTGTGTTTTTGTGCGTGCGTAAGCACGCACAAAAACGCGCCTGTGTGAACCCACCCTAAAGCAAGCTGAAATCCATTCTTGAAGCAATTTAATTCTTGATAAAGGGCATATATTGTTTTCTGAACAATGAACAGTTGTGTTTCTATTTATGCATCTTTGTATTTTATGCGATACTAGCTGATATACACCGCTTCACCTGAGTTAATTTGATACAGGTGTTTACCTGTTGTTTGCATGGAAAATTTTATGAAGTCGTGGTTACTTAAAAAAAAAAAAAATGTGGAATAAAATATGTATACACATAGAAGAGTATTAGATTCTCCTCAGACTGCATGTACCGATGTCCCACATCAGAATGTGCCACCCCTTCAACTCTCCTCACTTTTTACCCTTAAAGGAAACACCCTTTTTTATTGAAATTTAACCCCATACTGGAGGTTGGAACCCCTTCTTAGCCTTAAAGGCATGCTCCATCCCTGCAGTCCATGGCCACTTCATTATGTACTTTACAGCCTTTCAGTATATGAACACAAAGAGGTCAGTTAGTTTCTCCTCAGTATATACACATGTAGGTGAGGTAGATTCTCCTCAGTCTATACACATAGAGGTGCAGTAGATTCTCCTCAGTATGTGCACACAGAGGTCAGTTATATTCTTCTCAGTATATACACATAGAGGTGCAGTAGATTGTCTTCAGCATATGCACCCGGAAATCAGTTAGATTCTCCTCATTATATACACATAGAGGTGAGGTAGATTCTCCTGAGTATATGCACACAGAGGTCAGTTATATTCTCCTCTGTATATACACATAGAGGTGAGGTAGATTTTCTTTAGTATATACACATAGAGGTGAGGTAGATTCTCTTCAGTATATACACACAGAGGTGAGGTAGATTCTCCTTGGTATATGCACACAATGGTCAGTTAAATTCTCCTCAGTATATACACATAGAGGTGAGGTAGATTCTCCTCAGTATATACACACAGAGGTCAGTTATATTCTCCTCAGTATATACACATAGAGGTGAGGTAGATTCTCTTCAGTATGCAAATAATTTCCCTAGGCTTTATGATTTCTGAGAAAAGGTTTTCACACAGTTTTTCACACTTAGTATTGAATATTGAAGTTGCGACCCTTTACTTTTCCTTTTTAGGATATAAAGAAAGGTCATAGCACATTTCACATTTGTGCGGTACAGATGTGTGTTATTAGTTACATTACATAGGAAGTCACTTATTTTGGCACTTAGAATTGAATACTAAAGTTGCACCCCTTTTACATTACCTATTTAAGACCTAAAGACTGGTCGGCCAAATGTCACGTTTGTGTGGTACAAATGTGTTATTAGTTACATTACATAGGGGGTCACTTACTTTGGTGCTTAGAATTGTATAATCAGGTTGCAACCCCTTTACTTTTTATATTTATGACCTAAAACATGGTCTTGGCAGATTTCAGTTTTGTACGGTACAGATGTGTGATATTAGTTATATTACATAGGGGGTTACTTACTTTCACGTTTAGAATTGAATAATCAAGTTGCATTTCCTATTTATAACCTAAAGAACGGTAGGGTGAAATTTCAAATTTGCACGGCACCAGGAAGTTAGAGAACTAGATTAGGTACATAACATGGGAGGGGGGGGGGGGGGTCACTTACTTTTGCACCTAGAATTGGATAAGCAAGTTGTGACCCCTTTATTTTTCCTATTTAAGACCTAAATAATAGTTGTGTCAAATGTCACGTTTGTACGACACCGGGAAGTAAGAGAATTAGTGGCGAGTCAGTCAGTCAGTGAGGTCTTTTACCTTTATATATCTGTTTGAATTTCTTTAGAACCAGATTTTAAACACTTCATCGTCTGTGTATATATACAGTAAATATATTCATGATGTGGCTAAGAAAAAGAGAATTTTGTTGGAATGTATCTACATTTTAATGAATAATGCTTAGTTGGTGTTTGTTTATTTATTTATTTATCTGTTTGACATTACAGCGTTAGCACTGCTGCAGCACGACATAGCCTCTGACCACTAGGGGGATGTCTTCTCCAGTACGAAGGGGAAAAGGAGTACAGGGCAGGCTAGAAAGGTTCTTGTAGTGGGAAACTCAATTATTAGGACAGACAGGGTAATCTGCCACAAAGATTGGGGCTATCGAATGGTGTGCTGTCTTCCTGACGTTCGACACATTGCAAATTGGATTGTCACATTACTGGGAGGGGCTGTTGAGGATCCACTAGTCATGGTACACATTGGCACCAATAACAAAGTTAATGGTAGACGGAGAGTTCTTAAAATTATTTAAGGGAATTAAGATGTAAGCTTAGGGCAAGGATCTACAAAGTAGTATTTTCTGAAATATTGCCTTTACCATGTGCCACAACAGGAAGGCAGTTGGAGATTAGGTAGGTAAACAAGTGGCTCAAGAATTAGTACAGAATAGAGGGGTTTGGGTTTCTGGAGAACTGTGCTGACTTTTCTGTTGACTACAGGATCTACTGTAGGGATGAGCTGCATCTCAATGGAGAGTGTGCAGTTGTGCTGTGGCAAGAAGATTGCTGGAAGGTTGAAAGAGTGTTTAAATTAAGGACTGGGAGGGAGGGCAACCAGAGAGACAGGGGGGAAGACAGTGTAGACAGAGTTAGTACAGTTAAAGATGGCAGAACAGTTAAAAGGGATACATTTGAAATAAAAAATAACCAAAATCTTCTAAATTGTATGGTGGCTAATGCTAGAAATCTGTCACAGTATCTCACAAAAAGGTTCATGGCAGCATCCAGGGCGTAATGCAAAAATAAATAATTTATTTTTGCATTACGCCCTGGATGCTGCCACGAACCTTTTTGTGAGATACTGTGTGATATATTTTGGGGGGTTTTCTGAGGCTCTGACCCCCACATTGCTGGCGTGCACCCGTTGGACTTATTAGTCCCCTTTTCGGTTTGGTTTGAAGAACCCTGAGGTGTGCTGCGAGTTAAACCCGTGTGGATTAATGCTAGAAATCTGACCAATAAGATTAATGAACTTGAAATAATAATGCCTGAGGAAAATTATGATATAGCTGGAATAACTGAGACCTGCTTGGACGAAATCTATGACTGGGCAGTGAACTAACAGGGTTACAGTCTGTTAAGAAGGATTGTTAAAACCATAAAAAGGGGAGGAGTTTGTCTTTATGTAAAATCCTGTTTAAAGCTCACACTATTGGAAAATATATGAGAGAGAGAGATGAACATCTGAGGGATCAATGGGTAGAGATTAGAGATGAGCGAGCATACTCGCTAAGGGCAATTGCTCGATTAAGCATTGCCCTTAGCAAGTACCTGCCCGCTCGGTAGCAAAGATTCAGCTGCCGGCGGCGGCAGGCGGGGAGCTGCGGGGGACAGCGGGGAGGAACGGAGTGGAGATCACTCTCTCCCTCTCCCCCCCCCGCTCCCCCCTGCTCATGGCCGCAACTCAACTGTCACCCACACCGGCACCCAAACCTTTTCTCCGAGCAGGGAGATACTCGCTAAGGACATTGCTCGCTGAGCAATTGTCCTTAGCGAGTATGCTCGCTCATCTCTAGTAGAGATACATGGAGGAAAATACAATAATAAAATGCTCATTGGGGTTTTCTATAGGCCACCAAATATAACAAAAGCCACTAACAATCTATTACTGAGGCAAATAGATGAAGCAGTAAATCACAATAAGATAATTATTATGGGGGACTTTAACTATTCAGATATAAACTAGGAAACTGAAACCTGCAGATCTCCTAAAGGAAACAAGTTTCTGTCAATAACTAAAGATAATAATATTACACAAATTGCACAGGACCCAACTAGAGGAACAGCCATTTTGGATTTAATATTAACCCCTTAGTGACCAAGCCTGTTTGCGCCTTAATGACCAGGCCAAATTTTGCAAATCTGACATGTGTCACTTTAACATGGAAAAGCACCAGAAAGGTTTTGCATATCCAAGCGATTCTGAGATTGTTTTTTCGCCACATGTTGTACTTCATTTAGGCGGAAAAAATAGACCGATAGAATTTGTGTTTATTTATTAAAAGCGCCAACATTGGGAAAATTTTGAAAAAATCGTCATTTTTTCACATTTCCAACTGCAATATCTTAAATATGTGCAAACATAATATAGAAATTTTTGCTAAGATTTATATTTTCACCCGTTTACTTTATTTTGGATGCACATTGGAAAAACTTTCGTTTTTTTTTAACCATTTAGGAGACGTACAAATTTAACATTACTTTTTAGCATTTTGAGAAACACTTTGTTTTCCTACACCAAGCCAAGATTGGAAAGGCTCATGAGTGTCAGAATAATAGATACACCCACAAATGACCCCATTTTAAAAACTACACCCCTTAGTGTATTCACTGAGGGGTGTTATGAGTATTTTGACCCCACAGTTTTTTTTCAAGAATTAATTCAATTTAGAAGAGAAAAAGTAAAATTTCATATTTTTGCAATTCTATCATTTTAAAGACATATTTTTTTCCTATAGTTTACATGAAAATGAGGATTTACACCCCAAAATGGATACCCCGGTTTCTCCCGTGTTCAGAAATATGCCCATTGTGGCCCTAATATTATATATGAGTCCACAACGGGGCCCAAAACGAAAGGAGTTGTCAGTGTCTTTCAGAACAGTTTTTGAATAAATTCAAGCAAAGCAAAAGGAAAAAATTTCGATTTTCATTTTTTGGGCTATTGCGTCAATTTAAAAACAGGGTTTTTTGTACAGCACACATATAAATTACGACTGTCACCCCAAAACGGATACCCCTGTTTGTCCCGTGTTCAGAAACATACCCATTGTGGCCCTAATAGACTTACAGGACACATGGCTAGGCCTACAATGAAAGGAATACCCGTTGGATTTCAGGGTACAACTGAATAAATTCCAGGCCCCATTGCCCTCTTATTGAGCCATTGAGTGGCCAAAACTATAAAGAACCCCCCACAAATGACCCCATTTTGAAAACTAGACCCCTTAACAAATTCATCTAGGGGTGTACTGCGTATTTTGACCCCACAGTATTTGAATGAATCTAAGCAAAGCAGAAGGAAAAAGTTACGATTTTCAATTTTTTGGGCAATTTTTTAAATTTAAAAACAGTTTTTTTGTACAGTGCACACAGGAATGAAGACGTTCACCCCAAAATGGATACCCCCGTTTGTTCCGTGTTCAGAAACATACCCATTGTGACCCTAATTTACTTACAGGACCCATGGCAAGGCCTATAAAGGAGGGAACACCCGTTGGATTTCAGGGCACAACTGAATAAATACCAGGTCCCATTGTTCATTTGTACGGAATAAAAATTGACTCCCTAAAGATTCCCCCCCCCCCCCCCACACACACACACACTCTGCGCCCTTTTTGGCGTTCACAAATCTTAGATAAAAGTAATAATGGGAACTGTGTGGTATTTCCGAAGACAGGGGTAATTACGGTGGCTGGTTGGAATGGGCCCATGGGGCAATAAAACCGGTATCCCCCTCCTCTCATGCTTTTTGGGGGTCATTTCTTGACCTCAGTAGCGGGTATGGGGTGTAAAAAGTGGCGTTCCAGGAGTCTCTGTAAGCTTGATGAGGTCTGGCGGTCTCACATAGAAGGCACTCAACAAGCTGCTCCTGGAACTGCAGGAAGGCGAGCGTTCCTGGGGCTTCTTGTAAAATACGTATCACAGGTAGCGGTCTGAATAGCGCCGGGCTCACGCAGCCGTAGGCGGAATCTGCTTGCGGAGGCCCGCAGCGGATCCCAGCTGTGAACCCGGCTGTGACCCGGCGTACGGCCGCGTAACGTGCTGCGCATAACTGCCTACTTACACAGGCGGTCATGCGCAGTACCTTTTTTTTGTTTGTATGTCCCGCACCGTCGCTTAGCGATGACGCGGGTACCCGCAGCCCGTATACAATGTAGTTGCGTATGGGCTGCGGGTATATCCGCGACCACGGAGCACAATGGGCTCTATGTTGCGGATATCCGTGGTAAAATAGAACCTGCTGCGTTCTCTTTTCTGTGAGTGGATTACGCAATACCAACCCACTAATGTGAGCGGAACTGTGTAATCCAATGCGACTGATCTGCGTATTACCACGGATCAGACGCATGCGGAATCCGTAATACCTATCCGTTCATGTGAGACCGGCAAAAGGTAGATCTCTACCTTTTTATCACGTGGCCGGGGACCGCTCAATGAGGCCACCGGTCACTGCTCTAGGCTCTCGGCGACCGTTGGTCACTGGGAGCAAGGAGATTTTAAGTTTCCTGGGCTCCCCGACTCCTGCGCATGTGTCCGGTGTTTTGCCGGCGGTCGCATGTGCAGAATCCGGGTAAGTTCATGGATGAGGATCGCGTTGGGGTGCAAATATGGAGGCCTCCGGTAAAAAGTTTCATCTCCTCTCACCGATCGCATTGGTGAGGGGAGATGAAACTTCAAATTTTTTTTTAAAACTTTTACGTGATCGCCATTATCCATTGTATAACGGCGAATACGTGACCAGGAACTGCTCACCGCGGCCCCCCGTGAAATCTCCAGGCTCTTGGCTCAGTTTTGTAGCCAGGAGCAGGGAGATTTTCAATTATCCTCACAATCTACAGCTTTTGCGCATGCGTCCGCCATTTTGGCGACGGGCGTGTGCGCAGAAGCTGGGGTAAGGTCCGCGGATAAATCTGGGGGCCTTTTGTGCGTACTTTCATCCTCCCTCACGGATATGATTCGTTAGGGGAGATGAAACGTACGCTTTTTAAACTTTTTTTAACTTTTTAACTTTTTTTTTTTACTTTTTCACACTTTTTTTTTAACTTTCCATGATCACTGTCATCCATTGGATGACAGTGATCATGTCCCCAGTGACATCTCTCTGCTCTTGGCTACACATGGCAGCCAGGAGCAAAGGGATTTTGAATTTCCCGATGCTCGAGGCCCTCTGTGCACGCGCCCGATGTCAATCATTGGGCGCGCATGCGCAGAGGGGGACTTCGGGTCCCGGACCATCGGGACATCGGGGAGGACTTAGGTGAGTATTTTCGCCTCCCCTCATGGATCTGATCCATGAGGGGAGGTGAAACTAGCACTTTTTAAAAACTTTTTCGCCGCTCACCGCGGTTCCCAGTAACACCTCCTGGTTCCCGGCTACCTTCAGGAGCCGGGAGCCAGGAGGTTTTGAATTTGCTGGGGGCTCCCGGGCTTCTGCGCATGCGCCTGACGTAATCGTCTGGCCGCATGCGCAGAAGGCCGCCGGCGGGTCCGGGAGGACCAGATCTCTGGGGGACACCGCCGACAAGCCAGGTGAGAATTTTCAGCTGCTCTGATGGATCCGATCCATCAGGGCAGCTGAATATCTATCTTTTTTCACTGCTTTATTTACTTTTTTGCGATCGGCACTATCCATTGGATAGCGCCAATCGCAATGCCGGGGGGGGGGGGGTCCCCGCAGCCCGGGATAACAGCTCCATGCTGTCGGCTACCTGCGGGCACCGACAGCATGGAGCTGTCACGTCCATAGCCCACGTGGCTTTAGTCTCTGCAGGAAGCATGTTTTTACGTCCTCAGAGAATAAAGCCCACTTGGGCAGGACGTAAAAACACTATGGGCTGGTCGTTAAGGGGTTAACCAACAAACCTAACAGAATAAGAGGGATGCAAGTTGAGGGCCACATGAAAATTAATGACCAAAATATAATAAATTTCCACTGATATTTCAAATGAGAGTTTATTGGAGAGCTGTGAAAATACTAAACAGGCATGTCTTAATAGCCAAACAATCATGGCGATCCTGGGGGTCTTCAAAAAGCTCCAGGCTGCTATGACACTCGGACAGCATATCTTATCACGTCAGGGCCATTTGGGACATTTAATTCCTAATCAATTGGAACATTTAAATGCTGTTGTCAGAATAGACAGTGGCAATCAAAGGGTTAACAGTCACAATCTAAGTTAACTCTGATTACAGCTGTTGTGGTATGACTGACGATACCTGCTATGTATGGATTGTTCTTGGCTCCCAAGCCCGCTGCATATGCTGTGGACATCTATACATGTCTTAACTATATGGGGTATGAATAGCTAGGACATATATGCCTTATGACTTACAGAAAGGGGCTAAGTATTATTTGTCTTTAATTGATAACTAAACTTAAAGGGGTTGTCTCGCAGCAGCAGGTGGGGTTAAGCACTTCTGTATGGCCATATTAATGCACTTTGTAATATACATCGTGCATTAAATATGTGCCATACAGAAGTTATTCACTTACCTTCCCTGCGCTGGCATCCCCGTCTCCATGGCTCCGTCTAACTTCAGCGTCTAATCTCCCGATTAGACGCGCTTGCACAGAAGGGTCTTCTGCCTTTGGCTCTGTCCGGCAGCAGTGGCGTTCTGGCTCCGCCCCCTTCTACGCGTCATCGCGTAGCTCCGCCCCATCACGTGTGCCGATTCCAGCCAGAACGCCGCTGCTGCCGGACAGAGACGAAGGCAGAAGACCCTTCTGCGCAAGCGCGTCTAATCGGGCGATTAGACGCTGAAGTTAGACGGAGCCATGGAGACAGGGACGCCAGCGCAGGGAGGGTAAGTGAATAACTTCTGTATGGCTCATATTTAATGCACGATGTATATTACAAAGTGCATTAATATGGCCATACAGAAGTGCTTAACCCCACTTGCTGCCGCGAGACAACCCCTTTAAGGTTTCATTCACACGTCAATATTTGAGCAACAGTTTTTATCTTTTTTTTTTTTTTTTTTAAGCTAAGATCAGAAGTAGATTCAATTAGTGGTAAAAATGTCTGCATTACGTTTTTTTTTTACATGTATTTAGGATCTAATCCTTGCTTTGGCTTAAAAAATAAACTACTGGAAAATATTGATCCAGTACTGAAGTGAGAGTAAGGCCGAAGGCTACACAGAATTTTGTAGCACCAGTGATTGAGGGCTTAAACATACGAGCAAGTATGCACACCACTGCTGAGCATATTTGCTCATGAGCAAGTCAAAATTCTTTTTTAATTTAACCTTTTTGCATTATTGCACTCGAGCAAGGCCCATATTTTCTCACACATAGTAATATCACGTGAGAATCCCGCTAGTCAAAACAAAATCATTGAAATCAACGGTTTTGTTTTGTCACGTTTAGAGAGTGTGGTTTTGCAAGCGTGACAAAATCGTGTTCGTCTGTTTAAGCCCTGAAGCAGATTTATTAAGGCTGTCTAATGCACAGCATAAAGTGACCGACAAATATATTACAGTATTGCACACCGTTTTAGTGCATTTTGGCGCATGTTTACTTAGTTTTGTACTTTACCACTTCTTGTCTGGTATACTTTAGACCAGATTTTTTAACCTAAAAACTTGCACACACCAGTACTAAGTCTGTTTGCATTTTACAATGTGACAAATGGGAAGTGTATAGCAAGGTGCACATATGTGTTCTTTTTTAGCACAAATCATCAATAAATCAGTTTAAAATACCTTGTGCACAAATTTTTACAACAAATGCTCTTATTGTGTAGCAACAGGAAGATTAAAGCCCAATGACTACAGATGGATTTGATTTGTGGACCTTTTGGGGAAACCAAATCACAGCATGCTCGATTTTAGCATGGACTCTATGCAGCCCGTCCAATTAAATTGCAGACAGGACACAGATGCCACGGGAAAGCAGTAGTATAAAAAAAAATACTGCGTGTGTGTGCCATCCCAACGGCCGGAACTTCAGCACACATCTGCAGTACAGAAAAAAGAAGACCAGGACATGTAAGCAGGGTCTTTGCTCATGGGCAGAATCAGATTCCACTGTGGAATCTGACCCGCTGTGGAGATGAGGCCTAAAGATACCTTCACACAAGGCTTAATTGCTGCAGGCATTCCTCAAGGGAAAACCACAGTGGCCAAATCCACATCTTAATGGTGTGAATGTAGCCACAATTTTAAAAGCAGATGTGTTGAGAGATTTAACCCTTGTATTTCAACTGTTGAGTTCCGTAGCATGAATAGGCATGCTGTAGATTTAGCATCCACAGCATTTTTCAAAAATGTTGCAGAAATTTTCCGGGCTTCGTGAAGGAGGATTTTTCAAATCCCTTCCCCATGACTTGTACTGCAAATACTGTGGAATTTGTACAATGTTTCCACATTTCCAGGCTGTGTGAAGACAGCCCAAGGGTAGTTTGAATACTGTACCATAACACCTATCTTGTACTGATTTTAACATTCTACAATAAAGCAAAAAGTTTTCATGGAATTTTGAATGTGCCAGACGTATTTACGGAGGCATTTCTGTAGAAAACTCGCCCGTATGAGAAGAGAAACCTTTGGTTTTAATTGATTCGTTCAGACGAACATGTTTTTGCCATGCAAAATCTTTGTACAAGAAAAGATAGGACCTACTCTATCTTTGCTCTTAAAAAAAGAGAGGGGGTGGGTGTTACCCTGTGTACAATCGAGGGAAAAGAAGACAGCTGGCCCTAATTTGGAATTTAAATTCAATACTGTACACCAACAAATAAATACACTCCAACTCAAACATTAAAATACATATACAAAAGAAATATTATTTGAGCTAATTATGCTGCTGTTTTTTTTCTATTCTTTGCAACTACTCTGTTATTTTACACCATTTTATACTGTTTTGACAAATCATTGACTACTTAGGTGTGCAGGACACATTGTCACATGTCAGTGACAATATATACTGTAAAGCTTATTGTATTTAGGTTCTTGGCTCTTCTTTTAATAATTTTAATATGAGTCAACACTTCACTTGATTTTATTCACCTTCATATCTTCCATTTAGACATATTTAACTAAAGATAAACAGTACAGATTTTTGCTTTATTGGAAAAAAAGGATTGAAATAGGTAATTTTTAAATCAGTATTTCGTAGGTACTCAAGCAAAAATAGTTTTATCTTAACTGAAGAAACATGCTCATTTCCAGTGCCCCCATAGAGATGTTTTTATGAGAGCACTCTGCATTAGATTGTTTTGTTCATTCAGAGCAAAATGAAAATTACTCTTTCACCCTGTACCGCAGCCGAATTTATGCAAATGAGAGAACTGAATTTGGCTTTTATTCTTAAAATTACTTTGAAATAAATTTACCAGCAGAAATTGTCTTCACTGTAAGACACATTAGTATTAAAAGCAGCAAGAAAATGAATAGATGTGTGTTCTCAGCTGGGGAGAAGACTTAGGGACTATACATACACACTCATACATCATTGCTTAATTGAGTCAAGTTAATAGACTCTCTAAAGAACTAAATTATTGAAGTATGAAGTGAAATGGTTTTGCAAGGAAAACCCGGTAAGGAACTCTTTCTTAAAAGTGTACACAGTGCATAGAGGCTCTTTGAATATTAATCTTTTCATGTGTAATTCTTAATGCATGATTCATTCTGCAATATTTTACAAAGTAAGATACTATCTTTTCTGCACCAGCTATTTAGTAGATAAAATGTGAAAAGTCAAGACAAAGTAATAAATGAATTATTTTTTCTAAGAATTCATAGTGCTCTAGTTTAGTGGGTTGCACTTTATACATAGGATAGTTCCCATGCGTACAGTACAGGATTTAATGCATATCTCAAGAAGTTGTAGGCACAGATTGCCTAATCTCCTTTCTAGAATGATAGCACCACCTTAAGGGCGGTTTCACCTGGCCAAAAAACTTAATGCAAGATTTATGCATTGTGAGATGCACAAATCACGCAAGAATATGAACCCCATTCAGTCAAATTGAAACAATGGGAAACACTTGCCGATCCTCTACCGTGGCTGAAGCTACACTGAAGGATCGCTACTTCACAGAAGTGATAGAAGCATTTTTTGCCAGAAAAACACTTAGCATTGGTGTGAAAACACATGCTGGTGAGCGCAATATCGGGCTGAATTTCTGTGTGTGTGAACAGTGTCGTGTTCTGTGTTTGGCTCATCTCTCCAGACTCCTAATCAGGGACTCCTAATCAGAGATAGCCAGGTTCCAGATGAAGACAGTGAGGCTCTCCTTATTAGGGCACTTTCCCAGCTTTTAGGAAGGGGTACCCGCTTCCCCTGATTAGTAAGGGACAGATGACCTTCTATCCTTGCCCGGAGTGGTGTAATGTGTACTTGGAGATACTGTGAGAATGTTTGTGGTTTTATTAGGACACCAACTTGCATCCATGCTGAGGTGCAGTGCTTTGGTGTGCTCACGGACGTAACAAATATAATGCATTTTCTACAAGCATTATTGGGTAACTTCTTTTTTTATGCCCATAAAGCATATGGGGGGCTTTTTTGGTTAAAGGAGGCAAAATAATATCTTTCAAACTATCATAAAGATGTACACAATAAGAAGAAAATGCTGTGTCTGGCATTACAGCTCAATCCCATTCACTTAAATGCAATATCAAACCTATAGAAATAGAATAGAATGGCACTGTTTCTGGAATAGAATGGCACTGTTTCTGGAAGAACACAGACAAAAATTATTCTAATCCTTTACAATCCCTTTAGCCCCTTAACACCACAGGACATAAGTTACCCCCTGGCTGCAGGGTACTTAAAGGGGTTTTGTCATAAAAAAAAAATTATCTAAACGTACCTATCCCTTCCCTGTCTGTCTCCTTATCACATCTTCTCCTGGTTGAGCTTCTCCAGTGCCCCAGGTCAGCTCACTGCAGGCTGGGCCCAGCTTGTTATGAAGGCTGCTTTATCACAAACTCCTTCCTGCTGGGTCAGTGAAGGTAACATCCCAGTGCTGTAGCTTCACTGCCTAGGAAGGAATTGTAATCTATTTCAGAGACAGCTCGCATGAGCAATCTCTGAAGAAGATAGGCAGTCCTCCTGCTGGCCTGCGAGCTGTGACGTAACGTACATTGGCAGACTGCCAACCTAATGTACGTAACCTCACAGGAAGGAGCAGAATCAGGCAGCTGGAGCTTAAGTGAGCCCCCGGACTGCAGGAGACAGGAGAAGATAAGGGAGGTGAAGATCTGGTAAGTAGACTGATGGGGGAGGAATAGATAAGTAGAGCATTTTTCTTTTTTAGTGACAGAACCCCTTTAATGCAACAGGACATAAACAGACAAAAAAAAACCCCTTTTTTGCGCACTTTCCCCTTTTTGTATAGGAAAAATTTAAAAAATCACACATATTTGTATCACTGTATCCATAATGACCTATACAATAAATTAAACACACTATGTGTCCTACATGGCAAAAATTGTGAAAAAAGCACTCTTCACACGAGCGTGTTTTTGTGCATACATAGGTGCGTACATAAGTGCGCACCCATGTACATGCAAAAACACGCGTGAATGCAGGTCCATGCATTGCCTTCAATGGAGCCACGGCTGCTGCCGGCGGTTCCATTAAAAGCAATGGTCTGCCGGCATCCTGTAATGGTTTTTCAGGGAAGGGCTTTACATATAAGAAAAACAAGAATTTTAGTGTAAAAAAATAAAACTTACCTGTCCGCCACCGCTATGCCCCCGCGGGGCTGAAGAACGCATCTGCCTCATGCGGCAAATGTGTTCTTCATCCCCACATGGAAAAAGAATTCCCTGCTGCACCTGCGACATCTGTGACAGATGCAGCAAAGGAATTTTTCATCCCTGTAGGAAATAAAGAATTCCCTACCACAGCTGTCACAGCTGACAGCTGCGGTAGCGAATGCAGCTGCCAGCACCCAGTAATTGTTTTTCAGGGAAGGGTTTTAAGTATAAGCCCTTCACTGAAAAACAAGGCAAAATAGTGTAAAAAATAATAATAAACCACATATTCACCTTCCTTCAGCTGCTGGGGCTCAGTCGCATCCTGTCAGTGCTGTCCCTGGCTCTGTAATGCAGTACTTTTAGCAGGTGGGGATTTAAAATCCCCATCTGCTGAAAGAGCTGCTTGCGATTCACTGAGGCGCTCAGCCAATCACAGACATCTCTCGCCTGTCATTTATTCAGCGAAAGCTGCCCGTGATTGGCTGAGGTACATGCAGCAGATGTGTTCTTTATCCCCTCGGGGATTCAGAATTCCTTTTCTGCATCTGTCACAAATGTGGCAGGTGCAGCAGGGAATTTTTTTTCCATGCGGGGATAAAGAAGACATCTGCCGCAGCAACGGACAGGTAAGTTTTTTTTTTTACACTAAAATTGTTGTTTTCCGGGAAGGGCTTATATTTAAAGCCTTTCCCTGAAAAACAATTACGGGGTGCTGGCAGACCATTGTCTTCAATAGAGCCTCCGGCAGAAGCCGTGGCTCCATTAAAGACAATGCGTGCATTCCCTATTGTGCACACATGTCCTATCTTTACAGGCACGCATCTGTAAAACACAGACATTTGAACACACCACAGGGAATGTATTGCTTGTAATAGATACGTGTTTTTGTGCGCGCGTATGCACACACAAAAACACGCTTGTCTGAAGCCACCCTTAAAAACAGGCAAAATGCTTATTTTATTCATTTTGCCTCCCAAAAAAAACAATAAAAGTGTTCAAAAAAGCAATATGTACCCCAAAAATAGAACCAATACAAACTATAGCTCGTTAAACAAAAAAACTAGCCCTCATGGAGCTCTGTCCATGAATAAATAAAAAAAGTTAGGTGAATTTGAATGCAGCAATGTAGTGAAAAGAAGTCCTAAAAAAGGTTTTATTTTGTAAATGTGGAAAAACATAAAAATATTTATAATAATTTTGGTATTGTCATAATCGTACTGACCCACAGAAAAAAAATGTATCATGTCATTTATGTTGCATGATTAACCCTGTAAAAAAAAACAATGGCAGAGTTGATGTGTTTTCTATACCTGCTCTGAAAAAGAAATTAATAAAAGTTTTACAATACATTATCTACCCCCAAAAATAATACCAATAAAGTCTACAGTTTGCCATGCCAAAAACAAGCTATAATATGATCATGTCGACAGAAAGATAAAAAAGGTTTTGGTTTCTGTAAAGGGGAGTTGAAAATCCTTCCCAAATTTTGGTATCCTTTGTGCTAAAATAGGCCATGTCCTTGTTAGCTCAATTTGTGCTATTCGATATACTGTGAGTGCCATATTTGATATAATTAGTACGAGCCTAGAGAAGCTAATGAAAGACACATCATTATAGAGTGTACATCACCATTTTCACATGGCGGGAAAATGGTTTATATAGTATTCAAAAAAAGGAAGGTAGGACATTCAGATACATTACAACATTTTGTGTGCTGACAGGTCATAGTGAGTGGTTATAATATAGCCCTTTAACCAAAATCGGGGGAAGGATATTAACAGACATTTTCAGTAAAGAGTTTTTCACATAACACAATTAGCAACAGACTTGAATCTTCTCTCTTTTTTCCTGCTTGTCCTTTTACTGATTTGGGGTTTGCTAATTCAATTATTCTAATGCCAGTCTTTGTGTCTTTCTTCTCTGAAGCTTCTGATGGTCTCATTTGAAGATAAGAGACTAGTTTGACCTGTTTATATAAACAATACATTGCTCCCTCATTTCATATGGGGGATGGTCCCTTCCCCCAGGAGGTTTAAGGATTTGAGACACAAGTAGCATCCTAAATCTTCACAGCTGACAACAGAAAATACACATACCAAAAAGGCAAGCCTCTCAATCATCTCCCACATACTTAAGGGGTTAAAGTGACCTTCTGATGGAAAAGACAGAAATGAAACTTTCACCTGGACGCAATGCACTCAGGGTGCCTTCACACTGGTGAGAAAAGCACACAATGCAAGAGTGAGTGAAAATGCAGAATTATGAAACCCATGCTTTCCAATGGTTTCCTACACATTTGCAATGTTTTCACTCATGAGATGTTTTGTGAGAAAAATATATTGGCATGCCCTATCTTTCTGTGTTTTGCATTTTTTTTTTAATCTTCCCTGTTTCTCTATGGAGTCTCCCTTTTATTTCATCACAAAGCACCAACTTGTGATTTCTCATGCGATGCAATGCGTTTATAACATTAGAAAGTGCTATTCACGTTTGCGTTAAAAAATCTCACAAAAATTGCGGGGAAAAAATGCAGGAAAATAGCGCGATCTCTAGTGTGAAGGAGCCCTCAGTCTAAACCTAAAATACTTACTTGATCCCTGCTGTTCCGGAGATTCATGGGAGCCTCCATAAATAAGCATGATGCACTTACAATAGAGATGAGCGAGCACCAAAATGCTCGGGTGCTCGTTACTCGAGACGAACTTTTCGCGATGCTCGAGGGTTCGTTTCGAATAACGAACCCCATTGAAGTCAATGGGCGACCCGAGCATTTTTGTATATCGCCGATGCTCGCTAAGGTTTTCATTTGTGAAAATCTGGGCAATTCAAGAAAGTGATGGGAACGACACAGCAACGGATAGGGCAGGCGAGGGGCTACATGTTGGGCTGCATCTCAAGTTCACAGGTCCCACTATTAAGCCACAATAGCGGCAAGAGTGGGCCCCCCCAACAACTTTTACATCTGAAAAGCCCTCATTAGCAATGCATACCTTAGCTAAGCACCACACTACCTCCAACAAAGCACAATCACTGCCTGCATGACACTCCGCTGCCACTTCTCCTGGGTTACATGCTGCCCAAACCCCCCCCCCCACGACCCAGTGTCCACAGCGCACACCAAACTGTCCCTGCCCAGCCTTCAGCTGCCTTCATGCCACGCCACCCTCATGTCTATTTATAAGTGCGTCTGCCACAGGAAAAGCAGGCACACACTGCAGAGGGTTGGCACGGCTAGGCAGCGACCCTCTTTAAAAGGGGCGGGGCGATAGTCCACAATGCTGTACAGAAGCAATGAGAAATGCAATCCTGTGCCACCTCCATCTGGAGCTGCACACGTGGGCATAGCAATGGGGAACCTATGTGCCACACACTATTAATTCTGTCAAGGTGTCTGCATGCCCCAGTCAGACCGCGGTTTTTTATAAATAGTCACAGGCAGGTACAACTCCGCAATGGGAATTCCGTGTGCACCCACAGCATGGGTGGCTCCCTGGAACCCACCGGCTGTACATTAATATATCCCATTGCATTGCCCATCACAGCGGAGGTAAGAATGTCATGTTTAATGCAGGTGGGCTTCGGCCCACACTGCATGCCCCAGTCAGACTGGAGTTCTTTAGAAGTGGACACATGCAGTTACAACTCCGTGTGGACCCACAGCATGGGTGGCTCCCTGGAACCCACCGGCGGTACATAAATATATCCCATTGCAGTGCCCAACACAGCTGATGTTACGTCAGGTGTAATGCAGGTGTGCAAAAAATTAATTGGATTACACTGTAGGCGAGGGCCCACAAAAATTGGTGTACCAACAGTACTAATGTGCCTCAGAAAAATTGCCCATGCCCAACCGAGAGGGCAGGTGAAACCCATTAATCGCTTTGGTTAATGTGGCTTAATTGGTAACTAGGCCCGGAGGCAGCCCAGTAAAAATAAAAATTGGTTGAGGTGAAAGTTTCAACGCTTTAATGAGCATTGAAACGTATAAAAATTGTTTAGAAAAATTATATGACTGAGCCTTGTGGGCCTAAGAAAAATTGCCCGTTCGGCGTGATTATGTGAGGTTTCAGGAGGAGGAGCAGGAGGAGGAGGAGGAGGAATATTATACACAGATTGATGAATCAAAAAGGTCCCCGTTTTTGATGGGGATAGAGAACGATGCTTCCATCCGCGGGTGCAGCCTACGTATTGCTTAGGTTTCGCTGCTGTCCGTTAGTGGAGAAGAGAAGTCTGGGGAAATCCAGGCTTTGTTCATCTTGATGAGTGTTAGCCTGTCGGCACTGTCGGTTGACAGGTGGGTACGCTTATCTGTGATGATTCCCCCAGCCGCACTAAACACCCTCTCTGACAAGACGCTAGCCGCAGGACAAGCAAGCACCTCCAAGGCATACAGCGAGAGTTCAGGCCACGTGTCCAGCTTCGACACCCAGTAGTTGTAGGGGGCAGAGGCGTCACGGAGGACGGTCGTGCGATCGGCTACGTACTCCCTGACCATCCTTTTACAGTGCTCCCGCCGACTCAGCCGTGACTGGGGAGCGGTGACACAGTCTTGCTGGGGAGCCATAAAGCTGTCAAGGGCCTTAAAGAGTGTTGCCCTGCCTGTGCTGTACATGCTGCCTGATCTCCGCGCCTCCCCTGCTACCTGGCCCTCGGAACTGTGCCTTCGGCCACTAGCGCTGTCGTATGGGTATTTCACCATCAGTTTGTCCGCCAGGGTCCAGTGGTATAGCAACACTCTCGAACCCCTTTCCTCTTCGGGTATGAGAGTGGAAAGGTTCTCCTTATACCGTGGGTCAAGCAGTGTGTACACCCAGTAATCCGTAGTGGCCAGAATGCGTGTAACGCGAAGGTCACGAGAAAGGCATCCTAACATGAAGTCAGCCATGTGTGCCAGGGTACCTGTACGCAACACATGGCTGTCCTCACTAGGAAGATCACTTTCAGGATCCTCCTCCTCCTCCTCCTCCGGCCATACACGCTGAAAGGATGACAGGCCAGCAGCATGTGTACCCTCACCAGTGGGCCAAGCTGTCTCTTCCCCCTCCTCCTCATCTTCCTCCTCCTCCTCCTCCTCACCGCGCTGAGATATAGACAGGAGGGTGCTCTGACTATCCAGCGACATACTGTCTTCCCCCGGCTCTGTTTCCGAGCGCAAAGCGTCTGCCTTTATGCTTTGCAGGGGACTTCTCAAGAGGCATAGCAGAGGAATGGTGACGCTAATGATTGCAGCATCGCCGCTCACCACCTGGGTAGACTCCTCAAACTTTCCAAGGACCTGGCAGATGTCTGCCAACCAGGCCCACTCTTCTGAAAAGAATTGAGGAGGCTGACTCCCACTGCGCCGCCCATGTTGGAGTTGGTATTCCACTATAGCTCTACGCTGCTCATAGAGCCTGGCCAACATGTGGAGCGTAGAGTTCCACCGTGTGGGCACGTCGCACAGCAGTCGGTGCACTGGCAGATTAAACCGATGTTGCAGGGTGCGCAGGGTGGCAGCGTCCGTGTGGGACTTGCGGAAATGTGCGTAGAGCCGGCGCACCTTTCCGAGCAGGTCTGACAAGCGTGGGTAGCTTTTCAGAAACCGCTGAACCACCAAATTAAAGACGTGGGCCAGGCATGGCACGTGCGTGAGGCTGCCGAGCTGCAGAGCCACCACCAGGTTACGACCGTTGTCACACACGACCATGCCCGGTTGGAGGCTCAGCGGCGCAAGCCAGCGGTCGGTCTGCTCTGTCAGACCCTGCAGCAGTTCGTGGGCCGTGTGCCTCTTATCTCCTAAGCTGAGTAGTTTCAGCACGGCCTGCTGACGCTTGCCCACCGCTGTGCTGCCACGCCGCGCGACACCGACTGCTAGCGACGTGCTGCTGCTGCTGACACATCTTGATTGCGAGACAGAGGCTGCGTTGGAGGAGGAGGAGGGTGCTTTAGTGGAGGAAGCATACACCGCCGCAGATACCAGCACCGAGCTGGGGCCCGCAATTCTGTGGGTGGGTAGGACGTGAGCGGTCCCAGGCTCTGACTCTGTCCCAGCCTCCACTAAATTCACCCAATGTGCCATCAGGGAGATATAGTGGCCCTGCCCGCCTGTGCTTGTCCACGTGTCCATTGTTAAGTGGACCTTGGCAGTAACCGCGTTGGTGAGGGCGCGTACAATGTTGCGGGAGACGTGGTCGTGCAGGGCTGGGACGGCACATCGGGAAAAATAGTGGCGACTGGGAACTGAGTAGCGCGAGGCCGCCGCCGCCATCATACTTTTGAAGGACTCCGTTTCCACAACCCTATATGGCAGCATCTCCAGGCTGATAAATTTGGCTACGTGCACGTTTAACGCTTGAGCGTGCGGGAGCGCGTTGCGGCGTACTTGCGCTCAAACACTTGCGCTAGCGACGGCTGGACGCTGCGCTGACAGACATTGCTGGATGGGGCCGAGGACAGCGGAGGTGAGGGTGTGGGTGCAGGCCAGGAGACGGTAGTGCCTGTGTCCTCAGTGCGGGGTTGGATCTCAGTGGCAGGTTGGGGCACAGGGGGAGAGGCAGCAGTGCAAACCGGAGGCGGTGAACGGCCTTCGTCCCACCTTGTGGGGTGCTTGGCCATCATATGTCTGCGCATGCTGGTGGTGGTGAGGCTGGTGGTGTTGTCTCCCCGGCTGATCTTGGCGCGACAAAGGTTGCACACCACTGTTCGTTGGTCGTCTGCACTCTCAGTGAAAAACTGCCAGACCATTGAGCACCTCGGCCTCTGCAGGGCGGCATGGTGCGAGGGGGCGCTTTGAGAAACAGTTGGTGGATTATTCGGTCTGGCCCTGCCTCTACCCCTGGACACCGCACTGCCTCTTGCAACCTGCCCTGCTGCTGCCCTTGCCTCCCCCTCTGAAGACCTGTCCTCAGTAGGCGTAGCAAACCAGGTGGGGTCAGTCACCTCATTGTCCTGCTGCTCTTCCTCTGAATCCTCTGTGCGCTCCTCCCTCGGACTTAATGCCCTTACTACTACCTCACTCATAGACAACTGTGTCTCATCGTCATCGGCCTCCTCACCCACTGAAAGGTCTTGAGACAGTTGCCGGAAGTCCCCAGCCTCATCCCCCGGACCCCGGGAACTTTCCAATGGTTGGGCATCAGTCACGATAAACTCCTCTGGTGGGAGAGGAACCACTGCTGCCCAATCTGAGCAGAGGCCCGAGCACAGTTCCTGGGAGTCTGCCCGCTCCTCAGAATGTCTCATTTTCATGGAGTGAGGAGGCTGGGAGGAAGGAGGAGCAGCAGCCAGAGGATTCTGAGTTGCAGCAGTGGACGGCGCAGAACTGTGGGTGGACGATAGATTGCTGGATGCACTTTCTGCCATCCACGACAGGACCTGCTCACACTGCTCATTTTCTAATAAAGGTCTACCGCGTGGACCCATTAATTGTGCGATGAATGTGGGGACGCAAGAAACGTGCCTCTCTCCTAATCCCGCAGCAGTCGGTTGCGATACACCTGGATCAGGAGCTCAGCCTGTGCCCACACCCTGACTTGGGCCTCCGCGTCCTCGGCAGCGTCCACGTCCTCTAGGCCTACCCCTACCCCTTCAGCATACTGTACTACCAGTAATGCAGAAACAGTACGCTGTAATTAAATGTGCCGCTTATTGGCCTGTGGTTGGAGGCTGACTTCGCTTACGGAACGCCAGGAAATTATTTGGCGCAAGCCTGCTGTAACACTTAACTGGCTGCGTTTGATTTTGTAGAACTACTACACCCAGCACAGACAGACCCAGAACACTGAGCACAGTGACAGGCAGGCCAAATAGATTTTTTGCCCAATATTTTAAAAAAAAGACCCACTGCCTATATTCAATCAATAATATGTCTTCTGTCCCTGCCTCCACACTTCTGTCCCTGGACTATGTCACAGAACTGCAGAGTGTTGCACTGTTAACTGCAACACAGCGGTGATTTCAGAGCCCAGACAGAGCCAGGAAATTATTTGGCGCAAGCCTGCTGTAACACTTAGCTGGCTGCGTATGATTTTGTAGAACTACTACACCCAGCACAGACAGACCCAGAACACTGAGCACAGTGACAGGCAGGCTAAATAGATTTTTTGCCCAATATTTTTTAGAAAAGGCCCACTGCCTATATTCAATCAATAATATGTCTTCTGTCCCTGCCTCCACACTTCTGTCCCTGGACTATGTCACAGAACTGCAGAGTGTTGCACTGTTAACTGCAACACAGCGGTGATTTCAGAGCCCAGACAGAGCCAGGAAATTATTTGGCGCAAGCCTGCTGTAACACTTAGCTGGCTGCGTATTATTTTGTAGAACTACTACACCCAGCACAGACAGACAAAGAACACTGAGCACAGTGACAGGCAGGCCAAATAGATTTTTTGCCCAATATTTTTTAGAAAAGGCCCACTGGAGTATTACTGCAGGGCGCAATGCTCTGCACGGCCGATATACCAAAAAAATAAAATGTGCAACACTGCAAAAAGCAGCCTCCACAGTACTGCACACAGTTAGATGTGGCCCTAAGAAGTACCGTTGGGGTTCTTGAAGCCTAAAATACTCCTAACGCTCTTCCTGCCTAAGCACTTCTGTCCCTGGAGTATTACTGCAGGGCGCAATGCTCTGCACGGCCGATATACCAAAAAAAAAA
The DNA here is from genome assembly GCF_035609145.1 of Eleutherodactylus coqui. Lineage (NCBI taxonomy): Eukaryota > Metazoa > Chordata > Amphibia > Anura > Eleutherodactylidae > Eleutherodactylus > Eleutherodactylus coqui. The sequence continues at coordinate 179,971,160 of NC_089840.1, read as the reverse complement.
AAAAAGTGCAACACTGCAAAAAGCAGCCTCCACAGTACTGCACACGGTTAGTTGTGGCCCTAAGAAGGACCGTTGGGGTTCTTGAAGCCTACAATAACTCCTAACACTCTCCCTATAGCAGCTCCAACACAATAGCACTTTCCCTCAGCTATGTCAGAATGCATCTGTGGCGAGCCGCGGGAGGGGCCGATTTTTATACTCGGGTGACACCTGATCTCGCCAGCCACTCACTGCAGGGGGGTGGTATAGGGCTTGAACGTCACAGGGGGAAGTTGTAATGCCTTCCCTGTCTTTCAATTGGCCAGAAAAGCGCGCTAACGTCTCAGAGATGAAAGTGAAAGTAACCCGAACATCGCGTGGTACTCATTACGAGTAACGAGCATCTCGAACACGCTAATACTGGAACGAGTATCAAGCTCGGACGAGTACGTTCGCTCATCTGTAACTTACAACCCTCACAATGGGACCTGCTGCACTCCTCCTCCCCCTCCAGCACTTCAGCTGAAGCAAGCGCTTCACTGCCCGATATCCCTGCTGCAAATATAAGGGCTCCCTCTTGCTGCCAGCACACCTCTCTCACCTCCACATCAGATAAGGATAGGGACTGCAGGATGCCGCCAGCCATGTGCTCCAACAGAGTCATCAGCTCCCTCTTACACATCCCAGTCTGATCATCCCAGCAAAGATAAGAGGCATGTGCCAAAGTGAAGGGTGGGTGGGGGGAGGGAAGGGCTCTGATTCAGAGATAAAACGCAGAATTATGAAACCCATGTAGTCTACAACTAAAATACTTACTTGATCCCTGCTCTTCACGGGAGCCTTCATAAGTCAGGGGTGCTAATATTGGCAGATCACACAGTATACACAAGTAAGGCATATTTTAGATACTCAACCAGAAGTGGTAATCATTTTAATGTTGGTCAATTAGGGTATCATCTGGGAAAGTCCAAATGTATTTGCTCCTTTGGAGTAGACCCTTTGCTTCCAGGGAACATCATTGATATGATAGCTAAAATATTATTTCTAAATTATATAACCTATTTGTAACGGTTAGAACGTAGGTTATGGCACAAGAAAAAGTGCACATGCTTACATACTGCATACTCTTCAAAGTCAAAAACAGGGTTTATGTAAACTTAAAGGAACATTCCAGGTAAGGGCGCCCACCCACTGGCGATTTTTTTCCCTGCGAAATTTGCAGCATTTTTCTCTCTGCAGGAGTCTATGGGACTTGTAATGTTAAAATCGCGATCGCGCAAAATCGCAATTTACCGCGAAATCGCGATTTTGCGCGATCGCGATTTTAACATTACAAGTCCCATAGACCCCTGCAGAGAACAAAATGCTGCGAATTTCGCAGGGGAAAAAAATCGCCAGTGGGTGGGCGCCCTAAAACTGACATTGTAAGGCCTTATTCACATGGGCAAAGCCAAGTACTGTTTGCAAAATTAGAAAAAAACATGAGATGCCACATATAGAGATGAGCGAACGTACTCGTCCGAGCTTGATACTCGTTCGAGTATTAGCGTGTTCGAGATGCTCGTTACTCGAGACGAGTACCACGCGATGTTCTAGTCACTTTCACTTTCATCTCTGAGACGTTAGCGCGCTTTTCTGGCCAATAGAAAGACAGGGAAGGCATTACAACTTCCCCCTGCGACGTTCAAGCCCTATACCACCCCCCTGCAGTGAGTGGCTGGCGAGATCAGGTGTCACCCGAGTATATAAATCGGCCCCTCCCGCGGCTCGCCACAGATGCATTCTGACAGAGATCAGGGAAAGTGCTGTTGGTGCCGGAGCTGCTATAGGGAGAGTGTTAGGAGTTATTTTAGGCTTCAAGAACCCCAGCGGTCCTTCTAAGGGCCACATCTGACCGTGTGCGGTACTGTTGAGGCTGCTTATTGCAGTGTTGCACTTTTTTTTTTTTTTTGTATATCGGCCGTGCAGAGCATTGCGTCCTCAGTCTGCAGTAATTTTACATAGTATAGGGCCAGTAGTGCTGAGGCAGGGACAGTGAAAAAGGTGAAAGACGTATACTGTCTATATAGGCAGTGGGCTTTTCCAAAAAAAATTTGGAAAAAACATTCTATTTGGGCTGCCTGTGACCGTCCTGAGTGTACTGCGTCTCTGCTGGGGGTAGTAGTCCTAATTAATACGCAGCCAGCTAACTGTTACAGCAGGCTTGCACAAAATTCTTTCCTGGCTCTGCGTTGGCCGTTACATCACCGCTGTCATCCTGTCCAGAGTGAAACAGTTTGCAGTAATTTTACATAGTCCACGGCCAGTAGTGGTGGTGAGGCAGGGACAGTGAAAGACATATCCAGTCTATATACGCAGTGGGCTTTTCCAAAAAAATCTATTTTGGCTGCCTGTGACCGTCCTCACTGTACTGCGTCTCTGCTGGAGGTAGTTGTCCTAATTCATACGCAGCCAGCTAAGTGTTACAGCAGGCTTGCGCAAAATTCTTTCCTGCCTCTGCTGTGCGTTCCGTAAGCGAAGTCAGCCTCCAACCACAGGCCAATAAGCGGCACATTTAATTACAGCGTTCTGTTTCTGCACTACTGGTAATACAGCATGCTGAGGGGTAGGGGTAGGCCTAGAGGACGTGGACGCGGGCGAGGACGCGGAGGCCCAAGTCAGGGTGTGGGCACAGGCCGAGCTCCTGATCCAGGTGTATTGCAGCCGACTGCTGCGGGATTAGGAGAGAGGCACGTTTCTGGCGTCCCCACATTCATCTCACAATTAATGGGTCCACGCAGTAGACCTTTATTAGAAAATGAGCAGTGTGAGCAGGTCCTGTCGTGGATGGCAGAAAGTGCATCCAGCAATCTATCGACCACCCAGAATTCTGCGCCGTCCACTGCTGCAACTCTGAATCCTCTGGCTGCTGCTCCTCCTTCCTCCCAGCCTCCTCACTCCATTACAATGACACATTCTGAGGAGCAGGCAGATTCCCAGGAACTATTCTCGGGCCCCTGCCAGAATGGGCAGCAATGGTTCCGAATCCTCTCCCACTTGAGGAGTTTGTCGTGACCGATGCCCAACCTTTGGAAAGTAACCGGGGTCCTGGGAGATGAGGCTGGGGACTTCCAGCAACTGTCTCAAGAGCTTTCAGTGGGTGAGGAGGACGATGACGATGAGACACAGTTGTCTATCACTCAGGTAGTAGTAATTGGAGTAAGTCCGAGGGAGTAGCGCACAGAGGATTCGGAGGAAGAGCAGCAGGACGATGAGGTGACTGACCCCACCTGGTTTGCTACGCCTACTGAGGACTGGTCTTCAGAGGGGGAGGCAAGTGCAGCAGCAGGGCAGGTTGGAAGAGGCAGTGCGGTGGCCAGGGGTAGAGGCAGGGCCAGACCGAATAATCCACCAACTGTTTCTCAAAGCGCCCCCTCGTGCCATGCCACCCTGCAGAGGCCGAGGTGCTCAAAGGTCTGGCAGTTTTTCACTGAGAGTGCAGACGACCGACGAACAGTGGTGTGCAACCTTTGACGTGCCAAGATCAGCCGGGGAGCCACCACCACCAGCCTCACCACCACCAGCATGCGCAGACATATGATGGCCAAGCACCCCACAAGGTGGGACGAAGGCCATTCACCGCCTCCGGTTTGCACTGCTGTCTCTCCCCCTGTGCCCCAACCTGCCACTGAGATCCAACCCCCCTCTCAGGACAAAGGCACTACCGTCTCCTGGCCTGCACCCACACCCTCACCTCCACTGTCCTTGGCCCCATCCACCAATGTCTCTCAGCGCAGCGTCCAGCCGTCGCTAGCGCAAGTGTTTGAGCGCAAGCGCAAGTACGCCGCCACGCACCCACACGCTCAAGCGTTAAACGTGCACATAGCCAAATTGATCAGCCTGGAGATGCTGCCGTATAGGCTTATGGAAACGGAGGCTTTCAAAAGCATGATGGCGGCGGCGGCCCCGCGCTACTCGGTTCCCAGTCGCCACTACTTTTCCCGATGTGCCGTCCCAGCCCTGCACGACCACGTCTCCCGCAACATTGTACGCGCCCTCACCAACGCGGTTACTGCCAAGGTCCACTTAACAACGGACACATGGACAAGCACAGGTGGGCAGGGCCACTATATCTCCCTGACGGCACATTGGGTGAATTTAGTGGAGGCTGGGACAGAGTCAGAGCCAGGGACCGCTCACGTCCTACCCACCCACAGAATTGCGGGCCCCAGCTCAGTGCTGGTATCTGCGGCGGTGTATGCTTCCTCCACTAAACCACCCTCCTCCTCCTACGCAACCTCTGTCTCGCAATCAAGATGTGTCAGCAGCAGCACATCGCCAGCAGTCGGTGTCACGCGACGTGGCAGCACAGCGGTGGGCAAGCGTCAGCAGGCTGTGCTGAAACTATTAAGCTTAGGAGAGAAGAGGCACATGGCCCACGAACTGCTGCAGGGTCTGACAGAGCAGACCGACCGCTGGCTTGCGCCGCTGAGCCTCCAACCGGGCATGGTCGTGTGTGACAACGGCCGTAACCTGGTGGCGGCTCTGCAGCTCGGCAGCCTCACGGACGTGCCATGCCTGGCCCACGTCTTTAATTTGGTGGTTCAGCGCATTCTGAAAAGCTACCCACGCTTGTCAGACCTGCTCGGAGAGGCGCGCCGGCTATGCGCACATTTCCGCAAGTTCCACACGGACGCTGCCACCCTGCGCACCCTGCAACATCGGTTTAATCTGCCAGTGCACCGACTGCTGTGCGACGTGCCCACACGGTGGAACTCTACGCTCCACATGTTGGCCAGGCTCTATGAGCAGCGTAGAGCTATAGTGGAATACCAACTCCAACATGGGCGGCGCAGTGGGAGTCAGCCTCCTCAATTCTTTACAGAAGAGTAGGCCTGGTTGGCAGACATTTGCCAGGTCCTTGGAAACTTTGAGGAGTCTACCCAGATGGTGAGTGGTGATGCTGCAATCATTAGCGTCACCATTCCTCTGTTATGCCTCTTGAGAAGTTTCCTGGAAAGCATAAAGGCAGACGCTTTGCGCTCGGAAACGGAGGCGGGGGAAGACAGTATGTCGCTGGATAGTCAGAGCACCCTCCTGTCTATATCTCAGCGCGTTGAGGAGGAGGAGGTGGAGGAGCATGAGGAGGAGGGGGAAGAGACAGCTTGGCCCACTGCTGAGGGTACCCATGCTGCTTGCCTGTCATCCTTTCAGTGTGTATGGCCTGAGGAGGAGGAGGAGGAGGAGGAGGATCCTGAAAGTGATCTTCCTAGTGAGGACAGCCATGTGTTGCGTACAGGTACCCTGGCACACATGGCTGACTTCATGTTAGGATGCCTTTCTCGTGACCTTCGCGTTACACGAATTCTGGCCACTACGCATTACTGGGTGTACACACTGCTCGACCCACGGTATAAGGAGAACCTTTCCACTCTCATACCCGAAGAGGAAAGGGGTTCGAGAGTGATGCTATACCACAGGACCCTGGCGGACAAGCTGATGGTAAAATTCCCATCCAACAGCGCTAGTGGCAGAAAGCGCAGTTCCGAGGGCCAGGTAGCAGGGGAGGCGCGGAGATCAGGCAGCATGTACAGCACAGGAAGGGGAACACTCTCTAAGGCCTTTGCCAGCTTTCTGGCTCCCCAGCAAGACTGTGTCACCGCTCCCCAGTCAAGGCTGAGTCGGCGGGAGCATTGTAAAAGGATGGTGAGGGATGAGGGAGTACGTAGCCGATCGTACGACCGTCCTCCCCCTCTGCCCCCTACAACTACTGGGTGTCGAAGCTGGACACGTGGCCTGAACTCGCGCTCTATGCCCTGGAGGTGCTTGCTTGTCCTGCGGCTAGCGTCTTGTCAGAGAGGGTGTTTAGTGCGGCTGGGGGAATCATCATGGATAAGCGTACCCGCCTGTCAACCGACAGTGCCGACAGGCTTACACTCATAAAGATGAACAAAGCCTGGATTTCCCCAGACTTTTCTTATCCACCAGCGGACTGCAGCGATACCTAAACAATACGTAAGCTGCACCCGCGGATGGAAGCATCGTTCTCTATCACCATCAAAAACAGGGACCTTTTAGCTTCATCAATCTGTGTATTATATTCATCCTCCTCCTCCTGCTCCTCCTCCTGAAACGTCACGTAATCACGCCGAACGGGCAATTTTTCTTAGGCCCACAAGGCTCAGTCATATAATTTTTGTAAACAATTTTTATACGTTTCAATGCTCATTAAAGCGTTGAAACTTGCGCCTGAACCAATTTTTATTTTAACTGGGCTGCCTCCAGGCCTAGTTGCAAATTAAGCCACATTAACCAAAGCGATTAATGGGTTTCACCTGCCCTCTTGGTTGGGCATGGGCAATTTTTCTGAGGTACATTAGTACTGTTGGTACACCAATTTTTTGGGGCCCTCGCCTACAGTGTAATCCAATTAATTTTTTGCCCACCTGCATTAAAGCTGACGTTACCTCAGCTGTGCTGGGCACTGCAATGGGATATATTTATGTACTGCCGGTGGGTTCCAGGGAGCCACCCATGCTGTGGGTCCACAGGGAGTTGTAACTGCATGTGTTCACTTCTAAAGAACCCCAGTCTGACTGGGGATGCAGTGTGGGCCGAAGCCCACCTGCATTTAACATGACATCACCTCAGTTGTGATGGGCAATGCAATGGGATATATTTATGTACCGCCGGTGGGTTCCAGGGAGCCACCCATGCTGTTGGTCGACACGGAGTTGTAACTGCATGTGTCCACTTCTAAAGAACCCCAGTCTGACTGGGGCATGCAGTGTGGGCCGAAGCCCACCTGCATTAAACATGACATTACCTCAGCTGTGATGGGCAATGCAATGGGATATATTTATGTACCGCCGGTGGGTTCCAGGGAGCCACCCATGCTGTCGGTCCACACGGAGTTGTAACTGCATGTGTCCACTTCTAAAGAACCCCAGTCTGACTGGGGCATGCAGTGTGGGCCGAAGCCCACTTGCATTAAACATGACATTACCTCAGCTGTGCTGGGCACTGCAATGGGATATATTTATGTACCGCCGGTGGCTTCCTGGCACCCACCCATGCTGTCGGTCCACACGGAGTTGTAACTGCATGTGTCCACTTCTAAAGAACCCCAGTCTGACTGGGGCATGCAGTGTGGGCCGAAGCCCACCTGTATTTAACATGACATTACCTCAGCTGTGATGGGCAATGCAATGAGATATATTTATGTACCGCCGGTGGCTTCCTGGCACCCACCCATGCTGTCGGTCCACACGGAGTTGTAACTGCATGTGTCCACTTCTAAAGAACCCCAGTCTGACTGGGGCATGCAGTGTGGGCCGAAGCCCACCTGTATTTAACATGACATTACCTCAGCTGTGATGGGCAATGCAATGAGATATATTTATGTACCGCCGGTGGCTTCCTGGCACCCACCCATGCTGTCGGTCCACACGGAGTTGTAACAGCATGTGTCTACTTATAAAGAACCCCAGTCTGACTGGGGCATGCAGTGTGGGCCGAAGCCCACCTGCATTTAATCTGACGTTAGCTCTGCTGTCCAGGGCACTGCAATGGGATACAGTTATGTACAGCCGGTGGGTTCCAGGGAGCCACCCATGCTGTGGGTGCACACGGAATTCCCATTGCGGAGTTGTACCTGCCTGTGACTATTTATAAAAAAACGCGGTCTGACTGGGGCATGCAGACACCTTGACAGAATGAATCGTGTGTGGCACATAGGTTCCCCATTGCTATGCCCACGTGTGCAGCTCCAGATGGAGGTGGCACAGGATTGGATTTCTCATTGTTTCTGTACAGCATTGTGGGCTATCGCTCCGCCCCTTTTAAAGAGGGTCGCTGCCTAGCCGTGCCAACCCTCTGCAGTGTGTGCCTGCGGTTCCTCCTCATGGCAGACGCACTTATAAATAGACATGAGGGTGGTGTGGCATGAGGGCAGCTGAAGGCTGCGCAGGGACAATTTGGTGTGCGCTGTGGACACTGGATCGTGCAGGGGGGGTGAGGGGGTTGGGCAGCATGTAACCCAGGAGAAGTGGCAGCGGAGTGTCATGCAGGCAGTGATTGTGCTTTGTTGGAGGTAGTGTGGTGCTTAGCTAAGGTATGCATTGCTAATGAGGTCTTTTCAGAAGTAAAAATTGTTGGGAGGGGGGGTGGCCCACTCTTGGCGCTATTGTGGCTTAATAGTGGGACCTGGGAACTTGAGATGCAGCCCAACATGTAGCCCCTCGCCTGCCCTATCCGTTTCTGTGTTGTTCCCATCACTTTCTTGAATTGCCCAGATTTTCACAAATGGAAACCTTAGCGAGCATCGGCGATATACAAAAATGCTCGGGTCGCCGATTGACTTCAATAGGGTTCGTTACTCGAAACGAACCCTCGAGCATCGCGAAAATTTCGTCCCGAGTAACGAGCACCCGAGCATTTTGGTGCTCGCTCATCTCTACCCACATAGATACACAGTGACAAGTGTTGTCTGATTCTCATAGATCTCTTACCATTGAGTAGGCTATTTTCATTCATTAAAGAAGACCACACTAGTACACGCTGTAATTTTTTTCATAAGGAACATTGGTCCCTGTGAAAATTGCATGTGTAAATAGCTTAATTGGCTATTATGGGTTCATATGTTGTCCTTGTGAAGCCTGTTGTACACACAGATAACACAGGTACATGAATCATGCCTATCTGAATATGTCCATATGCTAAGTGCAGTGCAGAAGTTGGCAGTCCATGATTCACAGACCACTAAACAGTACCGCCAAGTATTATGGTGATGTACCACCTATTCAAGATCAGCACTAGGCATAAAAACAGTATATCAGCTTTATGGCCCCTTTCCACTAGCAAGGAAATCGCACGTTTGTAGAGCGATGCGAGAGTGCGAGCTCTCCCAAGAAAGTGTCACACATGTTGTTTAATGACGGCCTTTCCACTTGCAATGTTTTAAGGCAAGTTGCGATGCAAGGGAAAATAAATCGCAGCAGCAAGATTGTTTCAGTGTTTTGCTTGTTTATGTCTCCCGTACAGTGCAATGGAAAACAGATTTCTCACATTGCATCGCGAAAGCTTGGGATTTTGCAGCGTTGCGATGCTGTGTTGTCACTGCATTTTTTTTACTCGATTTTCAATGGGACTTTCTAATGTTACAAAAAACACATCGCACAAAAATTGCAAAGCACAAACTTGCATTTTTAACATTAGACAGTTCCATTGACAATCGCATTAAAAAAATGCAGCGATATTGCAGCGTTAAAAAAAACGCAAGTGGGTGTTTACCCTTAGGCTTCTTTCACATGAGTGCATAAACAGAGTATTTTTACGCCTGACTGTATGCATGCCACCATCTAAGGCATTGGTTTCCAATGCATCCGTTCACATGGGTGAATATACAGCACGTAAAAACGTTGAACTGTGAAAAATTGAACATACACAACTGAAATACACGCCAACGCATATACGGTGAGCAAAATGATAGTTCTTGAATAGAGATGAGTGAGTATACTCGCTAAGGCTAACTACTCGAGCGAGTAGTGCCTTAGCCGAGTATCCTCCCGCTCGTCTGTAAAGATTCGGCTGCCGGCGCGGGTGACAGGTGAGTTGCGGCTGTGAGCAGGGGTGAGCGGGCGGGAGAGAGGGAGAGAGAGATCTTTCCTCCGTTCCTCCTCGCTCTCCCCCGCCGCTCACCGCCAGCCCCCGAATCTTTAGAGACGAGCGGGAGGATACTCGGCTAAGGCACTACTCGCTCGAGTAGTTAGCCTTAGCGAGTATACTCGCTCATCTCTATTCTGGAACTATCTTTTGCCCAATATGCATCGGGCAGCTTTCATAGACTTCTATAGTAGCTGGACAAAGAAAGAGAGGGGGAGGCATTTTAGCAGTGTCCAACGCTGCGAAGAGCTTACAGGTGCCTCTATATAGGCATTGGAAGGTATCCCGAAGATTTTTGCAGAGCAAGAGTTTTTCGTGCTGCAACGTATTTTTTCCGCTAAAAGCCACGCTCACGGATATGTAAATGGGCGAGAAAACGCTGGCCGTGATTGAGGATTGGCTGTTCATGCCAATAAACTGCATGGACGTGAAAACATAAAAATGCCTACGCTCGTATGAAAGAGCCCTTACCCAGAATGTTGCTTTAAAATTATAATATACATAAAATTACGTATAGTGGTTGAAAGAAAACTCAACGTCTAATTTGAAATCTAGCCAAGAAAAGTGTATTAGTTTTTAAGATACCAATCAGAAACCATTTTTCAGAAGATTAATGCAGTTGAGCTTACAATTTTAAAAGCATTCAATAATATTAAAGTTGAAGCTAATTTTCAAACAGTGTTAATACAGATTCATGTGAATTTTTCAGAGCTCAAGCTTATTGTACTTCCTTTGGAATAAATATTTCGGAGTCATCATGAGGGGAAAGTGTGCTTTTAACTAGACTTTTAGACAGTAATCTTTATATTCCTGATTATAGTTTTATTTAAAATATATATATTTTATGATTTATATATGAAATCATATACAATTTAGCTAAGCCAAAAATTAAAAACTTCATGGATTTAAAATGAATCTATTTATGCAGTGAAGACCCATTTACATGCAAAGATAATCTTTCAAACTACTGAAAGATTTAGCAATATTTTTGCATAAAGTGTTAATAGCCATTTATGGCAGTAGCAGCAACAGAATAGCATGGGGAAGTGCACAGGTTGGCTCTAATCCACCCCAACAGCTGCTGCGGAGAACAACCTTACAAGATTCCTGAGCTCTCTGCAGGCCCTTTCCCGGCCTGCAGATAAGGTCAGCATGGAGCCCTTATAACCCTCACAACGGGAGCCACTGCACTCTTCCTCCCCCTCCAGCACTTCTGCTGAAGCAAATGTTTCACTGCCCAATAGCCCTGCTCCCTCTAGCTGCCAGTACACTTCTCTCACCTCCACATCAGATAAGGATGGGGACTGCAGGATGCCGCCCTGTGCTCCAACAGAGTTCTCAGCTCCCTCAAATCCTGGTCTGATCATACCAGTACAAATAGGAGAATGTGCCACAGTGTGTGTGTGTGTGTGGGAAGGGGGGGGGGGGGGGGGCTCTGCTTCACAGATATCAGCAGAGGAAGCCAGCCCAGATCTTTCCCCCACTCATGGGATGTGAAAGAAGATTGGCCGGTATCTCACAAGGGCGATAAGTTCTTGAGAACAATTAAAGATAACTACTAGAGATGAGCGAGCATACTCGTCCGAGCTTGATGCTCGTTCGAGTATTAGGGTGCTCGAGATGCTCGTTACTCGAGACGAGCACCACGCGGTACTCGTCTCGATTAAATGAGCACTGACCATTGAATTCAATGGAGCCGGCAATACAGCCGGCTCCATTGAAAGCAATGGGCTGCCGGCGATTGCGGGATGCATTGTTGGGAAGGGCTTAAATATATAAGCCCTTCCCTACAATTCATCCAGAAATGTGTAAAAAAAAAATATATATATATACTTACCTGGTCCCGGCAGACGGAGTTCAGAGCGACCGGCGGCAGTCCTCCTGAACTGCTCTGAACAGCTGATTCGTCCCGCTAAGCCAATGAGAGGCAGCAGTCACTCACCCATTCATAAATTCCTGAATGGGTGTGTGAGTGAGATCTGCCTCTGATTGGTCAGGCTGTGACCAATCAGAGGCAGCTTATTCAGCAGGCGGGGATTTTAAATCCCCGGCTGCTGAATACTACTCACAGCTGTTCAGAGCAGTTCAGGAGGACTGCCGCCGGCCGCGCTGAATTCCGTCTGCCGGGACCAGGTGAGTATATATATTTTTTTTATTTTTACACATTTCTGGATGAATTGCAGGGAAGGGCTTATATATTTAAGCCCTTCCCGACAATTCATCCCGCGATCGCCGGCAGCCCATTGCTTTCAATGGAGCCGGCTGTATTGCCGGCTCCATTGAATTCAATGGGCTAACATCGTTCTTCTCTGCCACAGCTGTTACTGCTGTGGCAGAGGAGAACGATCTTTATGCTGACAGTGCGGGGGGGGGGGGCACTCTTGCCGCTATTGTGGCTTAATAGTGGGACCTGGAAACTTGAGATGCAGCCCAACATGTAGCCCCTCGCCTGCCCTATCCGTTTCTGTGTCGTTCCCATCACTTTCTTGAATTTCCCAGGTTTTCACAAATGAAAACCTTAGCAAGCATCGGTCATATACAAAAATGCTCGAGTCGCCCATTGACTTCAATGGGGTTCGTTACTCGAAACGAACTCTCGAGCATCACTGAAAGTTCGACTCGAGTAACGAGCACCCGAGCATTTTGGTGCTCACTCATCTCTAATAACTACCTTACCCAACTTGTGCAGGAGCAAACTAGAGGGAGGGTCACTCTGGACTTAGTATTAATTAACAAACCGGACCGAATAATGGGGGTACAGGTTGACTGGCACTTGGGAAATAGTGACCACAATATAATTAATTTCCAGCTATCATTCAATAAGTGGACAGAACAAGAAGACACACAGAGCCAGAAAATACAGCAGCCAAAATGCAACCACTAGTAACAGGTGTAAAGCTGAATATAAATACCAGGTATTAGTTGACATTTTGATCAAAAAATGGAAGCTAGTGGCCCACTTCACGGCTTCTGGCTATACTGCTAGTCCCTACACTAACCAGGAGTCCAGTGGCATTGGACACAGTTCACACCGCAAGCTGCAACAGCACAGACAACAGGACACAAGTCACACAGCAAGCTGAAGTAACATGACTGCTCACCCTAAACACAAACCAAACACTGACAGGAGCTGGGTTTATATGTGCTGCAGACTAAAAGAGATTGGCTGCTGGAGAATATCACACCCAGCCAGCTCAATTAACCCAAACCTGTGAAGTGCTCCTGGAACCTTGTAGTACAGCAGATCTCAGCAGCACATCCTGACAGAAACTTTAGTGAAGCAAAATGTGATAAGCTCAGAACTACTATCGGTAACATTAATTTGGACAACATCCTCAAAAATATCAGTGCTGACAACAAATGGAAAAAGTTTAAAAACATCCTAATTACCTCATGTGAGCAGCTCATACTCTTTAAAAAAAAGAATCACAAGTAGAAAGAAACCAATGTGGCTCGACAAGACTATAAGGGGGCAATAAACAAAAAAAGAAGGTGTTTAAACTACTAAAACAAGAAGGTAGCGAAGAAGCGTTAAAATCATACAGGGAAAAAAACAAAGCATGTAAAAGAAAGATCAAAATTGCTACGGAGGAGGCAAAGAGATTGGTCGCCAAAGAGAGGAAAAATAACCCTAAACTATTATTTAATTATATTAACAGCAAAAGGATTTGCACTGAGAGCACTTGCTCTTTCACAAATAATGCAGGAGAAATCATAGAAGACGATGGGGGGAAGGCAAATCTATTAAATAGTTTCTTTTCAAGTGTATTCACGAACGAAAAGGAAATGTTACACGAGATGCAGGGTAATAAAACAAACCCCCCTGCTAAATATTGCATACCTAACACAGGAGGAAGTACAGAGCTAAAGAGGATTAAAATTGATAAAACGCCAGACCCAGATGGAATACACCTAAGGGTTCTAAAGGAAATAAGTGATGTGACAGCTAGACCACTCTTTCTTATATTTATGGACACTATCAAGACCGGGGTTGTACCACTGGATTAGCACATTGCACTAGACTCTTTAACCCCTTCATGGCAGCCAGCAACAGTGCAGAGTGAACTGCTGACAGCCATTACACCCACACATTCTGAGACCACAATATCTCAGAAGATCAACCCACATCCAAACCCCTCACATGGGTCCCATACACTCTCCTCTATCACAGCAGAAACACCTCAAGTTCCTGGATTTGAAGCAATATGGGCTCTGCTCAATGAATTACTAACCAAAAGAGATTTAGCTGCCATGATACAAAAACTTGAGCTACGCTAAGAGAAAGCCCTGGAGGCATTACAAGCAGAGTTATGTTCAATATCTCAAAAAGTCTCAGGGCAGGAGCAAGCGTGCTCCATATTGGAACATTGCCTAACCAGAGATTAGAATTCCCCATCCACGCAAAATTCATTCAACAGATATATCCTACTTTAAACAGATTATCAGAAAATGGAAGTAGGTGAAACAATATTAAGCTACGGGGTATATCTGAAACAATCCCACCTAACAATCTTCATTCTATAGCTTTTGCTATCTTCAATAAGGCTCCACCGATTTCCTGATAGATAGAGTCCACAGAGTGGCAGGAAACCTTCCCTTCCCCCTCTCTGTTTTTCTTTTTTTGTGTGTTTGTTTCGCTTTGTTTTTTTTGTTGTTTCCCCCCCCCCCCTTCCCCCCTATACTCTCCACATTACTGCGCCTGATAAGCCTGAACCGATTTGAAGGATGAATTCTATAAATTTCTGCTCCTTAAACATTAGGGATATACCTCAGAAGTGTAGTCAAGTATTCAAGCAAATGCATAAATTAAAAGTACATATTATTTTATTCCAGGAGACACATTTCAAACTGGGGCATATTCCCGCTACGCGTGATCGCTATTATCCAGTATGGTTCCATAGCACCAACCAGGTCTCCAGATCCAGAGGGTTCTCCATTGGACTTCACAGGTTCTTCCGACATGAAGTCATAGGCAGCTTGGTAGACACGGAGGGCCGCTACCTCTTTATCAAAGTCCGAATAGAATGTAAGATCATCACAATTGGTAAACCTGTACCTCCCTAATACCAATCAGCTTCGCCTCCTGGAGACAGTTTTTTGCAAATTGACAGACTTTGCTGAGGGAGTGGCCCTGATCAGAGGCGACTTTAACCTCACTTTAGAGCCTGTAATGGATTCCACAAATCTGAGAGGCTATCTACCAAACTCACACTAATGTTCCATAAAACAACACATTCATAATCTAAGGGATCAGATGAGGAAAAGAAGGGGATTCAGTACTCAAAGATCTGGGATGGACAATTCAATAGTCTAAAAAGATTGGTATATGATATACCGTCTTTTATTGCAATGCGTTTTGGCTTACTCCTTTATCAAGCAATGCACTCATATATTAAAAACTGCACATATATATACTACATTGACTACTCTCTCACTAAACACCGACCTCATCACCATGTGGATTCTAGGAGGAGGGGTATGTCTAATGACATGGGGACGTGTACCACGTGGTATCATGGAACGCAGTGTGCGCTCCAATATTGTATGATATGGACCGCATTTTTTGCATTCCATTCTTATTATCACAGAATGACTGATGTGGAACATTCATAAAAAATCAATCATGGATAAAATCTTTTAAAGCACACTCTTGTTGCATAATATCCATATAAATGATGTCTGGTATTTGTTTAAAAGCAACCAAATATAATAAAAAAATTAATACAAAAAACAAAAACACACAAAAAAATTCTAAAAAATGTTGCGGGATGCTATTATTGTCGATACCATTTTTTATACTACATTTATGTTGTGTGAGACGTATTCTTAGTTAATTTTTAGTTCTCGTTATATATTTTTTATTGCACGGGCATGCGAATAAGTACATTACATTTTTACTGTCACAATTTTATCTTTGCTTTAACTGAATTGTTTCATATCCTAAACAAATCTTTTTCCTTTCCACATCTAAAGGAGCCACCCGATTCTTTACTAAACAAATGTTTATTCTTCATTGTGATAATCTTCTTTTTTCACAAAGAAGAGGCAGCTAAAATGTTCTTTAGGGTTTTATCTCTTTTAAAAATAAGTGTGGGATTTTTTTCTAAAGTTTTTTTCTAAAAATGGATCACTCACCAGGGTACTCCAATTTTTTTGCAAAATTTTACTTATGTTACTATGATTTTGTCTATATTTAGTGATGAATGCAGTTGTGTTATTTTTCTCTTTTTGTATTTTATACATTTTTATTAGATCATTAGTAAGTCTATCTTCACAATTTTTTTCATTCACTTCTACATCCATTATTCTCTTGTAAGCATCATCTATGAGTTTTTTGGGGTATTTCTTCTCCCTGAAACACTCTTTCAATAATGTAGCTTGTGTTTCAAAATCAGTTTTTTGGTCCAATTTTGTCTAATTCTCTTCATTTGACTATAAGGTATATTTTTCTTCCCAAAATTTGCATGACAGCTTGAAAAATCTAAGAAGCTGTTCATGTCAATCTTTTTAAAATGCATTTTTATCTGAATAATGTTATCACTAGAGATGAGCGAGCACCAAAATGCTCGAGTGCTCGTTACTCGAGTCGAACTTTCAGTGATGCTCGAGAGTTCGTTTCGATTAACGAACCCCATTGAAGTCAATGGGCGACTCGAGCATTTTTGTATATGACTGGTGCTCCGCTAAGGTTTTCATTTGTGAAAATCTTAGCAAATCACCAAAGTCATGTAAAAAACACAGAAATGGATAGGGCAGGCGAGGAGCAACATGCAGGGCTGCTTTTCGGGCTCTGAGGTCTCACTGTTAAGCCACAAAAGTGGCAAGAGTGAGACCCCCCCCCCCCCCCCCGCACTGTCAGCATAAAGATCGTTCTCCTCTGCCACAGCTGTTACAGCTGTGGCAGAGAAGAACGATGTTAGCCCATTGAATTCAATGGAGCCGGCAATACAGCCGGCTCCATTGAAAGCAATGGGCTGCCGGCGAGCGCGGGATGAATTTTCGGGAAGGGCTTAAAAATATAAGCCCTTACCTGAAAATCATCCTAAAGTGTGTAAAAAAAAAAAAATTTATACTCACCTTTCCGCTGCAGCCGGTAAAATCCCGGTAAAATCCCCGCCTGCTGAATGAGCTGCCTCTGATTGGTAACAGCCTGACCAATCAGAGGCAGATCTCACTCACACACCCATTCATGAATTTATGAATGGGTGAGTGACTGCTGCCTCTCATTGGCTCAGCAGGACCAATCAGATTGGTCTCTGCGCTGAGCCAATCTATTCCTCCCCCATCAGTCTACTTACCAGATCTTCACCTCCCTTATCTTCTCCTGTCTCCTGCAGTCCGGGGGCTCACTTTAGCTCCAGCTGCCTGATTCTGCTCCTTCCTGTGAGGTTACGTACATTAGGTTGGCAGTCTGCCAATGTACGTTACGTCACAGCTCACAGGCCAGCAGGAGGACTGCCTATCTTCTTCAGAGATTGCTCATGCGAGCTGTCTCTGAAATAGATTACAATTCCTTCCTAGGCAGTGAAGCTACAGCACAGGGATGTGACCTGCACTGACCCAGCAGTCATTCAGCTGAGAGCTGCCCCTGATTGGTCCCTGCGCTGAGCCAATCAAAGGCAGCACTCACTCACCCATTCATGAATTCATGAATGGGTGTGAGTGAGAGCTGCCTCTGATTGGTGAGGCTGTGACCAATCAGAGGCAGCTCATTCAGCAGGCAGGGATTTTAAATCCCCAGCTGCTGAATACTACTCACAGCAGTTCAGGAGAACTGCCGGACAGACGCGGCTGAACTCCGGCTGCAGCGGAAAGGTGAGTATAATTTTTTTATTTATTTTACACATTTTAGGATAATTTTCAGGTAAAGGCTTATATTTTTAAGCCCTTCCCGAAAATTCATCCCGCGCTCGCCGGCAGCCCATTGCTTTCAATGGAGCCGGCTGTATTGCCGGCTCCATTGAATTCAATGGTCAGTGCTCGTTTAATCGAGACGAGTACCGCGTGGTGCTCGTCTCGAGTAACGAGCATCTCGAGCACCCTAATACTCGAACGATCATCAAGCTCGGACGAGTATGCTCGCTCATCTCTAGTTATCACTAATAAATAATTCAAGATCTAAAAAAACAATTTTTATTGGGTCAATAATGGACGTAAAATGCATGGTGATGAGGTCAGCGTCTAGTGAGAGAGTAGTTAATATAGTATATATATGTGCAGTTTTGTAATATATGAGTGTATTGCTCGATAAAAGTGCAATCCGAAACATGTTGCAATAAAAGACGGTATATCATAGACCATTCTTTTTTGGATTATTGAATTATCTATCCCGTATTCTGTGAGAGATGAATCCCATTTCATCTGATCTCTTGTTATGTGAAGGCTCCCTGCTGCTAAAGTCTTGCCTGATTTTAGCTAGCTCTTCGGTTACCAGCTGGATATTAGATGCCGGTGGGTCCCCTTGGACAAGGTGTGTCCCACCAGGCACCAGGTGAGTCCTTATTTCACCTTCCTTTTGTAAAGTAGAGAATAACGGAGCGCTGTTTCACCATTTGATTTATACCTTCATAATCTACAATTAGTTGATATTTTGCAAACTCTTCACCCTCAAGACAGGGAATACACATTTTTCTCTCACGCACCCCAATCCTACTGTCGTATTGATCTAGCTCTATTGAGTCACCATGCCCATTCATGGCAACCATGTGCATCCAGAGGGGATATCCTATGGCCAGATCACACACCTGTCTCCCTGTTCTTAGAAATTCCGGAACATTGAGATAACCTTGAATGTGGCACCTGAATGAAAATTTACTAAAGGACTCTTCCAATCCCACATCTTCACCCTTTCAATGGGAAGCCCTAAAGTGCATGCTGCGAAGCACACTTATCAAACATGGTACCCGCCTGAAGAATCCTAACTCATTTAAAATAAACTCTTTGCTGACTAAAATACATGACTTAGAAACATCTAACAAAACTGCCCACTGCCCCTGGGTCCTTAGAGATCTTTTCAACACTAGGTTAGAGCTTAAAACCTTACTTAATAAGAAATACGCACATTACTGACAGCTAATAAAAAAAAATATTCCTATGAACATGTGGACAAATGTGGGGGACCTTTTGCCAAACATACTCGCACCTCCAGACTTTCATCCCCTTCTTACAACACCCACAGAAGACAGAACCCACGATCCGACAACTATTGCTAACATGTTCCGAAATTACTATCAAGAAGTGTATAACATTAAAGGACCATTAGTAGACTCACATTGTAACATTTTAAATAAGAATATACAGGAATATGTTCATGAGAACCCCCTCCCTACAATCAATACTGAGACTAGTACATCTTTAAATCAGAACTTTACAGAGGAAGAAGTTGACATAATCATTAAATCTACTCCAGCAGGCAAAAGCCCGGCCCAGATGGGTTCTCTTCTTGCTTCCATAAAAAAATTAAGGAAACAACTACCTTCCTCACCAAAGTGTATAATTGCATCTCACCACTCTCACCATTCCCACCTCAACCGCTCTCCACAGTCATCACTGTAATCCCATTGTGCTGTATCATTATTAACTGCATCCACTAATGGGCACTGTAACACAGGTTTACCTCCATTAAATATCCAGCTAAAACTTTGTTATATGCTCTCTTGGTAGACGTCCCTAGACACAGTTCTCTACTTTTAGTGAAGATTGTGTAAGGACATTTGGTTTTCATGTGCGAACATCCAACAGTGAGCTGTATCGATTTTTTTTTTTCACTCTACTTTTAGTGGTGGTTATGCCCTTATATTACAGCTTTGTTCCATTCAAGGGAAAATATGGAGCTGTGTTGATCAATGTAAACAAAGAATAAGGGCTTGTTAACCCTTGATGAAGAGGCCTCTATAATCCAAAAGATTGCAGATATATTTTTTATGGAATTTTTCTGGCTAAGATGGAGGCTCACTATTTTTGCTGTACTTTGTAATCCTAAAGATCAAAGTAGAAGTACAGCCTCTCATGTAAACATATACAGGTTCACTTTACTTGTTGCTGAGCTTGTTTTACAAGGCTAAAGCAACAACAGTAATAAGGGAGCAGTGTAGAAAAATGGATTTTATGTGTATTGTCACAAGGAGATGGCAACCTTTAAGGTCAGCTCAATTTTTGGCCCTTAACACTTACTGTGGGGCCTCACTGGAGGATCGCACAGTAAAGAGGCTGAAATGCAATAATAACTTTTCATTTTTCTTTACTCCAACAGTGGTTGCAATGTTTCATAGTTACATTACAAGGAATGGTAGTTGCAACTCAATTAGGTACAAATCTTGCTGGTTGCAAATTTTCTTAACCCCTTAGTGACGGTCGCATTGCCTTTTCACGTCTTAGCTAAGTGAGCTTTAGGGTGGCTTCACACAAGCGTGTTTTTGTGCATACATAGGTGCGTGCATAGGTGCGCAGCCATGTACAAGCAAAAACTCACATGAATGCAGGTCCGTGCATTGTTTTCAATGGAGCCGCGGCTGCTGCCGGCGGCTCCATTGAAAACAATGGTCTGCGGCACCCCTGCATTCTTTTTCAGGGAAGGGCTTTAAATATAAGTCCTTCCCTGAAAAAGAAAAATTTTAGTGTAAAAAAAGAAAAAAAATATACATATACTTACTAGAGATGAGCTAGCATACTCATTAAGGACAAATACTTGAGCAAGTATTGTCCTTAGCGAGTACCTGCCCGCTCGTGAGAAAGGATTCAGGTGCCAGCGGGGGGCGGGGAGCGGCCAGGGAGAGCGGGGGGTACAGTGGGGAGATCTCTCTCTTTCATCCCCGCTCCCTCCTGCTCACTCCAGCAACACACTGCTCAACCCCGCCGGCACCCGAATCTTTTCTCACGAGCAGGCAGGTACTCGCTAAGGACAATACTAGCTCAAGTATTTGCCCTTAGCGAGTATGCTCGCTCCTCTCTAATACTTATCTCTCCACCGCTGCAGTGACCCACGCAGGGATGAAGAACACATGTTTCCTTCATCCCCGCTAGTTAAAAGAATTCCCTGCTACTACATCTGCCACATCTGTGACAGATGCAGCAGAGGAATTCTTCAATTCTGTACTGCAGCTGTCACACGTCAGCTGCGGTAGAGAATTCTGCTGCCAGCAATTGATTTCAGGGAAGGGCTTTAAATATAAGCCGTTCCCTGAAAATCAAGTAAAAGTGGTTTAAAAAACAAAAAAAATAGATACTCACCTCCCTTCAGCTGCAGGGGCTCAGCCGCATCTTCTCCTGCTGTCCTCTGCACTGTGGTGCTGATCTATCAGCAGACGGGAATTTAAAATCCCCACCTGCTGAAAGAGCTGAATGTGATTGGCTGAGCAGATGTAGCAGCAGCCACAGATGTGGCAGATGTAGCAGCAGCGAATTATTTTAACTAGTGGGGATGAAGGAAACATCTGCCACATACAGATGTGTTCTTCATCCCTGCGGGGGACACAGCAACTGCCAACAGGTAAGTATATATATATTTTTTCTTTTTTTTACACTAAAATTTTTCTTTTTCAGGGACGGGCTTATATGTAAAGCCCTTCCCTGAAAAAGAATGCAGGGGTGCCGGCAGACCATTGTTTTCAATGGAGCCGCCCACAGCAGCCGTGGCTCCATTGAAAACAATGCGTGCATTCCCTATGGTGCACGCATGTCCTATCTTTGCAGGCACAGGCCTGTAAAGCATTGACATGTGAACAGCTGGGAATGCATTGTTGCAAGTAGAAGCGTGTTTTTGTGAGTGTGTATGCACGCACAAAAACACGCTTGTGTGAAGCCACCCTAAATCCTAAAGGATGTAAAAACATTCAACCTCTTTGGATTAAAGCCCTCTTAGCTGAGGACGTGACAGCTCCATGCTCGCAGTGCCCACAGATAGTTGACAGCATTGAGCTGTCATCCTGGGCTGCGGGTAGTCCCCCCTAGCAATGCGATCGGCGCTATCCAATGGATAGTGCCGATTGCAATAAAGTGCAGAAAAAGTTTTAAAAAGTTAAAGATTCAGCTGCCCTGATATATCAGATCCATCAAGGCAGCTGAGCATACTCACCCACCTTGTCTGTGGTGTCCCACGGTGAACTGGTCCTCTAGGACCCGTCGCCACTCTTCTGCGCATGTGCACCAGACATATGACATCATGCACATGCTCAGAAGGCTGGGAGCCCTGGAAAATTTAAAATCTCCCAAGGAGAAGTCACTGGGGACCACGGTGACCGGTCCCCGGGTTCATGATTGCAACTATCCAATGGATAGTGGCGATCACGAAAAAATTTAAAAAGTAAAAAAAAGTTCAGGTTTCACCTCCCCTTATGGATCAGATCCATGGGGGAGGTGAAAATACTCACCCCACGTCCTCTGCTATGTCCTGAAGTCCCTTTCTGCACATGCGCGCCCGATGTCAATCATCAGGCACGTGCACAGAGGGGCTCGCGCCCTGGGAAATTTGAACTCCCTCTGCTACTGGCTACCATGTGTATCCAGGAGCAGAGAGATGTCACCGGGGACTGCTGTATTCGGTTCCTGGTGACATGATCACTGTTATTCAATAGATAACAGTGACTATTTAAAGTTAAAAAATGTGTAAAAATGTGGTTCCAGGCAATTCATCTCAAGTGCTCCCTTACAAACATGATAAGTATACCAGGAGCAGAGTAAGGTATCTTCAACATTCCATATGTTTGTAGTCTTGAGAATGTGACACAGTCTACATGGATGAATCTGAGGTTATATCTAAACACTAACTGTTGGGTCAAAAGAGAGAGTTCTATAGCTTATTTAAAAAAACAGAGATTTAAAGATATCACTATTTTTTCCAGTACAATAAATAATTTTTTTTCGGTCTACAATATTTTTATTTGAAAGAATATTTATTTCCATTCCAGAAATATTTGAGTCTCTGTGATTTAAGAGCCACTGCAGTATATTGTATTGATGTCAGCTATATAATGGAAAAATATTAATTACTTCAACTCTACCTAAAGAATACAAGTGGAATTCATTAAAGATTTCCCCTGACCAACTTCTATTCACCGCAGGAAGCTGAAACTGCACATGTGTAATGATATAAGTCTCTATAGGTTTCATGCCAATTTGCAATTCAGAACTGATAACGGTCTTTCTTTACCAGGTGCTAAAGTGGTGCGAGGTCTGATAAAGGACCCATTGAAATACAGAGCAGTCATCAAGTTTCTTTACTCGAAAGGCCGCTCACCAAGGGAAATGTTCAATGAGATGAAAGAGGTTTATGGGGAGGATTCCCCATCATATGATGTAGTCAAGAACTGGCATCGTCAATTTAAATGTGGTAAGACTTTGGTGGAAATGGCTCCAATTCCAGGGTGATCCCACTCTGCTATCAATGAACACACCATTCAGCAAGTGGAGGCTGCCATGTTGGAAAAGTGTTGCTTAACCATTTGTGACCTAGCCCAAAATTTCAAGATTAGTGTGGGGTATGTGAAAAAAATCATCCAAGACCATTTCCATATGCATAAGGTATCCGCTTGATGGGTTTCCCAGTTGGTCAAACCTTTTCAGAAGCAGGAGTGAGTCGAATGCTCCCAGGCTCTTTGGACAATGTGCCATGGAAACCAGGAGGACTTTTTCAACAGACTGATCACACAGACGAAAGCTGGGTCCATAACTATGATCCGGAGACTAAACTCCAGTTAATACAATGGTAGCATCCGTACTCACCATCTCCAAAGAAGGTACATGCCCAACCCTCGACAGGCAAGGTCATGCTCACAGTCTTTTGGGACCAGCACGGACTAGTCTGGATTTCCTAGCAAAGGATACAACGATTACTCAGGCATACTATGCTTCACTGCTGCAGAAATTGCAGGAGGCCATCAAAACCAAGAGATGTGGCATGCTCACCAAAGGTGTCCGCCTTCTGCAGGATAATGCCCCACTTTACAACCCACATGTTGCCCAGATGGAAGCACACTGCTGCGGGTATGAAATTCTACTGCATCCTCCTTATTCACCCAACCTTGTAGCATCAGACTTCCACCTTCAACAATGACTTCCAATGATGAAGTC
This sequence comes from Eleutherodactylus coqui, assembly GCF_035609145.1. Taxonomy (NCBI): domain Eukaryota; kingdom Metazoa; phylum Chordata; class Amphibia; order Anura; family Eleutherodactylidae; genus Eleutherodactylus; species Eleutherodactylus coqui. The sequence continues at coordinate 179,947,472 of NC_089840.1, read as the reverse complement.
ATTTTTGAAAGGCAAGCATTTTCCAAATGATGAGACTCTGATTTCTGAAGTCACAACATGGCTTTTCGAGTAACCAGTCGAATTCTACAAGCGAGGCATTTACATTTGCATTAAGAGATGGGAGAAGTGTGTGTCCCTAGGTGGTACCTATGTAGAGTAGGACTAATAACTGTCCCAAGTTTTGTTGCTCTCAATCCACAGGAAGTGGGTCAGTGAAAATCTTTAATGAGCGCTCCTTGTACCTATACATAGGTGCATTAAACATATTACATAACAGTCTACTACATTGCATTACATAACACTGCACTACACACATTGTGTAAAGCCATAATACCTGTATCACAAAATTTTAAACAATAGTAATTACTGGGTAATTTATATATGTTTTAAAAGTATTTCAATTGATGCTTATTACAGCATGGGTTTGCATATCGGTGCTAAGTCAACAGTACAGTTGGAAATAGCAGTTGGTAAAAAATCATTAACAATCTGGAGCTTGAATTTAATTAGATGAACCATTCATGTGTGAAAGGATTTTAAGAATCAGTTCAAGAAAAGTTTAGAGAAACAAGGTCAACCATAGAAATGGATGAATACACTTAAAATGCAGTCATGAGATAAAACACTGTAAATAATAATATGACATAATTGAAGATTAAGGATATAACATTCTTTTAGTTTTAATAATTCTATTAGATTTCCTCTGTTTAGCTTGTCTTATTATAACATGTACACGTAGCTGCTACAGGAGACACTAACTATCCAATTAAAGATAACACAAGTGATAAACCACAAGTTAGGAAGTAACTTTGCAGCATAGAACATATTTGTTTTGTGGTTTCAAACTTTTGTTATGATATTAAACATAAACTGACAGTTAATCTTTAAAGTGGCTCTACTAATTTCATAGGGTTATCAAGTTTATATTTTTTAAATGTACTCCTTGATAGAACAGGGAATTATATGATTTTGTAACATACATGTACTTAAAATTTTACTCACATACGTTTTTTTATGCCAGTGTAGTGGCCCCTATCTGCATAGTAGAATGGTATAGTCCATGGGCAAGTCAGTCTGGACTAAGCAAGGCATTATTTATATGACACACATGCATATGAGGGGACTTAATTAGCAACAACCTTACATAAGATCTATAAGTGACTTGAATAAGAATAATTCTGGAATAATTAGTGTAGTATTATGGTTATTGCAATACCTTCTTTATTATGTGTAGTTACTAGCACAACATGCCTGCCTGTTTCTACATGATGTTGTCATAATTATTATACCCTCTAAACCATGTCAAATGCTTTGTGGAGCACTTAAATGTAGATATATATCTTAATTAACACCCCTTCTGTTTCCCTCAATAAAATTGAATCCAATATGCAAATCAGCTAGTAAGTGCTGTATGGGCAATCCCAATAATGTCAAATGTTCTGGTTCTCATTACATAGTCCCATCAAGTGCCTCCTGCATTCCATGAGTGACAGCCACAATCAATCAAAAGAGTTTCACTTGTTTCATTACTTGTTATATAAATCACAACATCGAAAATAGTTTATTTTGTATTATTTTGTACACTAAGTATTATTCCAGCTATTTAATATTATTTGGATTAGATAAAAATATAAAACAGACAGCCACTGAAAACCCTTTGTCCCCAATAAACATATTTTCACTTCTAGAAGACTCAATCATTTTTCTGCAATCTTTTTATTATATAAAAAAAACCCTCTAAGTACGCGCATAGATGAAATGCATGCATTTCAGTTTGTTACTACTCTACACCCAAGGCAAGGGGAGTCATTTTGACAAGGTCAACCAACATGTTATAGTATTTGATAGAATTGTAAATTGATTCCCTTAGTGCAGCTTGCACTGTCCCCAGTGGAATTAATGCATCTTGTGCAATATTTATTCCTCAACAAAATCAAAATGAACACATATTGATTTTTTTATACACCATAAAACAGTCAAATGGAAATGCATGTTAAATATATAACACTCTAATTTTCAGTTTAAGGGTCATCGTTTTATGCATACTACTATATTAGACCAAAATGATCATATCTATCTATCTATCTATCTATCATGTTTTCCCAAAAATAAGACACTGTCTTATATAAATGTTTGCCCCAAAAGAGGTACAGTATCTTATTTTCGGGGGTGCCTTATACAGACCTGGCCCGTGGCATCTGGCTCCCTTGCACTGGTCTCCCGTGCTGTGGTAGGCTGCCATGTCCTCAGCGTTGACACAACACTCTCTTTCTGGTGACAGGGCTTTGAATATCCCGCCTCCAGCAAGCGAGTGCTGTGATTGGATCATGAGCACCACTGGCTCAGCCAATCACAGCCATTCAGTGATGTCATTCACTGAATGGCTGTGAATGATTAAGCACTGACTCTGATTGGCTGAGCCAGCAGCGCTCATGATCCAATCACAACACTCGCTTGGTGGAGGAGGGGTATTTAAAGCCCCATCACCAGAAAGAGAGTGCTGTGTCAACACTGAGGATAAGGCAGCCTGCCGCAGCATCGGGAACAAGCGCAAGGGACTTAGACACCGCCAGCTAGGTGAGTATTGCTGTTTTGTTTTTTCATGGGAGAGCCTATTTCAAGCCCCCTCCTCCCCAAATATCGGGGTAGGGCTTACTTTTGGGTAAACACGGTATCTAATGTCTGTTTCTCTATCTATATCTATCTCACATCTATCTATCTATCTATCTATCTATCTATCTATCTCTCTCTATCTATCTATCTATCTATCTATCTATCTATCTTTTTCTGTTTTGATCCTGGCCATCCACCTGTTCTTAGATTATCACTAGAGATGAGCGAGCACCAAAATGCTCGGGTGATGGAGACGACACAGAAACGGATAGGGCAAGCAAGTGGCAACATGCAGGGCTGCATCTCAGGTTCCCAGGTCGCACTACTAAGCCACAATAGCGACAAGAGTGCCCCCCCCTAACAATTTTTACTTCGGACAGACCCTCATTAGCAAGGCACACCTTAGCTAAGCACCACACTACCTCCAACCAAGCACAATCACTGCCTGTGGGACACACCGCTGCCTCTTCTCCTGGGTTACATGCTGCCCAACACCCCCCCGCACGACCCTGTGTCTGCAGCGCACACAAAAGTACCCCCCACTCAGCCCTCAGCTGCCCTCATGCCACACGCTGGCCTCATAGCCACACCACCCTCATGTCTATTTATAAGTGCGTCTGCCATGAGGAGGAACCGGAGGCACACACTGCAGAGGGTTGGCAGGGCCAGGCAGCGACCTCTTTGAAAGTGTGGGCAATAGCCCACAATGCTGTTAAGAATTGATAATAGATTGACGTTCCATCTTCATTCCAATCCTTTGCTACCTCCGTCAGGAGCTGCAAACGTGGGCATAAAGGGTACTCCGCTGCCAGCCCAGCACTTCTACACATCTCCACAATGCAGCAATACTCGGTTTGGGAAGTATGTGAGCGGGCCCTGGGTCAGCCTCTGTCCCAGCAAACTCCTTGTGTGGCCCAAGGTGCTGCGATTGACATAGCAATGGGGACTCCATGTGTCCACACACTACTCATTCTGTTTGGGTGTCGGATACCTCATCGACAACGCAAGGGGTAAACCATCTGCAATCTGCACCCTACCCAAGTCTGTAAGTGTTTTGGGGACAGACAGGTACAACTCCACTATGGCAAGTCTGTGTGCACCCACAGCATGGGTGGCCCCCAGGAACCCACAGACGGTACAGAAAGAAATCCCATTGCAGTGCCCCGGAAAGCTGAGGTTACGTGAGAGAGAATACATGTTGGCTGCGGCCCACACGCTATGCCCTAGACATTCTGTTTTGGTTTTTTTAAAGTGCCAGGCAGGTACAACTCCGCTGTGGCAAGTCTGTGTGCAACCGCAGCATGGGTGCCTAGCAGGAACCCACAGACGGTACATTAAGAAATCCCATTGCAGTGCCCCGGATAGCTGAGGTTACGTGAGAGGGAATACATGTTGGCTGCAGCCCACACGCCATGCCCCAGACATTCTGTTTTTTTTTTAAAGTGCCAGGCAGGTACAACTCCACTATGGCAAGTCTGTGTGCACCCACAGCATGGGTGGCTAGCAGGAACACACAGACGGTACAGAAAGAAATCCCATTGCAGTGCCCCGGATAGCTGAGGTTATGGGATAGGAAATACATGTTGGCTGCGGCCCACACACCATGCCCGAGGACAGCGGAGGTGAGGGTGTGGGTGCAGGCCAGGAGGCGCTCGTGCCTGTGTCCTGAGAGGGGGGTTGGTTCTCAGTGGCAGGTTGGGGCCCATGGGAAGAGGCAGTGGTGCGACCCGGAGGCGGTGAACGGCCTTCATCTCACCTCGTAGGGGGGGCTTGGCCATCATATGCCTGCGCATGCTGGTGGTGGTGAGGTTGGTACTGGTGGCTCCCCGGCTGATCTTGGCATAACACAGGTTGCACACCACTGTTCGTCGGTCGTCCGCGCTCTCACTGAAAAACATCCACATCTTTGAAGACCTAGGCCTCTGCAGGGTGGCTTGGCGTGAGGGGGTGCTTTGGGAAACAGTTGTGGGAGTCTTTGCTCTGGCCCTGCCTCTACCCCTGGCCACCCCACTGCCTCTTCCAACCTGTCCTGCTGCTGCTGCACTTGCCTCCCCCTCTGAAGACCTCTCCTCAGTTGGCTTAGCGAACGAGGTGGGGTCAGTCACCTCATTGTCCAACGGCTCTTCCTCCGAATCCTCTGTGAGCTCCTCCCTCGGACTTACTGCCCTTACTACTACCTCACAGATAGACAACTGTGTTTCATCATCATCGACCTCCTCACCCACTGAAAGCTCTTGAGACAGTTGCCGGAAGTCCCCAGCCCCATCACCCGGACCCAGGGAGCTTTCCAAAGGTTGAGCATCGGTCACGACAAACTCCTCCGAAGGGAGTGTAACCATTTTTTCCCAATCAAGGCAGGGGCCTGAGAACAGTTCCTGGGAGTCTGTCTGCTCATCAGAATGTGTCATTTTCATGGAGAGAGGAGGCTGGGAAGAAGGAGGAGCAGCAGTGAGAGGATTCAGAGTTGCAGCAGTGGACGGCGTAGAAGACTGGGTGGTCGATACATTGCTGGATGCATTTTCTGCTATCCACGACAGGACCTGCTCACACTGCTCATTTTGTAATAAAGGTTTACCACGTGGACCCATAAATTGTGATATGAAGCTGGGGACACCAGAAACTTGTCTCTCTCCTAATCCTGCAGCAGCCAGCTGCGATTCACCTGGACCAGGAACTTGGCCTGCGCCCACACCCTCACTTGGACCACCGCGTCCTCGCCCGTGTCCACGGCCATGTCCTCTAGGCCTACCCCTACCCCTCAGCATGGTGTATTACTAATAGAGCAGACACAGAGCGGTCTGAATAATTATGCAATTAGTGGTGTGCAGTTGGAGGCTGACAGCGGTTATGTTACGCACACTGCAGTCCGCAAAAAATTATAAGCTAGGCTGCAAAAAGGCCTAACTGGGTAATAGTGAGACACTACAACTCCCAGCGGCCACACAGTAAAATGCACACGGTCACAGGTAGCTCTAAGATGGAGCTTTTTTTCAAATTTTTTTGAAAAAGCAAACAGCCTAGATAGCGTGTATATGTCTTTCCCTCTATCAGCGGCTGTGGGCGAACGCTACGCGTGAAGTTGACGGGACGCACAGAGCGGTGTAAAAAATGAGGCAATTATTGGCCTGCACTTGGAGGGTCACAGCGGTTATGTAACGCACACTGTAGGCCAAAAAAATATACGCTGGGCTGCAGAAAGGCCTAGCTGGCTAATAGTGAGCCACTACGACAGTAATGCACACACTCACAGGTAGCCCTAAGGAGAAGTGTTTTTTCAGGTTTTTTTTAAAAAAAACCCAGCAGCCTAGATAGCGTGTATATGTCTTTCCCTCTATCAGCGGCTGTGGGCGTACGCTGTGCGTGAAGTTGACGGGACGCACAGAGCGGTGTAAAAAAGTAGGCAATTATTGGCCTGCACTTGGAGGGTCACAGCGGTTATGTAACGCACACTGTAGGCTGAAAAAAATATACGCTGGGCTGCAGAAAGGCCTAGCTGGCTAATAGTGAGCAACTACAACAGTAATGCACACACTCACAGGTAGCCCTAAGGAGGAGCTTTTTTAGGGTACTTGTAGACAGGATTCTACACTACCACTGTCCCTGCCTGACCAGTACTGCCCCTATACTCTGTATAATTGGCTGCAGACTGAGAACGCTATAGCTGCAATAGCCTGCACAGCCCGAGATGAAAAAAAGAAAAAATTGTGCAAAACTTCTCCCAGCAGCCACAACAGTAATGCACACGGTCAGATGTGGCCCTAAGAAGAACCGTTGGGGTTCATGAAGACGCTAACACTCTCCCTATAGCAGCAGCAGCACTCTCCCTAATCTCTGACAGCGTGTGTCTGAGGCGAGCAGCGGGCGGGACCGGTTTAAGTACTCGGCGGTTACTTGATCTCGCCAGCCACTCACTTCAGGGGGGTAAGATAGGGTTGGAACGTCACAGGAGGAAGTTGTAATGCCTTCCCTGCATGTCTATTGGCCAGAAAATGGCGCAAAACATGCTGGGAAGGAAATGGAATTGACTCGAGTACCGCGTGTTGCTCGTTTCGAGTAACGAGCATCTCGAGTACCCTAATACTCGAGCGAGCATCAAGCTCGGACGAGTACGTTCACTCATCTCTAATTATCACCAACCACTGGTACTTGTTAAGGTAGGGTAATTTTTTATTTTTGTGGTTCTTAATTGTCTTAAACTATGATTTGTAAAGATTTGTTTAAAGTTTATGCTTCTCACATCTTTCCATTTGAATGATGATCTCTGTACTTAACCGTGCTGCTTCTGCATAATATCTGGCCTGAAATGATTTTTGTAGCATTAACTTTAAAATAGTAGGAATGGACACTTACATGTGACCTATCCCCCATTTGTTGTTTTTCATCTTTCACCAATTAAGATAGGGTTCAACCTCTATAATCATAGTACTTCTGCAATCTAGCTTGCTTTATGATAAGTTATGTTCAAGGGCAGTATACCTATCACTAGCAGCTAACAATATGAAGTTATTTATCCGAACTAAATATCTATGAAATGTTCCCAGTTTTCACAATTTCACAAATTTATTTCTTTCAAAGGTCCTGTAAAAATGTAAAGGCAAAGTTCCCTGAGCCGGCTAGCTGAATCCCTTTTTATATCATGTCACTGATTAGTGAAAGTATTCACATATCTCAGTTCAGTCTCCAAGGCCCTTACTTGACTTTGTAGCAACTGTGTAGAAGAGCTATTTCTGCCTTTGCCATAGGACTTGGAAAGTAATCAACATGGATATTCCCCAGGCTGTGAAACATCTCATAAATGACCTACCTTTATGTTCAAACTGTTGGGGTTCCAAACATTTTGTTCTGATTTTTAGAAATTGAACCACCAGAATACCACACTCTCTTAATATGTTCTGGATAGAAACTATTGTACTGTAGGACACTATTTGTAGCTATTTCTTTACGATATACTGTAAGGACGTAAGTAACCAGCCATCCATCAAGGTTAATTTCAAATCAAATGTAGAAAAAGAAATGTGCTGAGTCAAATATATGTTGAGGGAATTGTTATTCTGTAATAGGTGAAATCCAAACACTTGCCTTCTGAACCTCCTCAAAAATGTATAACATATTGATAAATCTGCATACAATAAACCCCATTAAAGAGCTCTTTAATAGATGAACATAGATTTACATTAGCTCCGTACTACGGTACGCAAAACGCAGAAAACATACTGAGCTCATCTATGCTTCTGTGAAAACGGCGTAATAGTGAGAATACAAATACATCTTGCTTTAAACACATCTATAACAATGCAGGTAAGATGTAACAGCATACCTCTACAACATATAAGGGGAGCTATGTAGTTGAACAAAGTAAAGTATAAAAGGCATGCATTAGTGTCATGGCCCACTGGCCGCGTCAGTGTCAAGGTTTGGTGGCCATGATGCAGAAAACGATTATCATCACGTCATTCTGACTCCTGTGATCACACTTTTTGCACATATGTCCTGTCGCTGTAGGACACACATGCCAAAAGTGTGATCACATGAGCCAGGCTTATGTGATGATAGTCCATTTCTGCATCACAGCTACCACACCTTGACACTGCCATGGTCCATGGGCCATTACACCTTGGGTGTTGTATGTGGAATATCCCTCAGGGTTTCCTGTCACTGAAGACAACCACTACAGAATCTTTCAGGAATACTTCTGAAGCCAAGCCTTGATAGACTTTGAGACATGCTGAGATTCATTGTCGTGTTAGGATGTTCAATGATGCCCAAGTTTCAGTTTCCTCGCAGAAAGCATGATGTTTTCTCCTAGCATTTCTTGATACCTGATTGAATTAATTTTGCTCTCCAGACACTGCAGGTTACCACTGCTAGAAGAAGCAAAGTAGCTCTAGAGCATCACTGAGCCACCATCATGCTTTACTGTAGGTAGGGTATTCTTTTCAGCATATGCTTTGTTCTCCCTCCCCACACATACTGCTGATCCATAGGCCCAAAAAGTTCTTCTTTTGTTTCATTGCTCCACAGAACATAATTTCCTAATGGCTTTGGCTTACTTATATGGTTATATAAGTAAACTGGAGCAAAATTTTCTTGTGCATTTGGGTTAGTAGAGGTTCCTGTTGCCAACAAATTTTGCTGTAGGTCTTTTGTATTCACTTGAGAGTTTTTTGCTATCTACCTGCTCATGAATCTGGTGGCAGCCAGTGACAGCTTTCTGTCTCTGCCACATCCAGGTAGTATAGCCAGTGTTTCTTTAAGTGTGAACAAGTGAACTATGCTTTCATCTGAATCTTCAGTGCTATTGCTATCTTTTCATATCCTTTTTCTTGTTTGTGCAAGGAAATGATCTCTTATCTTACATTTTTGGACCACTCTCTTGACATATGGACCTTTTACACAGGACGATTATCGTTTAGAATCATTCACATCTACGTGATTCCACAGGGATCTGAAAGGTAATCGTCCCGTGTAGACTCACACAGCGACGGAATGACTGAACAAGAACCGTTCAGTTGTTCAGTTTCTGAAAGCAGAAAACTGAAGAAAATGTTGTTCAGTGTAAATAGCAGTCATTCTATCTATCTATCTATCTATCTATCTATCTATCTATCTATCTATCTATCTATCTATCCATCCATCCATCCATCCATCTAGCTATCATCTATCTTTTGGACAAAAAGTTAGAAAAACATTCAAAATATTTTCCATGGAAATAAAATCAAATTCTCTTTTGCCCTCCACTTAAAGCTCTTATAATCAGTCATTATTATCAAGTGCAACGGTCAAGGCAGAGCAACCAAAGCAATGCCAAATTTAAACCTGTGTGTTAGTGTCCAGGTCTAGAAACTTCCTGACAATGGAACACGTATTTAGCATGACTGCCTTCTACAGCAAAATGAATACATATTTGTTTAAATTTAAAGTTTCTAAACTTTTGTATAGTGTATGTGGTACAACCCCAAAGGTAGAGAGGCTGACCGACACAATAAGTGCAGCATCCATTCTCCACAGACATCTCACCTCCTGCACGAGTTCAGTGTATTCATTGCTTTCACTGGTCAGCAAAAAAAATATTTTGAAATGTTTCCTTAACTTCATGAGTCAAATCTTACTAATTGTGGGGTGAGAAAAATGAATAAGAAAAAAAAAAGAAATCATTAGCTCTTGTTTCTGTGATATACAAAAGGTGGATGTATGTTATTTTAATAGATTAACAGAAAATGATACATTTTAAATACATATGCTAACAGTAACAACATTTAAGGTGCATTTGAAATTTTTTTAATGACAGTAACAGAGTTACTAAGAGTTACAGAGTTACTAAGAGTTCTAAATTGATGGAAGAATTCCTTGCAGGTGGTTCGGTGTGAAGAGAGTCGTGTGGTGACTTCATTAGATCGTTTTCTCTTGGCTTGCCTCTTGTAAGTGAGTTCCGGAGCATCCCTACACGCAGACCAGCAGTAATCCACAAGCATTGCTTCATTCCAATGGCCCTGATATCTTTGTTCCATTACAGAAATATTCTGGTGGAATCTTTCTCCGTGTTCATCACTGACAGCTCCACAACTAGGAGGGAAAAAGTCTAGGTGGGAGTGGAGAGAATGGATATTAAGGGACACGTTGCATCCAAGTTGGTGATATTTTTCCAGAAGTACTGTCACCAACTGAGTGTAGTTATCATCACTTGTGTTGCATAAAAATCCATCAATTACTCCATTTAAGGCTTGCCAAGCTTCCTTTTCTTTTTCCCTCCAAAACTGCGTCAAACGCAGGATCCTTTACAAGTTGTCGAATTTGTGGCCCAACAAAAATACCTTCCTTAACCTTTGCATCACTCAATGTAGGAAATTTGTCTCTTAAGTACTTCCTTAAGTACTTCCTTGTTTATACCTTTGACAAAATGTTTCATTAAACCCAGCTTTATATGAAGGGGTTTAAGAAGAACATCTTTTGGGTCCATGTGAGGCTCGGCAATGACATTTTTCTCTGTAGAGTCAAGATTTCTTGCAGACCAGTCCGCTTGAATGTAATGTGATTTCCTATCCCTACTGTCCCACATACATTAAAAGCAACAGTACTTAGTGTTCCCCAGTTGCATTCCTAAGAGTACAGTGATGACTTTGCATGATGCATTTTCTGCACGTGTCATCAGTAAGTGTGGTAATGGATAGGTAGAAAAGGAGCTGCGTACATAAGCATTGTAAAATGGTGGGTAGAGTTGATTATAAATAGGGTCCATGTTGGACTTTTTTAAAGAAGGTATTTAATCCATAAACATAAAAATTTAATTAATTAAACCACTGAAATAGGCAAAGTTCTAAAGTGCAAGGCGTTTCATTGTGTGGTGTCTTTTAGGATGTGTTTACTGTAGTTTTTTGTGTTTATCACTTCATCTTGTATTAGGATCATGAACCCCTCTATTTCTCCAAGGAGGTTACTGTGAGTCAGCCAGGAGTTTGACGCGGTTTGTCAATATGATCTTGACTGAGGTGAAAGGCATGCCTACCATGTAGATCCTTCTTGGCCCATGATTGCTTAATAGTGTTGGTCTTTTTCAAGTGTTGTGTAATATCTAGATTACAGGGATGTAAGATAAGTGGCATTTTGTTTCTGTCTGCTGAAGTTACTACTTCATATAGCTGTGATGTCTCTTGTTTTCCGTAAAAGAACTCTCATAGTGGCTGTATTATTATTATGAGTACCATTCTTTTTGGTATTCTTCCCCATCTGAGTCCAGTAAGACAATTCTGTTTATTTCTATGAGCTGAGCCTCTGAGAGGTATATTTTGATTTAGATTTGATTTTTTACACTGATGCAATTTTAGAGATATTAAATAAATGTTATGTTTTATCTATCTTCTCATTCTTTTGCTGCTTTTTCGAAGAGTTTGACATAATTTTAAGTTATAAATTGTAATACGAGGTTGCAAAATATTCTTAAACAACTATTCTTGGGATATTACATTAAATTTAAGGAACTCTTCAATCAGGCCTTAGAGGATAGTACAGAACTCCAAAACCACTTCAGTTGATGTACAACCAAAAACCCTTCTAGCCCTTGCACTAGACATGCTATAACATAGAAGTAGTTCGCCCAGAAGAGTATTTTAAAATTGAAAGGTCAGTTTAGGCAATTGATTTATCATGTACAGTGAACAATGGTCCCTGAATATATATTCCATTATTAGCCTTAATTTACCAACACTACAATTCTGTACATGCAGAGATTGTGGATAGAATGAACCAGGCACACTACAACTACCACTAGACCATACAAAAAAGAGGATAGAGCCAACCTTGACTACCTTGATTACGACTGAACCCATGTCCACACAAAGGATAGAACTGTTAATGCTCAAAGAATCAGTCCTCCAAGGCACACACAAGATCAACCTGGTTGTGATCACCAAGAGAATGGCAATCAGATATCTTGCCTGTATCCTCACTAATACTACAAAAATACTACACTGCCAAAAGCTAGTCATCATTTCCAACTGTTTATCAAACATCAGGGTTGCTATTTCCTATAGACTTGGAATGTGGATAAGTCAGTTTCCGTGACTTGGTTTATATTAGAATATAATTAGCCTTTTGGACAATCATCCACTTAAAGCTTCACTGGCTAATTATATTTATTACTCCTGACAAATTAATTACTTTTACTCAATGACTATTGTCACTATAGTAATGAGGCACCTGTTTAAGACCTAATGAAATACACTTTACACTAATGAAATCTGATACCCATGATGCAAACAACATGATATATGGAAACTGTATTACTTATCTTTGCTAAAGATGTTTTAAATTACTCTAATGGAGAATTGCATGGGTTACATTATACAGGGTGAGGCAAAATTCTGGACACACCCATTTAACTAGTGTAATAATGAGAAGATTGCCTTTCAATGTGAAAAAGTATTAATTGGGAAGGAGGCTACATTTTTATAGTAGAGGAGAGTTTTTTGACCATTTTGAACCCTACCATATTAAATACAACTCCAATTTTTCATATGGGAAAGGGGTCATAAAATATATTACTCTTAGCTAGAATTTACTCAGAAAAACAATAGAAGTCTCAGTTTTTCTCTATCTTTACTTGTTTAGTAGTTTAGTAAGGGAAAATTTGGTAAATTGTGTCTGATATCCAGAGCCTTTTTTTATTGACGGATCTCTTAATAGTGAGAAGTCCCTCAAGGTATTGCAGGATACCATATTCCTATCTTTGCTCAATGAAAACAGTGTGTTCCCATGTTATTTTCAACAGGATGGCACATTTCCACACTTTATTGTGGCTATAATGCAGATGGCTGGATTCTCTGGACACAAGTCTCTTGTGTATGCAGAAAAAAATGCACAATATGGTTCACCTGTAAAGTGAAATCTTACAGTGCTGTAAAGAAATATCACCGTCAATTTTTCAACAGGTTCACAAAGGCAGGATTAAACATTTAACCATATGCATCTGGCAGAATGGTGGACATATCATGCACATCATGCAAAACACTTTGTGAAACTTTGCCTTCACTTAACTTCTAAACAAGAAAACGTCCATTGTGTTTTTGAGTAAATTTTTGCCATCAGATGACCCTCTTACCATTTAAAAAGCATGAGCTGAATTAAATATGTCTGAGTACAAAATGGCCATCAAAAATGTCTCTTCAACCAAAAAATGCAGCCACCCTTCCAATTAATACTTTCACATATTGAGGGTTAGTTTTTTCATTGCTACACCAGTTAAACAGGTGTGTCCAGACTTTTGTCTCACACTGTCATGTAAGTATTCATGTTTATGTGTGATGGTCTGTATGCTGAATTAGCAGAGTTTGCCCACGAATCCACAAAACAACGTGTACCCATAAGTATTTGTTAATACAGTACTTTCATTGTTGTGTTGGTGAAAGGAGGAGAGGCGAGGAGAAAGCTACAGGAATTGCTTGATGTTGTGAGTAAAAGTAAATCTTTTGAGAATAGTGTATCATAACCAAATCATTGGTTAAGTGGTCACTGTACTCTCTAGTGTCCACCAAGCTGATGTTATTGCTCTGTGTGTACTATAGAAAATATTAGAGCAGAATCTGCTATTTTTTTCCATGCACAGCACACAGAATACATGATAGCAGTGGTCTCCTCCTAACAGCTAAGAAAGAAATGAAAATTATTGATAGAGCTTACAGAAAGAGAAAGTTGATGAAAATGTAGCATTCAAACCATATAATGGCCAGAGATAATGATATTCCTGATGCATAAGCATATCAGCTTATTCTGAAAACGCATCTGAAAGTGTTGGTACACTTTAATGAATAATATGTACATCTATGTTGGTTGACACCTAGAGCTGTAGGTTCCGCTCATATTACCAAAAATGCTAATCACCCTATATTTGTTGTTGAATTTGCTTATATACAGTATATCAGAATAAAATGTAATCTGGACAACTAATTTGGGGGGATTTAAGTACCTTTCTTGTAATTTTGGTGGAAAGAAAATGTCATTTACATAGGATTTAGTAAATATATTTAAAAAATATAACCATGACAGTACCCACTGTATTATAAACGGTTCTATCTATACTAATGTGTCCTTAATTGACCTTAGATTATTTAAAAGTCTGAGTTCTGTCTTTGAATCTAATTATTTTCTCTGTTACTTTGCAATGGTTTTCTGTTATTTTGCATTTGATTTGCTTTTTGGACTCTGTGCTGACAGGTCAAATTGCCTTTATTTCATGGCCTTTCAGAATCATTTGGCACATTCAGAATGAACACACATGGCAGCTGCATGGCACTAATTGGTCAATGCTGTGAGGGTGCCATGTAGAAAATGGACAATACATTTTGCCTTATGTCGTGTGACTGCAGAAACAACTATTAGCGCTCTTAAAAATGCTAATATTTTGGACGCCTTGTTTCTTTGTACATGGATTGTGCCATTGTCTGTCTGTAGACAAAAATACAGCATTTATATTAGGCTTATGATTAATTTTTAATAATATTTTTTGAGAAATACAAAATATATTTTTAACCACTACAGATTTCTTTCCCACTAAAATAATGTACTTTTATTATTGAATATGGCTATTTATTTATGAAATTTAAACATGTTTACTTTTTGAATAGATTTTCATGACATTAAATCTCTATGGATGGGTTAAAATTAGAGATGAGCGAGCGTACTTGGAAAAGCACTACTCGCTCGAGTAATTTGCTTTATCCGAGTATCGCTGTGCTCGTCCCTGAAGATTCGGGTGCCGGCACGGAGCGGGGAGCTGCAGGGGAGAGCGGGGAGGAACGGAGGTAAGATCTTTCTCTCCCTCTCTCCCGCCCGCTCTCCCCTGCTCCCCGCTGCGACTCACCTGTCAGCCGCAGTGGCACCCGAATCTTCAGACCCGAGCACAGCGATACTCGGATAAAGCACATTACTCGAGCGAGTAGTGCTTTTCCGAGTACGCTCGCTCATCTCTAGTTATAATGTAATTAATGATGTTTGTCAGTTTTCTACCTTAAAGGGGTTGTCTCGCGAAACCAAGTGGGGTTATACACTTCTGTATGGCCATATTAATGCACTTTGTAATATACATCGTGCATTAAATATGAGCCATACAGAAGTTATTCACTTACCTGCTCCGTTGCTAGCGTACTCATCTCCATGGCTCCGTCTAATTTTGCTGGCTTCTTGCTTTTTTAGACGCGCTTGCGCAGTCCAGTCTTCTGCTCTGAGCACGAGCCGCTTCAGCGTGCTCGCCGCTACAGCTCTTCTGCGTATGCGCAGACGAGCTGTAACTTCTCGGGAGCGCGCTGGAGTGGCCATTCTGCTACCATCCTCTCTTAGAGAGGGGTGCAGAAACTTGAGCAGCCCAGCCCAGCAGCCCAGCCGTGAAGCCGCCCAGCCGCCCAGCTGCCCAGCCGTGAAGCCGCCCAGCCGTGAAGCCACCCAGCCGCCCATGTAAGTGAGGGGTCGGGGGTGATGTGTGCGCAGGGGGGACTGTACCGCTGTGGCCCCGGAGCCTACCGCTGGGCCCCGGAGCCTACCGCTGGGCCCTGGAGCCTTCGTCTGTTGTCAGGGGACTGCCGCTGGGCCCCGGAGCCTACCGCTGTGGCCCCAGACCCTACCGCTGGGCCCCGTGGCCTACCGCTGGGCCCCGGAGCCTTCGTCTGTTGTCAGGGGACTGCCGCTGGGCCCCGGGGCCTACCGCTGGGCCCCGGAGCCTACCGCTGGGGCCAGGGGCCTAGCGCGGGAGCGCCGGGGCCTAGCGCGGGGGAGTCGGGGCCTAGCGCCGGTTACCTGCTGCCTGGCGGTGGGTGAGTGTGGCCCAAGAGCGTGTGCCGCGGTCAGCCGCGTTCAATCCCGAGGCCCGGTCGGTGGCTGTGGGGTCCGGTCGGCGGCCACGGTGGGTCCGGTCGACTGCTGCGGGGCGTCTGGTTGTCAGGGAGACACAGCTGGTAGCGTCTCGGGAGCGCGCACGTCGGGCTACAGCAAGCGCGGTGCACCATGGGAGAAAACCACGGTGCACCTTGGGAAAAGAACCGGCGGCCATCTTTGGGAACCGTTTTTATAAGTTGATGAAACACCAGAACTGTGAGTAGAAACCGGCTTTAAAAGCCGCTTACACTGCTGCATAGTAATGTATGCTTAAGAAGGGGGACTGGGCAATATAAAAAAATCACTGTTGCCTCGAGACAACCCCTTTAATTTTACAGAAGAAAAGCAAGAATCATATTTACAAAGTTCCCCGTACACTTCTGTCTATAAAATGAAAACTACATTGGTGGTCGGGTCACCCAGTCAGTTGTAAGGAGACAAATAATTTTAAATATTTGTTTCTGAAGCTTTTTTAAATCCCTTAAAGGGGTTGTCTCGCGAAAGCAAGTGGTTCTATACACTTCTGTATGGCCATATTAATGCACTTTGTAATATACATCGTGCATTAAATATGAGCCATACAGAAGTTATTCACTTACCTGCTCCGTTGCTAGCGTCCCCGTTGCCATGGTTCCGTCTAACTTCGGTGACTTCTTGCTTTTTTAGACGCGCTTGCGCAGATGCATCTTCTCCCTTCGGCTGGTCTTGGAAGCATCGGCGTTTTGGCTCCGCCCCTTGTACGCATCATCGCGTAGCTCCGCCCCATGACGTGTGCCGGTTCCAGCCTCCCGATTGGCTGGAATCGGCACGTGATGGGGGCGGAGCTACGCGATGATGCGTACAAGGGGCGGAGCCAAAACGCCGATGCTTCCAAGACCAGCCGAAGGGAGAAGATGCATCTGCGCAAGCGCGTCTAAAAAAGCAAGAAGTCACCGAAGTTAGACGGAACCATGGCAACGGGGACGCTAGCAACGGAGCAGGTAAGTGAATAACTTCTGTATGGCTCATATTTAATGCACGATGTATATTACAAGGTGCATTAATATGGCCATACAGAAGTGTATAACCCCACTTGCTGCCGCGAGACAACCCCTTTAAGGACATGGCCCTTTTTTTATTTTTGGTTTTATTTCTTCGCTTTTAAGAAAATCATAACTCTTTTATTTATCTATCTTTATCTAGGGCTTGTTTTTTGTGCGACAAGTTTTATTTTTCAATAGTGCTTTTTAATATAAAATATAACGTGCTGAAAAACTTTAAAAAAATTATAAGTGGAGAGAAATAGAAAAAAATGAAATTCTGTCATCTATACGTGATAACTTTTTTTTCTATGTGTCAGTAAATGACAAATAGTTTTTTTTGCGTGCTATACTATTCATAAAATATCTTTGGAAAAAAAATCAAATTATTTTCTGCCGACATCTTCTGACCGCCATAACTTTTTATTTTTCTGTCAACATAGTTATAATAGGGCTAATGTTTTGTGGGACATCTAGTAGTTTCTATCAGTACCATTTTGGAGTATATATATGATATATATATATTTTTTTTAATTACATTTTTCTCTTGGAGACAGAAGGACCAAATAAGTGCTGTTCTGGCATTGTTTTTTTTTTCCTGATGATTTTCACCATGCAGGGTAAATAATGAGTTACTTTAATAGATTGGATTTTTATGGATGCAGCATAAGACAGGAGTGTTGAAAGATGCAGGAAAAAGTACATGAGTACACTGCATAAGTGAATCATTTCTGTATACTCTAAGGGCTTAATCAGTGTGCTAGCACATGAACCAGGTTTTTTTTTTTTTGACTATTCAAACTTCGTACTAGTGTGCACGAGTTTGAAAAAAAAAGGCAGGAAGATAGGTCCTGCCCTGTTTTTCTCGCATGTAGAAAAACACCATGCAAGAAAGATAGGGCAAGTCCTATCTTTTCACATGCATAGTTTTAATGCAAGAGAATCCTGATAGTGAAAATGAAACCGTGAAAAACAATGGTTTAACTTCATCCCATTTTATGGTCGTGATTTTAACAGATGCAAAACGGGACTAAAACACACCCATGTGTTTAAACACTAAGGGCTTAGTCACACGGGCGCATCAGAGAAGGAGACGGCCACACTTCAGGACGGACATCTCTCTACAACACCGGAGGAAAGAACATGTGACCGGTTTCATTGCCGGTCATGTGTTCTTTCTTCTGCACTGCGGGGAGTCGTCCATGCTGAAAGACGGCTGTCTTCTTCCTGCAGTAAGGACACAGTCACACGGGCGCATCGGCATCCAGCTTGCAACTGAAGTTAAAAGAATCATTTTACAACTTTCAAAGTCTGTGGTTTAACATATCTGTACTGATCTCGGGTCTTGCCATGGTATTGTTCCTAATTAGTGAGCATGGTTCCACATATATATATAATGTGTGTGTATATGTGTATATATATATATATACTGGATGTGACTGTGCTGCTATATCTGTGCACTAAGCTTTATTCTGTACAAAATCTATTCAGTTGTTTTTGTCCTTTTACCATATGTATGATATAAGCTTGGTTATTTTCTTGTATGTGTGCTGGTGGCTGGAACGGCTTGTCTACAGAAGAATTGGTGCTGGGCTGGAGCCTGGGAGGTGTGATATTACACATGTAGTGAAGACCTGGATTTTCAGAGGTCTCATATGTGGCCTAGTCACTTCAGTCTATATATGAAGCAGGCTGAATGGAATTGTTGATAGAAAAGGTGTTCTAGTAAGAGCTATAAAGATAAGGTTCTGGCTTACTAAAGACCCCACAAGGTGGGCAGCATGTTTTAGGTGTAGGCTTCTGTTAAGCCATAGATATTAGATTGCAAGCACTCAACATCTCTGGCAGTCCCATTGAAACATACTCAGCTGCTGCTCTATTCTTTTATGGGTACACAGTCTAACTATTCTTCCTCAATCAGACCACCCCCACCTATCCTGTGGATAGGGCATACATGCTAAACTTGGCGCTGTCTATCTATTGATATAACTATCTATAATGTGCCATGTCCCCATCTGATTTCAATGTTGACAACAAAGGTCCTGCATAATTGTCAACTATTTGAGGTAAGTGTATGTGTGTAGCATGTGTATCATAGGCTATCACTCGTGGCTAAGCATGATTGCCTGAGGGGCTTGACGGTGGGTCCGTAGGTGACTATAGGGACCTATTCTTGAGTCGCAGGTTCTTTCACAATGGGAACATCGGTTTCTAAGTGGAAGATGGTTCCGACAAGGGTTGGCTTGACGTTCTTTCCTCTTAATACGTTTCTCCCTTTCACCACCCATTCATAACTCAAAATTCACAGTGCTGTTGGTAATGGCTTTTCCCCAAATTCAGCGCTCAAGGGCAGGGCTTCCCAGTTCTCAATTGTCTATCCCACAGTTTTTAAGGTTAGCTTTAAACCCATCTTTAAATCTCTTTTGCTGGCCACCAACATTACGTTTTCCATTATTCAGTTGAGAGTATAGTAATCGCTTTGGGATATGGTAGTCAGGCATTTGCACAATGTGGCCAGTCCTGCGAAGTTGACAGTGTAGGATCATTGCTTGAATGCTGGCGGTCTTTGCTTCTTCCAGAATGGTTACATTTGTCTGGCTGCCTTCCCAAGAGGTTTGCAGGATTTTTTGAAGGCAATGCTGATGAAATCATTTCAGGAGTTGAGAGTGACATTTGTAGACAGTCCACGTTTCACAGACATATAACAAGGTTGGAAGGGCAATAGCTTTATAAACAAACATCTTGGTACTCTACAAATGTTCCGGTCTTCAAGCACCCTTTGCTTTATTTGAAAAAGGCTGCACTTGCAGAGCTCTGACAGTGTTGTATTTCAGCATCGATGTTAGCTTTTGTGGAGAGGTGGCTACCAAGGTAGCGGAAATGGTCAACATTTTCAAACATTACACCACTAAACTGTATTTCTGTCATTGCAGAACAATTAGTTGGTGCTTGCTGATAGAGCACTTTGGTTTTATCAATGTCCAGTGAGAGGCTAAGCTTTTCATATGCTTCTGCAAAGATGTTTAAAGTAGCTTGTAGATCATCTTCTGAATGAGCACAGACTACACTATGTTGTTGTTACCTTGGTTTTGGCTTTTAGTCTGTTAAGGTTAAATAATTCCCCATGTATACATATTTGTGATGTGTCTATATATGTGTGTAACATGTTTGATTATATAAGAAAGATCTATAGAAATATGTCAAATGTATAGAAGAATCTGTTTGTACATATTGATTGTAGTTTCGGGGGGGTGACTTTATTTAGTGACAGAACTAAGAGATTACATTTTTGTACTTTTGAGAAAAAAACTACAAACCATCAAGCACAGAGCCTTGGGGAAGCTCTGATGAGCTACTGTACTCACAATAGAATAACAGAAAGGAGAGTGAGGTGTTGGTGACAGCTGCAGGGATGCATGCTGGGATTTGTATTATCACTTTTATTGAAGTCCGGCACACACAAGCCTGATGTTGAGAACACTACCACAGGAGTGCGGAGAAATTGAGGGGTGATGTTCATTACATAGAAACAGTCCATTTTGTTTAAAACAAGTTCTTTATGGAACCATTTACTATCTGTGAGGCTTTGAATATTTTGTGCTGAAAGTGGCCAACCCCTTTAATCTTTAATATTATAAAGTGAGACTTCAAAAGATTTTTTAAATTCCCAATTTTAGAAATTACAATCGGAATTTGGTTTGTTATTTCAATGTTTAGATATTGACTTTAGATGAGACCTTTTAGAATTGCCTGCAATCCCGACAGTCATTAGATATTCTTATATGAGTCTGTCCCCCTGTTTTGCCAACTCAAAAGCAACAAGTTCAGATACGGCTTTAAAGAAGGACAAGTGGGTTGATACAACAAAATTTATTAATGATTATGGTGAAACAAAGTTACATAAAAATAGGTGATATTCCGTAATTTTTTACAATGATTCTCTACAGGTAAAATACATATGGCAAGTGATAAGACATAAACACACTTTACAATACAAAAGACTTACAAGACATGCTTACAAACTGCATCCGTTAATAGGAGCCTTCCTTAAACACTTCTGCCTGGAGTTCATCTTTTCACTGGAGAAGCCACAGTGAAAAGCAGACAGGTTTCATGGAGAGATCATCTTCTGCCCCAGGTACAAGATGCTTCTGCTCTGCATTACAATTAGTGTCCTGTTTTATACACTATAACTTGCTTAGTCAAACCCAAGCTTTGTATAGTTTTAAAACAAAGATGTTACCAAACTCCAGAATTTGGCCAGGTTCTATAGAGTGATAAGATTTATTCAGACAAGGTCTACCTCCTGGACAATAAATATGTATATGGCAGGCTCCTATACCAACAGACAGTTTGGTATCATTTGTGGTTACAACAAACATCAAAACCATTTTCTTAGTTATCCACAATAAAACACGTAGAACAGGTCTGGAGTTAAGTTCTTAGAATGCGGGGCCTAGTTGATATATTAAAGCTTGTTCACACACACACACACACACACACACACACATATATATATATATATATATATATAATAAAATCAAGGGTTAGTGGCTACAAAATAGCCATAAAAAATATTTCCATTACACCCCCTTTCGTAGTCTTTGCTGGTGGGAACCATTTCTTTTTGGTGTAATTACGTCCTTTGGAGAAACTTTTTCTACAAATTACTCCATTTGATCGGAGTTTTGCCAGGGGCTATGACAGGTATGGACATACGGTGTGTCAGAATTAGATACTGTTCATTCTGTTCGTTGCTCTGATGACATTTTATGCATGTTAATAAGCAGAATGCATTTGGTGAATAAGACAGCAAAATATTTAAGGCACAGTCTTTGTAGATACTGCTAAGTTCCTAACATATTGGGGTAAAGATAAGGTTTTCTGCAAATACTTCTCAGCCAGATAAATAACAAAAAGTTCTATTTGCAGCAAACCTTTATGCACAAAGAAGGGTAAAATAAACCCTAAATGCAAGTAGAGTAATTAGAGAAGGAAACTCCAAGTGTAATGATCAATTTGTTTTTAGCTTCAATATTTAATAATGATTCAATTAATAATATACCTTTATATGGCCAAATGCGTCAAATCCACAGCTCCCTTCACACAGCCATAAGGTTAAATGAACTAATTCTAACTTCCTAGAGTTATCACTAAGGGGGAAGCTTAGCTGGTAAATACCTCCAGATTTATTGAGTGTGATTGAAGCTACAGTACATACTTGTGGCATGCAGTGAGCTTTCCCTAGTGCTGAAATGAGACAGCTAGAATTTTAATATTCAACTCTGAAAAGAAGTGGGGATTTAGAGCTCTGTAACTAAGGGCGAAGTCAGATGAGCATGTATTTATGCGTGCGCACAAAACCACACGTCTATTAGAACCATTGGTTTCCTATGATGTGTTCACATGTCTGTGTTTTTCAGGCATGAAAATACTCGCACTTGTAAAGATGGGACATGCATGCACCACATAGGTCAGTGCACCGCAAGAATTCCCACAGGGAATTTCGTCATTGCTAAACACTGTGACAGCACTGTCACAGTGTTCAGTGATGAGGGGGCTCCCCACGGAGATGAAGGAATCACCTGCAACAGCTGTGACAGCTGTGGCAGAGGACCATGATGTTTTCCAAATGCTTTTAATGGGGCAGGCGCTGTAACCGCCCCATTGAAAGCAATGGGATGCAGGCAACCCCTACAGGGATTTTCGGGGAAGAGCTTGAAATATAAGCCCTTCCCTGAAAATCATCCCTAGCTTGTGTAAAAAAATAAAAAATATATGCACCACCTTTTGCCACTGTCGGGGCTCGGCACATCTTGATGCTTGGCTCCTCGGCACTGTACTGAAGTTTTTTCAGCAGGTGGGGATTTAAAATTCCCACCTCCTGAAAGGGCTTTGTCAACCAATCACAGGCAATGCTCAGCCATTCATTGAGGTGAGTATATATATTTTTTATTTTTTTACACAAGCTAGAGATGATTATCAGGGAAGGGCTTGTATTTCAAGCCCTTCCCCAAAAATCACTGCAGGGGTTGCCTGCATCCCATTGCTTTCAATGGGGCCAGCTGCTGCAGTGCCAGCCCAAATGAAAGCAGTAGGCAAAGAGCTTTGGTCACACGTATTTTGCACATCCGTGCAGCGCATTTTTTTGCGCAGCACGAATGCGTCTGAATACACGCTCATCTGACCAAGGCCTAAAAGTGGTGTCCCCAATAAAGATAAAATATGGCATTGTGAAATGTCATACAACTCAAAACTTTCACTGATATGCTTTAATTTTTATTTTGGTAGCATACTTTCTGCCTTTTCTTGCTTACAAACATTGATCCCCTCAGAACCTGTACTAGCATAACATAGTGTATCAGGTTTGCCAGTAACGAATCAGTGATACATTTTAATAAAAAGAACATGGAGAAAATTTACTATTTCTGTCCGAAATTTAGATACAAAAATTTCTACCACAGACACAAAAACTGCACCAAATTTATGACAGTGGCACATGCTGTATGATAAAGGCTCATTCAGATGGCCGTTTTTATGTGCGTATGTTACCTGCATTTGCGATCCACATGTATTAAGAACCAATGCTTTTCAATGACAGCGGTCCTATGCGCAATATTTACCTGAGCACAAAAATGCGCAGCGGTAAATATAGGGCAGCAGATTTTTAAACGCAGGGAACTGCGGCATCCATCTTTTCGCAGCTGAGCCAACCCCATTGAGAACATACAGTGAAGATTGCGATCCTCTGACACAGCTGTGGCACAGGAGCACAATGTTCTCCCATTGAATTCAATGGAGCCGGCTCCATTGGAAGCAATGGGCTGCTAGCAAGCCCTGCAGTGATTTTCAGGGAAGGGCTTTAAATATAAGCCCTTCCCTGAAAATCATCCCTAAAATGTGTAAAAAAAAAATCACCTCTCTGCAGCTGCCAGGTCTTCTCCCTGCACTGCTCTGAAGGGCTTTCAGAAGCCAGGGATTTAAAATCCCCGCCTGCTGGAAGAGCTGCCTCTGATTGGCTAAGCCCTTTGACCAATTAGAGGCAACACTGTGCTATTGAATGACGCTCAAATTTTTTTAGGCATGCGTTTTTGTGCACATAATTTCGCACATAAAAACGCCTGTCTGACTGTGCCCTAACAGTGGCACATTTGCAAATAAGGGAGATGGAATAAATCATCTACAGTGCCACCAATTGAAAGGCAGCATTCCTTCAAGCCAAAGTCAGACTTTTTATACAAGCCTTGTAACAATGACTGAGAATTAAAAGCAAAGCCAGACTCCATGTACATATGCAAATAAGGGAGGTCAAATAAACCCTCTACAGTGCCACCAATTGAAAGGCAACATTCCTTCAACGCCATTTGCATATTACCCAGAGGAGCGTGCATGGCCTTTTGAGTCTCCTCACTCACCGTCTAGGTGCTCTTCCTAAGGAGAAAAGATAGTGTTTCTGACCCCCCCATCCCAGGCCTCTCACTAGCA
Source organism: Eleutherodactylus coqui (assembly GCF_035609145.1). NCBI lineage: Eukaryota > Metazoa > Chordata > Amphibia > Anura > Eleutherodactylidae > Eleutherodactylus > Eleutherodactylus coqui. The sequence continues at coordinate 179,922,996 of NC_089840.1, read as the reverse complement.
AAGCCAGACTCCTACTGTACACTGATGAAGGGCAAAAACACTGAAACAGCTGTATGTACATGGAGTCTGGCTTTGCTTTTAATTCCCAGTCATTGTTACAAGGCTTGTATAAAAAGTCTGACATTGGCTTAAAGGAATGCTGTCTTTCAATTGGTGGCACTGTAGAGGATTAAGTCCATTTCCCTTATTTGCATATTACCCAGAGGAGCATGCATGGCCATTTGAGTCTCCTCACTCACCATCTAGGTGCTCTCCCTAAGGAGAAAAGATAGCGTTTCTGACCCTTATCTTTTTTTATGTCACTTCTTTTCCAGCTTACACTGCATCAGCATTTTTTGTCAAAAAGGGGCACACCTTTAATAATGGCATGGATTTATTTTGCAAATACTATTTTTGTTAGTCGTTAAAAGGTATCATATCTACAAGATTACTTTGTTTCTCTTACTGAGAACAATCACATTTTACAAATACTCTTAGCCATGCTTCTTTTTCTAGACACTTAGCAAAACTGTTGAGGAAGGTTCAGAGAAAATGTATCTAAGGCCAGTTTCACACAAGTATATTCAGAATGTATTTATGAGCCTGAAATATGGAGAAATGTCCCAATCTGACCACGTATTTAGTAACCTGAAATCAGAACATTATAGGGATCTATGATGTTCTGAGTTCAGGTTACTAGACCCACGGTTTTGCCACAACACTCATCAGCATTATGGATGTTTAAATATGGCCATAATACACTCATGTGAAACTGTGCTTAGACACATAATAAATTTGTAGCAAGACATATACAGAATTTTGGCACATTTTGCTCAGTAAAAATTTCCAACTCTCTCTATTTCATTTACTACCAGTCTGTTCTTCTAATTAAATCTTCTAAGTTCTGTTTATAGACATAAAAGACATGCTATTGTATAAAAACTGAGCTAGTTAGCTTATTCTGAACACACTGATAATACATGATCTTTACTAGTTTATTAGCATATCATATTGACTTAAGTTCTTTTTAGATCTTGCACTTTAACTTTTAAAAAAAGATATGTAGAAACCGAAAGCAGACAAGAGCTTGTTGACCCAGATAGAACGCTCATTAAAACACAGAAAGAGTAGCATGAAATATCTGTGAAATCCTTACAATTTCAAACATAAAATGAAACAACATTTATAAGTTAAACATGATTTTGATTCTCTAGGATTTAAAATATGGAAATTGCAATTTGTGTCTATGAACACATAACAAGTCAATGTAAAGATCGAACTCTGAAGTAATTTACACAAAGTAAAATATTTACTGTATAGGAAGAAAGGGAAGGGAAACAAAGAGCGTCTGGTTCACAGAATACAACTTATAGTTGCATAATGTAGTGCTGCCAAAAGATCAAAGCAACAAACAAACAACTACATTCACAGAAGTTACCATGAAAAAAAGAAAGATAAGAAAAGGTTTCCCTGCACTGCATGTAGGGGATAAGGAAGTATTAGCCAGGGACAGACTAAAGGAATGGGTGGAAAGACAACCAATTTGTTTTACAAAACCAGTCATGCGCAGTATAATGGAAAAGAGTCATAGTTTAGGCTAAATCACAAGCAAATAGCATTCTGCAGCCAATGTCCTCATTATAGGTGTCCAGAAGAGGAGGTGTAAGAGTGGGCAACATGTTTGGAGATCCAGCCAGACAGACAGCTGATGGATGTGCAAAATCCTGCACTGAGCAGAGGGTTGGACCAGATGATGTTATACCTATTTAATCAGCAAAGAAATAGTATGGAAATTATGAAATGGACACAAAATAGTAACCACAAGAAATGGTCCACAATAATTTTTTTAATGTCTACTTTGATTCTTTCAAGAAATAAAATAAACTTCTCTCATCCCTCAAAAAAATGAGAAAAAAGCATTGGCGATATTATTTTTTCCCACTCAGTTCATTTCTAAGAGGTAAGACATAATGGGCTTGAGGCTGCATTTAGATCGACATAGTGTGACCAACATTTTATCATCCATGTTACAGATGCAAGATTTGGATCCCAAGGAATCAATAATTCAGTGGATCACCATAGAATACCTACTATATGTATCTATAGTTTCAGACTACCCCAGCTGTTCCCACAAATACTATAGAATTTGTATGGTTAGGCAGAGTGATTGTGCCATACAACCTTGTTACTGTGAATGTGCTGCTCTAGAAACTGGTGAAGGTTTCGGCAGCTGGACTCCACTAAAATATGTATAAACATAGAGGAGTGTTAGATTCTCCTCAGACTACATGTACTGATGTCTCTCTGCAGAATGTGCCACCACTCCCACTCTCTTCACTTATAACCTTTAAAAGTAATACCACTTTTTATTCAAATTTAACCCCAGACTGGAGGTTTCAACCCTTTCTTAGCCTTAAAGGCATTCTCCATCCCTGCTGTCCATGGCCGCTTCCTTTTGTACTTTACAGCCTTTCAGTATATTCTCTGCAGAATATACACATAGAGGTGTAGTAGATTCTCCTCAGTATATGCACACAAAGGTCTGTTAGATTATACTTAATATATACACATAGACGAGCATTAGATTCTCCTAAGTATATACACATAAAGGTGAGGTAGATTCTCCTCAGTATACAAATCATCTCACTAGGCTTTATGGTTTCTGAGAAAAGTTCTATGTCTTGTATCACAGATTATTACATTTTCTCACGATAAGAGTTGAATAATCGAGTTGTGACCCCTTTACTTTTCCTATTTAGGATCTAAGGAATGGTCTTGCCAAATTTTAAATTTGTATATTACCAGGAAGTTACATAACATATGGGTGCACTTACTTTTGTACTTTGCATTGAATAATCAAGTTGTGACTCCTTCACTTTTCCTATTTATGACCTAAGGAATGCTCATGACAAATGTCATGTTGGTACAACACTGGGAAGTTACATTACACAGGGGTGCACTTACTTTTGCACTTAGCATAGAATAATCAAGTTTTGACCCCTTCACTTTTCCTTTTTACGCCCCAAGGAATGATCCTGACAAATTTCACGTTTGTACCACACCGGAAAGTTAGAGAATTAGATTAGGTACATTACATAGGGGTGCACTTACTTTTGCAAGTAGCATTGAATAATCCAGTTGTGACTCCTTTACTTTTCCTATATAGGACTTAAGGAACAGTCATGCCAAATTTCAAGGTAGTAAATTACCAGGAAATTACATAACAGGGGTGCACTTACTTTTGCACTTAACATTGAATAATCGAGTTGTGACCCATTTCCTTTTCCTGTTTAGGACCTAAGGAATGGTTGTGCCAAATGCAAGTTTATACAACACGAGGGCGTTACATTACAAAGGGGTGCGCTTACTTTTAGGCCTTAGTCCCACGGGCGTTTTGCGGATCGCATGACGGATGCGCATCCGCAAATTGCGTGACTGGGGCCGAAAAATCGCTGGAAAAAACTGGTCCTAGCCGCGTTTCATTAGAAACGGGCCGGAGCTGTACAGCGCATTGAATTCAATGGAGCCGGAAATACAGCCGGCTCCATTGAAAGCAATGGGCTGCAGGCGATCTCACGATGAATTTTCGGGAAGGGCTTAAAAATATAAGCCCTTCCCTGAAATTCATCCAGTAATGTGTAAAAACAAAAAATATATATATACTCACCTGGTCCCGGCAGACGGAGTTCAGCCGCGGCCGGCCGGCAGTTCTCCTGAACTGCTCTGAGTAGTATTCAGCAGCCGGGGATTTAAAATTCCTGCCTGCTGAATGAGCTGCCTCTGATTGGTCACAGCCTCACCAATCAGAGGCAGCTCTCACTTACCCATTCATGAATTCATGAATGGGTGAGTGAGTGCTGCCTCTGATTGGCTCAGCGCAGGGACCAATCAGGGGCAGCTCTCAGCTGTCATTCAGCAGTAGTCCGTAGTAATCTGTATTCTAGCAACCCAAACTTTATCTTGAGCTTTTCAAGTTTGCTTAAAAGCAGAGAAACACTAAAGACAAGGATGAAGAAATATTTAATTTGCCTAATGTTTATTCACATTAACTTAAATTGCAAATGAATGAGACGGAATAATACCTCCACAAGGCCACCTATTGGAAAGCAGCATTCCTTCAAGTCAAAGTCAGACTCTTTATAAAAGCCTTGTAACAATAACTGAAAATTGAAAGCAAAACCAGAACCCATGCTTTCTATTCCCAGTTATTGTTACAAGGCTTGTATAAAGAGTCTGACTTTGACTTGAAGGAATGTTGCCTCCCAATAGGTGGCACTGTGGAGGTATTATTCCATCTCCATTACGTGCATATTACCCAGAGGAGCATAAATGGCCTTTTGAGTCTCCACACTCATCGTCTAGGTGCTCTCCCTAAGAAGCAAAGATAGCGTTTTTAGCTTAAAAATATGAAGGGGAGGAGGGACAGGGATGGGCAGACCCCCTTTCATCCCTCCCCAACCTTGTGGAATAAGTTACAAGAGGCAAGTAAGGTCAGTGAATGAATACAGCCAACATTGGAAAAAGTCAGTTGCCTGATTCAGCCACTTTTACAGTCTCAATACTTTAGCAATATATAAAGTGACAGAAGATCAATATTATACCTACTAGTAATCATTAGAAAGTTATAGTTCCATTCTTTCTGGTGGCACAATACACCACACAGCTGTGCTACATGCTACATCCATCCTGATCCCCAGACATCACACAGACTACTGCATCCAGCTTGACCCAACACATCACACAGCTCTACTACATCCATTCTGATTCCCAGACATCACACACAGCTCTACTACACCCATGTTGATGCACAGACATTACACACACAGCTGTACTACATTCATGCTGCCCCCCACACATGAACCAGCTCTACTACATCCATCTTGATTCCCACACATGACACAAACAGCTCTATTATATACATGCTGATTTCCACGCATCACACACAGCTCTACTACATCCATGCTGATTCCCACACACTACACAAACAGCTCTACTATATCCATGCTGATGGCCAGACATTACACACACAGCTCTACTCCATCCATGCTGATTCCCACACATTACACACACAGCTCCACTCCTTCCATGCTGATGGCCAGACATTACACACACAGCTCTACTACATCCATGCTGATTCCCACAAATGACACACACACAGCTGTACTACATCCATGCTGAATCCCACACATTACACACACAGCTCTACTACATGCATCCTGATTCCCACAAAGACATCCCAGATATAACCAGCACAGCAGACTCCTGATACAGTGATTTGCCCCATGTCATGTAATTCCTGACCCCACCCACACAGGTGATTACATGATGGTGATATCATCACATGCCCTGGTAGCTGCTGTCAGCTTATCCAATATTCAGTACTTTCTACCAAACTCCAGAATGGCTCCTCCCACAGAAGTGATGTCACTGCAGGTCCTTCAGCCCGCTTGATCTCTGTGGTGGCAGGTTGGTGTCTCCTGTCTGGACCACTCAGTTGTGTCTGAGATAATAACGGCTTAGTTGCATTCTCATTTTGATATTTTTGTCCTACCCTTCCAAGAGCCCTAACTTTGTTCTTCTTCTGTCGGTCAGGCTCTGCATTTTATATATGCTGTAGAACTAGTGATGACATCATCGGGGCAGAGCAGGAGAAGCACCCATACACATGCATACATATAACGGACAAGTGGTCATTAATAGTTTGATGTTACAACAAACTGGCAAGGGCAGTAATTTTCAGTGAGAAAAAAAATGTACAACGCATAACTCACAGTAAAAAAAAGCCAAGTATGCATCCCCTGATACATTGTAGGTCAGACTCAATCATCATGTTCCTTGATAACATGCAGAGAGCCAGGTTGCAATAAGACAATGTCAAGAAAAAAATAAAAAACTAGCCCGCGCTACTTTTTGAAAAAATTCCCAGGAAAAGTCATCACCATAGATACCATATATCCTTCTTTATTTTAGTGCAACGCGTTTCGTCGCTTTCCGCTTTCAAGCACATACATGTATCATAACCACACTCTTTATATATAAATACATAAAATTTCATTACCTCCATATTGGCGTCATATTCTCCTCCCCCCATCCGGTCATGTGACTCATCCACCAGATCACGCGATCTCGTGTCACACGTTGCGCACTGGCGTCAGGTCGTCACCTGAATACGGGAAGTACGCTCACATGACAAGTCACATGACCGGATGGGGGGAGGAGAATATGACGTGGAACGCGTTGCACTAAAATAAAGAAGGATATATGGTATCCATGGTGACGACTTTCCCTGGGAATTTTTTCCAAAAAGTAGCGCAGGCTAGTTTTTTAGTTTTTCTTGATGTTGTCGATCCAGTGGGTCCCACAAGATAGTGGGACACAGAAGCCGAGCAGCTCTCCTGAGGAGCCAATCAGGAATTCTGGAAACGGAAGGGACTACTGACTAAGGACAAATAGTAAAGCGCACTTGGATGTGATAGTGGAGCTCCTTTAAAGAGCCCCACTATACACCGGGTAAGTCCATATTTGTTTTAACCCATTGGGGATACTCCTCTGCCATAAGAAGCGCTACCCTAATATATTTCTTGTATCTCTAGGTTGCAATAAGAGGGAGCAATTGTTCAGTGCAGACTAAAATGCAGCCACACACCTCAAACCAAATTAAGGAAGAGGTGACTGCAGACAAAATAGTCTGTATGTGTGAACCAATAACAAAGATATCAGCCATAGATAGGTACGTCACTGTACAGGATTTCAACCCATACTGGCAAAGCAGTGGATTGCCCTGTATTACTGGCATGACACCCGTCTCCCTCCACATCTACAGCAGAAGGCACGCAAAAAAATACTGATAAATGCGGGTGTCAGTTAGCATTTTGGCCAAAACACATAAGCTGACGGGCCACAGCAAGGCCACGCTGCATACTTCAGAACCTAGACTATCTAGATTAAAATCAAAGAAGTGATAGAAAAAATTTACAAAGACATAACTCACAGAAAAAGAAGTCAATTATGCATCTCCTGATATTGCTCTCTGCATGCTATCAGGGAACATGGTGTTTGAGCCTGACCTGCAACGTATCAGGGGATGCATACTTGGCTTCTTTTTCTGTGAATTATGGTTTCCAGTAAAGACTTAGCTCAATCTTTTTTGGCCACAATTATTCCCTGTCAGGGCGTAGCTAAAGCTTCATGGGGCCGGGTGCAAATGTTTATCTTGGGGCCCCCCAACTTCTCTTAAACCCTTAACGCAGAAGCGTAACTTGAAGCTTCTAGGCCCCAATGAAAAACCTGTAACAGGGCTGCCAAATATAATGCTTTATTCATAGTACTAGGCACCCTATATGGAGAAGAGAGGCCTTATGGGCCCCCTAAGGCTCCAGGTGCAACCGCATCCCCTGCATCTCCTATAGCTACACCAGTGTTTCCAGTTACTTTTGCCCCTAACCATCTCAGACATGTTGCCCACACTGTAGTCAAGGTCACAGTCCCGACTAATTTAGCACAACTTTTGCAGACCCACTTCTTAGTTTCAATCTTATACCTGACCCACTATGCTGCACCACTGAGGAGATGGTACATGTAGCAAGGACATATACCTCTCACTAGTACTTGCAGCTTTGACTAAACCAGCTCTTTCATCCACACTAATGCAGCAGTTACCGATAGGTAAATTCTGTGTTAATGCAGTTAACAACATTAGTTTAGTCAGAGTCACAAGAACAAACCAGATCTCTTGCCACAACAATCTATGGTGCCTTGGTTGGTTGTGGGAATCAATGTGGATGCCTGCATTATCATTTACATAAATCTGTCAAAACATCAGAAATAGTTTAATGCTGCCAGAATTAATTAATGAAAATAATTTATACAAGAATCCAGAAATTGGAAGAGTATAAATAATTACAGGAACACTTGTAATTCCTGTAATACAAAAAGATTTCTGAAAACTATGCTTATATACATACATCAAATTCTTTTGACAACTTTTGTAAATAATGAGCAGGTGCCAATGTCCAGGTATTTGTCTAACATATTTTAACCCTTTAACGCTACAGGACATACAGTTACGTGGGTTGCCGTGCGGGTGTCATGGCAGCCGTGTGCCTGAAAGGCATGGCTTGATAGAATACCTGTCAGAGCGCAGTATAATGTAATGCTTTGGCATTATATCATACTGCAGGAGCGATCAAAGCATCGCATGTTCTTATCTCCTCTGGGGACTAAAAAAAAAGTAAAAAGAAATATAAAATAAGTTTTACAAATATTAAAAAAATTATATAAAGTAATAAAAGTAAAAAAAAAAAACCCTTTTGCCATATTTATAATAAACGAACCTAAATAATAAAACAAAAATATTACGTCCATAAGAGTCCAATCTATCAAAGTAATGCATTATTTACCCTGTATGGTGAAGGGCGTTGGAAATCAAAATAACAAACACCAGAATTCTGCTTTTTTGATCACCCTGTCTCCAAGAAAAAAATGTAATAAAAAGCGATTAAAAAGTTGTCTGCACTCCACAATAGTACCAATGGAAACTACAAGACATCTTGCATAAAATGAGTCATCACAAAATTATGTAGACTGAAAAATGAAAAAGATATTACAGTCAGAAGATGGCAGCAGAAAATGATTTAAAAAGATTAAATATCTTTGAAAAAAATTAAAGCAGTACAGCAAAAAAAAAAAGGTTTAAATTTGGCATCGTAGTAATCATACTGAACCATAGAATAAAGGCATCATGTTATTTTTGCTGTAGTGAATATGCCGTAGAAACAAGACGCACTCAAAAATGGCGGAATTTCATTTTTTTTCTATTTCAATCCACTTAGAATTTTTTAGAAGGTTTTTACTACATTATATGGTACATTAAATAGTACCATTAAAAATACAACTCATCCCACAAAAATCAAGCTCTCAGACAACTATGTCGATGGATAAATAAATGATTGAATGATTTTTGTAAAGGGGGAGGAGAAACTGCTAATGAAAAAAAGGGCCATGCCCTTAACGGGATTCAACAGTTGCTCTTAACATCTGGGAAGGTACAATAATTTTTTTAAGGATACAGTATTTTAATAAGTGATAGAATGGTACATCTGCACTGTTTACAGGAGAGCAGGTAGCAGTCTGCACACCTCTATGGTTTGTATAGTGTACACAATATACATTCTTCCTGGGATAGCAAGATGCTTCTTTGCCACACAGAATTCATGTCTATGAACTTCAGGAATGTGACATGTGGCATGCAAGAGGCTGATTTATCTCCCTTGTTTTCCTCCCGTGTCTCTATCTCTCGAGCTTCTCCTGCAACTTCTCCTCATTGAGCCCAAGACACCTGGCTGACCAGCTCAATCACTAATGAATAGCAAAGGGAAGGGCAAAAGGAGTAGACTTGTAGGTAGGGGGAAGCTGTCAGCAGTACTATGGAGAACAGTGCTGTGAGAATGCCAGGGTTGTCTGAGCTATGTGCTCTGTGAGAGTTGTCACAGAGGAGACAGTGGTTTCGCAAAGCATGTGAGATGCAACAATTCCAGAATAATAGACTGAAAATCAGTCACATTCTCAGCATGGGAAGTCCTCTGCATGGTCATTACATCAGTAGAAGACCAACAAACGGTTAGAAAAGGAGAAAGACAGCTACTATTGGTAAACAACTTTGGATACTTTCAATGCAAAGCAGGATTCCTATAGATATAATGCCTCAGCCTCTTGTTAATTATATAATAAAAAAATCTCCCAGAATACCTCTTTAACTGATTAGAAATAATGAGTGAAGCCAGACTACCCTTTGAGCAAAGGAAATTTACCCTAAAATGCTACTGACAGTTTGAAAATGCAGTTGAAGTGTAAGGACAGCTTCAGACAGAGTTTTCAACAAATTCATCTACGGGACTTACTATCACTCAAATTGGAGCTAAGTTTGAAGCAGATAAAACTGTTCAGAATGTCCACAAGAAATGTTTCAGAAGACCACAAACATTGACGATCCACACAAAGCAAGAAAGGTGGATGGAAACGTATCTCCAGAGTACAAGGAAAATCTGTGTGCAAGTGGTTCGTTGAAAAGGAAATTCAAAGGTATTACTTTTTAGTTTTGAGAAGACAGGTAGCAGTCTTTCTTTCTATACAGAGTCTCGTGTGGCGCAAAGTGATAAGACACGAAAAACAGCTGTGTTTCGGTCGAAACGTTGCATACATTTTATGGAGGAAAAATAAAGCTTACAACTTTTATCTACAAGTATTTTGCCAAAGTTAGTTCCTGAGTGCTGCACCTATTCGTGTATTTGGATATGGAGGGCTAAAGGGTCCTAAGCCCTATAACAAGGAGCTAGCACCTCGGTTGATTGCTTACCCACAGTGTGGAGCTACTTGGAGTGCTGCTGACAAATCTTTCTTTTGGATAGCTACCCGTGTGATACAATTGACCAGTACACTACTGTACACTATTTTTACAACTTTTTGGGAGGAGCACAATATTTCCCAGATTTGTTGTTTTATTCTCATATAATTTGTGGGGCTTTGGCTGCATTGAGATTTTGGGGCTAGATTACACGCAGAGGGGAGGATGATACCCATCGGCGTGCGACTATACCACAAGGGATATCTGCCATACAAATAGTAGAGCATAACATATATATTAAAGAAAAAAGGCTCTAATTGATATTAGATGAGTCAATGAGTCCAGAACAGATCTGCCAGGACTTCTACAAAGATCTAAACTTTTCATGTGTCCTGGATGCTCAACTTGTCAATTCCTCCGATCTATGGATTTCATTTACCTTTGATTTCCATTGAGATACGGTGGATGCAGTTGATTGGAGCCAATGAAATGATTTTAAGGATTTGGCTGCCATTATGAGATGGGTAACAAGGTTGGACACTGAAGGTTTATAATTTGAAGAGGGCTTAGAAAGAATCATACAGTCAAGAAAAAGTCTAAAATTGCAACTATTTGAGGAGGGCCTAGAAAGAATCATACAGTCAGGAGAGAGTCTAAAATTGCTACCAGTCATGTCCCGTATTGTTTATTCCACTTGGTTTCAGAATGGTTTCAGGGCTGAGCATGACCACCAGATGTAAACTAAGGATCTCACATCCTCTCTGCAGCGCCACCACAGGTTAGAGTCAGAGAGTTTATAGGTGAATAGCCATTCAGGTGATTTATACCATATGATTAATAATTTGTAGTGCTTTTCTTGTAGCCTGCGCATTTAGAATGACCATGTGAGCTACCCCAAATCACTTTCACCTCTCTGTCAGATAACTTAAAGGGGTTGTCCCGCGGCAGCAAGTGGGTCTATACACTTCTGTATGGCCATAATAATGCACTTTGTAATGTACATTGTGCATTAATTATGAGCCATACAGAAGTTATAAAAAGTTTTATACTTACCTGCTCCGTTGCTAGCGTCCTCGTTCCCATGGAGCCGACTAATTTTCGCCCTCCGATGGCCAAATTAGCCGCGCTTGCGCAGTCCAGGTCTTCTCCTGTTCTCTATGGGGCTCCGTGTAGCTCCGTGTAGCTCCGCCCCGTCACGTGCCGATTCCAGCCAATCAGGAGGCTGGAATCGGCAATGGACCGCACAGAAGAGCTGCGGTCCACGGAGGAAGAGGATCCCGGCGGCCATCTTCACCGGTAAGTATAGAAGTCACTGGAGCGCGGGGATTAAGGTAAGCGCTCCGGTAAGCTTTCTTTAGGTCCCTGCATCGGGGTTGTCTCGCGCCGAACGGGGGGGGGGGGGGGGGGGGTTGAAAAAAAAACAAAAACGTTTCGGCGCGGGACAACCCCTTTAATGTTAAGTTCCTTTTCCCAAGAGATTATGAATGCTGGCCTGAGGATAGTTTGTGGAGCGATAAATTTCCTTTTAAAGACAGATAATTTTCTACTAGAACTGCAACAAGCTAATGTGAAGCATTCTAGCTTAAAGAACGGCTGGGAAGAAGGAAACTCTTTGCTGAATTGTTCAAGGGTTTTAAAGAGGTGTAAACTTAGCAAGCAGTTGAGAGGGAGGCTGCTGTTTAAGACAACAGTTTCTCTAGTAGTTGCTTGCTCTTCACCCATCCTACATAGGACCATGCTCACAGCCACACATTTTGCTGCGATTTCTTTTCATTGGGAACTGTGAGGGATTAGCGTTTAGGATCGGTAGCAACCTGGGCATAAGCAGTCAGAGACAGTGACACAAGGGATAAAGTCTTTAGTCCAGGCTTTGCCTGGGTTTATTTCCAAGCAAACAAAGCAAAATACAGGCCTTTACTTCAGGCCAACATAAAGTAAATCCTGCTTGTCTGAGCACTTACTATACATGGAGCGTCCCTGTCTACACACTGGTAACCGATTGGTATCTGCGCACAGCCAGCCAGGCTCTTAGACCTGCAAAGGTCTCAGCTCTCCTCCTCCAGGACCTGTAGGCCCAGGCTTTATAAGGCCTGGTACCAGCCTCACCTGGTACGTGGGAGTGGCCATCCCACCCTTCGCTTTGACCACTCCAGGAAAAGCCGGCCCGGATTATGTGGCTTGGAGCCACTTACACACTACAACGTGTCAGTAACTTAATGTTACTGACACCATACTGCCGGCTTCCTCCACTGAGCCCAGGCTGCTCGGTGGCACGTATCTGCCCAAGTGCTCCCCAAAGCCTCATAGGAGAGCATCCTAGGCAAAATATATCTGCCCTCCAGCACTTTGCCGGTCACTGTCTCACAGAACCTATACATAAATATCATCACAGCTAGGTGTTATCTATATGCTAATGACATTTATTAAAATAAACTTATTTGCATTTAAAAAAGGAGCAGTTTGTATAACTTGAATAGATACTTGAGGCCTTAATTTTTGTGGGTAAAGTTGAACATTTTTAGGAATCAATTTAAGATGCATGGATGCATTTATATCAGCATTTAATTTTTTACATTAAATTTCACCTTAGGGATCCTGCACACTTGCTTTTTTCATGTGCGTTTTTTCACGCAATATCGCTGCATTTTTTTCACGTGATTGTCAATGGGACTTTCTAATGTCAAAAACGCATTGCACAAAAAATGCAAAGCACCCACTCGCGATGCCTTTTTGACATTAGAAAGTCCCATTGACAATTGCGTGGAAAAAAATGCAGCGATATTGCATGAAAAAAATGCGCAAGAAAAACGCAAGTGGGCAGGAGCCCTTAACCCCTTCAAGACCAGATTTTTTTTGCCTTTTATTTTCATTTTATCTACCCAGTTTTCAAACAGCCATAACTTTTTAATATTTTCAACAACATAGCGGTACGAGGGCTTCTTTTAGACAAGGTGCATTTTATTTTTAATGGTACTATCTAATGCACTATATAATGTACCTAAAAAAAACGTTTAAACCTTTTAAATGAAGTAAAATATAAAAAATGCGGTTTTATTTCAAAGGGAGGGGTCAGCTTTTATGGAAAGAAGGGTGTACTAGAAAAGAGAAGTGCACTTTTTTCTGTGGGTCTGGACAGTTATGGCAATACTCAATACATGGTTTAATTTTTATGTTTTACTAGTTTTAAAAAGTAAAGAAACTTTTTTTTTCAAACAAAAATTGCTTTCTGTAACCATATTACTAGTACCGTTTTGGGGTACACACTAGAGATGAACGAACGTACTCGTCCGAGCTTGATGCTCGTTCGAGTATTAGGGTACTCGAGATGCTCGTTACTCGAGGCGAGCATCACGCTATATTCGAGTCAATTCCATTTTCTTCCCTGAATGTTTTGCGCCATTTTCTGGCCAATAGAAACGCAGGGAAGGCATTACAACTTCCTCCTGTAATGTTCCAGCCCTATCCCACCCCCCTGCAGTGAGTGACAGGCGAGATCAAGTGACCCCCGAGTATTTAAAGTGGGGCCGCCCGCGGCTCGCAACAGACACACACTGGGAGAGATCAGGGACAGTGCTGGTGCTTATTAAGGGATAGTGTTAGTGTAGGATCCTGTGTACAAGAACCCCAACGGTCCTTCTTAGGGCCACATCTGACCGTGCGCATTACTGTTGTGGCTGCTGGTAGCAGTTTTGCACAAATTCTTTTTTATATCAGGCTGTGCAAGCCATTATAGCTATAGCGTTCTCAGGCTGCAGTCTATACTACATAGTATAGGGAAAGTGCTGCTGAGATAGGGACAGTGGTAGTGTAGTGTAGGATCCTGTCTCCAAGAACCGTTATGGTCCTTCTTAGGGCTACCGCTGACCGTCTAAATTTTACAGGGCTCTGCTGGGAGTTGTAGTGCATCACTATTGCGCAGCTAGGCCTGTTTGCAGCCTTCCGTATAATTTTTTTCTCCCTGGAGTTTGGTTTACAATACGACAAAGTGTACGCAAACAATTCCATAATTATTTACACCGGTCTGTGTCCGCAGTGAATTAGAGACGCACAGCGTACGGCCACAGCGACTGATAGAGGAGAAGTGATATACACACTATATAGCCTGTATTCGTTTACCAAAAAAAACCAAAAAGCTCCTCGGTTGGGCTACCTTTGACCGTCTAAATATTACTGTGTGTCTGGTGGGAGTTTTAGTCCATCACCATTGCAGTTAGGCCTGTTTGCGGCCTTCCTGACTATTTTTTTCTGCCTGGAGTTTACCTTACTATACCGCTCTCAGCGACAAAGTGTACGCACATAATTCCAAGATTATTTACACCAAAAAAAAGCGACATTTACCTTTGTCAATCTGTGTATGATATTAGTCCTCCTCCTCCTGCTCCTCCTCCTGAAACATCATGTCATCACGCTGAACTGCCAATTTTTCTATGGCCCAAAAGGCTGTGATTTCAATTTTTTAACAATTTTTCAAAGCATTGATACTTTAACATGAACCAATTTTTTTAACAGGGTTGCCTCCAGGCTCTGTTACAAATTAAGCAGCAGCGAGCTGTATCTTTCAATAAATATTTATGGGTTTCACCTGCCCTCTCGGTTGAGCAATGTTTCAGGGGTACATATGTTCTCTTGCAACACAAATTTTTCAGGCCCTCATATATACTCTTATCTAACAAATTTTTACGGCCCTCGCCTACACTCATGGTACCCCAATGTTTCGGGGGTTCGCCTATACTCTTTCGACAGAAATGTTACTGGGGTCTGCCTATACTGCTGCTACATAAATGTTACAGGGGTCTGCGTATACTTCTGCTACAAAAATGTTACTGGTCTCTGCCTATACTTCTGCCACGTTAATGTTACAGGGGTCTGCCTATACTTCAGCTACAGAAATGTTACAGGGGTCTGCCTATATTGCTGCTACAGAAATGTTACTGGGGTCTGTCTATACTGTTACTACAGAATTGTTACTAATACTGGGCTCTGCCTATACTGCTGCTACTTAAATGTTACAGGGTTCTCCCTATACTTCTGCTACTGAAATGTTACAGGAGTCTGCCTATACTGCTGCTACATAAATGTTACAGGGGTCTGCGTATATTTCTGCTACACACATGTAACTCGGGTCTGCCTATACTGTTTTCCCATTGTGGTGTTCTACCTATGTGGTCCCCAATAAAACCCAGACTGACTAGGGGATGGAAAGTGGGCTGAGGCCAACATGTATTTTCTCTCACGTTACCACAGCTATCTGGGGCACTTCAATGGGATTTCCTTATGTACCGTCTGTGGGTTCCTGGGAGCCACCCATGCTGTGGGTGCACACAGACTTCCCATAGTGGAGTTGTACCTGCCTGGCATTTTAAATAAAACCCAGACTGACTAGGGCATGGAGTGTGGGCCGAAGCCAACATGTATTTTCTCTCACGTTACCTCAGCTATCCAGGGCACTGCAATGGGATTTCTTTATGTACCTTCTCTGGGTTCCTGGGGCCCACCCATGCTGTGGGTGCACACAGACTTCTCATCGCGGTGTTGTACCTGCCTGGCACTGTAAAAAAAATCCAGACTGACTAGGGCATGGAGTGTGAGCCGAAGCCAACATGTATTTTCTCTCACGTTACCACAGCTATCCGGGGCACTGCATTGGGACAAACAAGAGGAGCGATACAGCGCTGATGAGACGTTCACAGCTACGCTAGCATCGGAGTCCACTCTAGGCCCGCGACTGCTGAGGGTTTGTGCAGAGTCCTATGTCCTGGGTGCAGTGAAAGTCCGCTTCCTGCCTACAATTGCTGAAGCTCTTGGCCGAGGCCTATGTCCCGGGGGAACTGCAGCGGCGCCAGGTTGGGCCTGTGGAACTTTTTCCTGGCTAATGCAGGCTTTGGAGTGGTGAAAGAAAACGTAACGGATTTACTGAGACCTTCCCAGGAGTGCTAGCATCGAAGTCCGCTTCATGCCTACGATTGCTGAAGCTGTTGGCCGAGGCCTATGTTCTGGGGGAACTGCAACTGCGCCAGGTTGGGCCTGTGGAACTGTTTCCTGGCTAATCCAGTCTTTGGAGCGGTGAAAGTGATTTAATGAGACCTTCACAGGTGTAGTAGCATTGAAGTCCGCTGCATGCCTACGATTGCTGAAGCTGTGGGCCGAGGCCTATGTCGTCGGTGCAGTGTAAGTCTGCCATGTTTGGCCACTCTGATTTCTTCATTGTTCATGTCTTGGGTTGCCTAAGACCCACCTATGCTGTTGGTGCACACTGACTTCCCATCGCGGTGTTTGACCTTTCTGGCACAAAGACACTGACTGACTTGGGTAGGGGGCAGAGTGCAGATGGCTTTCCCCTTGCGGTGTCAATTGAGCTCTCCGACACCTAGACAGAATGAATACTGTGTGGGCACATGGATTCCCCATAGCTATGTAACTCATGCCCACGTTTGCAGCTCCTGACGGAGGTTGGCACTTTATTGGAATGAAGATAGAACGTCAATTTCTCATTGATTCTCAACTGCATTGTGGGCTATAGCCCCCCCCCCACCCGCCTTTTAAAGAAGGTCGCTACCTGGCCCTACCAACCCTCTGCAGTGTGTGTCTCCGGTTCCTACTTATCGCAGACACACTTATAAATAGACATGAGGGTGGTGTGGCTATGCAGCCAGCATGTGGCATGAAGGCAGCTGACCGGTGCCCAAAAATCGCCCAAAAATCTGCTCCTAGCCGCGTTTCATTAGAAACGGGCCGGAGCTGTCCAGCGCATTGCATTCAATGGAGCCAGCAATACAGCCGGCTCCATTGAAAGCAATGCGCTGCGGGCGAGTGTGGGATGAATTGTCGGGAAGGGCTTAAATATATAAGCCCTTCCCTGCAATTCATCCAGAAAAGTGTTAAAATAAAAAAATATATATATACTCACCTGCTCCCGGCTGCCGGAGTTCCGCGCGGCCGGCCTGCAGTGGGTGTGAAGGGGGTGTGAGTCAGACCTGCCTCTGATTGGCTCAGCGCTGAATTGCCGGCTCCGTTGAATTCAATGGGCAAACATCGTTCTCTGCCACAGCTGTTACAGCTGTGGCAGAGAAGAATGATGTGTCTTCTATATGTTCTTAATGGGGTCGGCGCTGCTGCCGCCGGCCCCATTAAGCGCATATAGAGAACAGAACAGGAATCGCAGATCGCAGATAGGTGCGATCTGCGATTTCTGTTCTATAATTTATCGGACGAGCGCATAAAAAGCGCTCATGTGTCCGATACCATTGCAAAGCAATGGTTTTAAAAAATCGCCGGACGCATGCGCATGCGCAAATCGCGCGAAAAAACGCCCGTCTGACTAAGGCCTCACACTGTTCATTGTGTGGGATGAATGATTCTGTGTTTTAGTAGTTCAAACTTTTACAAGCATGTCAAGGCTTTTTTCTTTGTTTAGATTTTATGGCAAAAAATTGAAAGGGGATTTTCTTACTTTTAATATTCTTTTTTATATTTTTGAAAATGTTATTAAACTTTTTTCTACATTTTGTTTAGTCACAATACGGGACTTGAACCTGCGACCACTTAGTTACCTATACTATATACTATAGTACTTCAGTATTGTGGTATATAGTAATTTTCAATGTTGCCTATTAACCTCTGCCACATGTAGCAAGAAAATGGATGTAAGGACAGCGCTCCACCCACTGGACAATGGCTCTAACAAATGTGAATACAAATCGGACTTATCCGCCAGGTCCTGGTTAGCGTATAATAAATCCAGATGGAAATCCATGCCCTCGTTTCACCAATCCCTGTGTTGGCAGGGAAGAGCTGGCCACAGCCCGTTGTATCCCTAAAGATAGGGCTCGACTACCAGAAAGTGGTAGGCAGTGCAAAAAAGAAAAAAGGGGACTCAGAGCTCCACGAAACGGGTCCAAACCAGATATTATATAGATCAAATTAAAGACCTTTTAATGAAAATAACATAACATATGCAACGCGTTTCGTCGTGGTGAATGCGACTTTTTCAAGCATATCCAAACCTGCAGTGCAATCAATTTAAACAAAGAATGCGTGACTTACAACAATCAATAGACCAATCCTGAAGGTACGTACGCGCGGACCTTCAGGATTGGTCTATTGATTGTTGTAAGTCCCGCATTCTTTGTTTAAATTGATTGTACTGCAGGTTTGAATATGCTTGAAAAAGTTGCGTTCACCACGACGAAACACGTTGCATATGTTATGTTATTTTCAATAAAGGGTCTTTAATTTGATCTATATAATATCTGGTTTGGACCCGTTTCGTGGAGCGCTGAGTCCCCTTTTTTCTTTTTTGCACTGTCTGCCACATGTAGGGCTTCATAGGTATTCATACATGACAGTTTTTAGAACCTTTACTAGGCCCCAGGCTGCCATAATAATCCATCAGCACCCTACGATTGTGTTGCAGAATGTGCCAATTGGATCTAAATAGTTAACGGCTGTGACTGGAGCTAACTCCAATCATGGCTGTTGCAGGTCGCTGAAGCAGCTGATAACCCCCAGGTATGAAGCAGGCTAGGCTCCTAAGCCCACTCCACACACCCTTCATAATCACATAATATATATTTACATTATCCAGTCAGAAAGTGGTTAAATGTTAGTACGCAGTTTGTTAATCTTATGTGGATACCAAATACTGCATGCACACATTTAACTATTTAACAACTACAATTTAATGTTACTTATAAAAAGTAGTCCAGCTGTTTAGTCCATTAAGGGACTTTAAAACATTTTTAAAATTATCATGTAATACTGTAATTCTTTATTACATAAAATTATTGTCTGTGCTTAGATTCTTATTTAAATTATTACTGGACAGACCTGGACACATTTGGTAGGATCACAATATCAGACTTGCAGGATTAGTTTCAAAGGTAGATTTGCAGTGATTGTGCACTCACATTTCCTCTCCCCATGTCTGTTGAAAAGCAACACAATCAAGCATAGTTCCGCACAGGGGGCGATATAACCTAGGACTGACTCCAGCAGCCATGTTGCTTTGTGACTAAAGTAAGAGAAAAAGGTTGTAAGTTATGTTCATTGTAGTTCCTCACATGTCATAACTCACAGCTAGTTGTCTTTTCGAACACTGGCACCTGTACCTCAGAAAACATTATACCCCTAGTAGACAGCCACCAGTAATGACCTACCATTATCCTTCAGAGAACGTCATTCCTACCTCAGTCACTGCTCTATAAAATTGATTGTAACTTTGGCAATTACCAATGCTCTCCCTCTTACTTAATAATGTCACAACCCAATTATCCAATTAAACTATGTAATGTAGCACTTGTATCTCCTCATATAGTAGCCCGGTCTGAAAACTACTGGAATACTCCATTTCTCTTGTTTTAGTAAGGGGCACTCAGTGGCACACTTGGTGAATCCTTAAAAAAACAGGTAAAGAGCCGTAATAATCAGGTGGTTAGCTGACAGAAGCAAAGATTTGGTGACTCCTGCTAAAACTGGGTGAATTGACGTGTGTAATAAACTTAGACAATATTTGTGATTCATTTTTCTTTAAGAAGACCAACTTGAAGACAGCACTCAAAGGGGAATTGATCTGAAACACTTCTAATGTTGTATTGGTAAATCGAAAGAATTGTATTTGGTGTCATCAGTAGAGATGAGCGAACGTACTCGTCCGAGCTTGATGCTCGGGCGAATATTAGGGTGTTCGGGATGTTCGTTATTCGTAACGAACACCACGCGATGTTCGGATGTTCGGGTTACTTTAACTTTCTTCCCTGAGAAATCATTTCTATATGCGCTCAATGGGGCCGGCGGCAGCAGCGCCAACCCCATTGAGAACATATAGAAGACAAATCCTTCTTCTCTGCCACAGCTGTAACAGCTGTGACAGAGAAGAACGATGTTTGCCCATTGAATTCAATGGAACCGGCAATACAGCCGACTCCACTGAATGCAATGGGCTGCCGGCGATCGCGGGATGAATTGTCGGAAAGGGGTTAAATATATAAGCCCTTTCCTGCAATTCATCCAGAAATGTGTAAAAATAAAAAATATATATATACTCACCTGGTGCCGACAGACGGAGTTCAGCGCGGCAGGCTGCAGTTCTCCTGAACTGCTCTGAACAGCTGTGAGTAGTATTCAGCAGCCGGGGATTTAAAATATTTATATTTCCCAGAAAAAATATTGGAAAATGCATACAATAAAATAGCCAAAGAATCAGCTTTAGTTAGTGATAGAAAATCACCGATTAAAAAGAATAAGATAAATTCAAAAAATCCTGCCTTTTTAACAAAATTTAGTACTGATAGTTCCCAAATCAGAAATATTCTAAAAAAGCACTGGCCCCTTTTATCCCAAGACCCCTATTTATCTAAAAATCTTGAAAAAAACCCGTTATTAATTTTTAAGAGGAATAGAACAATACAGAATATCATATCCCCATCAAACCCAGATAAAAAACCGATCCAATATAAATATAAACGTACTGCATCATCCGGAGTGCATAAATGCCAACACATAAAATGTAAATGTTGCAAGGTAATTACGAATAAAAAAACAGAGATCCTTTATGATGAGAGTGATAAAGATAAAAATTTTTTGATTAATCAGCATTTGTCTTGTAATACGACCAGAGTAATCTACCTGATCGAATGTCCGTGTAGATTTAGGTATATCGGTCGGACGAAAAATAAACTAAAAACAAGAATAAACAATCATAGACTGAATATTAAGAAGAATCTACGCACACATAGCGTATCCCGACATTTTAATGATGTACATAATGCTGATTTTTTAAAAATGACCGTTACCCCAATAGAACATATAGTAACCGACTCCATTAGTGAATTGAGGAAACGTGAAATGTTTTGGATCCATAGATTAAATACGCTATGCCCCCATGGCTTAAATGAAGTACTGGAAAAAATATGATAATTAACTAGTATTTATTTTAGTTTGAGATATAGAATATGGGATCTTAATGTTAATGAATTGTGGGTGGGTAGTTATATTTAATCCTTTATACATAGAATAAATTATGGGATCATAATATTAGTGAATTGTGGGTGGGTAATTATATTTAACCTTATCTGCATAGAAAAATTAATTTGGTTTCATATAAAGATTATTATTACCATTAAATATAGAGGACATA
Source organism: Eleutherodactylus coqui (assembly GCF_035609145.1). Taxonomy (NCBI): domain Eukaryota; kingdom Metazoa; phylum Chordata; class Amphibia; order Anura; family Eleutherodactylidae; genus Eleutherodactylus; species Eleutherodactylus coqui. The sequence goes on along the minus strand of NC_089840.1, from coordinate 179,901,541 downwards.
CATTTTTATAACGGAAATTTTTTTTTTTTTTTTTTTTTATGATATTTTCTATAATATTTATAATACGTATGAAACTCCTATATAATTGTGCATAGGTTAAGGGGGTGAAATTAGTTTATATATAGATTAGTTTAGTTTTGTATGATAGGTAATATTTAATATTAGTGTGTAGAATGTTTTTCTTGTATAAAAGGTTTTTATAGAAAAAATTTTTTCTTTTTATACATTATTTATATAATATATTATGACTGTTAAAAGTTATTAGCGGTATTGAGGTTTAAGCGCCTATTATATGTAACATATGTTTATAATCTATTTTATATTGTTATGGAGGATATATAAGATGTTTGTAGATAATTTATTCTTGCAAAGTTTATTCATTATTTTTATCATGTGAATAACGTTACTATGAGGATGTTTAATGAAAAATTTTAATGTTTAAAACCTAGCATAAAACAGGTGTCTACGCACATTGGTGAGAGATTACTGTCCCGTAGTGATCCAAATGAAGTTTTATGTATGTACACGGATCGCTAAAGGGCGTTCCTAGTGTGTTACCTAGACAACGTATAGAGTTAACTGGGAGGCTACTATCACGCCCCTGTCTAATTAAGCAGCTATGTGTTAATTAGCTGTGTTCACCTCGTGACTATACTAATGCCTATTTATGTTGTGGGTCAGTCGGAGTTGTGTAGAGCTTGAGAAAGGTAGTTGTATCTACTGAAACGCGTTGCTCGAAGATCCCTGTATGTGTTCCCAATAAAAAGAAGGAATTGATTATCCTGGATCAGAGTCTGATATCCCTAGGAGCGCGGACAGCCGTTTTTTCTTCCCTGTGGTTCGCCTGCTGAATAAGATGCCTCTGAATGGTCACAGCCTGACCAATCAGAGGCCAGCCCTCACTCACACCCATTCATGAATTCATACTGAATACTACTCACAGCTGTTCAGAGCAGTTCAGGAGAACTGCAGCCTGCCGCGCTGAACTCCGTCTGTCGGCACCAGGTGAGTATATATATATTTTTTATTTTTACACATTTCTGGATGAATTGCAGGAAAGGGCTTATATATTTAACCCCTTTCCGACAATTCATCCCGCGATCGCCGGCAGCCCATTGCATTCAGTGGAGTCGGCTGTATTGACGGCTCCATTGAATTCAATGGGCTAACATCGTTCTTCTCTGCCACAGCTGTTACAGCTGTGGCAGAGGAGAACTTGCTGTGTCGTTCCCATCATTTTCTTGAATTGCCAAGATTTTCACACATGAAAACCTTAGCGAGCATCGGCGAAATACAAAAATGTTCCGGTCGCCCATTGACTTCAATGGGGTTCGTTATTCGAAACGAACACCCGAACATCGCGGGAAGTTCGTTTCGAATAACGCGAACCCGAACATTTTGGTGTTCGCTCATCTTTAGTCATCAGTAATTTGTACAAACTCTGCTGTTTCTATATGTCTCACAGAGAAAACTATATTGTCTGTACAACCTATTCTCATACGGTTGATTTTTGAAGCAGTTAATCCTAAACTGATCAAAAAGCTATCACATAAAAGTTTTCCCAAGGCCAAGACCTGTGTATTATGGGAAATGCAAGGAAACATGAAGTACTAACCATCTAAGGCTAGAGAGTATTCTAAGTGGCTTCTACCTTGACACTGAAATCCAAGTCCCATGTGCTATGTAAGCTCGTGCTTCACTAGATGCAGTTGACCACTAAAACATCAGAATAGCTTAGCTTAGATAATCACAGCACTAGTAATTCCAATAAAATATCAATATTTATTTATCTTAAAAATTACAAGAAAAAATGCAATGTTTTGTCTGTCCGAGGCCTTTTCGAAGAAAAAAAATCACAACATATACGAACATAGCATGTGTACAAAACAATCTTCAAGAAAAGTGTACACTGTGGGGTCAGACGATCTCTGAGCGTTTTTAATGCTATTAATAAAGTTTTTGATTAATTTTAAACAATCTCTTTTATTTGTTTTTCACGATATAGAAAATACATTTTACATTTGTATTACAAACAATATTGGTTGTTCCAATTAGAAATCAGCAAGAATTCAATAAGAATTGGCCACGCAGGGCCTTGCATAGCAAAAATTATGAAGCTTCATAACACAAAGAACATGCATATTGATATTAGTGCTTAGCAGGGTAGCAGATTGTTTGTAAACTTGGAATGGGTGAATGGTTATGAACTTAAGTTGTAACGTTAACTTTTAAAGTATTACAGAAACTACGAGATGATCAGTTTTGTGTTGTAGATTGAGAATTGTATCGATGAGCCAGGGTGAGTTTCAGTGGTGGTAAGGGTTAAAGTGAGAAGTAAAGTGAAAAGGTCAGATCTTATTGAGGCGCGGTGAAATAATGGGTCCAAGGGTTCCAGACTGAAAGGAAACTCTCTCTGCTTGCTGTTTCCCATGCTATTAGTTCTTCGAATCTGAAGATCTGGGAGACTTTGTCTCTCCAGAGGTCCAGAGTGGGGGTTGCTTTTTCCCTCCAAAGAAGTGGGATGATAAGTTTAGCTGCCGACAAGAGTATTGTCGGGAGGTGTTTTTTCGATGGCGTGAACTGTGGGGTGGGCTTCCATAAGAGGACCTCTTCTGGGGTGAAAGTGTATGACGTTTTGCATATTTTATTTATTTGTTTGGTAATTTCCTCCCAGAAGGGTTTTATCGCGGGGCATTGCCACCAAATATGTAGAATAGAGCCCCTGCCGGCATCACACCTCCAACAGCTATTATTTGGCGAGAGGTTTGCTCTGTATAGATAGTCAGGTGTTTTGTACCATCTGGTTAGGATTTTAAACGAGTTTTCCTGAATCCGGACGCATCTGGAGAATCCATGTGAGTTGCTGAGGATTTTCTGGGTCTCTTTCTTGTTTAGGGAAATTTTTAGCTCGTTTTCCCATTCTCTAATATACCAGGGTTTTTCTGGGGCGTGATTGAGGAGTAGGTTCTTATACAGGAGGGACATGTTTTTCTTTGGAAGTGGTATAAAGGATAGATAAGTTTCATACCAGAGTGGGTCTCTTGTTCTATTGCCAAAAATTGTTTGAAATCTTTTGATAGAGTTGTATAGGTCTAGGTTCTCTATGAAACTGACTGGCTTGTCTGGAATTAATTTTTGGATTTGAGATGGATTAGTAAGACGATGTTTTTGATTAATTTTAGAGTAAGGTGCTTGTCTTTCTTTGTGTGGTTTAATATACATTACAGAATAATCTTATTTATAAGCTTTGATATATTTGGGATTTTTTTTTGTGTGTACTTCTGATCATTCTGGCCTTTTGGTCCAGTGGTGCGCAGATTGACCCTTGAATATTTCTTAGAGGTCCTTTACTATGTCATAGGGAATATATATGCATTAAAAATTATACACTAAAATCCAAAAAAGAAGAAAAAAATTACCTCTCTTGTCACTTGTTTTTTTGTTGGTTTCTTGGTCCTTTTATGTTGATTCTATAATAGAATTTTAATTAAATCTATAATAAAAGTTATATTTTAAGGGGTCCCACCCAGTGATTACGCTATATTCCCTTTTTGGGATCTCTTCCTCATAGGGGACTTTTTATCTATATAAAAGGCAATAAAATGTCTCTATGTGTCATGAAAAAAAGTCCTGCAGAAATTATTTTAGAAGATCAAGAAAAGAAAGTTAGGACAGGTAAACACAACAAACTTACTAAAAATCTTTGAGTCATTTAGAATTAAAACACTTTGGCTCTAAAGGGGACATTGTTAAACAGAATGGTGGGTAAGAATTAATATATTATTATACATCAGTTCACTCAAATCATAGAATTGTAGAGTTGAAAGGGCCACCAGGGTCATCGGGTCCAACCACCTTCTCAATGCAGGATTCACTAAATCATCCCAGACAGATGTCTGTCCAGCCTTTGTTAATTGAAAGGGAACTCACCACCTCCATGACCACCTGTTCCACTCATTTATTACCTTCACTGTCAGAAAGCTTTTGTCTAAGATCTAATTTGTGTCACCTCCCTTTCAGTTTCATCCAAAAGCCTTTGTAAATGACAATAGGGGTGATCCAACTGCAGTGTGATGGCCCTTCAAATATTTGTACACAGCTATTCAGTCTCCTTTCTGCCTTCTTTTTTGCAAGCTAAACATTCTCAGATCCTTTAACCATTCCTCTAGTTCTAAAAGTGACTGTATGTGGAATACATGGACAAAATACAGACTGAAAATATACCAATTTGAATGGGCACTAAGGGTCCAGTAGCTTTGAATGCTTAAGTGATATAGCTATTTTACAACTTTAGATGTGCAGAGGGGCCATTTAAGTGTTTCCTATTTGAATATTGATCTATGCCAATACAGTAAATTATACAGTCATGATGTGGAATTCATTAATTATTTTCAAACATGAAATGTAAAAGCATAACCCAGTGTTCTTTATTAGGACCTGTACTGTTACTTTAAAACTGTGAGTCCTGATGGCTGCAATATTTGGGTTGACTAGGGTAGGACATTGTTTTGTTTACACTCCTTAGATGTTTCAATTAACACTGCTCACATTATCTAAGAATGTCCAAGATTAGAGTTTTTTCCACCTGCAGTCAATACTGTGAGAGAGTCAATCATTGGCAATTATCTTCTGTCTACATAATCACCAGGACATAACATTAGGTTGGATCTAGTCTAGAACACAACAATGCAGACAATGGTATGTACATTTGCAGGTAAGGGTAAAATAAAGCTAAATCTAGACTTGCTTTGTCGGATTTATTGGCAATTCTGTCTGGTGCATCCAGCTCTATTTTGGGCATCATTAAATTGGAAACCAAAATGGAATCCTAATTACCCCATTATAATGCCATAGTGTCTATCAGATACCATTGGAATCGTCATACGAACAAAAGCCACAATGCATATATGAAGAGAGACTAACACAGGTCCATATATTCCAAAGACATTGTAACAAACTATCAAACAAATGATTCCTTTTCTACTCTCTGCTTTATAGCATTATTAACACAATATAGATATTGCACACTGTGATATCCTGTAATTACAATTTTCTTTACCAATATGATGTCAAAATCTTTAGCATTTAGAAAGGGCTGAACTTCACTCAACAAAATCTATTGAATTTCTTTAATGCCTGAAAGTCTGGTGGAAATGACACTTAATCAGATGTGTGCAGTGATATGCTAATGTGTTCATTACAGTAATTTAATTTTGAAACTCCTGTGAAGCGAGGCAAGTTTGTGATGCTTTATTGATGCGCCCAAGCATAATTTCAAAAGCGTTACAGAAAAGTTGTCAATTCTTTTAATGAGGTGCTTGAATCGGCTCTTATTCTTGAGATAATATAGTTTTTTCTCCCTTAAATATCTTAATTTATACATCAAATAACATTTTTCTAGTAATCAATATGAATGATTCTATTTGGACTGACAATTTCATCACCAGGAAAAGATCAATACCGTTTTAATAAAAAAAACATACTCTATATAACAATCATAGAAGACTGAGGAATAAAACACACTAGCCTTTAAGACAATTAACTCTTTGGAGTTGCAATTTTTCATTTTTTCGGCCTCGTTTTTTTCATCCTCTCCTTCCTATTTTTTTAACAACAGAATTGTATGAGGAATTATTTTTTGCAGGATAAGATTTATTTTTAATGGCATCATTTAATGTATTGAAAAAAAAGGTGTGAAGTTCAAAATTCATTGCAAACCCCCACACCACGCACTACAGATAAGGTTCCTTGTGTAAATTGGGTTGGGAGATGTCTGGCACTTATGACATCCAGATGGTAGAGAATATTTTCATTACTCACATGCACATTCGGACTGGTCTTGCATAGACTTCATCCTAGTGAACAACAAGGCCTACTAGCACCTATTACAAAGATTTGGATTTCTAGACCATGGAGTGCATTACCTATATGATGGACTTCTCGCTAGAGATGTGTTGCACCTTACTAAGACAGGTAAACAATTTATTTGGCAGGCACCTTGCTACACTCATCAGGAGAGCTTTAAACTAAAACAATATGGGAAGGGAAGTGAAAGGGCAGGCACAAATACAGCTAATAAATACAATTGAAAACCTTGCTATTAGAAGTGGAAGAAAGAACAAAACTTCTTAAGGGAAGTAGAGGAACAAGAGACACTAATCACAAACTAAAATGTTTCTACACAAATGCACAGAGCATGGGAAACAAAAAAAAGGAATTGGAGCTTCTAACACAGGAAACGAAATATGACATCATAGCAATCACGTAATCTTAGTGAAATGATATAAATGACAGGAATACAAGTCTTGAAATATACAATTTATTTACAAGAAACATACATAATTAGAGAGGAGGAGTTTCATTGTATGTTAGGAAAGAACACATCTCAACAGAGATTCAAGCTTTAGAGAATCGTAGTTCCTCAGAAACTGTTTGAGTAGGAAAACAAAGAGAAAACAACAAAAAAGACACAATTGTAAACATTCACTATAGGCCAACTTGACTAGCAGAAGCTATGAATGAACTCTGGCCAAGTTCTCAAAAACATATGTAGATCATGGGAGATTTTATCTACCAGGACATTTGTTATGAATCTCTCTCAGGCAAAACTAATGGGTGCAACAAATTCTTATCTGCTCTTGCTGACAATTTTATCTTCCAAAAGGTAGAAGTTAAAACAAGAGGATATGATATCTTGGACCTAATTCTTACCAACAGGGAGGAAATGGCTGAGGAGGTAATGGTGGCTGGGACCTTAAGAGACAGTGATAATGTTATCATTCAATTTTGGATAACAAGGGGAGGAAGAGCTGAGAAGACTCAAACTTAACAGGTGGGATTTTAGAAAGGCAGGTTTTGCCGAACTTAAAAAGGTAGGAAGGATCCAATGGCTGTATGTTCTTAAGGACAGAAAATTCCAAGAATATTGGGTAATATTACAAATTGAGACTCTCAAAGCACAATAGTTAGCAAATACTAAAAGAAGGAAGAATGCTAAGCATTTAAAGAGACTAGGATGGATGAACACAGAACTTACATATATGGTAAAAATTAAGAAAAAATGTTTAGCAAATGGAAAAAGGGGGGAATATCTAAATAATAATATAATACATTCTGCAGAAACTGTAGGGCATGTGTCAGAAAAGATAAAGATAATAATGAATTGAGGCTTGCAATAGAGGCCAAAAGCAATAAAAAAAGATTTTGGTAGCATGTCAAAGGCAAAAGAAAGTCAAAGATGCTATAGGCTGTTTACAGGATGAAAATGGTGAATTGGTTAAAAATGATGTTGAGAAAGCCAAACTTTTAACTTCCTATTTTGCCTCTGTTTTCTCTCAGAAAGTAGATCTAACATAAACTGATCTTCCGTAAACTGTTGAAGAAACAAAATAATGCAGGCTAATCAGAGATTTGTTGAGGGAATACTCAGCTAATTAAATGAATTCAAGTCTCCAAGTCCAGATAGATTACATCCTAGGATACTGAAGAAAACAGCATAGGTAATTGCTGAACACCGTAATCTTTGAAAATTCTGGGAGAACAGGAGAAGTCCAGGAAGATTGAAGAAGGACAAATGTTGTTCCTATCTCCAAAAAAGAAAAAAAGGTGAACCCAGGAAACTACAGGCATGTGAGTCTGACTTCTTTACCAGGAAAGATCTTTGAACACATTATTAAACAGCATGTATGCAAGTACTTGGATAAGAATGGAGTAATTAATCGGAGCCAGCATAGGTTTGTAACTATACCAGAATAATCTAATTTCCTTCTATGACAGAATCACTGACTGGGTTGATCAGGAAGATGCAGTTGATATAGTATATCTTGACTTTAGTGAAGCATTTGACAGAGTATCTGAAAAGGCCAGTTTAAATCATGTGAGGTAATTATCTCCCTCTACTCATCTTCAGTCAGACTTCTTTGGGAATACTGGGTCCAGTTCTGGGCACCTCAATTTACAAAATACATTGACAAACTCTATCTACTTTAGAGTTACCAGGATGGTGAACGGTCTGCACATCATGTCCTATGAAGATCGTTCAAAGGATCTGGTAATGTAAAGCTTGCAAAAAAGAAGGCTGAAAGGAGAATTTATAGCTGTCTACAAATATCTGAAGGGCTGTCACAGTGCAGATGGATCATCCCTCTTCTCCTTCGCACAAGGAAAGACTAAAAGCAATGGGATGAGACTGAAAGGGTGGAGACACAGACTGAATATTAGAAAAGCTTTCTGACAGTGAAGGTGATCAATGAGTGTAACAGGTTGCCATGAGAAGTGGTAAGTTTTCCTTCAATGGAAGTCTTCAAACAGAGGCTGGACAGAAATCTGTCTAGAATGATGTAGTGATTCTACATTAAGCAAGGAATTGGACCCGATAACCCTGGGGGTCCCTTCCAAGTCCACAATTTTATGATCCTATTGTTATATAAGCTATCATAGAACCTATAAAATGGTTTCACTATATCTGAGGTGTGAGTACCATGTCGTCTGAAATAGATTTAACAGAGTGTATAAAGGATTTTTCCTTTTGGTTCTTAATTAAAAAGAAGGTTAATTTGAAGCCTTTGTTGCCATGAGCATATTGTTTAAATTTACATATTTTAATGGCAACATAGACATTAAGTAAGTCTAACAATTCTTTTTTTTTAATTTTCCCAGCTTGTCTCACTTTTCAAGAAAGTTGGCTGTTTTTCTGAGATTCTCCAAAGATTTATGAAAGCAATTTGTTTAATTTTGCCTTTTTAGCTACCTAAAGCAATTAGTTCAACTCTAATGCTCGATTTGTGAGCCTCCCAAAACATGGGCTTAGAAATTTCAAGAGTGTCATTGATGGAGTAATATTCAGAAATGTCTCTTGCCATCTTAGCACGGTGGTTGTTCTCTGTTACCGGTGTCTTTTTTAACATCCAAGTCCAGGATCTGCTGGGTGCAAAGTCAAAAGATGTTGTAATAGAGATGGGCATGTGGTTAGAGATTGTATTCATGCCAATTTCTAAGAGCACCACACCCTCCACATACAAAAACAGTTTATGCAATGTGAAGGTTGGCCAGTTAACTTGTAAAGTATTAGGTGAGTAGTGATTGATCAAAGTGATTGTAGTTTTGGGAATAGTATCCTTAAGAATTATGTATTGCCCTTTATGATAGAAGCTAAAGGTTTAAAGGGCATATTCCTACTGATTGTGATACCTACTACCCAATAGTGTGGCTGCTATGAAACCATAGCAAGTATGCAATAAATTAGTAATATGACCTTTATAGAAATGCATCTTCTGGATGGAAACTATATCAGATTTAATTTTCTATAAGATAGTAAAAATTTGGCTCCTTTTTTTGCAGAGCATTCAAGCCCTTAAAATTAAAAGATGTAATTTTAATTGGATAGAGAAGGTGTTGTCAATCGAACTGGGCCAGATGGGTTTTAGTAAGGAAAAATCAGCAGTCACAAACATTAGAAAAGTCCTATTAGTCTGAGATAAAACACATTCCCACCCACAGTTAGTTGAACACTCAGAATTGACATAAAGAGAGTGTATTCAAAATTAATAGCTAGGATATATGTGTCGGGTTTTCTTTTTACAACATTTCAACTTTATAAGGAAAAAGGGCAAGGATTCCCATTCTCCTCTCTTTTTTTCACCTAGCAGCTGACCTATTGGCAAGATCATTAGAAAACTCCATACAGTTAATGTGGAATCATAGAATGGTAGAATTGGAAGGTAAATAATCCCAGCAGGTGTCTGTCCAGCCTTTAAAGACTTCCAATGAAGGAGAACTTACCACTTCCTGTGGTAACCTGTTTCACTCATTGATCACTCACTGTCAAAAAGTTTTTTATAATATCTAATCTGTGTCTCCTCTTTTTCAGTTTCATCCCATCGCTTCTAGTTTTTCATTGTGCAAATGAGAATAGGGCTGATCCCTCTGAACTTTGACAGCCCTTCTGATATCTGTAGACAGCTATAAAGTCTCCTTTCAGCCTTCTATTTTGCAAGCTAAACATTCCCACATCCTTTAATTATTCCTCATAGGAAATGGTTTATAGACCGCTCATCATCTTGGTAACTGTTCTCTGAACTTTTTCCAGTTTGTCAATGCCTTTTTTAAATTGGGGTGCCTAGGACTGAGCACAGTATTCCAGAAGAGGTCTGACTAAAGAGAGGAATAATTAATTCACGTGTTCTAGACTCTATGTTTCTCTTAATATATCCCAGAATAGTGTTTGCCTTTCTTGCTGCTACATCACACCGTTGACTCCTGTTCAGTCTGTGATCTATTAGTATACCCAAGTCTTTTTCATATGTGTTGCTGCTTAGCTCAGTTTCTCCCATTCTCTATGTACTATTTCATTTTTCTTGACCAGATGTAAGACCTTATATTTCATCTTGTTTATTAAATTCCATTCTGTTAGTCTGCCCACTTTTCAAGTTTGTCTTGATTTTTTAAAATCCTTTCTCTTTCTTCTTTAGTGTTAGCTATCCCTCCTAGCTTTGTGTCATCTACAAATTTGATCAGTTTCCCCTCAGTTCCCTCCTCCAGATCATTTATAAAACTGTTGAATAACACTGGGCCCAGGACACAACTTTGTGGTATCCCACTTGAGACATTCTTCCAATTGAACGTGCAGACATTTATGACTACTTTTTGAATATGATCACTAAGCCAGTTGTGAATCCACCTAACAGTTGCCTTATCAATCCCATATATGTTTTTTTTCTCAGTAAGGATGGTATGACATACTTTGTCAAATGCTTTACTAAAGTCAAGATATACTATATCAACTGCATTGCTGATCAACCCAGTTGGTGATTTTGTTAAATAAAGAAATTAGATTAGTCTTAAATGACTTGTTTGTTATTAACCCATGCTGGCTCTGGTTAATTACTCCATTCTCATCCAAATACTTGCATACATGCTGTTAATAAATATATTTTTCGGTAAAGAAGTCAGGCTCACAGACCTGTAGTTTCCTGGGTCCACCTTTTTTCCTTTTTTGAAGATAGGAACAACATTTGCCTTTCTCCAATCTTCCTGGACTTCTCCTGTTCTCCAAGAATTTTCAAAGATTACAGTATTCTGCAATTATCTCTGCTGCTTTCTTCAGTATCCTAAGATGTAATTCACCTGGACCTTGAGACTTGAATTCATTTAATTAGCTAAGTGTTCCCTCAATACATCTCTGACTATAGATACTCTGCATTCTTTTATTCCTTCAACAGCACAGGCAAGATCAGTTAATATTGCATTTACTTTCTCATAAAAAATGGATACAAAACAGGAATTTAAAAGTTTGGCCCTCTCAACATCATTTTTATCATTTTCATCCTGTAAACATCCTATAGCATCTTAGACTTTTCTTTTGCTTTTAACATACTCCCAAATTTATTTTTTATTGCTCTTGATCACTCTCGCAAGCCTCAATTCATTCTTAGATTTTCTGACACTTGCCCTATAGTTTCTGCAAACTGCATTATATTCTTATTTAGATATTATCCCCCTTGCCATTTGATAAACATATGTTTCTTCTTTTTTAGCATGTAAGTTCTATGTTCATTCACCCTGTTCTCTTGAAATGCTTCCAATTATTCCTTATTTTAGGGATTTTTAATAGCTGTGCTTTAAACCATAATATTTCCCAACCTTCTTGGACATCTCTGTCCTTAAGAACATCCAGCCATTGGATCATGCCTACCCTCTTTGTGAGTCCATTGAAATTTGCCTTTCTTAAATCCAACCTTGAAGTCTGAGTCTTCTTAGATCTTCCTTCCCTCATTATCCAAAATTCAATGATAGCATGATTACTGTATCCTAAGGTTCCAATCACCCTTACTTCCTCATATTTCCTCCCTATTGGTAATAATTAGGTCCAAGATATCATATCCTCTTGTTTTATCTTCTACCTTTATCTTTTGGAAGATAAAGTTGTCAGCAAGAGCGGATAAGAATTTATTGGACTCATTATTTTGCCTGAGAGAGATTCCCAACAAATGTCTGCATGGTTAATGTCCCATGATCACTAGGCCAAACCTTTTGAGAAGCTGGTCATCTAATGTAGAAAAAGTTCATCCATAACTTCTGCTTGTCCAGTTGGCCTATAGTAAATGTCTGCAATGGTGTCCTTTTTGTTGTTCTCTCATTATATTCTTGCCCAAACAGTTTCTACAGAAATGCTGTACCATACCATGAAGCCTGAATCTCTGTGGAGATGTATGCTTTCCTAACATATAACACAATACTTCCTACTCTTATATTAAGTCTGTTTCTTATAAACAAAAGTTGTATCCTTAAAGGGGTGGTCTCGCGAAACCAAGTGGGGTTATACACTTCCGTATGGCCATATTAATGCACTTTGTAATATACATCGTGCATTAAATATGAGCCATACAGAAGTTATTCCACTTACCTGCTCCGTTGCTAGCGTCCTCGTCTCCATGGTTCCGTCTAAATTCGCTGGCAGCTTGCTTTTTTAGACGCGCTTGCGCAGTCCGGTCTTCTCCATTCAGCACGAGCCGCTTCAGTGTGCTCCCCGCTACAGCTCTTCTGCGCATGCGCAGACGAGCTGTCACTGCTCGGGAGCGCGCTGCAGCGGCCATTCTGTACCTTCCTCTGTTAGAGGAAGGTGCAGAAACTGGAGCTGCCCAGCGGAGAAGCCCGGAGAAGCCCAGCCCAGCCGCCCCGAGAAGCCTCCCAGGTAAGTGATTTGTGGGGGGGGGGGGGCTGCCGCTGCGCCGGGCTGCGCCGGGGGGGGCTGTCGCTGCGCCGGGGGGGGGCTGCCGCTGTGATGGGGGAACTAGCGCTAGGCCGGGGGGGCTGTCGCTGCGCCGGGGGGGGCTGCCGCTGCGATGGGGGGGCTGTCGCTAGGCCGGGGGGGGCTGCCGCTAGGCCGGGGGGGGCTGCCGCTGCGATGGGGGGGCTGTCGCTAGGCCGGGGGGGGCTGTCGCTGCGATGGGGGGGGGGCTGCCGCTGCGCCGGGGGGGCTGTCGCTGCGCCGGGGGGGGGCTGCCGCTGCGATGGGGGGGGGCTGCCGCTGCGCCGGGGGGGCTGTCGCTGCGCCGGGGGGGGCTGCCGCTGTGATGGGGGAACTAGCGCTAGGCCGGGGGGGCTGTCGCTGCGCCGGGGGGGGCTGCCGCTGCGATGGGGGGGCTGTCGCTAGGCCGGGGGGGGGGCTGTCGCTGCGATGGGGGGGCTGTCGCTAGGCCGGGGGGGGCTGCCGCTGCGATGGGGGGGCTGTCGCTAGGCGGGGGGGGGCTGTCGCTAGGCCGGGGGGGGCTGCCGCTAGGCCGGGGGGGGGCTGCCGCTAGGCCGGGGGAACTAGCGCTGGGCTCCGGAACCTAGCGCTGGGCTCCGGGGCCTTCACCTGGGCTGAGGGTCTAGCGCTGGGGAGCCGGGGGCTAGCGCCTTACCTGCTGCCTGGCGGTGGGCGTCTGGTCGGCGGCTGCGGGGCGTCTGGTCGGCGGCTGCGATGCATCCGGTTGCCATGGTGACACAGCTGGCGGCGTCTCGGGAGCGCGCACGTCGGGCTGCAGCGAGCGACGGGGAAAGAGCCGGCGGCCATCTTGAGGAAACTTTTATAAGTTGCTGAAACGCTGGAACGGTAAGTACAAACCAGCTAGAAATGTCATTTACAGGGGGGCTTAGTAATGTGTACTTAATGGGGGGGACTGGGCAAAAAAAAAATTTAACTGCTTCCTCGAGACATCTCCTTTAAAGCCTTGTATTCCAATCATGTGTATTATCTGACCCAGTTTTCATGATGGCTATGACATCATATTTCTCTTCCTGTTTTAGGAGCTCCAATTCCCCCTTGTTAGTTTCCAGTGCTCTGTGTATTTGTTTAGAAACATAGTATTTTGTGAAAGGTATCTCTTGCTCCTCTACTTTCCTTCTGAATTGTTTGTCTTTCTTCTAATAACAAGGATCTCAAATGCACTAATTAGCTGTATATTTTTGCCTGGCCTTTCACTACCCTATTCATATTCTTCTAGTTTAAAACTCATATGATGTGTGTAGGAAAGTGCCTGCCAAATATATGTTTAACTGTCTTTGTAAGGTGCAAACCATTTTTAGCAAGGAGTTCATCTTATATGTATTTCACTCCATGGTTTAGAAATCCAAATCTTTGCTGAATGCATCATTAAAGGGGTTGTCCCGCGAAAGCAAGTGGGGTTATACACTTCTGTATGGCCATATTAATGCACTTTGTAATGTATATCGTGCATTAATTATGAGCCATACAGAAGTTATTCACTTACCTGTTCCGTTGCTAGCGTCCTCGTCTCCATGGTGCCGTCTAATTTCAGCGTCTAATCGCCCGATTAGATGCGCTTGCGCAGTCCGGTCTCCTCTCTGGTGAATGGGGCCGCTCGTGCTGGAGAGCTGGTCCTCGTAGCTCCGCCCCGTCACGTGTGCCGATTCCAGCCAATCAGGAGGCTGGAATCGGCAATGGACCGCACAGAGCCCACGGTGCACCATGGGAGAAGACTCGCGGTGCATCGTGAGTGAAGATCCCGGCGGCCATCTTGCTAAGGAAAGGAAGAAGTCGCCGCAGCGCGGGGATTCGGGTAAGTACTAAACGTTTTTGTTTTTTTTAACACATGCATTGGGTTTGTCTCGCGCCAAACGGGGGGCCTATTGAAAAAAAAAAAAAAAAACGTTTTGGCGCGGGACAACCCCTTTAACAGTTCTTTACCTCTATAATCCTGTTCCATGTTCTTATTCCATGATCATCCACTGGGAAGATGGATGAGAAGACCACCTGTGCTCATAGTTCCTTGACTTTCCTTCCAAATTCTTTAAAAGCTTCAGGTCTGCAGACAGCTGCCTCTGTTCCTCTCAATAGGGAATCCCCACAACCAGCACTCTCATTTTCTTCTTTATAAAAACACTTCTTTTTCTCCATCTAAGAGGATTCTGAGTGCTTTCTATGCAGTTCTTTGTATGCAAAGCCATTTATCGATGTGCCTTTTGTTGTTCTCCCACGTTCGAGTCTGGTACAAGTTCCTGAGCAGTATGAGTGCTGACTGATTCCTGATCCTCCTGGTTCTTTGTTTCACATGCTTCAGTTCCTCTCCTACTGCAGGTACACTGAATCCTTAATGAATGTAATGTAGCTATTCTTTCCTGAAGACATTGCACTTTTTCCTCTAGTAGAGATACAAGCTGCATTTCTGGCAAGTGAAGTTTGGCTTTTCCTCTGGTAGGTCTGTAAACACACAGCATACGTTGCAGCTCACCATACGGCTACTTAAGCCCTTCCATCTTGTCAGTTGATGTCCACTTCCAATCTTCTAAAAGTCAAGAATTTTAGTGAGGATATATAGCTTATATATCTAACTAAGTGTAAAACTGCACGCAGTCTGGCGATGTCCACCAAGCAGCTAGACCAGGCTAAACCGTGCAACCTTCCCACTTACAGCATCTCTTCACTCTTCTTAAAATGCATCTCGAATATGCAAATTATCTTCATTTGGCTCCAATCTGAGATCTGCCGATATCCTCCAGGCAGCTGGACCCAGCTAAACCCAGCAATCTTTCCACTCACAGCGACTCTTCACTCCTTTCAGATTCGCCTGGAGAATATGGAAATTTATCTTCCTGGAGCTCCAGTCTCATTGCTGATTTACTCCAGATTTTGTTACAGATTTTGGTACTGATCTGCAGCAGATTTTACCAATTAAATTAAATTTAAATTGAAAGAGTGACAGATCTGCAGCAAAATTCACAGGAAATCCCCTCAACACATCTTTTTTTTGTTATCATAGGCACATATCACATAGACCTATGATTTGTACCCTATAGAAAAATATCCAAGCCATTATCTTTAAAAACAGTGTGCAAATAAAATATTTAGCGAATGGTAATTTAGCACATTTTCTCACCCCCAGAATTTTCAAGCAATATATTAGAAGGCTGGGCCCAAATCAGAAGATGCTTTGTTGCGAGCAATGGAAGGGAACCCTCTTCAAAAAAATGCTAAATGCATATTTCAGCTTGTCCCAAATGTAAGCCCCTGAGTGTAGATGTGTGGCATGAGTTGTGAACATGTAGCAACATGCAATCATTCTGGCAAAATATATAAAGGTATATTCATTGACACGCATGTGGCAGTGCACACCTGTGTTCCCTGTGAGGAAGTGTGATCGGGATCGAGTGTAACTTTTATGCTGGTTAACATGGCATGAATTAATATTTGCTTATCCTCTCCCTCCTATAAACAATCTCTTTCTCCAACCGAAGTGCTGAAACACTGTGCTCCTTCACCTCTGCTTAATCTGCACCATTGCTATCTTCTTGCATATTTCCACTGTTAGGTCTATGGTATGTGTCCCTTGCCTAGATTGAATACGGGTCAGATTTTGTGCATCTTTGGTGCACCCTCCTCCATATAGTATTATCCCCTACTTCTATGTCCAGTTTAAGTGTGGAAGTGTTGTCTATGTAAGTGAGCCATAAGACCACTGGGTGGGTCACTGGCTAGTTGCTTAATGAATCTAACTAAACTACTCCCTCCTAGCTGTTGGCTGTTGATTGGTTTTAAAAATAGTTTCCATTCACTGACATGCATGTGGCAGTGCACGCATGTGTTCCCTGTAATGAAGTGTGACCAGGATCAGGTGTAACTTTTATGCAGTTTAGCATGGCAGTTCAACAGGGCAAGAAACAGGTATGCCACATAAATTGTCTTAAAACCTTGCACTTCCTGACCATCACTGCTACTGTAGTCTCTATTTTTATCTCTACTGTTTTCTATCAAACCTACGTCCAACGCCCACCTCTGGTGCATTCTATCCTTATCAGCCCCTCTCTCCCTTCTTCACCCATGCACAGTTCGAACGCATTCTTCACTTTCCTAAAACGCCTCAATCCCCCTTAAGCCACAGGGAAACATAACAATTGCCTTCATAAATCCCCTCATCCTAGGAGACTTTAACATACCCACAAATGACCCCATCTGCTCATCTGCCTCTCCACTTCTATCGCTCTCCTCCTCTCTTGGTATCTCACAACTCATAGCCTCTAACATTCACAGGGATGGCAATACTCTTGATCTGGTCTTCCTTTGTCTCAATAGTATGCAGTTACTCGAGAAGAGCGATGCTCGAGTAACTGCCTTAACTGAGCGTGCTCGCTCATCTCTAGTTAATATACTTTTGCCACTCACAGACATATGATATTGCATGATTTTCTTCAACAAATAAATAACCAAGTTTAATATTTTGACTTATTTGTTTGATTTGGTTCTCTCTATTTGCTTTTAGGACTTGTGTGAAGATCTCTGATGTAGTTTTAAGTCACATATAAGCAGAAATATTGAAAATGCTGAAGGGTTCACAAACTTTCAAGCACCACTTTAGCCTCCACATTAAAGGAAATCTTTTTCCACTGCCTTTTAGGATGGCAATCGATAGATTAGAAACTTTGAGACATAAAGAAACAAAAGCTTTATTGGAGCTCGTCTCTATAGACAGGAAATCATAGACCTTGTAACATCTTTCCAATGTACAAATTCGTATGGCATTGAACAGATGTGGGGCTCTCTGGGTATTCTGAGGTTATAGTGCATGCAAATACATTTTTATAATCGTTCCATTGACTTAGATACCGAATGTTATTTCTTCCAAGATGAGCTCGCATTTTCACAAGAGCCATCAGACTGGTGACAAAGATATTGCATTTTTTATTATGCTTCAAATTTAAGAAATGGGATGCAATCACTTTGCCTTTTCTATTATGCTTGTGTGCCAAAAGATATGTATGTTTCTATGCCTATGTATAAAAAGCATGATATCTAGATCAGCAAAACATAAAATACTCACCTTGCATTTATGTTCATGCTTGAAATGTAATCTACTCATAACGTTTTCCCAAGTAGGACAGCATTCCTAAATGTTATTTGTTAAATATGCTTTTGTTACCATTTTGACAAAACCTAATAAAAAAAATGTCAAAAATAAAGAAATGAAAAAATGAATAAATAACTGTAATTCTATATGATTCTGTTTATACAAAAGGAAAGCGAAGGTTTAATATTCTGTCAGATTTCAGAAAAACTGTTCCGTATTCTATAAGATGCTTTATTATAAAGCTATAATCTTGTTGATTCTTGGGAAGAATACAGTACCTCCTACATGCAGCAAGTTTGAGAGTAGACTGCCAAACTGGTTGTATTCGCTTTGTAACAAGGGTAAAATTCACAAAAAAATTGCTGTTAGAAAAGAATATGTCACCAAATCGAAAATCTACAGCATGCCCTCAGATCTATCCTATGGAAGAATAGCTTGGCACATAAGGCCACCAATGGCTGAGGTTGGATTCAAATGCATAACAATAGGTTCCCTACTTGGCAGACAGTGATTAGCATATGAGGTGTGCCGCACACTGCATACATTTTTCAGTGACTCCCTCCCTTAAACTAAAATGTTATACTGGTTTGCACACTATGACTACTGTATAATTGCATACAAATACATGTTTCCCACAGAAGACAATAAGTTGACACAGCTTCAGACTACCCACTTCTTGATTGGATGGTGTCTTACCCCCAGTTAATACATCATTTTTTAAATTAGACATAGGCCGCCTGCAGACGGCCGGGTCGGATTCGGCTGCAAGAATTCTCGCAGCGGGACCCGACCCGAGCATTTGCAGAGAGCAGCATGACACTCACCTGCTCCCACGGCCCTGGCTCTTTCATGTGCTGGCTGCGCAGAGCATAGCCGGCGGCCGGTGAGTGACGTTTCTGTGCGGGGCTGCCGCGATTTGTTTGCCAAATCGCGGCTGTCTGCGTAGGATTGCGTTTGTTAATGCAATCCTGTGGGAGCTTTCAGGGGCGGAAATTCTGCGGGAAATCCCGCCGCGGAATTTCCGCCCGTCTGCAGGCGGCCATAATCATGTAACTATTATAACACATAAACGGTGCATTAAAGTGACATATAAATAAAACTTCTGAGCACATTAGTCTGAATTATCCATCTTGTTTCTTTCTTAGGGCTCAGTCACACGGGCGCATCGGTGCCCGTGTTACTGCAGGTAGCAGACGGCCGTACCTGAAGACGGACGTCTCTCTGCAGTGTCGGAGGAAAGAACATGTGACTGGCTTCATTGCCGGTCATGTGTTCTTTCATATACTAACCTTACGTGTTCTAACCTATTATTTGGAGCTAGCAGCCTCACGAGTGCGTATATTAAATCTCTACTGAATTTGAATGACACATGCCAGTTGCAAACCATGTAGCCTGAAGCAACGAAGGAAAAGACATGTAATACTCCAGCAACTTAGGATCCTATCACAGAGGACGACTACTGGGCGCTGCATCCCAGCAATTATCGCTTCTGTGGTTTCAGGATCGCTCAGTGAATGGAAGTGGAGGGGGCCAGAGATCGTTCCAGCCTCCCGCTTGTATTCACAGTAACAGACCGTCGTTCATGGATTAATGACTACCTGTATACATAGACCGATTGTCATTGATTTTTATGCCTGCAGAAACTGAACAACAAATGGATTATCATTCATCATTTGGTCACTGCCAGCATTTACACTGAACAATTAACATTAACCCTTGCAATCCACTGTCTGACATCTGAAGACATTCTCATTAAAGGCTATACAGTTCCGATGTTGGAAGACGTCCGGCAGGGTATTTTTACTGTATATTACTGGCCACTCTGTTGTCGGGAGCCTCTTCGGCATGCCCCATACCGCAGTACTGGCTCTAGCCAGCAGATGGTGCCATTGTATAATAGCAGAAAGAGAAAGCCCCCTAGGAAACCCTGAATCCAAAATTGGATTGGAAAGGGTTAAGTTTCACGTGGTCCAGCGAGAATCTGAACAAATATTTTTCAGTGCCCTTACAGGCAATATCATTATTCTTTCCTTATAAAAAGCTCCACGCTCATAGGGGGTACTGTTGTTTCTGCAATATTATCAAATATGCAGGAAGAAATACTAGTTAATACCACTTACTTTTAAGGAGGGGGGGTGATACACAGAAGCCCCCTCCTAGTAGTAGTAACCACAAACGTTAGTTACTTGGCATCAGGTCCACATTTTGTTCAAGACAAACAAACAAGCACAGGGTATGGGCCCATACCATTTATATTTTATCTATTTCTTTCTATGTTCCATAACTCCTTGGGAGTTTGTTGGATTCCTCTGCAGCTCTCCCAACTTTCCATGTGGATGCCCTTGTCGGCATAGGAGGACTGGTTATTCGCTAATCAGGACTGCAGGTATGAAGACCTGGTCCCTACCGCTTGGGATTCAGGTGTCCACACCAGGTAAATCCTTCATTCAATTATTTATATAAATTTGATCACTTGATTATTTTTCCTCTGAGGCGCTATCCTATTATTTACTTGTTTTATTATTCTTTCTTTGTCATCTTTAGTCGGCACGTATGACTGTTGTAAACATAAACTAGATTAAAGGACTGTACTGAGTGCTATTCAGTACAGAACCTACAATTTCCTCAAACTAAAATGTATAAGCTCACTATATTATATTACAGTATACTAAAAAGTATAGAGGGAGGCATTTTGAACTAGTACACTTTTGAAGAAGTAGTGACGTCCTTGCCCTGAACCCACATTATCATCATTTTTTAGAGCAAACAATATGGTCATTCTTCTAAAACAGACATATGCAATGTTTTAGTTGACTGTTTTATGTAAGAAAATGTTCAATAAAATTGCAGTAAATGTTAACATTTACGCTTGAAACAAATGAAAACAAACTCAAATGGTAGTCACAAATGCTTTATCCATGTGCCTATAGAATAAAAATTGCCATGTATTTCTCTGCATCATCCTTTACACATTTTGTTATTATTTTTCTGTGATATTTTTCTCAACGGGTGCTACACAACCTGTAATACTCTCATTCTAAGACTTCAAAAAATGATAAAAAACAAACTCTGGTTCCTGGCAAAATGATAGCAACACACCAAGATGCAGCCAGCATTCTGGCAGCTGAACTGTGCTGGCTCATGTCCAGTTATAAATTGTGATCATTTAGAAGAAGGTTATCTGCAGAGTGAATACCGAAAGGTCTATATTTCATGGGAAGTGCAGATGATGTCTCTTTAATTTTCAGCAATCAATACCCCTGGAAGTGCTGGCATATAATGATTTTCTATCTCACTTCAGCATCCCAATTTAAATGTTTCGAAGGAATTACAGGCAACATAAAAAAGGGAGTCTAAAGACAACAGCTTACTTGTAGAGCTGAATGTGAGTTATCACAGAAAGGTTATTAAATAATTCAGCAATATTGTTTTTAAACTCACATTGTAGATATACAGAAATAAATGTCATGATTCATAAGCTATGACAATTAACTATTTAACTAGAAAGATACTTGAACAATGTTTCGAAAATACTGCAAAGATGAACAAATTACCTTAGGAAAGGGATTACATATACACATACATGATGATTAATCCCTTAAAGACATGAGCTAGTTTGGCCATAAGAACATGACTATATTTGGAGGATTTCATCTTTACATTTCAAAAGCCATGACTTATTTATTCTTCCATCAACATGGCCATACAATGGCTATTTTTTTTGCATAGCAAACTGTTTTTTGTATTGATACCATTTTTTGGTACATATATATTGTAAATCTTTTATTATTTTTGGGGAGGGTAGGGAGAAAGAGCATACCAATTCTGCCATTGTTTGGGGGTTATTTTTTACAGATTTAATCATACAGTGAAAATTATAATAGTATTTGCCATGCAGGATAAATAGTTTGTTGAACGTAATAAAATTATACCGAATATGTTTTTTACATTTTTTTATATAGAGGGGAAAGTTAGCAAACATGTTTTCTCTCCTATTTTTTTAAGTGTTTCTTTTTTACATTTTTTTTATGTTCCTGAATGGGAATTGAACCAAAAAAGTTTCTGTACTACAATACATTATTGCTTATAACAGTGATAACAAGCCATGGCAGGCACAGGTGCCATGTAATGTGGGCTATGAGATGGACCTTCTGCAAGTGTTGCAGCAAAGAAGTACTCATATGCCTTAAAGTGCCTAAGGGTGGTGGCCCAAATTCCTCAAGATCACCCCTAAGGGTGTCCTCTGGTTGGTCATGCAATCTATGTAGAATAGCTGCAGTTAGCAATAGATGGAAGGAATGTTGCATTGCCCCCTCCTCTGCATCCAGACCTATGCCATCCCCCTCCTATTCCTCCTCCTGCTTTTCCTTCTCTGTACTTATCTCTTTGGTGAATAAATGTGTAGGAAAAGACACACCCCTTCTTGCACAATGCTAACCTCCCTGAGGTGTTCAGTAATGGTAGACTGGCCAGATAATTGGGATATGCTATCTCTTCCTTCTCTTCCTCCTCCTGTGACAACAACATGTCAATGACCCTGAAGCCTGTAACGTCTGTTCCAGCCAGCAGACAACAGAGATGGTCATAATGATTAGTAAGTAATACAAACTGACCATTTTGATTGCTTCCTTAAAGCAGGTTAAGACTGCACAAATATCTTTGATCTGCAGCCACTCCACAGGCTTCAAGTGGCTGACTTCCATAAAGCCCCTGCTAATGTCATACATCATCTAATATTCTATGATCTCTCCCTGCTGCTGGCTTAGCTTCTGCAACATATGCAAGATGGAATTCCAACTTGTAGGCATATCACAGATGAGGCAGTTGGATGGTAGCCTGAACTGATGCTGCTCCACCGCCAGAAAACTGGTGTCTTGATGTGAATGCCGAAAGTATAAGCACAATTTCCTGGCCTTTATGGAAGTAGAAGTGGGTGTAAAACTGGATTTTTTTTTTTTGGAAGCACTGCACTACCAGGTTCATCACACGGGCCTGGCAAGGTACATGTATGAGATTTCTGAGGCATTTTGCTGCCAGAAGGTTGTCCCCATTGTCACACATGACCTTGACCGGTTTCAGATTGTACGGGGTCAACCACGTGTCAGCGACGGCCTGCAGAGTCATCAGCAGCTCTTTGACCGTGTGGTTGTGTTTCTCTAGACATAAGAGTTTTAGCACAGCATGGTGATGTTTCTTGTGTACAGTGCTGTATAGAGGCCAGGTTTTGTCACATAAGGATATCTGTATGCACTGACATATCACTCACAGAATGGTGCAGGACAGGGATGTCTTTCTGAGCAATTAATTGACAGCTGGACATCTGCTGCTGTGAGTTAGCACAAAGTATCACATTTCAGAAGGCCTTTAGCCTGAAGGGTAGCATTTCTGTTGCCATCAGCTGGGCAAAGCTTGCATTCAGGCTCTGTGCTTGGGGATGATTTGCGTGGTATTTTTCATACATTCCCATAGCTGGGGAATGGATGATTCGCTGCTGACCTGGGACATTCCAATATGGGGTAGAAGTTAATATAGTTGAAAATGGTGATGATGATGGCTCAACTCCTGCTCTCCATTTCCCACTCCTGGCTCTGTAGATGACAGCCTGGTAATCAGTTGCAGTGGAGAGGCCTGAAGTAAGTGTGCTACTGGCCCTTCAACAAACTGCCTTTCTGTGCTCAGGGGCTAATACATGAACAGGGAGGGAGATGGAGGAAGAGGCAACAACAGCAGAAGAAGGAGGAATTCAGGTGGCTCTCCAAGGCAACAGGTGATGGAAGCTTATGAGGCTGTTCATACACGTGTTGATTTTGTTTATGTTCTTGCTGCATTTTAAATACTTATGGCAGATCTTACAGATGACCATTCTTCTGTCATCACATGCAGTTTCAAAGAATGCCTAGGCTTCACAAGTACTGTGAGCCCACCTAGATGTGGGCCTGATGTTGTTGCTGCTGCAAATAGTAGTAACGGATAGTGGAGGTAGAGCCCTTTTACTTTTCTGCAATATCTTACTTCCTGCTTTGGCAGGGTGCTGCCCAGCAATGTCTGCCTCTTTTTTCTTCCCCTGCAAGTTGCTTTAATGACTTGTCCTGCTTATTCATGCTAGGTCAAGTATCATTTCCTCTTCATCATCCTACTCCTTCTCAGTGTACTCTATGCTACATTGTGCAGTGGTTGCTGGCACCTCCATTTTTGCATCCCCATTGCCTGTGCAGAGCTAACTGGATGCACTGACTCAACCTTATTTTCCTTTTGGGAAATAAAAATACAGGTTGGGCATCTTGGTCTGTGCCCTATGGTTGTTTGAAATGCCCAATTGACATCCATAAAAATGAATGATCAGATAGCTCCTCAGACTGATCATGTAGACTGATTAACAGTGTGCAAGGGATTTGTCATGGGGTAAAGCAGAAAGGGTATCTTCATAGCCAAGTGGTGTAGACTGACTGCTCTGTGCCTGTGACTGTGAGGAAATGGAGGTGGTGATAGTTGAGGCATGCTGTGTCATCCAATCTACGACCTGTTCTGCATCATGTGGATGTAACGAACAGGCGGAACCACTTCTAAGAAATTAGTAATGGGCTTCCCTCACATCCTGCAGAACATGAAGTCATTCTTTAAGTAGGACACGCTTGAAGTACTAACTTGGTTTATGCTTTACTACTACCACTATTACGAATACAGACTTGTGCACCACCCCTTGCTTTCTTCATGTTTTTGGCCTTTTTTATTATTTTTTTTTGTTCAGTTTTTAGCTTAGTTTTACTTTATTTTTCAGTTAACTTAGTATTTTGCAGAAAATCACTGGTAGCTGTGTTATTTGGGCTAGTGACCTGTATTGTCCAAACTAGCGACTTTGACTTATATTGAGGACACAAAGGCGCAAATTGTCTTTTTCCTGTTTCCCTGTTTATTTGTTGTTTTTTCTTTTTAATTCACAAAAATCCACCAACACCTACTAGGCAGCAAACCTGAGGCAGCATAATATGTGAGAACAAAAGGCCAGGGAGTTTATATCGTACATTCTCAACTGTCCCTGTTTTACAGAGCTTCAGTTTATTTCTGTTCCCCACACATAGCTGCATAACACCTGAAAATATTTTTGTATTGTCCAGACTTACAACTTTGACCTTTGAGTATGCAAACATTCACTATGACGTTTTGCTGTTCCCCTGTTTGTTTTTAATTTTCTTTTATATTCAACCCACGGAAAACACTACTAGGCAGCAAACCCAGGGTGGCACAATATTTTAGAATAGAAGGCCGGGGGGGTATATATTGTTTATTCTGAACTGTCCCTGATTTGCACAGCTTCATTTACTTCTCCTCACCACACAAGTAGCAACGTTACGTATGCTATTAATTTGTATTGGCCAAACACACAACTTCAAACAGCGTCAGAGGTTGCTAAGACACATTACGGCTTTTTGCTGTCTCCCTATTTTTTATATTCACATTTACCTTCGAAACCTAATAGACCATAATACTATGGTGGCAAAGGTAGCTGTGTAATGCCTGCAAATCATTTGTATTGGCCAGTGACTTTCAACAATATCTGTGGCCACTAACACACAAACTGTATGTATTTCCTGTTTCCCTTTTTTTGTTTTAAATGTACAAAAAAACACCGCCACCTACTATGCCACACTCCCAGGGCAGCAAAATATGTGAGCACAAAAGGCCAGAGAGTATATATTGTAGTTTCTGTCCCTAAGTACAGAGCATGTTTTGTGTCGACATGCAACTAAGAAAGATTGAACAATACCTCTACATCGCCATCTATTGGATGGCAGCATTCCCTCAAATCAATGCTTGACTCTTTATACAAGTTTGTAGAGCAATGATTGGGAATTAAAAACAAAGCCAGAATCCATACACAGACAGCTGTTTTGGAGTGTTATCCCCTCATCAGTGTGTAGTAGGATCCTGGCTTGGCTAGTGAGAGGCCTGTGACGTGGGTCAGGAGGATTAACATAACTCCTTAGGGAGAGCACCAAGAAAGTGAGTGAGGAGACTTATAAGGCCATCGATACTCCTCTGGGTAATATGCAAACAAGGAAGATGGAACAATTCCTCTGCAGGACCACCTATTGGATGGCAGCATTTCTCCATATCAATGCTTGACCCTTTATACAGGTCTGTAGAGTAATGATTGGGAATTGAAAACCAAACCAGAATCCATTCAGGGTTTGTGCCCCTCATCAGTGTGCAGTAGGATCCTGGCTTGGCTAGTGAGAGGCCTATGACGAGGGTCGGGAGGAGTAACATCACTTCAAAACCGATGTCTGTGTGACACATAAATGTAATCTTTATTCACTAACCTTCAATATATATAACATTTCCTTTATATATTTCTTCTCTTAATGCTTTCCATTGTTCTATATCCTTTTTCCTGTAATCGTCTTTCTATATCCTTCTTTATTTACTGTTATCTAAATTGAATCATTTCTTCTCTGTTTTTTTCTAGCTTTGTTTTAATCATTTTCTTGGGTACCATTTACGTCTAGTCACTCCTACCTCAATACATATGAATTCTATTAAGTTCAGTTGACACTAGAACCCAGGAACTCAGACGGAACACAGAAACCATGAACTGGACTCATGGACAGACATACCACACACCCTGAAGATGGGCCCAAACAGCGTGCATACCTTCCACCAGAAACATGTACATTCTGCTAAGTCCAGTTCAGACAAGAACTCAGGAACTAAGATGGAACATGGGAAACTGTAAACTGAACTCAAGGACAGAGATGACACACACCCAGAAGAGGGGCCCAAACAACATGCACAATCCCACCTGAAACATGCACATTCCGTTCATTCCTCTAAACTGATACATGTGTATACTGTTAATGGCAAATAGGGACATGAACAAATATCTCCTTATCTATGTACAGCTATATTCTGTAACATCAAACTGGGACATGAACACTCTGCATAGTCTTACCAACACGTGAACCGCAGAACTGAGGACTGGAAACGAAACCCATGGATATGACTGGGAAACAGACATAAACGTTATACCATTCACTCTAATAAACTGGCAAAACCAAAATGAACAGCAGAACTGTGAAATAGACTTCATACACACCGACACACACAAACCAATGGCTGATAAACGTCCAAACATGACCAAGCATACCCGCACACATAAACAGATGTAAAAAGACACAATATGACGTATTGGTTCATATTTTGGCCAAGATATTAAAGCCCGCAAGGCCCACTTCAAGGGTCCTCATTGTCTCATGGGTCACTACTAGAGATGAGCGAACGTGTTCTTCCGAGCTTAATATTCGTGCGAATATTAGGGTGTTCGGGATGTTCGTTATTCGTAACGAACACCATGCGGTGTTCTGGTTACTTTCACTTCCTTCCCTGAGACGTTAGCGCGCTTTTCTGGCCAATTGAAAGACAGGGAAGGCATTACAACTTCCCCCTGTGACGTTCAAGCCCTATACCACCCCCCTGCTGTGAGTGGCTGGGAAGATCAGGTGTCACCCGAACATAAAAGTCGGCCCCTCCCGCGGTTCGCCTCAGATGCCGTGTGAGTTAGATGAGGGACAGTGCTGTTTGTACCGGAGCTGCTGTAGGGAAAGAATTGGTAGTTAGTGTAGGCTTCAAGACCCCCCAAAGGTCCTTATTAGGGCCACTGATAGCTGTGTGTTGGCTGCTGTTAGCAGTGGCAATTTTTTTTTTCTCAAAATCGGCTCTGCAGAGCGTTGCACCCGGCATTAGGGACAGAAGTGCTGCATAGGCAGGGAGAGTGTTAGGAGTGAGTGTAGCCTTCAAGAACCTCAACGGTCCTTTCTAGGGCCATATTTATCCGTGTGCAGTACTGTCCAGGCTGCTGTTAGCTGTGCTGCATTTTTTTTTTGCTTCTCAAAATCGCCTCTGCAGAGCATTCCACCCTCCATTGATACTGCAGGGAAAGAATTGTATAGGCAGGGCCACAACACAGTTATTATTCATTAAATATACGCAGTGCTGCCTTTTGCTTGTAAAACAAGTGAAAATAATTCTATTTGTCCTGCCTCTGTCCGTCCTAAGGGCGGTGGACACGTGTCGGCTGCGTGTGCAACCTGTAAAAATCAGACGCACCCAGCTACGTTTTACTCCTGGCTTCGCCATTTGCTTTCCTTAATTGGGAAAAAAAATACCTGCTCTGCCACAGTTAATAACTCTGCTACCCTCACATTCTGTGACACATTAGCAGGAAAACAGCACAGTTATTAAACTTCTCATGTTCATAGAATATACGCAGTGCTGCCTTTTGGTGCAAAAAAACGGAAAATAATTCTATTTGTCCTGCCTCTGTCCATCCTAAGGGCGGTGGACACGTGTCGGCTGCGTGTGCAACCTGTAAAAATCAGACGCACCCAGCTACGTTTTACTCCTGGCTTCGCCATTTGCTTTCCTTAATTCGGAAAAAAAATACCTGCTCTGCGACAGTTAATAACTCTGCTACCCTCACGTTCTGTGACACATTAGCAGGAAAACAGCACAGTTATTAAACTTCTCATGTTCATAGAATATACACAGTGCTGCCTTTTGGTGCAAAAAAACGGAAAATAATTCTATTTGTCCTGCCTCTGTCCGTCCTAAGGGCGGTGGACACGTGTCGGCTGCGTGTGCAACCTGTAAAAATCAGACGCACCCAGCTACGTTTTACTCCTGGCTTCGCCATTTGCTTTCCTTAATTGGGAAAAAAAATACCTGCTCTGCCACAGTTAATAACTCTGCTACCCTCACGTTCTGTGACACATTAGCAGGAAAACAGCACAGTTATTAAACTTCTCATGTTCATAGAATATACGCAGTGCTGCCTTTTGGTGCAAAAAAACGGAAAATAATTCTATTTGTCCTGCCTCTGTCCGTCCTAAGGGCGGTGGACACGTGTCAGCTGCGTGTGCAACCTGTAAAAATCAGACGCACCCAGCTACGTTTTACTCCTGGCTTCGCCATTTGCTTTCCTTAATTGGGAAAAAAAATACCTGCTCTGCCACAGTTAATAACTCTGCTACCCTCACGTTCTGTGACACATTAGCAGGAAAACAGCACAGTTATTAAACTTAGATTATTCATTCACTAGAGGCAGTGGGGCCTTTCGTTTTCAAAAAAGGGAAAAAATTATATTTGGCCTGCAGTCTTGCGTCAATTTATTAGCTGCCTGTGAAATCAAATCACTGGTAATACAGCATGCTGAGGGGTAGGGGTAGGCCTAGAGGACGTGGACGCGGCCGAGGACGCGGAGGGCCAAGTCAGGGTGTGGGCACAGGCCAAGCTCCTGATCCAGGTGTGTCGCAGCCGACTGCTGCGCGATTAGGAGAGAGGCACGTTTCTGGTGTCCCCACATTCATCGCCCAATTAATGGGTCCACGCGGGAGACGGTTATTAGAAAATGAGCAGTGTGAGCAGGTCCTGTCCTGGATGGCAGAAAGTGCTTCGAGCAACCTATCGTCTACCCGCAGTTCTGCGCCGTCCACTGCTGCCAATCCGAATCCTCTGTCTGCTGCTCCTCCTTCCTCCCAGCCTCCTCACTCCACTACAATAACACCTGCTCAGGAGCGGGAACACTCCCAGGAACTGTTCTCGGGCCCCTGCTTAGATTGGGGAGCAGCGGTTCCTCTCCCACCAGAGGAGTTTATCGTCACTGATGCCCAACCATTCGAAAGTTCCCGGGGTCCGGGGGAAGAGGCTGGGGACTTCCGCCAACTGTCTCAACAACTTTCTGTGGGTGAGGAGGACGATGACGATCAGACACAGTTGTCTTGCAGTGAGGTAGTAGTAAGGGCAGTAAGTCCGAGGGAGCAGCGCACAGAGGATTCGGAGGAAGAGCAGCAGGACGATGAGGTGACTGACCCCACCTGGTGTGCAACGCTTACTCAGGAGGACAGGTCTTCAGAGGGGGAGTCAAGGGCATCAGCAGGGCAGGTTGCAAGAGGCAGTGCGGTGGCCAGGGGTAGAGGCAGGGCCAGACCGAATAATCCACCAAGTGTTTCCCAAAGCGCCCCCTCGCGCCATGCCACCCTGCAGAGGCCGAGGTGCTCTAAGGTCTGGCAGTTTTTCACAGAGACGCCTGACGACCGACGAACAGTGGTGTGCAACCTTTGTCGCGCAAAGCTCAGCCGGGGAGCCAACACCAACAGCCTCACCACCACCACCATGCGCAGACATATGATGGCCAAGCACCCCGCAAGGTGGGACGAAGGCCGTTCAGCGCCTCCGGTTTGCACCGCTGCCTCTCCCCCTGTGCCCCAACCTGCCACTGAGATGCAACCCCCCTCTCAGGACACAGGCACTACCGTCTCCTGGCCTGCACCCACACCCTCACCTCCGGTGTCCTCGGCCCCATCCAGCAGTGTAGTTCAGCGCACCGTCCAGCCGTCGCTTGCGCAACTGTTGGAGCGCAAGCGCAAGTACGCCGCCACGCACCCGCACGCTCAAACGTTAACCGTCCGCATAGCAAAATTCATCAGCCTTGAGATGCTGCCGTATAGGGTTGTGGAAACGGAGTCCTTCAAAAGTATCATGGAGGCGGCGGCCCCGCGCTACTCGGTTCCCAGTCGCCACTACTTTTCCCGATGTGCCGTCCCAGCCCTGCACGACCACGTCTCCCGCAACATTGTACGCGCCCTCACCAACGCGGTTACTGCCACGGTCCACTTAACTACGGACACGTGGACAAGCACAGGCGGGCAGGGCCACTACATCTCCCTGACGGCACATTGGGTGAATTTAGTGGAGGCTGGGACAGAGTCAGAGCCTGGGACCGCTCATGTCCTACCCACCCCCAGAATTGCGGGCCCCAGCTCGGTGGTGGTATCTGCGGAGGTGTATGCTTCCTCCACTAAAGCACCCTCCTCCTCCTCCTCCTCCTCCTCTGTCTCGCAATCAAGATGTGTTAGCAGCAGCATGTCGCCAGCAGTCGGTGTTGCGCGGTGTGGCAGCACAGCGGTGGGCAAGCGTCAGCAGGCCGTGCTGAAACTACTCAGCTTAGGCGATAAAAGGCACGCGGCCCACGAACTGCTGCAGGGTCTGACACAGCAGACCGACCGCTGGCTTGCGCCGCTGAGCCTCCAACCGGGCATGGTCGTGTGTGACAACGGCCGTAACCTGGTGGCGGCTCTGCAGCTCGGCAGCCTCACGCACGTGCCATGCCTGGCCCACGTCTTTAATTTGGTGGTTCAGCGCTTTCTGAAAAGCTACCCACGCTTGTCAGACCTGCTGTAAAGGCGCGCCGGCTCTGCGCACATTTTCGCAAGTCCCACACGGACGCTGCCACCCTGCGCACCCTGCAACATCACTTTAAGCTGCCAGTGCACCGACTGCTGTGCGACGTGCCCACACGGTGGAACTCTACGCTCCACATGTTGGCCAGGCTCTATGAACAACGTAGAGCTATAGTCGAATACCAACTCCAACATGGGCGGCGCAGTGGGAGTCAGCCTCCTCAATTCCTTTCAGAAGAGTGGGCCTGGTTGGCAGACATCTGCCATGTCCTTGGTAATTTTGAGGAGTCTACCCAGGTGGTGAGCGGCGATGCTACAATCATTAGCGTCACCATTCCTCTGCTATGCATCTTGAGAAATTCCCTGCAAACCATAAAGGCAGCTGCTTTGCGCTCGGAAACGGGGGCGGGGGAAGACAGTATGCCGCTGGATAGTCAGGGCACCCTCCTGTCTATTTCTCAGCGCGTACAGGAGGAGGAGGAGGAGCATGAGGAGGATGAGGAGGAGGGGGAAGAGACAGCTTGGGCCGCTGCTGACGGTACACCGGCTGATTGCCTGTCATCCTTTCAGCGTGTATGGCCTGAGGAGGAGGAGGAGGAGGAGGAGGATCCTGAAAGTGATCTTCCTAGTGAAGACAGCCATGTGTTGCGTACAGGTACCCTGGCACACATGGCTGACTTCATGTTAGGATGCCTTTCTCGTGACCCTCGCGTTGCACGCATTCTGGCCACGACGGATTACTGGGTGTACACACTGCTCGATCCACGGTATAAGGAGAACCTGCCCACTCTGATTCCCGAAGAGGAAAGGGGTTCGAGAGTGTTGCTATACCACAGGACCCTTGCGGACAAGCTGATGGTAAAATTCCCAGCCGACAGCGCTAGTGGCAGAAGGCGCAGTACCGAGGGCAAGGTAGCAGGGGATGTGCGTAGATCGAGCAGCATGTACATCCCAGGCAGTGCAACAGTCTTTAAGGGCCTGGCCAGCTTTATGGCTCCCCACCAAGACTGTGTCACCGCTCCCCAGTCACGGCTGAGTCGGCGGGAGCACTGTAAAAGGATGGTGAGGGAGTACGTAGCGGATCGCACGACCATCCTTGGTGACGCCTCTGCCCCCTACAACTACTGGGTGTCGAAGCTGGACACGTGGCCTGAACTAGCGCTGTATGCCCTGGAGGTGCTTGCTTGTCCTGCGGCTAGCGTCTTGTCGGAGAGGGTGTTTAGTGCGGCTGGGGGAATCATCACAGATAAGCGTAGCCGCTTGTCAACCGACAGTGCCGACAGGCTAACACTCATCAAGATGAACAAAGGCTGGATTTCCCCAGACTTCTGTTCTCCACCAGCGGACAGCAGCGATACGTAAGCAATACGTAGGCTGCACCCGCAGATGGAAGCTACGTTCTCTCTCACCATCCAAAACGGGGACATTTCTGCTTCATCAATCTGTGTCTAATATTCCTCCTCCTCCTCCTGCTCCTCCTCCTGAAACCTCACGTAATCACGCTGAACGGGCAATTTTTCTTAGGGCCACAAGGCTCACTCAAATAATTTTTCTGAACAATTTTTATAAGTTTCAATGCGCTTAAAAGCGTTGGAACTGTAACTTGAACCAATTTTTCGTTACACTGGGCTGCCTCCAGGCCTAGTTACCACTTAAGCCACATTAACCAAAGCGATTAATGGGTTTCACCTGCCCTCTTGGCTGGCCATGGCCAATTTTTGGGATGTACATTAGTACTGTTGATACAGCAATTTTTGTGGGCCCTCGCCTACAGTGTAATCAAATTAATTTTTAGCCCACCTGCATTCCAGCTGACGTTACCTCAGCTGTGTTGGGCAATGCAATGGGATATTTTTGTGTACCGCCGGTGGGTTCCAGGGAGCCACCCATGCTGTAGGTGCACACGGAGTTTTTAATACATCTGTACACTTGTAAAGAACCCCAGTCTGACTGGGGCATGCAGTGTGGGCCGAAGCCCACCTGTATTACGCACGACATTACTACCTCAGCTGTGTTGGGCAATGCAATGGGATATTTCTATGTACCGCCGGTGGCTTCCTGGCACCCACCCAGGCAGTGGGTCCACAGGGAGTTTAACCTACATGTGTCCACTTCTAAAGAACCCCAGTCTGACTGGGGCATGCAGTGTGGGCCGAAGCCCACCTGTATTACACACAACATTACTACCTCAGCTGTGTTGGGCAATGCAATGGGATATTTCTATGTACCGCCGGTGGCTTCCTGGCACCCACCCAGGCAGTGGGTCCACAGGGAGTTTAACCTACATGTGTCCACTTCTAAAGAACCCCAGTCTGACTGGGGCATGCAGTGTGGGCCGAAGCCCACCTGCATTATGCACGACATTACTACCTCAGCTGTGTTGGGCAATGCAATGGGATATTTTTGTGTACCGCCGGTGGGTTCCAGGGAGCCACCCATGCTGTAGGTGCACACGGAGTTTTTAATACATCTGTACACTTGTAAAGAACCCCAGTCTGACTGGGGCATGCAGTGTGGGCCGAAGCCCTCCTGTATTACGCACGACATTACTACCTCAGCTGTGTTGGGCAATGCAATGGGATATTTCTATGTACCGCCGGTGGCTTCCTGGCACCCACCCAGGCAGTGGGTCCACAGGGAGTTTAACCTACATGTGTCCACTTCTAAAGAACCCCAGTCTGACTGGGGCATGCAGTGTGGGCCGAAGCCCACCTGTATTACACACAACATTACTACCTCAGCTGTGTTGGGCAATGCAATGGGATATTTTTGTGTACCGCCGGTGGGTTCCAGGGAGCCACCCATGCTGTAGGTGCACACGGAGTTTTTAATACATCTGTACACTTGTAAAGAACCCCAGTCTGACTGGGGCATGCAGTGTGGGCCGAAGCCCACCTGCATTACGCACGACATTACTACCTCAGCTGTGTTGGGCAATGCAATGGGATATTTCTATGTACCGCCGGTGGCTTCCTGGCACCCACCCATGCTGTCGGTCCACAGGGACTTCACAATAGGGAGTTGTACCTGCCTGTGTCTATGAATTAAAAAGCCCGGTCTAACTGGGGCATGCAGACACCTTGACAGAATGAATAGTGTGTGGCACATAGGTTCCCCATTGCTATGCCTACGTGTGCAGCTCCTGATGGCGGTGGCACAGGATTCTATTTCTCATTGCTTCTGTACAGCATTGTGGGCTATCGCCCCGCCACTTTTAAAGAGGGTCGCTGCCTAGCCGTGCCAACCCTCTGCAGTGTGTGCCTGCGGTTCCTCCTCATGGCAGACGCACTTCTAAATAGACATGAGTGTGGCGTGGCATGAGGGCAGCTGAAGGCTGCGCAGGGACACTTTGGTGTGCGCTGTGGGGGGGAGGGGGGGCGGTTGGTCAGCATGTAACCCAGGAGAAGTGGCAGCGGAGTGTCATCCAGGCAGTGATTGTGCTTTGTTGTAGCTAGTGTGGTGCTTAGCAAAGGTATGCCATGCTAATGAGGGCTTTTCAGAAGTAAAAGTTGTTGGGAGGGGGGGGGCCCACTCTTGCCGGTATTGTGGCTTAATAGTGGGACCTGTGAACTTGAGATGCAGCCCAACATGTAGCCCCTCGCCTGCCCTATCCGTTGCTGTGTCGTTCCCATCACTTTCTTGAATTGCCCAGAGTTTCACAAATGAAAACCTTAGCAAGCATCGGCGATATACAAAAATGCTCGGGTCGCCCATTGACTTCAATGGGGTTCGTTGTTCGAAACGAACCCTCGAGCATCGCGGGAAGTTCGTTCCGAATAACGAGCACCCGAACATTTTGGTGTTCGCTCATCTCTAGTCACTACACTATTGAGACAAGTAACCCCAGGAAATCTACCTGCAATGCACGGTGATCATCCCGATAGGGACGACTCCGTGCTGGAATCTAGGAACCTGCCTCATTCTAGATTATAAAGGATTCACAGCAAGACACAGTTCACACCACACATGCCAAGAGCCGCACAGAGATGCAGGAACATGACACTGTTCACACTGAACATCCTGAACACTGCACAGACACTTCATGTCCAGCTATATACACAGACACTTCATGTCCAGCCACATGCTTAAAAATGGAGGAACATGACACTGTCCACACTGAACAAACAGAGAAAAAGCTAGCAGCCTCTAGCAGAGGACCTGGGATATATGAGCAATAGACCTTGGGGATTGGCTGACTGAAGCAATCCACACTCAGGCAGCTCAATCAATACTACCTGTGAAGCTATGCTGCTGAAAACCTATGTAGTGCAACAGATCCCAGCAGCAAACCCTAACATTTGCACTTTCTACTAGCTTCCTTATCAACATGAGTTAGTTTATCTGTATGAATCAGACGGATGATTTTATTCTTGCATTTTTGTCTCTCATATGGAATACTTGAATATTTGAATAATAGCTATTATATCTGGTGCACAGCCTTTTTTGAGTGAATGTGCCATTTCAATCATTTTTAATACAATCTTTAAGGCCTCGGTCACACAGGCATTTTTTGCCGCGATTTGCGGATCGCATGACGGATGCGCATCCGCAAATTGCGTGACCGGGGCCGAAAAATCGCCCGAAAAATCTGCTCCTAGCCGCGTTTCATTAGAAACGGGCCGGAGCAGTGCAGCACTGTCCAGCGCATTGAATTTAATGGAGCCGGCAATACAGCCGGCTCCATTGAAAGCAATGGGCTGCGGGCGATCTCAGGATGAATTTTCGGGAAGGGCTTAAAAATATAAGCCCTTCCCTGAAAATCATGCAAAACTGTGTAAAAAGTATAAAAAAAAATATACTCACCTTGTCCCGGCAGACGGAGTTCAGCCACGGCCGGCCGGCAGTTCTCCTGAACTGCTGTGAGTAGTATTCAGCAGCCGGGGATTTAAAATCCCCACCTGCTGAATGAGCTGCCTCTGATTGGTCACAGCCCTCACCAATGAGAGGCAGCTCTCACTCACCCATTCATGAATTCATGAATGGGTGAGTGAGTGCTGCCTCTGATTGGCTCAGCGCAAGGACCAATCAGGGGCAGCTCTCAGCTGAATGACAGCTGAGAGCTGCCCCTGATTGGTCCCTGCGCTGAGCCAATCAGAGACAGCACTCACTCACCCATTCACAGCTCAGAGCTGCCCCTGATTGGTCCTTGCGCTGAGCCAATCAGAGGCAGCACTCACTCACCCATTCATGAATTCATGAATGGGTGAGTGAGAGCTGCCTCTGATTGGTGAGGGCTGTGACCAATCAGAGTCAGCTCATTCAGCAGGCGGGGATTTTAAATCCCCGGCTGCTGAATACTACTCACAGCAGTTCAGGAGAACTGCCGGCCGACCGCGGCTGAACTCCGTCTGCCGGGACAAGGTGAGTATATATTTTTTTACACAGTTTTGGATGATTTTCAGGGAAGGGCTTATATTTTTAAGCCCTTCCCGAAAATTCATCCCGCGCTCGCCGGCAGCCCATTGCTTTCAATGGAGCCGGCTGTATTGCCAGCTCCATTGAATTCAATGGGCAAACATCATTCTTCTCTGCCACAGCTGTTACAGCTGTGGCAGAGGAGAATGCTTTGTCTAGTATATGTTCTCAATGGGGTCGGCGCTGCTGCCGCCGACCCCATTGAGTGCATATAGAGAAGAACAGGAATCGCAGATAGGTGCGATCTGCGATTTCTGTTCTATAATTAATCGAATGAGCACATAAAAAGCGCTCATGTGTCCGATACCATTGCAAAGCAATGGTTCTATAAAATCGCCGGACGCATGCGCATGCGCAAATCGCCCGAAGAAACGCCCGTCTGACGGAGGCCTTAGAATGTTTTTTTCAGTATTATTCCCAGTCTTAAAGGTGTGTTTAATTTGTAGGCTTAAATACTGATTTATAGACACACTGCATTGGTGTTATGTTGCTCTAGTAATATGCATAGGTTATATAAGAATCTATGTTTAGCAGCTAATGAATAAATCATACTACTCTATGGTGACAAATGCAGACCTGACGTAGCAATGCATTTTATCAGTTGAGTAACTCGATTAACCTGATTAATTTTAAGTGTGTATTACACTACTAGAGCTTTGAAAATAGGAGAATTCACATGTTCAACTCAAAAGATCTCTAGCAAACATCAGATGTGGCTGGGGCAAGTTGATGTCAGTGATAATTTATCGAAACTGCTACATGGGAGAAACAGTATTACGTCTGACTATTTAAAAATGAGTCTGACAACACAAGAACCATTACTTGTTAGCTTGCTATCTGCCCTGGTTCGTAGATGGAACTCCTAGGATGGGAAACCTCCCTTGTATAAGACTCATTATGTCATCAACCACTTTAAACTTTAGCGCTGCGGAATATGTTGGCGCTATACAAATAAAGATTATTATTATTATTATTATTAATTCACATGTTAATTATTTATATAGCACCATCAACTTCTGTAGTGCTTTTCATTGCATATTCAGTCAACGTTTGCAATATATGCAGTCACAGATGGGTTAAGATTCTTTGATGAAAAAGTGCATGCATATGTTGAGAGATGCGATGCTAAATGGAGTACTCTCTATTGTCGATTTTGTATCCTAATAGGAAACAGAAATGAATTACGATATATGAACTCTTTGGACTATAAAATTGGAGAATATGAAACTGCGTGCTGTTCATTGTCTTGCAAGATGTCATGGACAGTTGAACAAACCACACTACTATTTTATGATTCATTTTGTTAAACTTGATGAATTCTGCATGAAATCTCCACTTGCTTTATGGCCACTTTGCAAAAGAGTCACATACTTTTAAGCTTAAGTTTAATTTTTTTTTCAGTGCAGAATTCAGTTCTAAGTCTACCACTTTCAAGATATCATAGTGATGTAATGAAAGGACGACACTTTTAAAAATCACATATGACAACAGATGTGATGATCCCTTTTTAAAGCAGATTAAAGGAAGAAGTAATGTCTGTTTATATTCTATGAAAAGTAAGCTTTGAACACTCTTCTATTTAAATGAAAAAGCCACTGTTCCAAAAGGAGTGTTAAATTGTTTGATCCCCTTTTAACGTCAAACTAGGTGTCTGATCCATTGTCAGTATGATTCACTAAAGAGTTGCTGGCAACAGGCATGTTTCTAAAGACGTTATACTTTATGCTTTTTCACCCCCTTAAGGGCTTCTACCCATTAGCGTTTTTTTTAACGCTGCAATATCACTGCATTTTTTTCAATGGGACTTTCTAATGTTAAAATCTCATCGCACACAAACCGCAAAACCACGAATTTGCTATTTTTGTGCGATGCAATTTTAACATTAGAGAGTCCCATTGAAAAAAATGCAGCGATATTGCAGCGTTTAAAAAAACAATAATGGGTAAAAGCCCTTAAACTGCAGCACCATTTAAACTACAACACGGCATCAAATTCTCTTGTGTTATTACCTGTGGAGCTGGCCACATAATGTGCAATCTGCGTTGTCACAGAGGGAGCATGACCTGTCATTACTAAAGAGTATTGACTGAAATTGATTTCCTCTGCACTCAAAACTTGCACTCACAATCCTACATTTGGTGCCCAGAACCAGTAATGAGCAATTATAGTGGAATTATCGGTTTGTGTAAGCACAGGGCCCATTTCACAAGAATCATCATGAATTGGCACAACTGATTCAGACTCCCATTAAAGTCAATAGGAGTAAAAATCGGGTTCACTAAATTGCCCTCCAGAAGGACCAGAATGTAGCAAACCCCCCTAAATAACATGGGAATGCCGCCAAACACTGTACTTCTCAAAATAATGTACAGTAGTGTAGGGGTCAATCATAGCACATGGGTGTCACTGAAATCATAACAAGACCCACATAGGGTCTCCTAGATCAGAAATTATGCTACGCAAGATAGCAGGTGTGCTGCTTGTTTTAAAAGCAACGTTATAAACTTTGCAAAGGACAAATTTTACCAGCTGAACAGAACAGCCCAGCATGGACCTTCTCCAAGGAAAAGTTGTAGTACCACAGCTGTTTCTTGTGCTTTAGAAAATTTTCCTTTTTTTTTTGATTAGGAGGAAATATGTGGAAAGTAGAGTGAGGAGAGCAGCAGCATTACCATCACTATTGCAGTATCAACAACAGCTTGAATGTGATCTTTGATATAAATCTATACTCAGTCATATGTGCTAAAAAATTGCCAGCATGCAAACTAATCAGTGGAATTTGCAATGGTGGTGCAAAAGTCAGGTGAAATCGACATGTGGTTCATTCAGTATAACCGTCAGGTGATTCACATTGTCTGTGGACAGGCCAATGTGTCTGTCAGTTATCACATCGCTAGCAGTGCTGAACACCCTTTCTGATAGCACACTGGCAGCGAGGCAAATAAGCACCTCTAAAGCATGTTGTGCAAGCTCTGGCCACTCATTTAGCTTAGACATCTAGAAGTTAAAGGGACCAACAACATGTCTGCATCCACACATCCACACCAGAGGTTGCATACTCATGGACCATCATGGATAGATTCTCCCTGCAACTGTGGGTGCTACCCTGTGCTGTTGCAGCAGGCTGCAATAGGCTTTAAAAATATGCCACAGCCCTGTTAGATTTCCCATGCCAAGAGCAACAGAGCCGCGATCCATTGCAGATACATTCCCGTGGCAATGGGGAAAGACTCTGCTAAAGCTGCAAAAATAGTCTGCTCTGATACTGCTTTATTTTTAGGTCCCTCTGCAGTGTTGGAATGAGATTTGTCATTTTGTCTTTGTGGTGGTGATCAAGGAGGGTGGCCACCCAGTAAAGATCTGGTGTTTTGATGTGATCTATTTGATGGTCCTTCTGCAAACACTGCAGCATAAAGACTATATATGCCTCAAAGGGTGATGGCCCACATTTGGGTCAGGCCTAAAAGTATTCTCTGGCTGGTCCTGCCGTCCATATAAGATAGCTGGGGTTAGTGATAAATGGAAGGAACATTGCGTAGTCCCTTCCCTTGCTTCTGGACCTACATTATCTTCCTTCTCTTCCTCCCCTTCTTCCTCCTTCTGCTCTTCCTCCACCTTCCTTTTTCCATGGGTGAAGAAACATATTGGAGTAGATGCCCTCTTTCTTACCCAAAGGCACCCTTCCTGCGGTGTTGAGTAAAACTGGACTGGCCAGACAGGGGAGAGATTATTATCCCTTCATCTTCCTCCTATGAAAACAACATGTCATTGTCCCTGAGGCTTTGTAGCATCTATACCAGCAGACAACAGGGATTGTCATATTGATCAGTGGAAAGATTAGAGGAGAAAACAGGGTGGAGCCACTTCTGCTAGGTTTTTTCTTTTTCATACACAAAAAAGATGAAAGGAAGTTGCTGCTTGTCCACTTTTCGCCAATCGTATTATAACGGGGCATGGTGTTTTAGTTTGAGAGGAAGAAAATACGTGGGCTGGGTATGCAACACTTCTAGTCGATAAATAATCAAAAAAGGGAGATTTTCTGGTTCTTTTTTATTAATATTTAAAAACAGGCAGTCTAACGTGTTCCGAGGATGCAGCCCCTTCTTCAGA
The DNA here is from genome assembly GCF_035609145.1 of Eleutherodactylus coqui. Taxonomy (NCBI): domain Eukaryota; kingdom Metazoa; phylum Chordata; class Amphibia; order Anura; family Eleutherodactylidae; genus Eleutherodactylus; species Eleutherodactylus coqui. The sequence continues at coordinate 179,860,938 of NC_089840.1, read as the reverse complement.
AATAGCTGTGAAAGTGCAGGAGTTGTATGCAGAAGAACTTGCCGATGCACTTTGAAGAAAAATCACGAGTGCAAGATGAGAGGCTTGGGAAGGCCCGAGTCAACACAACTGACCTTTTTTTTTTCTTCAAAGCAGGATAAAACAGTACAAATGTCTTTGATCTGTAGCCACTGCACAGTGCCTACTTAAAGCATACACCATCTCATACTCTGTGATTGCTCTCTGTTGCTGGTTTAGCCTCTACAACATATGCAATATGGAATTCCACCATGTAGACACATCACAGATGAGACGGTTGGGTCGTGGCCCAACCTGTGGCTTCTCCTCTGCCAAATGAGAGGAGATTAGGTGTGAGTGCCAAAAACGTGAGCACAGTTTCTTGGCCTTTTTCAGTACTGGATGTAAAGCGCATAATTGTTTAAGAATTATATGGGCCAGGCAAGGCACACTACTAGTTAAAGGTTTTAGAACACTTCAATTTTTCCAGTTTTAAGTAATTTTAGCACAGTTTGTTTCAATGGTACTTTGAAATTAAAGCATAGAACAAATAATTAATAAATGAAATGTATTAACTTTGTGTCACCAAATTAAATCTAGATTTTTGAATCTTCAATGTAGCCATCTCTAGCTGATATAACAGCTTTACACAATCGAGGAATTTTTCTACAATTGCATTCAGATATTGTTCAGAAATTTCTTTCCAATGTTGTTGCAGAAGTTTCCACAAATACGCTGCATTTTTAGTTGCTTTGCTTTAACCTTCTACCAAGTTTATCCCAAACAAGCTCAATGGGGTTTGAGTCTGGAGATTGTGCAGGCCTCTCCATCTTTCAAGCCTACCAGCTTTCTCTTGTCTTTGTAAGTAGTTCTGACATAACTTAGAAGTATGTTTTCGATCATTAGATTGTTACAGTATGAAACCCTGACCAACTAGGCATACATAGAAAGTATTGCATGGCATATTAAAATACTGTGGTAGCCCTTTTTGTTCATTTTGCCAGTCACCCTGTGCAAGTTGTCTAATCGGGATCCAGCAAAGAGCCCCAGACCATCACGTTTCCTCCTCCATATTTGACAGTTGGCGTCACCTACACTACAACATACAAATGCCCTACATATATCAAAGATGTCAAATTTTGATCAATCCGTCCATAGGTCCTTCTTCAACTTTTCAGTAGTCCACTTGGGGTGCTGAAGGCCCAGGCAAGTCTTTTTTTTTAGTTTGCAATCTTAGCTGTGGCTTTCTTACTGATACTCTACCTGTCAAACCTGTAGATAAAAGTCTTCTCTTCACGGCTGAAATGGCAACTTATTTATTTTTTGCTTCATTAAGCTGTGCTTGAAGATTTTGTGTTGTGAGGCACAAACTGTTAACTCTCAAAAAATTTTCATTAGATTTTGTATTGGCCTTTGGTCTGCCAGAACTCTTCCTATCACAGTTTCCTCCAGTTTCCAAGTGCCTTTTGGTGGTATATAAAACTATACACTTTGGCTTTTCTAGCAATTTCTCTGTAGGACAGACAGACACTTCTAAGCAATATAATTGTCTGCCTGTCTAATTTGGTTAATTTACTTTTTTTGCCATTATGATAGCAATGTGCCCTTTCCTGAAGAGCAAAACCAAATTCTCCCATATATTCAATCTGTTCCAACACTGGTTATATAAAAGCAGAGGATTTTAAATTAATCTACAAAAGTAGGAACATTAGTAGGATTAGTTTGCATACAATTTCAAACCATAATTTGCTTTCTGTACTGCAAAGCTGATGTGTTTCCTGAAAAAAAATCTTTGGTTAAAATAAAATAAAAAGGGGATAGACAAAGATTAATGCCCCGCATCTCTTAAAGGTACATTAAACATGGACCACTACTTTTGGCTTCATGCCCCAGCTGCAGGACATTACATTCCTCTCACTCAACTGCTAGCTGCATAAGGACTGCAAATAATTAGCAGTGACTAGACTGGCGATTTTGAACAATGTCTGAGTCCACTGACACGTACTGTGTGTATTTGATTTTTTCCTGTTTGGGTTTCTTTTTGTTATATATTAACAAAAAAACATTGTCAACTAAAGAGGATGCAATTAGAGATGAGCGAGCACCAAAATGCTCGGGTGCTCGTTACTCGGGACGAAATTATCGCGATGCTCGAGGGTTCGTTTCGAGTAACGAACCCCATTGAAGTCAATGGGCGACCCGAGCATTTTTGTACATCGCCGATGCTCGCTAAGGTTTCCATTTGTGAAAATCTGGGCAATTCAAGAAAGTGATGGGAACGACACAGCAACGGATAGGGCAGGCGAGGGGCTACATGTTGGGCTGCATCTCAAGTTCCCAAGTCCCACTATTAAGCCACAATAGCGGCAAGAGTGGGCCCCCCCCCCTCCCAACAACTTTCACTTCTGAAAAGCCCTCATTAGCAATGCATACCTTAGCTAAGCACCACACTACCTCCAACAAAGCACAATCACTGCCTGCATGACACTCCGCTGCCACTTCTCCTGGGTTACATGCTGCCCACCTCCCCCCCCCCCCCCGCACGACCCAGTGTCCACAGTGCATACCAAAGTGTCCCTGCGCAGCCTTCAGCTGCACTCATGCCACACCACCCTCATGTCTATTTAAAAGTGCGTCTGCCATGAGGAGGAACCGCAGGCACACACTGCAGAGGGTTGGCACGGCTAGGCAGCAACCCTCTTTAAAAGGGGTGGGGCGATAGCCCACAATGCTGTACAGAAGCAATGAGAAATATAATGCTGTGCCACCACCATCAGGAGCTGCACACGTGGGCATAGCAATGGGGAACCTATGTGCCACACACTATTCATTCTGTCAAGCTGTCTGCATGCCCCAGTCAGACTGCGTTTTTTTATAAATAGTCACAGGCAGGTACAACTCCGCAATGGGAATTCCGTGTGCACCCACAGCATGGGTGGCTCCCTGGAACCCACCGGCTGTACATAAATGTATCCCATTGCAGTGCCCATCACAGCTGAGGTAACGTCCGATTAAATGCAGGTGGGCTTCGGCCCACACTGCATGCCCCAGTCAGACTGCGGTTCTTTAGAAGTGGACACATGCAGTTACATCTCCCTGTGAACCCACAGCATGGGTGGGTGCCAGGAAGCCACTGGCGGTACATAAATATATCCCATTGCATTGCCCATCACAGCTGAGGTAATGTCATGTTAAATGCAGGTGGGCTTAGGCCCACACTGCATGCCCCAGTCAGACTGGGGTTCTTTAGAAGTAGACACATGCAGTTACAACTCCCTGTGGACCCACAGCATGGGTGGCTCCCTGGAACCCACCCGCGGTACATAAATATATCCCATTGCAGTGCCCAGGACAGCTGAGGTAACGTCAGCTTTAAAGCAGGTGGGCAAAAAATTAATTGGATTACACTGTAGGCGAGGGCCCCAAAAAATTGGTGTACCAGCAGTACTAATGTACGTCAGAAAAATTGCCCATGCCCAACCAAGAGGGCAGGTGAAACCCATTAATCGGTTTGGTTAATGTGGCTTAATTGGTAACTAGGCCTGGAGGCAGCCCAGTTAAAATAAAAATTGGTTCAGGTGAAAGTTTCAACGCTTTAATGAGCATTGAAACGTATAAAAATTGTTTACAAAAATTATATGACTGAGCCTTGTGGGCCTAAGAAAAATTGCCCGTTCGGCGTGATTACGTGAGGTTTCAGGAGGAGGAGCAGGAGGAGGAGGATGAATATAATACACAGATTGATGAAGCAAAAAGGTCCCCATTTTTGATGGTGATAGAGAACGATGCTTCCATCCATGGGTGCAGCCTACGTATTGCTTAGGTATCGCTGCTGTCCGCTGGTGGAGAAGAGAAGTCTGGGGAAATCCAGGCTTTGTTCATCTTGATGAGTGTAAGACTGTCGGCACTGTCGGTTGACAGGCGGGTACGCTTATCCGTGATGATTCCCCCAGCCGCACTAAACACCCTCTCTGACAAGACGCTAGCCGCAGGACAAGCAAGCACCTCCAGGGCATACAGCGCGAGTTCAGGCCACGTGTCCAGCTTCGACACCCAGTAGTTGTAGGGGGCAGAGGCGTCACCGAGGACGGTCGTGCGATCGGCTACGTACTCCCTCACCATCCTTTTACAGTGCTCCCGCCAACTCAGCCTTGACTGGGGAGCGGTGACACAGTCTTGCTGGGGAGCCATAAAGCTGGCAAAGGCCTTGGAGAATGTTTCCCTGCCTGCGCTGTACATGCTGCCTGATCTCTGCGCCTCCCCTGCTACCTCGCCCTCGGAACTGCACCTTCTACCACTAGCGCTGTTGGATGGGAATTTTACCATCAGGGTCCTGTGCTATAGCATCACTCTCGAACCCCTTTCCTCTTCGGGTATGAGAGTGGAAAGGTTCTCCTTATACCCTGGGTCGAGCAGTGTGTACACCCAGTAATCCGTAGTGGCCAGAATGCGTCTAACGCGAGGGTCTCGAGAAAGGCATCCTAACATGAAGTCAGCCATGTGTGCCAGGGTACCTGTACGCAACACATGGCTGTCCTCACTCGGAAGATTACTTTCAGGATCCTCCTCCTCCTCCTCCACCTCCTCCGGCCATACACGCTGAAAGGATGACAGGCAAGCAGCATGGGTACCCTCAGCAGTGGGCCAAGCTGTCTCTTCCCCCTCCTCCTCATGCTTTTCCCCCTCCTCCTCAACGCGCTGAGATATAGACAAGAGGGTGCTCTGACTATCCAGCGACATACTGTCCTCCCCCGCCTCCGTTTCCAAGCGCAAAGCGTCTGCCTTTATGCTTTGCAGGGAACTTCTCAAGAGGCATAGCAGAGGAATGGTGACGCTAATGATTGCAGCATCCTCGCTCACCATCTGGGTAGACTCCTCAAAGTTTCCAAGGACCTGGCAGATGTCTGCCAACCAGGCCCACTCTTCTGTAAAGAATTGAGGAGGCTGATTCCCACTACACCGCCCATGTTGGAGTTGGTATTCCACTATAGCTCTACGCTGCTCATAGAGTCTGGCCAACATGTGGAGCGTAGAGTTCCACCGTGTGGGCACGTCGCACAGCAGTCGGTGCACTGGCAGATTAAACCGATGTTGCAGGGTCCACAGGGTGGCAGCGTCCGTCTTGGACTTGCGGAAATGTGCGCTGACCCGGCGCACCTTTCCGAGCAGGTATGACAAGTGTGGGTAGCTTTCCAGAAGGCGCTGAACCATCAAATTAAAGACATGGGCCAGGCATGGCATGTGCGTGAGGCTGCCGAGCTGCAGAGCCGCCACCAGGTTACGGCCGTTGTCACACACGACCATGCCCGGTTGGAGGCTCAGCGGCGCAAGCCAGCGGTCGGTCTGCTCTGTCAGACCCTGCAGCAGTTCGTGGGCCGTGTGCCTCTTCTCTCCTAAGCTGAGTAGTTTCAGCACGGCCTGCTGACGCTTGCCCACCGCTGTGCTGCCACGCCGGGCAAAACCCACTGCTGGCGACGTGCTGCTGCTGACACATCTTGATTGCGAGACAGAGATTGCGTTGGAGGAGGAGGAGGGTGGTTTAGTGGAGGAAGCATACATCGCCGCAGATACCACCATCGAGCTGGGGCCCGCAATTCTGGGGGTGGGTAGGACGTGAGTGGTCCCAGGCTCTGACTCTGTCCCAGCCTCCACTAAATTCACCCAATGTGCCATCAGGGAGATATAGTGGCCCTGCCCGCCTGTGCTTGTCCACGTGTCCGTTGTTAAGTGGACCTTGGCAGTAACCGCGCTGGTGAGGGCGCGTACAATGTTGCGGGAGACATGGTCGTGCAGGGCTGGGACGGCACATCGGGAAAAGTAGTGGCAACTGGGAACCGAGTAGCGCTGGGCCGCCGCCGCCATCATGCTTTTGAAAGCCTCCATTTCCACAAGCCTATACGGCAGCATCTCCAGGCTGATCAATTTGGCTATGTGCACGTTTAACGCTTGAGCGTGCGGGTGCGTGGCGGCGTACTTGCACTTGCGCTCAAACAGTTGCGCTAGCGACGTCTGGACGCTGCTCTGAGAGACATTGCTGGATGGGGCCGAGGACAGCGGAGGTGAGGGTGTGGGTGCAGGCCGGTAGGCAATCGTGCCTGTGTCCTCATAGGGGGGTTGGATCTCAGTGGCAGGTTGGGGCACAGGGGGAGAAGCAGTGATGCAAACCGGAGGCGGTGAACGGCCTTCGTCCCACCTTGTGGGGTGCTTGGCCATCATATGCCTGCGCATGCTGGTGGTGGTGGCTCCCCAGCTGATCTTGGCGCGACAAAGGTTGCACACCACTGTTCGTCGGTCGTCAGGCGTCTCTGTGAAAAACTGCCACACCTTAGAGCACCTTGGCCTCTGCAGGGTGGCATGGCGCGAGGGGGCGCTTTGGGAAACAGTTGGTGGATTATTCGGTCTGGCCCTGCCTCTACCCCTGGCCACCGCACTGGCTCGGCCTGTGCCCACACCCTGACTTGGGCCTCCGCGTCCTCGCCCGCGTTCACGTCCTCTAGGCCTACCCCTACCCCTCAGCATGGTGTATTACCAGTAGTGCAGCAACAGAACGCTGTAATTAAATGTTCCGCTTATTGGCCTGTGGTTGGAGGCTGACTTCGCTTACGGAACGCACAGCAGAGCCAGGAAAGAATTTTGCGCAAGCCTGCTGTAACACTTAGCTGGCTGCGTATGAATTAGGACAACTACCCCCAGCAGACCCTGTGCACTGAGGACGGTCACAGGCAGCCCAAATAGATTTTTTTTCCCAAATGTTTTTGGAAAGGCACACTGCCTATATACACTAAATATGTCTTCTGTCCCTGCCTCACCACTACTGGCCCTGGACAATGTAAAATTACTGCAGACTGTTTCACTGTGGACAGGAATACAGCGGTCATGTAACAGGCAACACAGAGGCAGGAAAGAATTTTGCGCAAGCCTGCTGTAACACTTAGCTGGCTGCGTATGAATTAGGGCAACTACCCCCAGCAGAGACCCTGTAAACTGAGGACGGTCACAGGCAGCCCAAATAGATTTTTTTTCCCAAATGTTTTTGTAAAGGCCCACTGCCTATATACACTAAATATGTCTTCTGTCCCTGCCTCACCACTACTGGCCCTGGACAATGTAAAATTACTGCAGACTGTTTCACTGTGGACAGGAATACAGCGGTCATGTAACAGGCAACACAGAGGCAGGAAAGAATTTGGCGCAAGCCTGCTGTAACACTTAGCTGGCTGCGTATGAATTAGGGCAACTACCCCCAGCAGAAACCCTGTAAACTGAGGACGGTCACAGGCAGCCCAAATAGATTTTTTTTCCCAAATGTTTTTGGAAAGGCCCACTGCCTATATACACTAAATATGTCTTCTGTCCCTGCCTCACCACTACTGGACCTGGACAATGTAAAATTACTGCAGACTGTTTCACTGTGGACAGGAATACAGCGGTGATGTAACAGGCAACACAGAGGCAGGAAAGAATTTTGCGCAAGCCTGCTGTAACACTTAGCTGGCTGCGTATGAATTAGGGCAACTACCCCCAGCAGAGACCCTGTAAACTGAGGACGGTCACAGGCAGCCCAAATAGATTTTTTTTCCCAAATGTTTTTGGAAAGGCCCACGGCCTATATACACTAAATATGTCTTCTGTCCCTGCCTCACCACTACTGGACCTGGACAATGTAAAATTACTGCAGACTGTTTCACTGTGGACAGGAATACAGCGGTGATGTAACAGGCAACACAGAGGCAGGACTAGAATTTTGCGTAAGCCTGCTGTAACACTTAGCTGGCTGCGTATGAATTAGGACAACTGCCCCCAGCAGAGACCCTGTACACTGAGGACGGTCACAGGCAGCCCAAATAGATTTTTTTTCCCAAATGTTTTTGGAAAGGCCCACTGCCTATATACACTAAATATGTCTTCTGTCCCTGCCTCACCACTACTGCCCCTGGACAATGTAAAATTACTGCAGGACGCAATGCTCTGCACGGCCGATATACAAAAAAAAAAAAAAAGTGCAACTCTGCAAAAAGCAGCCTCCACACTACTGCACACGGTTAGATGTGGCCCTAAGGAGGACCGTTGGGGTTCTTGAAGCCTAAAATAACTCCTAACGCTCTCCCTATAGCAGCTCCGGCACCAGCAGCACTTTCCCTGAACTATGTCAGAATGCATCTGTGGCGAACCGCAGGAGGGGCCGATTGATATACTCGGGTGACACCTGATCTCGCCAGCCACTCACTGCAGGGGGGTGGTATAGGGCTTGAACGTCGCAGGGGGAAGTTGTAATGCCTTCCCTGTCTTTCTATTGGCCAGAAAAGCGCGCTAACGTCTCAGAGATGAAAGTGAAAGTAACTCGAATATCGCGTGGTACTCGTCTCGAGTAACGAGCATCTCGAACATGCTAATACTCGAACGAGTATCAAGCTCGGACGAGTACGTTCGCTCATCTCTAGATGCAATCTCTGAGAAGCACAATATGTGAGAACAGAAGACCACAGAGTACAGCTTTTATCTTTGCAAGCAGTCCTGTTTCGCACAGCATAACTAAATTTCCCTCACTCCCCTTCTAGCTGCATAAGGACTGCAAATAATTAGTAATAGCTGGACTGGTGACTTTGCTGGGGCCACAATGAGTCAACTGCAATATTCCCCAAACATTTTGTCTGTCTGCTTTGCTGCTTTATACAGTGACAGCAGCAGAACCTTTTCCCAATGTACAGATGAAGAATACATTGTTGACATCATCAAGACACCCAGGTTTGTGATTGGCTGCACTCTAACCTCTGTAACAGACATTATGGGAAATTCGATGTTACCACGATTTTCACCAAAAATCGGTTTTGACTTATCTGATTCGATTTATTTCAAAACAGGTCGATTTTGTTGCCCGGCTGATCAAGAGGAGCAACACTACCCAGTACTTGTGGAAGCAGATATGCACAGAATGTAACTTTACATCTTGGAATCAAAATGGGAGCCGGCTTTCAAGGTATATATGTGTATATTTAAATTTAATAAAACAAGGGTTAAATAAAACAAAAATAACGCATTTTTCTGACTACAAGGCAAACTGTTTAGCAAGACAAAATCTTGCTAAAAAGTCCCTATGTCTTATAGTGCACACTAAGTAAGCCACGGAAGTGCCAAACCATCCTGACTGCTTCCTTAAGGATTACATGACTTTTACCATTTGGAGACATCATTTGTTACTGTGAACCCGTTACAACAAATATTATCTATTCTGATGTAATTAACTCAGCAACACAAAGTGGATATGGAACTGTGAAACAGACTGAAACAATGCCACCACCCCTTCTTGTGTTCTATTTGCTGCATTAAATTGTTTGAGGAAATAATGTCAGCTGGCTGAATCAGATTGTAGTGGACATACACAATATCTATACTTCAGTCTTCTAGTGACAGTGGACATACACTCTCTTATATCCTATATATCCTATACACTCTCTTATATACCTATGGACTTCTATTTCTTGTATACTGTTATATTTCTATATTTTCACTTCCTCATACATGAATGCACAGTAAAACTCTCTGTTTCACAATTCCTAGCAGACTTTATCAGGGTTAGGGCGCCTACCCACTGGCGATTTTTTTTCCTGCGATGTTTTGCGTTTTTTCTCAAGAGCAATTAGTATAGAATGTGTTCTTGTCCATCTGGGTTTTTTTTTCCGTTTCGTGGGGTTTTTTCACATAGGAACTGTCAGTTGCATATGTCTCCTTATTTTTCTCTTAATGCACCCATGATTGTCAATGGAGTGCTGCAAAAAACGCGCAAAAAACGCTGCAAAAAACACGCGAAAATGACGCGCTTTTCACGCGCGAAAATCGGCAACACAAGTGGGTAGGCGCCCTCAGAGTGACTACCCACTACAGTTTTTTTTCACTGTGAAATTCGCAGCGTTTTTTTTTCTGCAGGGGTCTATGGGACTTGTAATGTTAAAATTGTGATCGCGCAAAGTCGAAAACACAGCCTTAACACCACAGCTTTTAACAACGTGCTTGTCAGCATAAACAGTTTCAGTAAACTACACGCACATAACCTTTACTACAAGTTTGTAACTTCCGGGCATATACAACTGGTCACATGTCATACGTAAGCGTCATTTGACAAGGACTCAGTCACCACACCTTTGCCCCCTCCATTGAGCTCTACAAGAGTTCCTGTCTGATACCACGGGATGGGCAACGCTGAAAACCACCGATGGCCAGATGCAGGAAAAACCTTAAAAAGCTTATCCAATTATCTATCGGCACATCTTATTTATGCAATTTTTGGCATGCCCGTAAAGGGCAGATATGTTTAATGCTATAAAAGAGTCTACTTGCCCACTAATAAAGCAGAAATGAGGAAGCTTTCATATGCTGAACTTCTCTGTCGTGTGATTCCTTCTCTGTTCGCACAGCCTCTTAACATTAATTTAGAAGGGTGTAAACATTCCCATTGATCACGCCATGGACCCCAAAAGGTCATCCATGACAAGATTTCAATGCACATGTGTCATCCGCTAACCTCTGAAAGATTATCTGAGCACAGACACAGCATGGAGAAAAGCACTGCAAAGGAAGTGAGAGCACTGAGTGCCAGAGTCCGCCTTTGACTTAATCTGCCAAGTCTAATTTAATTAACTCTAAAAGAGGGAGAAATTTCATTCTATAAAATTCTTCTAAATTAAAGGCGATACATATGCCCAAATAATGAATATGGTCCTATGTCCACTAACAGGAGGAGATTTTGAGAGTCTCCACCACTGGCCAAAGTAAAAAGCCTTTTCGGCATCGATAGAAAGAAGAACCATGGGGAGATTTCTAACTTTAGCAAATGAGATCAAAAGCAGTGCCTTAATGGTATTACCCCTGGTCTCCCTCCCAGGGACAAAACCCACATAATCACAGTGAATAAGAAGTGAAATATATTATTCAGCTTGTTAGCTAGTATTTTGGCATATATTTTTACATCAATGTTAATAAGAGTTTTTGGTCTAAGTTGTGCAGACAAGGGGATATTTGCCCAGGTTTGGGAGGATATATATATCCTCTGTCCGGACCTAGGATAGGAGTTCCAACCCCTGAGTCAGGGAGTCATATGTTTCAGTTAGCAGAGTTACAATGGACTTGCTAAAAGTCTTTAAAAAATGGACTGTAAGTACATCAGGCCCATGGCATTTTCCAGTGTGTAGGTTGCTAATGGCCTCAGCCTCTACATCTTTTTTTATTTCTTTGTCTAAAGAATTTCTAGCAGTGTTAGAAAGAGCATAACTAACCAGATCCTTCAAATAATCATTAAGGCTTTGAATCCTCTCTTCCTTGGAGAGATTGGTAAACTTCCCCCTTAAACTATACAAGTCCATGTAATAGGACCGAAATTCTTCCAGACTTTCTTTGGAAGAAGATACCTTATCCCCACCTTTATGGGAATTCAGTGAAGTATATACATGGTAGCCAGTGTGAGTGAGAAGCCTGCAACTTTCATTACCATTATCAGGACTCAAATCTAGGACCTCTTGTTCCCAGAAAGGCGGCTCTCCCTGTTGAGCCATCCAAGGCTTTGAGAAAATTCCTCTGCAAACCATAATCTTGTGTCTATGTTCCTGTTAACCTAGTTCCTGCCTCCTTGTCCTGACTTGTCCCTAAAAAAAACAAAAAGGTTTAAAAAAATGTTTATTTAGCTTCTGATGGACAATTTATTCACTGTGATCCAACCAGGAAATTATCTGCGAGGTTCAACAGTATCAGGCAACTTTTCAGGATGAATTGGAACACTGATAACAAAGAATACCTTCTTGTCTATCATTAGGGTTTTGATCTTTAAAAATATATACTTTTAGCTAAATCAGCACAGATTCTAATACAAACCCTCTAAAATCTTGTCTAAAGTTTCCATAGAAGAGTAGAGGCTAATATAACTGTGAAAATGGACCCAAATCTATATTGACACCACGGTCTTGAAATGGGATGCCCAATAAGCTAATATACTAAAGGTGTGAAGGTCAAGTGGCCTCATATTTTTGGTAATTTAATGTATATATCTGATAAACATAGCATTCAGCAGGTGGAATATTTTTATGCTTTTTTAAAGGGAAATAAATAATGTATCTCAGGTTACAAAGCCAGTGACAGTTTTCTTTATCGCTGCTGGAAGAAGCTGGAAATGTTTCATGAACTGAAACAGTTTCCTTCCTCTGGGAAATGAGCAAGTTTCAGTAAGATTTAAACTAAAAAAATGATTGTGATATAGAATATATGAAATACTTTACAATGCAATAAAGTAATACATAAGTAGCTATCAATTCACTCACGTGCAAACAAGTATTTGGAAAAAAAGAAGAAAGCTTTCATTTTTATGGAATAAATGGCAGTTTTATGCTATGCATAAACATATTCTAAACACTGTTTGTTCTATCAAACTGTCTAATTGACAGGTCATAAAAGTGAAAAAGGGCTTGTTGTAGGGCAACCTCTTAAAGGATTATATAGGAATAAAACGGCACAGAACAGTAGTGATGGGTCTGGTGGATTTTTTACAGTTTAGGGATACTCTGATGTTGGCTGACAGGCAATGAGAGGGCATTGTCCTCTGTCTCTGGTCACACCATTTCAAAATGAGATAATTTTCTTTCAAGAATGTTTTATGGACAGGGGTTATCCAAAAGAATATAAGCACTTCAGCAATAAGATTAGGTGGGGGGAAAAAACCATTTCCCCTGAATCTCTTGTGTCTTTAAAGAGTAAGCACACTTATTTCTACTAAAATGCACAAAGTAGGTCATTCTAAGCATGTTTGGAATATATTTTATTAGCCTATCTTGTACATTTTTCATAGAAATACCCTATTAGTTGTGCAGCTAGGAGAAGACGTTGCTGAGAAATCCATTTGCAACTAACTAACTGCAAAGCTGTGCCTGCACTGTCATCTCTAGTGCCGGCACAGTGGCTTATATAGAAAAATATAACAAATGTCTGCCTTTAGTTTTATTACATCAATATATACATTTCCCTCTAATTGGCTCTCCTGACATTTTTTTTGTATATTGCTCCTGTCATTGTCCCCCAGTGCTAAAAAGAGAAGAAACTGAACTGTATTACAAACAGCTTCTCCTCACGTTTCCTGCCGGGCTCCGTGCACTGTCAGTGTCTCAGGTTGTGAAATACTGTATATACTGTGACATAATTTATGCACATATTTGGACCTCTAACCCCAATGCTGCAAGAAACAGTGCAAACCAATGTGTAGAATTTTAGCATGTATTATGGAGACTCACAGGCGCAGGGGAGTAGATAAAAAATTATTAACCGCTTTATGGCGGCCATTCTGAGCACTGTACTCCTATTCCTTTGTAGTGAAAAAAAAGTATATTATTTTTACAAAAAAAGTCTGTATCATTTTTTGATTTTTATATCTGAAATAATAAAGCCTACAGGTTTTTTCTTGCAACACACTTTGACCCCTTTGCGTGACCTTTGGTGGATGATTTTGGTGTCATTAGATTCCTTACATTCTCACCACCCCTGTAAAATCATAGAATTTGGGTTTATACATTGAGTGACCTTCAAACCAAAATGGTTACTTCTTATATTTAAAAAAAATTAAAACAAAAGTTTTATTTTTTTTAAAGCATGCAAGCATAATCATAAAGAAGCACAGGCATGGAAGCAAAGTGTACTGTATGTTATGGTCCGATGCATTCTAGCATTTCGGAAAGGAAAAAAATACCATTGGAATCATGGACAACGATTAGAGATGAGCGAGCACCAAAATGCTCAGGTGCTCGTTGCTCGAGTCGAACTTTCCGCGATGCTCGAGGGTTCGTTTCGAGTAGCGAACCCCATTGAAGTCAATGGGCAACTCGAGCATTTTTGTATATCGCCGATGCTCGCTAAGGTTTTCATTTGTGAAAATCTGGGAAATTCAAGAAAGTGATGGGAACGACACAGAAACGGATAGGGCAGCCGAGGGGCTACATGTTGGGCTGCATCTCAAGTTCCCAGGTACCACTATTAAGTCACAATAGCGGCAAGAGTGGGCCCCCCCTCTCCCAACAATTTTTACTTCTGAAAAACCCTCATTAGCAAGGCATACCTTAGCTAAGCACCACACTACCTCCAACAAAGCACAATCACTGCCTGCATGACACTCCGCTGCCACTTCTCCTGGGTTACATGCTGCCCAACCCCCCCCCCCCCCCCCGCACGACCCAGTGTCCACAGCGCACACCTAAGTGTCCCTGCGCAGCCTTCAGCTACCCTCATGCCACACGCTGGCCTCATAGCTACACCACCCTCATGTCTATTTATAAGTGCGTCTGCCATGAGGAGGAACCGGAGGCACACACTGCAGGAGGGTTGGCAGGGCCAGGCAGCGACCCTCTTTAAAAGGGGCAGGGCGATAGCCCACAATGCTGTACAGAAGCAATGAGAACTCCAATCCCGTGCCACCTCCGTCAGGAGCTGCAAACGTGGGCATAGCATCCATGTGCCACACAGTATTCATTCTGTCAAAGGTGTCGCATAGCTCAATGCACATCGCAAGGGGAAAGCCGTCAGCGCTCTGCCCTCTACCCAAGTCAGTCAGTGTCTTTGTGCCAGACAGGTCAAATACCGCGATGGGAACTAAGTTTGCACCAACAGCATAGGTGGGTCCTAGGAAGCCCAAGACATGAACAAAAAATTGATCTGAGTGGCCAAACATGGCAGACATGCACGACATAGGCCTCGGCCCACAGCTTCAGCAATCCTAGGCAGGAAGCGGACTTTCACTGCACCGAGGACATAGGCCTCTGCACAAACGCCCAGCAATCGTGTGCCTACAGCGGACTCCAATGCTAGCATAGCTGTGCACGTCTCATTAGCGCTGTATTGCTCCTGTAGTTTGTCCCAATGCAGTGCCCCGGATAGTAGAGCTAACGTCAGATTCAATACAGGTGGGCTTTGGCCCACACTGCATGCCCCAGTCAGACTGGGGTTCTTTATAAGTAGACACAGGCAGGTACAACTCCATGTGGACCGACAGCATGGGTGGGTCCCAGGAAGCCACCGGCGTTACATAAATAAATCCCATTGCATTGCACAGCACAGCTGAGGTAACGTCAGATTAAATGCAGGTGGGCTTCGGCCCACACTGCATGCCCCAGTCTGACTGGGGTTTTTAATACATAGACACAGGCATGTACAAATCCCTAATGTGAAGTCCGTGTAGACCCAAAGCATGGGTGGCTCCCTGGAACCCACCGGTGGTACATAAACAAATCCCATTGCAGTGCCCAGCACAGCTGAGGTAACGTCAGATTAAATGCAGGTGGGCTTCGGCCCACACTGCATGCCCCAGTCTGACCAGAGTTTTTAATACATAGACACTGGCAGGTACAAATCCGTAATGTGAAGTGCCTGTGGACCCACAGCATGGGTGGCTCCCTGGAACCCATCGGCGGTACATAAATGTATCCCACTGCAGTGCCCTGCTCAGCAGAGCTAATGTCAGATACAATACAGGTGGGCTTCGGCCCACAGTGCATGCCCCAGTCAGACTGGTAATATGCACCTTAACAGTAACCGCTTTGATGGGAATGTGGTGGACTGCGGACCTAGTAGCGTGGTTTTATTTAGTTGGTTTTCGGAATGTGGCCAGGATTAAGTGGGCCGTGGCGGGGGGATGGTGGAGGGGCTCTCTTGTTGTGTCGTTAAAGGTGAAATTCTTGGACTGCCACCAGACGGACCGATGCAAAGGTATTTGCCAAGAATGTTCTTATTGTTGGAGGAGGAGGGGGATGTTTTTGAGGGACTACCTGTCCTCTCCACGTGTCCGTGGTTATATGCACCTTAACAGTAACAGCGTTGGTGGGAAATGGCCTTGCCGCCATCATGTCTTTGGGAAGCCTCCGTTTCCACACCCCAGTGACATAGCATTAGCAGCGGTATAGGGGGAGACCAGAATTAGTAACATTTCAGCGGTAGCATTAGGGACAGGCCCCAGTAATATATCACTAGCAGCAGTATAGGGGGAGCACAGTCTTAGTTCCATTTCAGTAGTAGTAGCAGTTAAGACAGGCTCCAGTAACAATTCCGAAGCAGCAGTATAGGGGGAGCACAGTCTTTTGTTCCATTTCAGTAATAGTAGCAGTCAAGACAGGCCCCAGTAACAATTCCGAAGTAGCAGTATAGCGGGGGCACAGTCTTAGTTCCATTTCAGTAGTAGTAGCAGTCAAGACAGGCCCCAGTAACAATTCCGAAGTAGCAGTATAGCCAGAGCACAGTCTTAGTTCCATTTCAGTAGTAGTAGCAGTCAAGATAGGCCACAGTAACATTCCCGTTGCAGCAGTTTAGCGAGATACAAGTCTCTTTCACATTTCAGTAGTTGCAGTATAGACAAGGCCCCAGTTACATTTATGTAGCCAAAGTGTAGGCCAACCCCACACACCTTTCTGTACCATGAGTGCAGGTGAAGCCCATAAAAATTAATTGGATTACACTGTAGGCGAGGGCCCAAAAAAATTGGTGTACCAACAGTACTAATGTACCTCAGAAAAATTGCCCATGCCCAACCAAGAGGGCAGGTGAAACCCATTAATCGCTTTGGTTACTGTGGCTTAATTTGTATCTAGGCCTGGAGGCAGCCCAGTTAAAATAAAAATTGGTTCAGGTGCAAGTTTCAATGCTTTAATGAGAATTGAAACGTATAAACATTGTTTACAAAAGTAATATGACTGAGCCTTGTGGGCCTAAGAAAAATTGCCCGTTCGGCGTGATTACGTGAGGTTTCAGAAGGAGGAGCAGGAGGAGGAGGATGAATATAATACACAGATTGATGAAGCTAAAAGGTCCCTGTTTTTTTATGGTGATAGAGAACGATGCTTCCATCCGCGGGTGCAGCCTACGTATTGTTTAGGTACCGCTGCTGTCCGCTGGTGGAGAAGAGAAGTCTGGGGAAATCCAGGCTTTATTCATCTTGATGAGTGTAAGCCTGTCGGCACTGTCAGTTGACAGGCGGGTACGCTTATCCGTGATGATTCCCCCAGCCGCACTAAAAACCCTCTCTGACAAGACGCTAGCCGCAGGACAAGCAAGCACCTCCTGGGCATACAGCGCGAGTTCAGGCCATGTGTCCAGCTTCGACACCCAGTAGTTGTAGGGAGCAGAGGCGTCACGGAGGACGGTCGTGCGATCGGCTACGTACTCCCTCACCATCCTTTTACAGTGCTCCCGTCGACTCAGCCTTGACTGGGGAGCGGTGACAGTCTTGCTGGGGAGCCATGAAACTGTCAAAGGCCTTGGAGAGTGTTCCCCTGCCTGCGCTGTACATGCTGCCTGATCTCCGCGCCTCCCCTGCTACCTGGCCCTCGGAATTGCGCCTTCTGCCATTAGCGCTGTCGGATGGGAATTTTACCATCAGTTTGTCCGCCAGGGTCCTGTGGTATAGCATCACTCTCGAACCCCATTCCTCTTCGGGTATGAGAGTGGAAAGGTTCTCCTTATACCGTGGGTTAAGCAGTGTGTACACCCAGTAATCCGTAGTGGCCAGAATGCGTGTAACGCAAGGGTCATGAGAAAGGCATCCTAACATGAAGTCAGCCATGTGTGCCAGGGTACCTGTACGCAACACATGGCTGTCCTCACTAGGAAGATCACTTTCAGGATCCTCCTCCTCCTCAGGCCATACATGCTGAAAGGATGACAGGCAAGCAGCATGGGTACCCTCAGCAGTGGGCCAAGCTGTCTCTTCCCCCTCCTCCTCATGCTCCTCCCCCTCCTCCTCCTCCTCCTCAACGCGCTGAGATATAGACATGGGGGTGCTCTGACTATCCAGCAACATACTGTCTTCCCCCGCCTCCGTTTCCGATCGCAAAGCATCTGCCTTTATGCTTTGCAGGGAACTTCTCAAGAGACATAGCAGAGGAATGGTGACGCTAATGATTGCAGCATGGCCGCTCACCATCTGGGTAGACTCCTCAAAGTTTCCAAGGACCTGGCAGATGTCTGCCAACCAGGCCCACTCTCCTGTAAAGAATTGAGGAGGCTGACTCCCACTACGCCGCCCATGTTGGAGTTGGTATTCCACTATAGCTCTACGCTGCTCATAGAGCCTGGGCAACATGTGGAGCGTAGAGTTCCACCGTGTGCGCACGTCACACAACAGTCGGTGCACTGGCAGATTAAACCGATGTTTCAGCACGGCCTGCTGATGCTTGGCCACCGCTGTGCTGCCACGTCACGCGACACTGACTGCTGGCGACGTGCTGCTGCTGACACATCTTGATTGCGAGACAGAGGTTGCGGAGGAGGAGGAGGGTGGTGTAGTGGAGGAAGCATACACCACCGCAGATACCAGCACCGAGCTGGGGCCCGGAATTCTGGGGGTGGGTAGGACGTGAGCGGTCCCAGGCTCTGACTCGGTCCCAGCCTCCACTAAATTCACCCAATGTGCCGTCAGGGAGATATAGTGTCCCTGCCCGCCTGTGCTTGTCCACGTGTCCGTTGTTAAGTGGACCTTGCCAGTAACCGCGTTGGTGAGGGCGCGTACAATATTGCGGGAGACGTGGTCGTGCAGGGCTGGGACGGCACATCGGGAAAAGTAGTGGCGACTGGGAACCGAGTAGTGCGGAGCCGCCGCCGCCATCATATTTTTGAAAGCCTCCGTTTCCACAAGCCTATACGGCAGCATCTCCAGGCTGATCAATTTGGCTATGTGCACATTTACCGCTTGAGCGTGCGGGTGCGTGGCGGCGTACTTGCGCTTGCGCTCAAACAGTTGCACTAGCGACGGCTGGACGCTGCGCTGAGAGACATTGCTGGATGGGGCCGAGGACAGCGGAGGTTAGGGTGTGGGTGCAGGCCGGGAGACGGTCGTGCCTGTGTCCTGAGAGGGGGGTTGGATCTCAGTGGCAGGTTGGGGCACAGGGGGAGAGGCAGTGGTGCAAACCGGAGGCGGTGAACAGCCTTCGTCGCACCTTGTGGGGTGCTTGGCGATCATATGCCTGCGCATGCTGTTGGTGGAGAGGCTGGTGGTGGTGGCTCCCCGGGTGATCTTGGCACGACAAACCTTGCACACCACAGTTCGTCGGTCATCTGCACTCTCAGTGAAAAACTGCCACACCTTTGAGCACCTCGGCCTCTGCAGGGTGGCATGGCGCTTTGGGAAACAGTTGGTGGATTATTCGGTCTGGCCCTGCCTCTACCCCTGGCCTCCGCACTGCCTCTTCCAACCTGCCCTGCTGCTGCACTTGCCTCCCCCTCTGAAGACCTGTCCTCAGTAGGCTTAGCAAACCAGGTGGGGTCAGTCACCTCATCGTCCAGCTGCTCTTCCTCCGAATCCTCTGTGCGCTGCTCCCTCGGACTTACTGCCCTTACTACTACCTCACTGATAGACAACTGTGTCTCATCGTCATCGTCCTCCTCACCCACTGAAAGCTCTTGAGACAGTTGCCGGAAGTCCCCAGCTTCATTCCCCGGACCGCGGGAACTTTCCAAAGGTTGGGCATCGGTCACGACAAACTCCTCTGGTGGGAGAGGAACCATTGCTGCCCAATCTAGGCAGGGGCCCGAGAACAGTTCCTGGGAGTCTACCTGCTCCCCAGAATGTTTAATTTTCATGGAGTGAGGAGGCTGGGAGGAAGGAGGAGCAGCAGCCAGAGGATTCAGAGTTGCAGCTGTGGACGGCGTAGAAGACTGGGTGGTCGATAGATTGCTGGATGCACTTTCTGCCATCCACGACAGGACCTGCTCACACTGCTCAGTTTCTAATAAAGGTCTACCGCGTGGACCCATTAATTGTGAGATGAATCTGGGGACCCCAGAAACTTGCCTCTCTCCTAATCCCGCAGCAGTCGGCTACGATACACCTGGACCAGAAGCTCGGCCTGTACCCACACCCTGACTTGGGCCTCCACGTCCTCGTCCCCGTCGACGTCCTCTAGGCCTACCCCTACCCCTCAGCATGGTGTATTATGAGTAGAGCAGAAACAGAACGCTGTAATTAAATGTGCCACTTATTGGCCTGTGGTTGGAGGGATGACTTCGCTTACGGAACGCACAGCAGAGCCAGGAAACAATTATGCGCAAGCCTGTAGTGAGACCTAGGTGCGTGTGACTGAGCTACTGGAATTCACAGGGCAGAACCAGTCAAGTGGCCAAAGGCCAGTGGTAGGCCTTCAGTATTTTGCTTTTTTTTTTTAAATGGTGAGGTGAAAAACCAGACAGACACTGTATGCAGCGTATATTATGTATACTGTTTCCCTGTGGCGGGATGACGGCGATCATGTAACGGGCACAGCAGAGCCAGGAAACAATTATGCGCAAGCCTTTAGTGAGACCTAGGTGCGTATAACTGAGCTACTGGAATTCACAGGGTAGAACCAGTCAAGTGGCCAAAGGCCAGTGGTAGGCCTTAAGTATTTTGCTTCTATTTTTTTAAATGGTGAGGTGAAAAACCAGACAGACCAGACCGTATATTATGTATACTGTTTCCCTCTGGCGGGATGACGGCAGTCATGTAACGGGCACAGCAGAGCCAGGAAACAATTATGCGCAAGCCTGCTGTAATGCTTAGCTGGGTATTAATTAGCGACTACTACCCCCAGCAGACACGCTGTAAACTGAAGACGGTCACAGGCAGCCGAAATATATTATTTTTCCCCAATTTAAAAAAAAAAAGCCAACTGCCCATATAGCCAGTATACCTCTTTCCCTGTACCACTGTCCCTGCCTCACCAGTACTGCCCCTATACTCTGTAAAATGACTGCTCACTGAGGACGCTATGGTCTGCACACCCGATATACAAAAAAATTTGTGCAACACTGCTAAAAGCAGCCTCAACAGTACTGCACATGGTCAGATGTGGCCCTAAGAAGGACCGTTGGGGTTCTTGAAGACTGAAATAACACCTAACACTCTCCCTATAGCAGCAACAGCATCAGCAGCACTTTCCCTGATCTCTGTCAGCATGCATCTGTGGTGAGCCGCGGGCGGGGCAGATTTAAATACTCATCTGATCTCCCCAGCCACTCACTGCAGGGGGGTGGGATAGGGCTGGAATGTCACAGGAGGAAGTTGTAATGCCTTCCCTGTGCTTCCATTGGCCAGAAAAGTGCACACATTTCTCAGGGAAGGAAATGTAATTGACTCGAACACCTCGTGCTGCTCGTCTCGAGTAACGAGCATCTCGAACACCCTAATACTCGAACGAGCATCAAGCTCGGACGAGTACGCTCGCTCATCTCTAACAACGATCAGATCATACCTGTGGAATAGTTATATAAATATTATCTAATTTACAGTGACATTTCTACTAATGAATTTGAAGAACAAACACTATGGGGCACATCTATAAAAGGATTTACACCAGTTTCTGGCATCAAAAAATTGCTAATTTTTGCACAAGGGATATTTACACAAAAAATTGTAAAGTTAGAAAGCCGTCATCGGAAAATGTCAGATTTAGTAAATTTCCCCCTATGTATAGGGACATAATGCATCACTTAAAAAAAGAGAAAGGGTTTGCAACACATACAATTCTATAGCTCTGCAAAGTGTATGTGGAAATTTTGAATTCACCAAAGGCTGTATCATGTTTCCAACCAGTTGTGCCTCAAACAATGAATTTTCCTCATTTACCAGTTCTATGCCATATTCAAACAGTGGAGGGACAGGTGGAGTAGTATTTTATTAAGAAACAAATAAGTATTTATGTGTATAGACTAAGGCTAGTAATGACCTCAAATGCTTGGTTTGGAATGTTAAATAGAAGAAAAACCAGCAATGGAGCTGCTGGATGGAGCCATTGCTGGAAACTCCCAACACGTTAAAGTATTTACTGAAGTCAGTGCATGTAGTATAGTACAATGCATTTCATCCTTCTCAGGAGTCTTCGTCAGGTACAAAGTATTCATATCAGTCATACAGACTTTAGATTTATTTAGCGCTTTTTTTATTCTGGTACTTCAGTATACAAATGGAGCAATACACATGTTCATTTACATCCTCAGAGTAGTATGTGTAAGTATTCTTTTCCCTCTCTTCTCTTCATAGAAGGGGAAGGTGTGCAGAGTTCTGACATGCTGCTTTTGTTTGTGAAAAGATAGGGCTAGTAGGGATTTGAAGGCTTTGGTTGCATGACTCCCATTGCTGTGTAGTACTGTAACATCACACTGCCATTAAACTCAATGGAGTCATAGTGTGAGTTGAAGGTTACCAAGACCCTGTTGGAATTTTCACATCTGTGATGCTGGGAGCATTGCAAACTGCGACTTCATTGCGTTCAATGGCAGTGCATTGTTGCAGTGCTACATGGCAATCTTTGGTTATGCAATCCCAGTTAAAACCAAAGTTGCAGTGTATCCCTAACTTTAAGCTTTGTCCACATAGGACATGTTGTCTGCTGCGTAGGTTCCTCAACAAATCTACTGCAAAATATGTATTTGTTACATTTACCATGCTCATTGAAAGGCATAAATTCCAAATTGGAAATCCACAGCAAACAATTAAAATCCACACCACATGTTGATTCTGCATATATTTTTTACTTTACCATTTGGATGAGATTTATTAAAATCTCTCTTACATGATTTGTACTGTAAGCATTGCAGATGTTCCATAAGCAATTCTATTGCAGGAAATCCGCAAAGTTTATGCTATGTGTGAATATACTCTTTTGTCATGTATTTTGGTACAGATTTCTCCCTTTGCATTACATTGTCATTGCACTGCACTACTGTGGCTGTAGTTCCCAAGATACATTGAGGGTTTAAATATATGAGCGTGCTTTTGTCCCATTTGGTGATTATGAAAGTCAGGGCCACAAAACAGGACAAATGAAACCATTGATTTCAAAGGTTTTGTTTTCACTATGAGGATTCTCACATGTTTATACTATGTGCAAGAAAAGAAAGGACTTGCTGTATCTTTCTTGCACACAGTTTTCCTACTTGCGAGAAAGATTGTGCAGGACCTATCTTCCAGCTTTTTTTTTTCAAACTTGCACACAATAGCGCAAAGTTTAAATACTCCAAAAGAAAAAATGGAACGGCCGGCAAAAGGGAAGAAATTTCCCTCTTTTAGTTGCAACTACGCTCTGTACTTGCGAGCGTAGTTGCAGCTAGGGCCATCTGAAGCCATCCTCAAGCATATAATCTACATGGTAGCATTCTAAAACTATACTTTGCCATGTCTACACTGTAACCAAATCTCAGATTGCAAAAACATTGGAAATCGGCTGAAAGACCTCTGTTTTTAGAGATTTTAAATTGTTTAAACATCCCCTATTTATATGAGTAAATGTTAGTGTTAGGCTACATTCACAAGAGTGTGAATCTCACGCGAGTTCTGTGTCTTGTGAGACACATAAAATTTGTGCGAATGTGAACTCTATTCTTTTGATTGGAGTCATATACATTAACGATGAGGCACGTTAAAATAAATTGCTACATATCCTATTTTTTCATATCCCTTGGAATGCATTGCACATTGTTGGACAGTCAAAAAAACTCAATGAAATCAATGGGAAACGCTTGGTGAACCTCCGACGTATGTGAAACACGCACCTGAGGATCGCAATTTCCCAGAAGTGATGTATGGGCATTTTGAATGAATAACGCCTCACATTGGCAGGTTAAACACACGTTGACCAGCGTGGTATTGGGCTGGCCTTTCTTGGCCTACTCCCAATACAGTAGAAACCAATTTTACGCATTTAAGGGAAAAAAAGTCTGTTCTGACTCCAATCTGGCAATCGAAATAATCCCTGGATCACCAACCCTTCTGAAGTTATAAGTGGTTATAACATATAATATTGTACCACTCAAGAGAGTCATCCAGGCCCTTCTTGTACCATTTTAGTGAGTTTGCCATCACCATATCCTCAGGCAGAGAGTTCCATAGTCTCACTGCTCATACAGTAAAGAACCTCCTTCTATGTCCATGTAGAAACCTTCTTTCCTCTAGACATTAATGATACCCTCTTTGTGAAATAGAAAGCATAGAGGTCTACATATCACATATTGAATTCTGTTAGGTCCAGAAGACCAAGGTGTCCTGTCTCCTGATTATGTTTCTTCCAGCAGTCACAGGGTTGCTGTGTCTAACTCACCCACCCAGCCTGTGGGGATTTGTAATCAGCTTCCTATTTAGACCCTCAAGACCTTACCCACATTGCTTAAAGTTGTTGTTCATTCCCTGGCTGACTGCACTCAAGCTGCTGGTGCAGCTATCTGCCTGTATACAGCTTCTCTGGTATCTTTTACTACTTTATTTTGTGTCTTTCTGTGTTCCCAGTTCCCTGTCTGCTTTGCTGCTGTGTTCTGCTTGTCATTCTGTTCCCTGTATCTGTGATCTCTGCACAGGACTGGCTCCGATTACCATCTTTTATCCACTCTTGCATATCTGTGTGGCTTGGTACATCTGACATTGGTTTCCCATCCTAACTATGTAGGTAGGGAGGTCTAGGAGTCAAGGTTAGGAAAGGCGGCCTGGATCTCTCCACCACCAGGAGTATCTACAAGACAGGAATATCTAATCCATCGGAGTTCAGGGTAAGGCCTATTTATGTTCTGTGTACCGAGAACCCATATATGCTCAGTCTGCACCTCAGAGTCAGCTGTCTATCCTGCTGGGTGGTTCCACTGAATTTCTGTTCTCTAATCCCTATGCATAGAAGATGGAAAGCTGAGACAGAGCCTGTTCTGGAGAGCAGAGTGCAGTGTGAAAAGCGCCTAAAGCTACATTCACACACAGCTGTAAACTTCCACCCCAAAAATCCACAATTAAATATGCCCATGATTTTGTTGATGTGGATTTAGCCGTGGGGTTTCACTGTGAATGCATGAAAGTTACAGTGAATGTTATGCAAAAAAAAAAATAGAGCATGCTGCGGATTTGAAAATCTGCAGTGGATTTTTTCCATTGCTAGTGCATATGGTTTGTCAAAATGCCATTTACTAAAAATTGTACTGTACATAGTTGCAGAAAAATTCTGCAGCTAGTACGCAATGTGTGAAACCATCCTAAGAATAGAAGTATGGAGCTTTAAATTCACATATTGATATCATCCACTAGGATGAATTTCCATTGGTTAGCCTCAGATAAATGAAATCTCTAACATTCTTAGGCTGAATTCACATAGCAGTTGGAATCACAGTATTTTGCATTAGTATTAATAAAACAGAACCAGAAGTGAGTCCAAAATATGGAAAGGTTTCAAACTTTCTGTTATACTCTGCAGGTCCCATTCCTGCTTTTGGGTTTCAAATATTGATTAAAAATACTGGACAGAATACTGCCATGTGAATGAGGTCTTAGGATAAATAACTCTATGTAGTTCTATATTTTCTACCATAAGGGCTTTTTCCAACAAATGTGGGCATAACTTTGCACGGAGGCATGGAGTGTAGTTGCGCCTGAACAAGGGGAAGATCTTCCCCTTCATCGCCTTTTCAAACTCTGCAACAGAGCACAGCATTTTGAATAAAAACCATGTGACGATAGGTGCTGCCCGATCTATTCCTGCACGTAGTATTCATTGCGTGTGGGAAAGATAGAGCAGGTCCTATCTCTCCTCGCCTGTACTATTACCAGGTAAGAATCCCAACAGTGAAAACAAAACCACTGAAATCCATTGATATCAGTGGTTTCGTTTTGTTCCTTTATGCGGCGAGATTATCGCAGTCGCATAAGTGGAGAAAACGTTAGTCTAAATCCGCCCTGATAGTGTATAAATTGTGATGCTGGTAATTTTTAGATTCATACCACACTTATACATTACCCTCCCAAAGTTTGGTAACACTAAGTGTTTTAAACAGCAAGTGGATGTTTTCCACCAAGAATGGAGATATATTCCAATCAAAAACTTAAAAATTGAACCAATGCATGCCAAGAATATACAAGGCTGTTATACAGGCAGGGGACACTTCAGAAAATCCAAAATTTGGAGTTATCTCTAGATCCTAAATGACAGCTCTTTTTGTTTTGTCTTTAAGCTCAATAAACACCTACATCCTAAAACATCTATTTATTTCATCTGTATATTTTACAATCCCTTCCCAATTTTATTTTAATAGGCTTTTCCAAACTTCTGGATAGAACTGCAGATAAAGTATATTATTCCATGAAATATAGATAAAAGAATTCTGTAGAAGCATTAAGAAATAAACCTTAAAAACCTTCTTGTATTTAATAATATAGATAATGTTTGACAAAACATAAGACCTTGAGGAGGAAGGAGATGCCCAGGGTCATAGCCCTAGGGAATGCAAGGGTAGGAACAGTACCCAGGCCCTGGTGCCTAGAAGGCACCAGTATTATAAATGGCACAAACTGAATTGGAAGCCTTGTTTCAATATTTTTATCATGGCCAGATAGCTTTACGCATCTAGGAGTTCATCATTTTTAATTAGGTTTTTTTCATGATATATGTTATTTTAATAATGTACTTACTGTAGTTTCAAAAGCCCAATCAAGAGAATACATTTTCTTATTTTTATTCTCTCTGACTCATACACAAGAGGAATTTTTACTCTGCCATAATGAAGTACAGACCTTTTCCAACTCACTTCACACATGAAATTGCAATCATTTTGGGGGGAAATAATCATATTCCAAAATGAAATCATAAATAAATCAAAGCTTATGCTCTGATTTTTATCAAAATGATGGCTGCATGTTTGTGGCAAATGCTAGAGGAAATTACTCGGAAAAATATCACTTTATAGTGGTGATTTCCAGAAACATTTTAAAGGGTGTATAGATTAGTCATTGAGACGCTAAGAATAAAAATCCCCATGCTTGATTGGGATTTGCTGTTCATAGGGAAACCTTCACAAACTGCATAATTCCATTGTTATGTCGTCTACGTTGTTTGAGTACTTTTCTTCTATACATCAGAACTGTAATTGAAAAATGCAGTGATAAATTCAGATACAATAATAACCGTAGTTTATCACTCAAGGTAAAGTGGTTGTTTCTTCCTAGTATTTAAATATTCAAACCAAATTTGAAGGTCCATAAGATTGGAGCTTCCTTGCATGGAAATTAGATGCGTGACCTAAGAATGCAGCATAAAATCAAGTGAACTACTCAAGTGATATGAGTGACTTCCAATGGGGCATGATCATTGGTGGTGGACTGGCCGGGGATCAGCATTTCCAAACTGACAAACTTGCGGGGTTTTCTTATGCAATATTGTTGGAGGTGTACTGTGAATGGTGGAAATAAAGAAAAACATCCAGTCAAGGGCCATTTACATGGGATGATTATCGCACAAAATTTGTTCAAAGTAACACATTTGCATGAAAATCATTGTGTCTAAATGCACAGTCATTGTGCACTATTTGTTTGCAGTTCGCTAGTTGCTCACTTTTAACCATCGTAAAAATCATTGTTGGATCGCTGGTTTCCCACTGAGTGTAATGTGAAGCGCTGATCGAGGAGTCAGTGAGAAGCCTGCAAGAACCCAGCGAGGATGTATGTGTCTAAACGCTCTGCACGAGTGCTCACAACCTAGTGGTCACATCAGCGCTTAAGTTGTCTAACATTTAAATGAGACATTAAACAACTCATTCATAAGAGGGGTGAGAGGAGGATATTAAGAATTGCTTTGAGGAGCAGGCGGTTTACAGTCAAGCAAATTGCAGCAAAATACAATGCTGGGGCTCCAGCTGATGTGTCCAAATGTTCAACTCATCATTCTTTAGCATGGTTAGGCTATAACAGCAGATGACTAATTCAAGTGCCATTGCTCCCTAAGAAAAACAGAGTTAAGACTTCATAGGGCAAATAAGCACAGCATTTGATCAGTGAGCAGAGGAAAAACATCACCTGGTCTGAGGAATCCAGATTTTTGTTATATCATGCTCATGTGAGAGTCAGAATTTGGTACGAGCAGCATAAATCTATAAACAAGAATGGGTTGATTAGAAAATGTCAGTACATACATCTAATTTGTAGAAACTGCAAGAAGCTATCCTGCCCGCACAAGACAGTTGTTTCTACAGAATGATTTTTGGAGTTCTGAAGGCCAAAGGAAGTCCACGGTAGTACTAGATGGGTGATCAATGTATGATTTACCAACCACCTGCCTAATATTGTGACGCCCCCTTGGGCTAGCAAAAACCAAAACAGGCGTGACTCTGTAATTCCATTGTGGATGTACTTTGGTACATGGCAGTAAAACATTAGTACCATATCCTTTAAAGGGGTTGTCCCGAGGCAGCAAGTGGGTCTATACACTTCTGTATGGCCATAATAATGCACTTTGTAATATACATTGTGCATTAATTATGAGCCATACAGAAGTTATAAAAAGTTTTATACTTACCTGCTCCGTTGTTAGCGTCCTCGTTCCCATGGAGCCCGACTAATTTTCGCCCTCCGATGGCCAAATTAGCCGCGCTTGCGCAGTCCGGGTCTTCTGTAGTCTTCTATGGAGCCGCTCGTGCCACAGAGCGGCTCCGTGTAGCTCCGCCCCGTCACGTGCCGATTCCAGCCAATCAGGAGGCTGGAATCGGCAGTGGACCGCACAGAAGAGCTGCGGTCCACGAAGCAAGAGGTTCCCGGCGGCCATCTTCACAGGTAAGTATAGAAGTCACCGGAGCGCGGGGATCAAGGTAAGCGCTCCGGTAAGCTGTCTGTACGTCCCTGCATCGGGGTTGTCTCGCGCCGAACGGGGGGGGGGGGTTGAAAAAAAAAAAAACCCGTTTCGGCGCGGGACAACCCCTTTAAGTCTGATAAATTGTGAGGTGGAGCCTCCATGTATCGGACTTGTTTATCAAGCACATCCCATAGCTCGATATTTAGAGAATTTGGAGTATAGATTAACACCTTAAAGTGAAACCATATCCCTCAAACCATTTTTGAACAATTTTTGCTGTGTGGCAGGGTACATTATCCTGCTGAGAAAACATACAGCAATTAGGGATGAATGGGTATATATGGGTTGAAATAATGTATGTGTGGGTGGGATGTGTCACACTAACATCCACTTGAATGCAATGTGATGCTATGGGCAAAAACATAGTTCATAAAATCCCATTGCATCTTACCTTCTTCCCATAGTGAATCCTGCTGCCATCACTTTTCCAGTTAAGCAATGCATAACTCAGCAATCCTGGCTGTCCACATGTAAAATAAAATGTGATTTTCCAGATCAGGCCATCTTCTACCATTGCTCTATTGCCCAATTCTGATGCTCACTTGCCTATTATAGACACTTGTGACAATGGACAAGGGTCAAAATGCACAAGGCTCGCACTGAGCAGAAGCACATACCGATCAGTCTGGATATGTTTAAGGCACATATGGCATAAATAAAGCAAGATATATTCTTTTATCCACGAATAGCAGCTTTTTCTTTTCTGTTCCTTGGAAAGAAGAAATTCACACTGTTGTGGACGCCAAGAGGCTGGGCAATTAAGCTGCACTAAGAAGGATTTGCTTGCAGGAGCTGAAGTCAGATGTGAATGCCGAGACGGTGAGCTTATTTATACATATATATTTTCTCTTACATTAAAAATGTTGGACTAAAAAGGAACATAAATGCATCACTAACTAGAACAGAAGCTCAAATTGAAAGGCAAGCAACATGCTAAGGAACAAAACACACCCAATACTTACATCTTGTTGTTAGCTGTTTAGTCGTTCATAACCCTCGTCAATTCTAAAGGCTCCTTCCCTCTATGTTTTTCGGTTTTGCACGATTTCTTTCAGTATTCTATTTACTGATGTTACACTATTTCATGCATTTGCTAACGTAGGGTCAATGAGTTGAGTGGACCCAAATTTTTCTATGAAGACCGGCAAGTCAGGAGACTGATGTCAGGCACGTCTTCCCCAGTTTCCCCTGCAAACACCTCTAGGGGAAAGCTCTTGGTCTCATTTGGGGTCATCCCTACATTAGCAGACATCAAATGTATCATCAACAGACAAATTTCCATTGGCTTAAGATTGTTCAAGCATTTTTCACAGTTGTCAGAATAAAGGAAAGAATCACATTATGAAACAGAGTTTTTTCAACCCTGATTTCATGTGTGACCTTTCCACATGGTGTTTCAAAAGACACAATAGCAGTGGAGTAGTCCTTTGCATCCACATGTATTAAGATGACTCTCGGCATTTTACTTTGCAGTTTTTGAGTGTCCACTAAACTGGCACATACCAGAGTTACCAGACTACCAGAGTCCAACAGAGCATCCACGAAGTGTACTCCCACAATCACAGTACAAGTCTGACACTCTGTGTCTTTGGAGCACATGGCAGAGTAGGCAGCTCTAAAAAATAATGATTTTTGTTGCCCATTAGCACATTCCATTGGCTCACCCACAAGTGGGGAAGTTAGCAGCCAGATGGCCGAGTCCTTGACAACACCAACAAACAATATTCCTGAAATTGACAAGCCATTTATGTCCTTAATGGCCAGGCTAAAAGGTCTGTCCACACTCTTTCACCCCCTTAATTTAGAAACGGTCTTACCCAATTCGAAGGTATTTTAGTTCCTTGGGGTTGGCTGAGTAAGAGAAAGCTCATTAAGATAGTCCTCGATATTCAGGTAATGCTCCCCTAGGGCAACTAGTTGAGCCTTATCCTGGAGATCCGCTTGTTGTGCACAACATTGTATCGACACTGACAAGGCTGGAATAAAGCCATCCAGGACCACTTTTTACAGTACTTCAGCTGCAGTGGAGTAAATCATACATTTGTGACTACTGGGCTTGTTCAGATGAAATCTCCAAGTAGGAACCCTAGAAAGCAATAGAGCAAACATATCCACCCATGGATCCTCTGTAAGTTTCCCCTTTGTTGGCTCTTTTAAAAAATGGTGAGAAATGCCTCCCCATTGCTATCCGATGTCATTTTCTGTAGTGAGGCTTGCACCCTCCCAGCAACAGAAACTGGCTCTGTCTGTCCATTTCTGCAGCATTGGATTTTATAAGTGCAGAAAAGTTAACCCATAGCATACATGTTACTAAGTTCTAATGCCAGTGATTTATCCACCATATGTAACAAGATAGTATAAGAGTAAGGGCTCTTTCCCACGAGCGCATATCGGCTGGTCGCTTTCACGGCCGGCTGATATGCGCCGTGATCTGATGCATTGGATTCCATTGCTATAGATCACATGGGCATATTTCTGAGACATAAAAACGCCCGGCTAGCTCAATATAGCACCGGGCATTTTTACGTCAGACCCAAAACACAGTCCTGGAACTATCTTTTGGACCGGAATACGTCGGCCATTGCATGGGCTCCCAGGGGAGCCCATGGCAGCAGCCGTAGGCGAGAGGGAGTTTAGCAGCATGGCTGCTAAACACCCTCCCTCTGTTCTTCTCCCCCCCATGCAGGCTCACCTCTCGTTCCTCCCTACTCATTCTGTGCAATGGGAGGGGGCAGGACAGGGGCCAGACCTAAGCGCCGGTCCGCCCCGCCTGCTCCCATTGCACAGACCAAGCGGGGAGGAACGAGAGGTGAGCCTGCCATGGGTAGGGAGGGGAAATGGGCAATGGCCTGGTGAGCTCGGCCAGGTCATCTGAACAGGCGCACAAACTTTTGATTTGAGCGCCCGTTCAGCAGATTTTCCCCTCCCAATGTAGCATATATTGGCTGGCTATGAAAATGTCGGTTGATATGCGCTCGTGGGAAAGATCCCTAAGGCTGCTTTACACAATGCTTTACCAAAAGTCCACGTTTGAAACGGCTATGTTTTACCGCAATTTTGTGCAATGTTTTTCAGACCATTCTACTGCATCATTGTAATGTGCAATGAGATATGTTAAAAAGCGCTAAAACGCATGAAATTGGAGCAAACAGCACTTGAAAATCACAATGCTAGAAACTGCGCTTTTGAGCACTAATCTGGGAAGCGCCATTGAAATCAATGGAGCCGTTGTACCGTGTTTAGCGTGGTGTTTGAAAGGCCGTGCTAATCATGTTACAAAGCGGCCTGTGTGAGAGCAGTCTAACTTCTAGTAGTGTTTGGCGCATCATTTTATTTCAGAGTCATAACTGACTTCTTAAACTAGCTAAAAACAGAAGTCAGCAGTGGGTGAGGCTGGGTGAGGCTCTAGCAGAATATGTGTTTTCTGTGCAAGCCTTAGATAAGATAATTACCAATTTCAGCATTTAACAACAACATGTTTCCAGCAAGCCTGAGATAATGCAAGTGCTAATTTTAACATTTAGCAATTTTATATGTTAAAATTTACAAGTAAATTTGAGATAATGTAGCTTACACGTCAATTGTGACTTTTAGAATAATTGTATGATTATAGCCGAGTTGGGAAAACCCAACCCATCTGTCATACGATGTTTGGGTGACAGTCGCGCAGTATCTGCTCATGATCAGCTTGTGCTATAGTGTATTTTTTTATATATACTTTTTACTCAATAAAGAGCTTCCAAAGAGGAAGCGAATTTTGAAACACCACTCATCTGTTTCATGCTGTATTCTTCTCTGATGCACCGTCACATCTGGCATACATGATTGATAAGGCTTCGGCACCATAATTTAGGAGATTACTCCAGCAGTAGTTTATGGGATTGCTGTCTCCAGGGTTAGATGGACACTTCCAGAAAAGAGGAATACTGCAGACTGTTGTAGTGCAACAAGCCTCAACCAGTTTTATTTGCTTTTCAAGCAGGATAAAGAAAGCAAACAGTGCAAAATAAAGATCCTCCGTGCCGTCTGGCCACTTACTATACTTTAATCAACGAACTATCAGAGCTAAGACTACACCTGTCCCTGTGTATACTCGCTCCCGTGCTGCTGCTGGTTCTCTAATAGAGCAGCCAGCATGAGACTGGGACGGCTGGAGGAGATTTCACTCCTTGTTCTTCACCGCCCCTTTCCATTCACTTAACACAATGGCCGTTCAGTAGTGAACAGCAGCTGTTTACACTGTACGATCATCGTTCATCGTTTAAGCTGCTTAAAATCCTGAACAATATCATTCAGTGTAAACAGCATCCATTCAGTACTGAACGGCCGATGTGTTAAGTGAATGGAGAGGGGCGGGGAAGAGCGAGTAGTGAAATCTCCTGCAGCCTCCCCGCCCCCTGCTGGCCACAGCCGCATAGGAGCGAGTATACACAGGGACAAGAGTCAGGCATTCGTCCCATGTAAATGGGCCTTTGTGCACAGAATCTAAACAAAATGCATCACCAGTAGCTTTTCTCACAGCTTCTCTTAAACCCCAAGAGCAAACCCAGCCACCATCATGTAAGTTATCTGCTCTTTTAAAGCACACTTCAGCCCTTTCAGTGATTGAGTATTCTGCCTTCATGTGTTTGTGGTCCAGTTGTCTATAAAATCTTGGTTTGCTGCACCAGCTGCAACGCTAGCTCCAAGGAGGAAAAATTAAATTACTACAGTATCAAGTAATGTATAAAACCATGAATTAATCTGCTGCAAATTGTGCAATCATAAGTTTCTCTTGACATTTGTGGCATTGGAATGAAATTCTATTTGGTCTTGCATTTTTTGATGAAACTGCCTGTAGCTGTGAAAATAGCCTTGATAGCAACTTTGGACAAACATAAGGAGGATCTTCTTTCACAAAAAGTTAAAATGAGTAAAAAAAAGTAAAGAAGCTATCAAACTTTGTTTCAAGCAATATCAAGAAACTGTTTGTGGTTTTGAATATTTCTGATGAATACCTTGAAGCTTATCCTAGCTCCTAGGAGAAAAATTGGGATTTCAGTGTAGCAAAACAAAGGGTCAGCAATCTTATAGCAGTTAACAATGCAACAGAAGCAGTGCCTTCTACAAGTAATGGAAAAGCATTCCAGAAATATACCCAAAGCCGAATAGACTAACAATTGTGCAGCAAATGCAATAAAAAATAAAGTTTAGAAAAAAAACATCCACCTGACCAGTATGTTTTTATATCAGTCTTATAACTCAGTGCGTGGATCCTGGCGTGATATGTAAATGGAGAATCTTGATCCAGTTCATGGGTTGTGGAATGTGAAAAGTGGCACTTTAGTGAAGCATAATTAAAATAATTACACAACACATCTAAGAAAGAGCAACATGCAGCAAACGCAAACAGCGTTCTAAAAACGGTTTCCGAGCATAAAATGGAAATTCTCAAATGAAATCTATGTAGCGGCAACTAGTGATGAGTGATTAATGGAATAATCAGTATTGGGCAGAATTCACAAAAATCATCATGAATCGGGAAGGTTGATTCTGACTCTCATTTAAGTCAATGTCAATAAAAATCGAGTTCATTAATTTACCCCCCAGAAGGTCCACAATGCAGCCAAAGTCCCACAAACTGCATGGGGACACAGCCACACATCTGGAGAACACTATGCTCCTCCCACAAATTGGTTGAAAATAGTGCACAGGATTGTCACTGAAAACAATAGAAGACAGCAGGTGTGCTTCTTGTTTTAAAAGCTATGTCAAAAATGTTATAAGGAGAAATTCTACCAGGTGAACACAACACTCAAGCATGGGTCCTACTGTAAGGAACAGCTGTAGAGCTACCAAAGGTATTACTACACAAGATGACAGGTGTACTGCTTGTTTTAAAAGCAATGTCATAAAGTTTGCAAATTAAAAATTCCACCAGGTAAACAGAATAGCCAAGCATTGACCTCCTCCAATCAAAAGATAAAGAACTACAGCTGTTTCTTTAACTTTAGAAAATTTTTATTATGGGAGAAGGAGGAAACATGTTGGCGGCAGGAGAGCAGCAGCAGTTTCACCACCACCAGCAGCGACAGCACCTTGAGGGCAGAGTTTGCACTCTGTATTTCCAGACTTTTTCATTTGTGAGGAAGTAGGAGGAGGAAACATAGTAAAAGCAGGTGAAGAAGAGCAGCAGAAGCACCCCCAGCAACAGCAGCTTAAGGGCACAATGTGGTCTTCGATATAAATCTATGTGATTAAAAATTGCCAGTGTGCTAACTAATCAGTGTTATCTTCCATGACAGTGTAAAAGTCAGGTGAAATCAATGCTTGGTTCATTTCTATAAATGTCAGGCAGATTGTCTGTGGACAGATGGATGCATTCTGTTAGTTATCTCATCCATAGCTGTGCTGAACACCCTTTCTGAGAGCATGCTGGCAGCTGTTCAGGCAAGAACCTCTAAAGCACATTTTTCAAGCTCTAGTCCAGCTTAGACACCCAGAAGTCAAAGGGGCCAATACCATGTCTGAGTACATCCATGTGAGAGATGGCATACTTTTAGACCATCTTGGATAAGGGCTGCCTGTGACTGTCAGCCCTACCCTTTTCTTTTGCTGTAGGCTGCTGCAGGTTGATAAAACTATGCCACACCACTGTTAGGCTTTCTCTACCACTGGTTGTGGTGCTGTTGTGGCAGATCCCTGGTCATATTTCATGACATATTTTACGGCACCATGTGCAGTGCTGGTTTTAGTACATTGATGTCTAGCAGGGTAATGTCTGGAATTTGAATACATTCATAATGGTATTAAATGATAATTAGTTTAACATTAGGTTGACCTATAAACATGATAATAGAAAGGTTGATTTTTTTGGATATCCAGTTGATGGTTGAATTAGATGTATATATTCACACAGAAATATATGTGAAAGATACATCGGTAAACTCATTTTTGTAATGTCTGCTCATATCCCTGCTATGATCAGGGCCATCCCAATTGGTCAATTCCTCAGTGCAAAATGGTTTTTCTCTACTGAGAGTAATTTTGAACTGCAAGTGCAAGAATTGGAGATGAAATTTAGTGATAGAAGGTATAGTAAATGCTCTGTTAAATATGGTTATAGTGCAGCGTTCAAGCGGGGTGCACCATGGGCAGGAAAGATGGTTGTCATGGGTGGCTCTGCAACCTCTCCCAGGAATCCCTCAAAAAACATTGGTCGGTGTTATTGACAGATGCAACACTTACCACCTGCATTACAAAGACCCCCCCTAATGACAGCATGAAGAGACAAAAATGTAAAGAGCATCTTGGTAAGGAACCCCGTACACCAAATGTATTTGATACCGATAGGCCAAAGGGAGAGTATTATTAATGTGGCAAATGTACTTCATGTCCCAACATAGTGCAAGCGACCGATTTTTTTCATCTCCG
Organism: Eleutherodactylus coqui; assembly: GCF_035609145.1. Taxonomy (NCBI): domain Eukaryota; kingdom Metazoa; phylum Chordata; class Amphibia; order Anura; family Eleutherodactylidae; genus Eleutherodactylus; species Eleutherodactylus coqui. The sequence goes on along the minus strand of NC_089840.1, from coordinate 179,824,894 downwards.
TGTGGCACTAAGATTTTCAAAATGAGAGACTTTATTACATGCAATTCTATCTGTGTAATCTATTATGCTGTTTGCCCCTGTGCAAAAACTTATATTGGACGCACTGGTTGGAAACTCCGTTTTAGGATATGAAAGCATGTAAGAGATATTATGGTGACTAAACATGAGGTAAATCTCAATTCCCTAAAAACTTTTTCCTGACATTTTAAGATCTAGCAATAAAATGTAACCTAGCTGCTGTAGGGTACGTAGTATAGAGAAAATTCACTGTGGTATCAGAAGGGGAAATGCCAAGCGGCTTCTGGATTAGGTGGAGTATAAGTGGATTGTGGAGATTGGTAGTATGATCACATCTGGGTTGAATGAACAATTTAGCTTACATTTCTATAAAGACGTCTCTGTGCTTCATTCCCTTTTGTTTTTATTTGTGCTTGTCATTATTGCTTTTATTTTTCAGTGTTTAATATAATATTTTAGCGTTGTCTCTGATATCCGACTCCAAAAACGATTTAACTTACCTTGTAAAGCTCCAAACCACTATTATTTTAAGGAGTAACAAAGGAAGAATGAAATATAAAAATAATGGATGGCAGAGCAATAATGCAGTGTCTATGCTGTATCTATATTTGCTTATTTTGTGATATGCTGTGGTCATTTATTCTCACCATTAGTTGAAACCTATATACATTTATTGCTTCACTCTTTTAGTGAATTTATATTTGTTTTCAAACCTTTGTGGCCTTGCACATGTGCTGGGTGGGGATTTGGCCAGCTCTCCTAACTAGGGTCAGTGGCCAGGCCACATGGATGCCCGGATGGCCTGTGGGTCGGGTGGTCTCCAGTGATACATTTATGGGCCATTGATGGTGCGTTAGATATTGCTGATGGGGACAAAAATATATAGGCGTTGGCATCCTTGCAGTGTACTTATTCCCACTGAGGAAGAGACAAAATTCACTTTGGGGAGCGTGGACACACCAGAGTAATGTCATATGGGTGAGATATGTTGCACCCTTACTATCATGTGGTTATTCAGTTATTGCATTGCAGATAGTGATGCAAACTTTTGTTAACCTTTTTGTGACTGGATCAATTATGATGGAATGCAGTATTGTTGGCCTTTTGGCAATATGCACTGACACTTTATGCATGATGTGTGGGATACCTTTTTTTCTTCTCTCATTTTTTATAAAACTTGATGCTATTTATATGATTAATTTGTATATGATATTTGAATGATGAATAGTGATATCTCCCACTGATGATACCTTTTGGTGTGCACATTATTTTGTACCCGCTTTCAAAATAACAGTCTTTTTCATCCTCTAACATTGTGGGTCAATATGCTTTGACTAGTAGTACCTGAGGATGAAGGCACTGCCCTTTCATTTTTCTGCCACACCCTGTGAGAGAGTGAGACAGCCTCCAATATGTGTACATTGTTCTTGTTACTGTATATAGTCCTCTTCTGTGTGTTTTATTATTTGTCCACAAGAGGTCGCTGTTCTGCAGAAAAGATTTTGGTCAAGCTGTGAGGTGACAGGACCATGGTAGCCTGTGATTGGAGCACCCGTTGCCTGGTTACAGCGTGCGCACGGGAGGAGAGAAAATTAAAAGCGGGCGTACACTTTGAGGGGACAGTTGGTCGAAAGAGCGATCTGAGTGGCGCTATGGAAGAGGGAAGGAGGTCGTATCCTGAAGGGATCGGAGCTGCAGCGGATTCAGATGCCCACTGGATGGGAGAAGACTTGCTGCCGGGGATGTTTCTGAACAACCGGAGTGAGACTGGCTATTGTGTGTACAATACTGGATGTCGCTGAGGAAGTGAGTAACGGCTCTTTGCGGCACCGCACACTTTTCTGGAGGAGCCCCTCATCCGTCTGGACTCTTTGGCTGATCATACAGCAGACCGGTCTACATGCATGCAAGACACCATATTTTGGCGCCAAATTACTTGGGACTGCGTTTTGGCCTGTAGTTAGATTAGGTAGGGTTATGGACCGTGTCAGGCCACACTTCAGCGGGATCGGCATAGTGTCTGGCAGGCCACAACCAGCCGTCAGTAAGAAGCTTCTGGAGAACATTCACCTGGCTATATAGCCGCTGTTTTTTATACATGTTCCTTATTGTATTGGGTTTGGGGGGATGGAGTCAGTGTTGTTAAGTTTGTAAGCTGTTGTGCTGCACCGCCGGTACTCAGATCACTCTCCCTTTCCTTTGTTCCTTAGTAGCGGTATTAATAGGTAACAAGGGGAAGGATTATTTAGGCCTGCCCATTAGGTAAAAGCATAGTCGATTATAGTAGCACCCTTTGGGGAGTACAGCGCTGTACAGCACAAGGGCCTCAGCCATCTGGCTGAGTGTATGTGAGTTTTGTTGGGTTACCCATTGTTTGTGGTCACATGGGCCACAGGGCTTTAGTAAAATTCGGTTTGCACCTGAACTGGTGTCAGAGTAGTTTTTCTTGTTTGTGACTTCGCTGTATCCTGGAGAGCCCACCCCGGTACACGGCTTACAACCCTACTCACTGCCTTGACAGAGTCCTGCCCCACAATGTCCACCTCTTCCCCCTATCATGCTATCATGACTCTCCCTTTCTGTCCACATTAGGTAAACCACCTCATCATCTTCTGCCTCCTCTTCCTCTTTGTCATCTTTCTCTTTCTGCGTGGACTCTATGTCATAGTGAGCACAAGGAACTGACAACTCTGTTTCCTCATTTTCCTGATTACGCATTGCCTGTAGAGGGCTGAACACACACTGACACACCCTCATCTTCCTCGTAGGAGGTAAAAAATAGTTGGGCATCAGTGCATTCAATGTCTTGGTCTTCTTCCTCTGGTTGTTTGGGTTGCCCGCGTGACATCCATGACACTGAATGACCAAACAGCTCCTCAGACTGATCCATGTGGCCAACTTTGGAATGTACAGGGAATTTGGCATAGGGTAAAATAGAGGGGGGATGCTCATGGTTGACTGATGCAGACATGCAGACTGACTACTGTGTGCCTGCAACTGGTAGGAAGAGGTGGGCGCATACTTGGGGCATGCTGTGTCATTCACTCTATGATCTGTTCTGCATGCTGCGGATGTAACACACAGGCAGAACAACTTCTAAAGAATAAGAAGAGAAGACGAAAAGGACTGGTGAATAAGCACAACACTCTAAATATGGGGGAAATTGAAGATCATAGAAAGTGCACTTCTCTTTTATTGAATAACGTGTAGAGCCAGCATATGAAAACACATTTCGGGGTCACACCCCTTCTTCAGTTCGTCTGGTTAAAACATACTAACAATTGGAAGCCTAGGGAGGACAAAGTCCCAAGTTTTAAGGGGACTTTAAGTATATTTGATGTTTCCTTGTTTGATTTTCTTTTTCTTTTCTATTAACGAAATAGCACAGCCAACTACATAAGCTGAAGTTGCTGGGAGGCACAGTATGGGAGAAAAGAAGGCAACAGATATACCGTAGTTTGTATCTTTGTGAACTGTCCTTGCTTGATGCAGCATCATTGAATTCCCCAAACCCCACTTTTAAATACGTACAGTCTGCAATTAATTTGTAGTGGCTGGATCGGCGACTTTGAATGATGTCTGGGGCCACAAGCACAGAACTGCAATATTCGCCATGCCAAAGTATATTTTGTCTGTCTGCTTTGCTGCTATATACATTGATAGCAGAAGAAATATCCCCTCTCCCAATGTACAGACCACATTTCGTATAGACATATAAACATGATACAGCTGCTTTCTCTGCTCCCTCCAGCAGAACCCTTCTTAATTTCTCAGCTGGTATATAAGTTTTCACACCAGCAGCAATATATCCTCTGCAGAATATCTGTCCCTAACAACAGACCACGTGTTATATAAGAATATAAATGTGATATGACTTCTTTCTCTGGTCCCTCCAATATAACCCTGATATACAAGCATATACAGCAGTAATATATCCTCTGTAGTGTATCTGGCCCTAACAACAGAGCAGGGGTTATATGGGCATATAAACATCATGCAGCTTCTCTGTCCTGTGCTCACCTGTTAAATGGCTGCTGATTACACTGTGCCTATATGATATACTGTGAGTAGCAAAGATAAAAAAGAGGGTGGAGGAAGGCCCAGTGAGAGTCGTGAAATGATTCTGGAGTAAAAAGTGTTTCAAATGATGGAGGTGCTGCCAATCAGATAACGTTCCACCAAGGTGGGCGTGAGTATACCAAATGAGAATATGCTAAAATACTGGTGGTGAAGGGGCAACACTCTAAGCTAGTTGAAAGCTAAGGTGGCCTGTCCACGGGCGAGTTTGAATTGCGTTCCCCGCAGTGATAAACCGGTCGCGGGGAACGCAGTGAAAGCTCTCCATAGCGTTGCTATGGAGAGCGCTTCCCCCTGTCCATGAGCGGAGAATCATTGCGATTCTAGAGATCCATCTGCCGGCTCCTGTTCCCGGGTGATGGTATCCCGTAGCGGATCTCCACCGCGGGATACCGCAACGCTCGTGGACAGGCAGCCTAAAGGTCCAAGATGCAATAGTGAAAGCACTTCTTTTTTATTTAACAGCATAGAGAACCAGCAAGTGAGTACACGTTTTAGGCTCGACAGCATATTTTAAATACGGTAGGTCATGTAATGCAGGCATCCGATTAAAATGCTATCCATATGCAAGAAGGAAGACACATTTGGTGTCATCAACACGGCACCCTGACTGCTGATTGGCTGCATGCTGACCTCAGCAGCAGGCATTATGGGAAATTCAGTTTGCTAGCTTCTTTTACCAAAAATCAAGATAAACAACAGTAACAGAAACCTGTACCTTTTATATGCCGCTCTGGACTTTCTTTTTTGTCCCGTGAAACCACTGATCTGCCGCTGTTTAGATGCATCACTTCCTCAGTAAACACAACAACAGACTGTTGCCTACAATTTCCAAAATACATAGAGCTTGTTTAGCACTATAGCGCCACCCACAGCTTACGGGTCCTGCAACTTACTAGCACCTACCTCCCTCTCACTGAAAGTACCAAAGAAAGCTGCTGAAGCTGGCAGACAGACAGAACCTTCCATCGCTCTGAACTGCACATGAGCAATATAGTGCAGTGCTTCCACTCCTGCCCTCCCATCATGCACTGCTCACAGGATGCTGTAGACTATGGACAGGAGAGGGAGCAGCAAATGAGAACAAGGTGTTAGGCTAATTCCACATGGGTGATCGTGATTTTGCCGTGAGAAAATCGCATCTTTATTCACTGTGATTTGTGAGCGTCAGCAATGCTTTTTTTTTTAGAATAATATCGCATCACTGCCACTCACGATAAAATTGCACAATTTTTTATCGCAAAAATCAATGGGCCTTTGTAATGTTAAAATCTCATCTCAACGTGCGTTTGTAGCGTTGTGATGCGATAAAAAGAAGCCTCCATAGAAATACATGGCAGATGAAAAATAGCGCATCACAGAAAGATGGAGCACGCCACGATTTTTTATTCTCTCAACATCGCATCAGTGAAAACATCACAGATGGGAATAAAACCAACGTAAATCATTAGTTTCATATTCTGCTTTTTACGGACTACTACAGCCCTTATAGACATGTAGATTTTTTTTCATTTTGCCAATATCGCATTCTGAAAGCCATAACTTTTTTATTTTTTTGGCAATGTAGCTGTATGAGGGCAAGACGAGGGCATTTTGTTTGCGCAACAGAAACAATTTGCATTATGTTTAACCTTCTGACTAACTTTTATTAACTTTTTATGAGGCAGATGGAAAAAAACACCATTCTGACAATTTTTTTTTGCATAGTAAATTTTGCACCAGTCCCCATGTGGAATAATTAACATGTGACCTCTATTTTCTGGGTCATTATTTTACAGCAATACCAAATGTCTATTGCTATTTTTAAAATTTTTCTTCTGCTTTTATACAATGAAAACATTTTTTCATAGGAATACAAACTGTTTTGCCATATTCACAGACACATCACTTATTTAGTTTTTGTGTTATTGAAGCTCGTGTGAAAGATTTTTTTTTTCCAAGTCAAGCTGCAAGTCAAATTATTGGTATTATTTTGGGGCATACATGACAATTTTGATCCCGTTTTGTGTTGACATTTTGGAGGTGATATGACCAAAACAGCCATTTTGACATTGTTTTTTATTTATATTTTATTGTGCTCACAGCAAAGCATAAATTAACCTTTATCCTTCTGGTCACTATAATATGATTGTTGCCAACTTTATATAGTTTTTTTTATATCTTTCTGCAATTGCACAATAAAAGCATTTTTCTTTTGCCTTGCCATATGCAGGGCTCGGTCAGATGAGCAATTTTTATTATTTTTTTTAAGCGCATGAATAGCCGCACTAAAAAAAACACGTCACGTGTAGAAAATTCACGTGAATGGGTGTATTTGCACTCGCATGTCCTATCGTTTGCAGGTGCGATTTATTAGCGCTTCTAACAAATGTACATGCGACCACTTTCATTGGAAAGCTTTGGTTCTAATAGAGCTGCTTTTTAAGCGCAGCAATTCATGCACTAAAAAATCGCTTGTCTGACCAAGCCCTCAAGAAGCATTACCTGAGCTGTATGAGGGCTTTTTGTGGGAACAGCTTTACTACTTCTTGGTATAAATTAAGTTGTGGACATGACTTTTTGATCTCATTTTGTTTCCTTTTTTCTTAAATGACGTGGTCAATAATCATTTTGGCATTTTTTTGGCATTCACCATGTGGGATAAATAAAACACTAGCTTTATAATATGGGTTGTAATGACTATTGTGGTATTAATTATGTGTACTTCGTATTGTTTTATTTATTGTACCTAATAAAATGATGCATATGCACAAAATTGTGATTTTTTTTTTATTTCCTATTCTGTATTTTTTTATGTAGCTAAATATTGAATTAATTTTTTTAACTTTCTTTTTTCAAAGTTGTCATATGGGACTTGACCGTGCAATCAGTTAATTGCTTGTATAATAAATACACTGCAATACCTGTGTATTTCAGTACACTATACAGTCACACTGTCAGCCAAGCCTACTAGCAACTACAGATCCAGCTGTTTTAAAATTGAACTTTTGTGGTGTGCTTGTTGTTTTAACATGTATTTTTGCGGTGTGCTTTGTTGTTAACATAATGCACCTATGCAATTTGCATAGTCTGACAGTAAGTATATTTCAATGGCTACACAAATTAACATAACATGTTAAGGCCTCATGCCCATGCACACCCGGATTCCGCATGCGGATTTTTCCACAGTGTAAGACCTGTGTGCCAATGGGGAAATTATTTTTAAATGTTTGCCGGCAATTGTAGATGAGTTTTTTTTGTTTTTTTTCCCTGCGGATGTACATAGATGTACTGAGGATCATCTGTGCAGAAAAAGTCTGGAATGCCACCTCCCAGCCTTTTCCTACCTCCCTATTTGGTTTTATCCTTCAAATTCGCAGTGCAATCGCAATTGTATTTGTGGATGCACTGCGGATCGTCCGCACACATTGACTTCTATTACGCCCATCCACATGGAATCTGTGAAAAAATGGAGCATGCTTCTTTTCCAGGTATGGGATCTGCAAATCAAAAAAAAATCAAACACGCAGGTGTTAAATGAAGTGTGGACTCCCCATGCTTCTTTATGGACACCCCGTGTGGATTATGCAATTCAATTTTGCCCATGGGCATGAAGCCTTAAGTATCATTCAGCATGTTAAATAAACAGATGTAGCACACCAAACTTTTTTATCTTTAGCTAAAGTAAAGACGAAACTCAGGGGCCTTGACTAGGCCTCCAGTTGTTTTAGCTACCTTCAGACACACCACTGATCCATAGACCTGAAAAGTTCCATTTTGATTCATAACTAGAGGTGAGCGAGCACGCTCGGACAAAGCAGTTATTACAGTTATTACTCAGCTATTTAATAGCAATTTAGTGTGCAAATGAAGCATTTAGCTGAATGCAGTTAATAGCCCGAGGGCTCTTATCTGCTTTCAGTTCCTTTGTTCTCCAATGGGAAACAATGCTATCAGCACTACCCGTGGAGAACTCCTGCTAATGCTGAATGATGATTTTTAGGTTGGCCTGAATTTAACGATCAGATAGCAGTGCATAAAAAGGGCCTGATGGCCTCGCGTTTAGACGCAACGATAATCGCCTAAACAATCTATTTTTAATTATTTTTGAGCAATCATCGCTCCGTGTAAATGGGCCTTTAGGGTGGCTTCACACTAGCTTGTTTCAAACATGCTTCTATTAGAACAAATGCATTGTTAGTTCAGCTATTTGATGTGTTTTATCTCAAATACACCCGATGCAGCTCTAAAAGCCATTGATTAGTGGCATCAGGTGTGCTTGAGACAACACCTGATTTGTAAATGTGTCATGTGGGAATCGGTTTAGGGCTCAGATTTTTTAAGTTCATGAATAGCCGTGCTTAAAAAGTCGCTCTATTAGAATCAATGCTTTCCAATGAAAGCTTTTACATGTCCATTTTTTAGAAGCGCTAAAAAGCCACACCTGCAAAAGATAGGACATGCGATTGCAAATACAAATAAGTCATGCCAGGCAAATATAATTTCCTTCTATAACAGAATCAGACTCTGAGATTGACAAGGCAACTGTTAGGTGGATTCAAAACAGGCTGAGTGATCGTACTCAAAGAGTGGTCATAAATGGTTGCACATCCAAGTGGAAGAATGTATCAAGTGGGGTACCATAAGGCTCTGTCCTAGGCCCAGTGCTGTTCAACATTTTTATAAATGATCTGGAGGAGAAAAATGAACGGAAACTGATTAGAGATGAGCGAACGTACTCGTCCGAGCTTGATACTCGTTCGAGTATTAGCATGTTCGAGATGCTCGTTACTCGAGACGAGTACCACGCGATGTTCGAGTTACTTTCACTTTCATCTCTGAGACGTTAGCGCGCTTTTCTGGCCAATAGAAAGACAGGGAAGGCATTACAACTTCCCCCTGCGACGTTCAAGCCCTATACCACCCCCTGCAGTGAGTGGCTGGCGAGATCAGGTGTCACCCGAGTATATAATTCAGCCCCTCCCGCGGCTCGCCACAGATGCATTCTGACAGAGATCAGGGACAGTGCTGCTGGTGCCGGAGCTGCTATAGGGAGAGCGTTAGGAGTTATTTTAGGCTTCAAGAACCCCAACGGTCCTTCTTAGGGCCACAACTAACCGTGTGCAGTAGTGTGGAGGCTGCTTTTTGCAGTGTTGCACTTTTTTTTTTTTTTTGTATATCGGCCGTGCAGAGCATTGCGTCCTGCAGTAATTTTACATTGTCCAGGGCCAGTAGTGGTGAGGCAGGGACAGAAGACATATTTAGTGTATATAGGCAGTGGGCCTTTCCAAAAACATTTGGGAAAAAAAATCTATTTGGGCTGCCTGTGACCGTCCTCTGTGTACTGGGTCTCTGCTGGGGGTAGTTGTCCTAATTCATACACAACCAGCTAAGTGTTACAGCAGGCTTGCGCAAAATTCTTTCCTGCCTCTGTGTTGCCTCTTACATCACCGCTGTATTCCTGTCCACAAGTGTACTGGGTCTCTGCTGGGGGTAGTTGTCCTAATTCATACGCAGCCAGCTAAGTGTTACAGCAGGCTTGCGCAAAATTCTTTCCTGCCTCTGCTGTGCGTTCCTTAAGCGAAGTCAGCCTCCAACCACAGGCCAATAAGCGGCACATTTAATTACAGCGTCCTGTTTCTGCACTACTGGTAATACAGCATGCTGAGGGGTAGGGGTAGGCCTAGAGGACGTGGACGCGGGTGAGGACGCGGAGGCCCAAGTCAGGGTGTGGGCACAGGCCGAGCCAGTGCGGTGGCCAGGGGTAGAGGCAGGGCCAGACCGAATAATCCACCAACTGTTTCCCAAAGCGCCCCCTCGCGCCATGCCACCCTGCAGAGGCCAAGGTGCTCTAAGGTGTGGCAGTTTTTCACAGAGACGTCTGACGACCGACGAACAGTGGTGTGCAACCTTTGTTGCGCCAAGATCAGCTGGGGAGCCACCACCACCAGCATGCGCAGGCAAATGATGGCCAAGCACCCCACAAGGTGGGACGAAGGCCGTTCACCGCCTCCGGTTTGCACCACTGCCTCTCCCCCTGTGCCCCAACCTGCCACTGAGATCCAACCCCCCTCTCAGGACACAGGCACGAGTGCCTACCGGCCTGCACCCACACCCTCACCTGCGCTGTCCTCGGCCCCATCCAGCAATGTCTCTCAGCGCAGCGTCCAGACGTCGCTAGCGCAACTGTTTGAACGCAAGCGCAAGTACGCCGCCACGCACCCGCACGCTCAAGCGTTAAACGTGCACATAGCCAAATTGATCAGCCTGGAGATGCTGCCGTATAGGCTTGTGGAAACGGAGACTTTCAAAAGCATGATGGCGGCGGCAGCCCCGCGCTACTCGGTTCCCAGTCGCCACTACTTTTCCCGATGTGCCGTCCCAGCCCTGCACGACCACGTCTCCCGCAACATTGTACGCGCCCTCACCAACGCGGTTACTGCCAAGGTCCACTTAACAACGGACACGTGGACAAGCACAGGCGGGCAGGGCCACTATATCTCCCTGACGGCACATTGGGTGAATTTAGTGGAGGCTGGGACCGAGTCAGAGCCTGTGACCGCTCACGTCCTACCCACCCCCAGAATTGCGAGCCCCAGCTCGGTGCTGGTATCTGCGGCGGTGTATGCTTCCTCCACTAAACCACCCTCCTCCTCCTCCTCCAACGCAACCTCTGTCTCGCAATCAAGATGTGTCAGCAGCAGCACGTCGCCAGCAGTCGGTGTCGCGCTGCGTGGCAGCACAGCGGTGGGCAAGCGTCAGCAGGCCGTGCTGAAACTACTCAGCTTAGGAGAGAAGAGGCACACGGCCCACGAACTGCTGCAGGGTCTGACAGAGGAGACCGACCGCTGGCTTTCGCCGCTGAGCCTCCAACCGGGCATGGTCGTGTGTGACAACGGCCGTAACCTGGTAAACCTCGGCAGCCTCACGCACGTACCATGCCTGGCCCACGTCTTTAATTTGGTGGTTCAGCGCTTTCTGAAAAGCTACCCACGCTTGTCATACCTGCTCGGAAAGGTGTGCCGGGTCAGCGCACATTTCCGCAACTCCAAGACGGACGCTGCCACCCTGCGGACCCTGCAACATCGGTTTAATCTGCCAGTGCACCGACTGCTGTGCAACGTGCCCACACGGTGGAACTCTACGCTCCACATGTTGGCCAGACTGTATGAGCAGCGTAGAGCTATAGTGGAATACCAACTCCAACATGGGCGGCGTAGTGGGAGTCAGCCTCCTCAATTCTTTACAGAAGAGTGGGCCTGGTTGGTAGACATCTGCCAGGTCCTTGGAAACTTTGAGGAGTCTACCCAGATGGTGAGCGGGGATGCTGCAATCATTAGCGTCACCATTCCTCTGCTATGCCTCTTGAGAAGTTCCCTGCAAAGCATAAAGGCAGATGCTTTGCGCTTGGTAACGGAGGCAGGGGAAGACAGTATGTCGCTGGATAGTCAGAGCACCCTCATGTCTATATCTCAGCGCGTTGAGGAGGAGGGGGAGGAGCATGAGCAGGAGGGGGAAGAGACAGCTTGGCCCACTGCTGAGGGTACCCATGCTGCTTGCCTGTCATCCTTTCAGCTGGAGGAGGAGGAAGAGGATCCTGAAAGTGATCTTCCTAGTGAGGACAGCCATGTGTTGCGTACAGGTACCCTGGCACACATGGCTGACTTCATGTTAGGATGCCTTTCTCGAGACCCTCGCGTTACACGCATTCTGGCCACTACGGATTACTGGGTGTACACACTGCTCGACCCACGGTATAAGGAGAACCTTTCCACTCTCATACCCGAAGAGGAAAGGGGTTCGAGAGTGATGCTATACCACAGGACCCTGGCGGACAAACTGATGGTAACATTCCCATTTGACAGCGCTAGTGGGGAACATTCTCCAAGGCCTTTTCCAGCTTTATGGCTCCCCAGCAAGACTGTGTCACCGCTCCCCAGTCAAGGCTGAGTTGGCGGGAGCACTGTAAAAGGATGGTGAGGGAGTACGTAGCCGATCGCGCGACCGTCCTCTGTGACGCCTCTGCCCCCTACAACTACTGGGTGTCGAAGCTGGACACGTGGCCTGAACTCGCGCTGTATGCCCTGGAGGTGCTTGCTTGTCCTGCGGCTAGCGTCTTGTCAGAGAGGGTGTTTAGTTCGGCTGGGGGAATCATCACGGATAAGCGTACCCGCCTGTCAATCGACAGTGCCGACAGGCTTACACTCATCAAGATGAACAAAGCCTGGATTTCCCCAGACTTCTCTTCTCCACCAGCGGACAGCAGCGATACCTAAGCAATACGTAGGCTGCACCCGCGGATGGAAGCATCGTTCTCTATCACCATCAAAAACGGGGACCTTTTTGCTTCATCAATCTGTGTATTTTATTCATCCTCCTCCTCCTGCTCCTCCTCCTGAAACCTCACGTAATCACGCCGAACGGGCAATTTTTCTTAGGCCCACAAGGCTCAGTCATATAATTTTTGTAAACAATTTTTATACGTTTCAATGCTCATTAAAGTGTTGAAACTTTCACCTGAACCAATTTTTATGTTAACTGGGCTGCCTCCAGACCTAGTTACCAATTAAGCCACATTAACCAAAGCGATTAATGGGTTTCACCTGCCCTCTTGGTTGGGCATGGGCAATTTTTCTGAGGTACATTAGTACTGTTGGTACACCAATTTTTTGGGGCCCTCGCCTACAGTGTAATCCAATTAATTTTTTGCCCACCTTCATTAAAGCTGACGTTACATCAGCTGTGATGGGCAATGCAATGGGATATATTTATGTACCGCCGGTGGCTTCCTGGCACCCACCCATGCTGTCGGTCCACAGGGAGTTGTAACTGCATGGGTCCACTTCTAAAGAACCCCAGTCTGACTGGGGCATGCAGTGTGGGCCGAAGCCCACCTGCATTTAATCGGACGTTACCTCAGCTGTGATGGGCACTGCAATGGGATACATTTATGTACAGCCGGTGGGTTCCAGGGAGCCACCCATGCTGTGTGTGCATACGGAATTCCCATTGCGGAGTTGTACCTGCCTGTGACTATTTATAAAAAAACGACGGTCTGACTGGGGCATGCAGACACCTTGACAGAATGAATAGTGTATGGCACATAGGTTCCCCATTGCTATGCCCACGTGTGCAGCTCCTGATGGCGGTGGCACAGGATTATATTTCTCATTGCTTCTGTACAGCATTGTGGGCTATCGCCCCGCCCCTTTTAAAGAGGGTCGCTGCCTAGCCGTGCCAACCCTCTGCAGTGTGTGCCTGTGGTTCCTCCTCATGGCAGACGCACTTCTAAATAGACATGAGGGTGGTGTGGCATGAGTGCAGCTGAAGGCTGCACAGGGACACTTTGGTGTGCGCTGTGGACACTGGGTCGTGCAGGGGGGGTTGGGCAGCATGTAACGCAGGAGAAGTGGCAGCGGAGTGTCTTGCAGGCAGTGATTGTGCTTTGTTGGAGGTAGTGTGGTGCTTAGCTAAGGTATGCATTGCTAATGAGGGCTTTTCAGAAGTAAAAGTTGTTGGGAGGGGGGGCACTCTTGCCGTTATTGTGGCTTAATTGTGGGACCTGGGAACTTGAGATGCAGCCCCACATGTAGCCCCTCGCCTGCCCTATCAGTTGCTGTGTCGTTCCCATCACTTTCTTGAATTGCCCAGATTTTCACAAATGAAAACCTTAGCGAGCATCGGCGATATACAAAAATGCTCGGGTCACCCATTGACTTCAATGGGGTTCGTTACTCGAAACGAACCCTCGAGCATCGCGATAATTTCGTCCCGAGTAACGTGCACCCGAGCATTTTGGTGCTCGCTCATCTCTAAAACTGATCTGATTTGCCGATGACCCAAAGCTAGGAGAGATAGCTAATACTAGGAAAGAGAGAGAGTATTCAAAAATCTAGAAAAGTTTGAACAGAATGGGAGGAATTGGTCTAAGCAGTAGCACATGTGAAAAAGACTTGGGTATACTAATAGATCATAGACTGAACATGAGTCAGCAATGTGATGCAGCAGCCAAAAAGGCAAACACAATTCTTGGATGTATTAAGAGAAGCATAGAGTCTAGATCACGAGAAGTAATTTTTCCCCTCTACTTTTCCTCCTGCACACTTGTGTTTTTCTTGCACGTTTTTTCACGGGATATTATTGCTTTTTTTCACGTGATTGTCAATGGGACTTTCTAATGTTAAAAATGCATCACACATGAGGTCTGACTAAGGGCTCCTGCACACTTGCGTTTTTCTTGCATGTTTTTTTCATGAGATATTGTTGCGTTTTTTTCACACGATTTTCAATGGGACTATCTAATGTTAAAAAGGCATCTCGAGTTGGTGCTTTGCATTTTTTGTGCAATGCGTTTTTGACATTAGAAAGTTAAAGGATCTTGGAATGTTTAGCTTGCGAAAAAGAAGGCTGAGAGGAGACTTAATAGCTGTCTACAAATATCTGAAGGGCTGTCACAATGCAGAGGGGTCAACCCTATTCTCATTTGCACAAAGAAAGACTAGAAGCAATGGGATAAAACTGAAAGGGAGGTGTGAGGGTATATATATATATTGCCATATGTTCTTTATAATTGTATACCTATATGCAAGTTTTATTCAATTCCAAATGAGAAAAAAAACTTATATGTCGCCTTACCTAAGATATTCCAAGGCTTTGCAAGGCTGAGAGATGTTCTAGAAATTCAGAGATGATACCGAACCAGACATGAAGGACGCGTGTACTTGGCTGTTTTCCCAGAAGCAAGATATCAAGATGTTCCACTATGTACATAATTTTCACTGTCTTAGGCCGGAAATCCGGACTTCCCATATATGGAGAATGCATGCTTGGCCGTTTTCTTAGAATTGAGTGGGTGATTCTTTGCACTGGAGCTAATTGAATACGTGATTTTCTGTACATAAGCCAGAGGCGCCGTAGCAAGATAACGGCTGGTTTCACTGTCTCAGGCCGGAAATCCGGACTGCCCATATATGGTTATGAGCCCATCACCCCTTGCTGGGGATGGGACAAAGGGTATAAGATCTCATGTAATCTGTAATAAAGCTCGGCGAAGCGCAGCCATGCCCCGTGTGAGGAATTATACCAGACCTCCCTGTGTGGTGTCTCTTCTTACCGCCGGCAACGGGGAAAGTGGGGTGGGCCTGATTGGTGCTGTACTTAGAATTTTATTACCCTGACAAATGGCGCAACCAACTAGGGCGACAAAGCCAGAGCCTGCAGCGCAATTCACCCGGATCCACGCCACGGGGAAGCCGTCCTGCTGCAAACCGAGCCTGATCAACTCACAACTCCAGGTAAGGCCAGCATATATTTATGTTGTGTTTTACACTGAGAGTCTTGCAGCAGGACTGACTATCTGTGGTTTGTGACCGGACGGGTTGGGTTAAGAGTTCTACACGGTAACTCGTGTGGGCTCCGGGTTTGCCGTCATGGACCACTGACCGTGATATGCGCACCAATCGGTCACCCAGAAATTAGTCTGTAGTCTATTTGTGCTTTGAAGTTTTAACGTTTTAATAATAGTGGAGATTGTTTTATCTGCAGAAGTTTTTTTTTTTTCTCTTTCTTTTCATTTAGTCTCACAAGAGAAGGGACCCTCAGTTTAGTTCAGTTAGTTGTTAATGGTTTAGCAGAGAGGGATGCATTTTGTGAGACAGGCTTCATAAGAGAAGGGACTCTCGGTCGTTTTGCCTTATATATGGGGCTAACGATTTGATTTCAGAGAGATGCATTTTATGGGGCTGGTTCCATAAGGAGAAGGGACCCTCGGTTGTTTTGCCGGTATATAAGGGGCTGACAATTTGAAAATTAAGAGGGATGCATTCTATGGAGCGTGTTATTATTATTATTGTTGTTGTTGTTCTAATATGCCTAAGACCTTATTAAAGAAGACAGAGCCCCTCAAGGGCTGCCGCCGTGTGGATGAATCTGTAAAATGTAACAAAACTTATGAAAATGTGTGACATCGACCCGCACGGCAGATTACAAAATGGTGTCTGGGAGGAGGTCTTTAGGACCGAGAGGTGCCTTGAAAGATCAAGGTTTTCTAGAAAGTGCTAGAGGAGGAGGAGAGAGAGAGAGACAGTCAGAGAAAGTTAGGTATGTACACATTATTTGTTTAAGAAAGTATCCGTAAGTGAAATGTTGAAAAGTACAGTAAGTGATCAAGAGGGCATCAGGAGAGTGTCTATTGAAGGTTATATTGGCAGTTAGGTAGGGAGAAAGTGCTGAAGGAACAAGCAAGTCGATAAGAAAGTTACAATGCATGTGATTTGTTGGCAAAGAAAGAGGAAAATGTGTATAATACAAGATAGATAATAGATATAGATATATATGTGTGTATATATATATATATATATGTATATACTGTATGTTCAAATAGTTAACTGAGCTTGCTTTTAGGGGAGAAGAGTTTTGTTGACATGTAGCTGCGAGCTTGTGTTTAGTCTTCAAGGTCAAGAGATAACGAAGCGAGAGAAAGAATGCAATAATAACCCTGGATAATATCTCTGCTTGCTGTAAAGGAATGAAGGCTTGAAATGAATTTAATTAATTATACTGTCTTAGTAGGCAGGGAAATATAGCAATTTCTAAGTTATATTCTTACTTATACAGGGGTTGAAAATGAATGTTGCAAGGTCAGGCAATAGTTTAAGCTAAAACAATTCAGTCTGTGTTTCATATTCGCGGAGAGATAACAGTTTGTTTTAAAAAGGTGGGGGCTTTCAGAATTCACTCCAAATTCAGGGTCACAGATTCTAAAATACTTCAGCGTTTAATACAGCATATAATAGCTTCAGTAGATAAGAAATATAGAATATCTCAGTCACTCAGCAAACTTTTTCACATAATTTGTCATAAATAGCGCTCATTCACAATCTCATCTCAATAGAATCATGTACTTTATAACATTAAAAGCACTCACCTCAATGTTTTTCAACTGATGATGTATGTTTGTCAAACTGTTTTTGTCTGTGCATCTGTATGGACTGGTACACCTTCAATAGGGGGTGACGGAGCAGACTTGAGCTCATGGATGGATGAGAGTTAGTGACCCGTGTTCGGGCTCTGGTGAGTGTGTGATGCAGGTAATGACTGGGGATAAAAGTTCCTCCCCATGCTTGGGACTTTGCTTGGTTGAGATGTGGATGCTTGGACTGTTAAGCTGAAATGAGCTGAGAAGACAGACGCAATGTGCCAATATCGAAGGGGTGGAGCTAGATGATGTAATAGTACGTAATGTTTCATCCCTCTTGTCCACAAGGGAGGGGTGAGGAGTTTGAGCAGCTAGTAAAAGTTTTTGTTTTGTTTGTTTTTTCTCCTGTCTCAGATTTGATAAGATATTGCAGGCAGGATCAGACTAATAATGAATTCACTTAAAGGGATCTCACATTTCCAATATTAGTAGATGTTTTATAGGTTATTCTTCCCCGATGTAACTCATGTCTGCTATTGGTGCTAACATCTTACAGGCCTTATTTGCTTCCATCAAATCTTTTTACAATGTTGTACTACCTTAAACCGGGTACTATTGTTCCAATTGAGTACCCTGGTTTAAAGGGGGGGAGGAGAAGGCATAGGTGATCTAGGTATTGCAAGTCAGCCATTTTTAAATTTTTAAATTTTTTTTTTTTTGCAACAAGGTTCTAATCTTTTTCAAATAGAATACCAGCCTGATTGTCTAGCATTGATGCAACAAGAAAATTTAAGTTTTAAAAAAAGTTACTGAAAGCCCTTGTTAATAATGCATATTTTGAGTTGTTTTTTATAGATGGTACCAGGGTGATTGACGACTCCACACTGGATATACAGTGGTTACACAACAAGATGTCCTAAAAGCAGAATGCCTCCGCATGTCGCAGTACAAGAAGCGGATCTAAAAGCACTCGCTGAGGCGTGTAGAGTGGAGGAAGGTAAGACGGCAACCATTTACACTGACTCCCGGTGTGCATTTGGCATAGCTCATGATTACGGTCCAACATGGAAGGCCAGACAGTTTTTTACCACAGCAGGACAGCCAATTAAAAATGGTGCAGCGGTGCAGTCTCATGGAGGCCCTACCTCTACCTGACAAGGTGGAAAGCTCACACCAATTCCTACACCAGAGAAGCAAGAGGCAACGCCATCACAGGCCACACAGCAAAGGCAGCGGCCCTCAAGCCGTGGAAGAAAGAAGAAAAGAAGAATTTGATAATAACTTTGGACTTTGACTACACTTGGACTTTGATATGAACTTGGACTTTGATAAAAATTTTGGACTTTGATAAAAACTTGGACTTTGATAAAAACTTTGAACTTTGATATGCTAATGACTTTACAGTTACAAGCCAGCAAGGAAGAAAAGGAAAAATGGACTAAAAAGGGACGGCGTACGGCAAACAGTCAACAGCACTTGCCCACCATAGTCCCTGTGCCCCATGATGGCCCAGCTGACGCACGAAAAGACGCACCTCTCAAAGCAGTAATGATGTCGACGCTTGAACGAGGACGGGTGGCTCCTTGGTTTTCTGTAGCTGCTGCATCATTTGTCCAATTTTGCATGATCTTTGCCGTAAGCAACAGGGCAGAAGTAAATTTGCCACATCACACTTGCCTAGGCCACTCTACCCATTTCAGGGATTGCAAATTGGCTACACTCAGCTCCTACTTGTTGGGAAGCATGAAAATGTGCTTGTTGTTGTTGATGTCTTTTCAGGTTGGAGGCCTACTCTGTTACCAAAGTAAATAAGCAGGTAATCGCACAGAAGCTCATGAATGAGGTAATCCGCAGATACGGGGTACCGGAAGTGATTGAGTCAAACAAAGGTACAAATGTCACAGGTGAAATAATGCAACACATCATGTCTGTTTTGGGTATATTCCAGGTTTTTCACACACCCTACCATCCACGGAGTAGGGGGAAAGTAGATACAAAAGGCAATAGAGAAAATGGGCAAATTTTGAATTGAGTGTCTCCCATTAGTTTTTCTTTTTCTTAGGAGGATACATGCCACAGTATCAGAGTTTGGGGAATGATTTTCTTGCTAATTTTGTCATAGGCCTCTCCAAGGAATTGTCAATAATGCATTCTGCAGTCTCTGCTTTTCTCCCAGGTCCTACAGATGAGTGTCACAATCTGAACCCAGGTGACAGGGTCTATGTGAAAAAGTTTGAGAGAGAAACCCGGGTTGAATGTCCCTACCAGATGCTGTTCACCACCCAAACTGCAGTCAAGCTCGAAGGAAAGCCCACTTGGATCCACACTTCGCACTGAAAAAACTAATGATCCTGCATATCCTTTACATGCTATAATGTGGTACAATTCCTCTAACACACACCTTTGACTACTGTACACTAGCCCCCTGTTTCAGAACAAATTAATACAATCAAATGTGCAATATGAAGACTACACTGAGGGTGAGAATCCAACACCGCATCGTGCTAAGAGAGAAGTTGCCGCTCCAGGTGGTAACTTTGATCCACATGTATACATAGATGTAATAGGAGTGCCAAGGGGGGTGCCAGATTAATTTAATTCTAGAGATCAGGTTAAAGCAGGTTTTGAATCCTTATTTGCTATTGTCACTGTTAATAATAATGTAGATTGGATGAATTATATCTATTACAATCAGCAGAGGTTTGTAAACTACACCAGGCATGCTTTGCAAGGGTTAGCTGACCAGTTAGGGCCCACTGCATCCATGGCCCTAGAGTGGCCCTGGATATGATTTTAGCAGAAAGAGGTGGGGTATGTAATTTCCTGTATGTGTATTATCCCTTTGATCAAAAAGAGTATGAGTAAGGGACTGGATAATGTGACCAAAATTTCCCTTGTTTGAAAAAGATGAAGAGCCAGTTCCGATAATGCCAACCACGTACGTTACCAGAAGAATGGAGAGATAGACTAGTACTGCGCCGCCCCAGTCTTCTAAGATGGACTGTCAGTGGACTTCCCATTTGCCTAGGGAAAGTGCAGAAGACCTTAGGTTCCGGCGAGGGCACACCCTGTGGGGTGTTAACTCGTACAGATAGAGGGTATGGATGCCCGGAAATAAGCCCAGGGAATCCATGGCCTCCTTCTGAGGTGAGGTAGGGATCCCTCCCTTTTAGGAGTAGGGACTTACGGGCAGTGGAGAAACCCTGGCGCAAGGGAGAGACGACCGAGGAAGAGTGCAAGGTCTGATGCTTGATCTCCATATTAAGTTTTTTAGGGGGGTTTGTGAGGGTATATATATATATTGCCATATGTTCTTTATACTTTTATACCTATATGCAAGTTTTATTCAATTCCAAATGAGAAAAAAAACTTATATGTCGCCTTACATAAGATATTCCAAGGCTTTGCAAGGCTGAGAGATGTTCTAGAAATTCAGAGATGATACCGAACCAGACATGAAGGACGCGTGTACTTGGCCGTTTTCCCAGAAGCAAGATATCAAGATGTTCCACTATGTACATAATTTTCACTGTCTTAGGCCGGAAATCCGGACTTCCCATATATGGAGAATGCATGCTTGGCCGTTTTCTTAGAATTAAGTGGGTGATTCTTTGCACTGGAGTTAATTGAATACGTGATTTTCTGTACATAAGCCAGAGGCGCCGTAGCAAGATAACGGCTGGTTTCACTGTCTCAGGCCGGAAATCCGGACTGCCCATATATGGTTATGAGCCCATCACCCCTTGCTGGGGATGGGACAAAGGGTATAAGATCTCATGTAATCTGTAATAAAGCTCGGCGAAGCGCAGCCATGCCCCGTGTGAGGAATTATACCAGACCTCCCTGTGTGATGTCTCTTCTTACCGCCGGCAACGGGGAAAGTGGGGTGGGCCTGATTGGTGCTGTACTTAGAATTTTATTACCCTGACAGAGGAGACACAAATTAGATATTAGAAAAAACTGTTTGACAGTGAGGGTGATCAATGAGTAGAACAGGTTGCCAGAGAAGGTAGTGAGTTCTCCTTCAATGGAAGTGTTTAAACAAAGGCTGGACAAGTATCGGTCTGGGATGACTTAGTGAGTCCTACACTGAGCAGAGGGTTGGACCTGATGACCTTGGAGGTCCCTTTCAACTCTACCTTTCTATGATTCTACAATACACCCGTTCATGTGATTTTTTAAAATGCGATGTGCGTTGTTTTTTTTAGCACGGCTATTAATGCGCTAAACAATCACTGGACTGACCGAGCTCTCAGGGGGATAAATATTTTTGAGACTGCAAGAGTCATTAAAAATGAGATTTTGTGTTGAACCTGTAGAGCACTTATATAAGTTGTGTTATTTAAATTATTCCTGTTTGATATTTTTTTGCCAAAGGTGGAAAGTTTATCAATTTGGCAAATAAACTTAATTTACAATGGAAAGTACAGAAATGGTGGATACCGGCAATCGCGTTACCGGGGGTGAGGTCCCGCAGCCCTGGATGACAGCTCCATGCTGTCGGCTACCTCCAGTAACTGGCAGCATTGAGCTATCACGTCCTGAGCCTGCAGGGCTTTCATTGTTAGAGGATGCATATTTCTAAGTCCTCTAGGAATTCAGCTCAGCCGGCCAGGACGTAGAATCCCGATGGGGCCGTCACTAAGGGGTTAATAGGTTGTAAGCCTGCATGGTGCACTACATGTATCATGTGGCCTGACACACTGTATTTCATTTTTTGTGCAGGAATAAGCACTAAGCAGCCAACCCCCTCAATATAATGAAGGTGTGTGAGTGGCTGGTCATCAGTGTCCTCACATGTGCTATCTGCTCCTCCATTTGACAGTCTGGCTGTCTGCACATTGAGGGATATGTTATGTTGTTACCTGCCCTCTTGTATCAGTATATCAGTAAGTATATGGCCACTTTCTGTGATTTACAATGGAGGTTGAATAATGTGGATTGCAACTATCATGGAAAGAGCATTAAACCCCATTTACGATGGATAAATGTTATATAATGTAATACTATGTAACCGTGGCTCTGTAATGTTTGTAGTTTTGTCTTTCTGTATCCCCCCTGTCTATGTAAGCGCTGCGGAATATGTTGGCATTATACAAATACAGATTATTATAGATTATTATTATATAATACATGTTATATAGCAAGAAGGGGTTTTATTATTAAAATTATTATTATTAAAGGGGTTGTCCCGCGCCGAAATGGCTTTTTTTTTTTCAATAGGCCCCCCGTTTGGCATGAGACAAACACAAGGGATGGGTTAAAAAAAAAAAAAGTTTAGTACTTACCCGAATCCCCGCTCTGCGGCGACTTCTTACTTATCTTACCAAGATGGCCACCGGGATCTTCACCCACGATGCACCGCGGGTCTTCTCCCATGGTGCACCGTGGGCTCTGTGCGGTCCATTGCCGATTCCAGCCTCCTGATTGGCTGGAATCGGCACACGTGACGGGGCGGAGCTATGCGATGACGCGTAGAAGGGGGCGGAGCCAGAACGTGCTGAGACCGAAGAAAAGGGAGAAGACCCTTCTGCGCAAGCGCGTCTAATCGGGAGATTAGACGCTGAAATTAGACGGCACCATGGAGATGGGGACGCCAGCAACGGAGCAGGTAAGTGAATAACTTCTGTATGGCTCATATTTAATGCACGATGTATATTACAAAGTGCATTAATATGGCCATACAGAAGTGCTTACCCCCACTTGCTTTCTCGGGACAACCCCTTTAAAACAAACTAGAAGGGATGACATTGATACAAGATGCCTGAAGCATGGACCAAAGTAATTACCAGAAAAAAAATTGCTTTTTTGGGATGAACTATTGGATGATTGGATTGATGGTGGATAAACTAAAACTAAATTATGCCTCATTGTACTTACCTGATAAATGTATAAATGCCACGTTGTTGTGTTTCTTCTACTTTTTCTGCTTCTATTTGTCTAGCTCATTCAGGCATTGGAGGGAAATACCCAATTGGGGCTTTTAGAGATAGCAATATGTAGATGGAAACAGAACAATAAAAACATTTGAAGATTTGTGAGATATTTAACCTACCTATTAGAATATATGCACATGGGGATTTGCAGAATTTTATGCAAATAACAATGAGTGCCGTTCATCTGAATGGGGCTGTTTTGAAGGCAAGCTTATGGATTTCTGCAAGCCCCATTCAGATACATAAAACATAGTGTGTTCACACCTGTGCTAGGGTTCCAGTTGTTCCATTATAGGAGCAGAACAACAAAAGAGCCGCAATCATTCGATCCATTATATAATGGACATGGGAGCTACAGAATGGACCTTCTAGACTATATTGGTTTCTGACAGGAAATCCGACATTTTACATATTGAAACAGCACTGCATGTTGTCTTATTCTGCCCAAAGTTTTAATGGAATCTGTGACTTTGGCTCCTATCAGAGGCTCCATCACAGATGTGAGCAGACCTTTAAAGTTTTTTTGCAAGAAACCTCATTGCATTGTAAATTGACCTGAAAATGTCATCAATCTATGCTGATTGGTCATGGATTTGATGCTGATTTTCCACAATGAATTTAACGGTGAAGTCAAAATCTGCAGCTAATATAATTGTTGAAAAAAAATCCACATTTAAGGACATTTAATGAAATAATAAAAAAAAGTGTAAAACCATTTCTAAATATGTACTCAACCTTCATCATCTTTCATCCTCTCCCATGAAAAGGTTTGCCTACTCCCTGGCATCTAATATAGTAACATATTAGGCCGAAAAAATACATATGCTCATCTAGTTCAGCCTATTAACCCCCTCCCCATGTTGATACAGAGGAAGGCAAGAAGTTCAACTTTTTCTCATTTAACCCCTTGAGTGGCACGCCCGGAAAATTTCCGGGGACGAGCTCCACTGCTCATAGCAACATAGCCCGGAAGATTTCCGGGCTATGTATCACTATGGGAGCTGCAGAGCACAATGCCACAAGCTGTGACAGTGTGCTCTGCCTGCACAGACCCACACAGAGCAGTGCAAGGGCTTTGAAAAAACAGCAGAAGATATTGCCGACATGTCGGCAATGTCCTGCTTTGTTTACAGGTTGCCATAGAGACCATCGGCTTGTCAGAAGCATGCCGATGGTCTCTGTGGCAGGGAGAGCTGGTTGTTAGCTGTCAGAGGACAGCTAGGTACTAGCTCTTACAGCAGAGATCAGAGAAAACCTCCGATCTCTGCTGTGTTAACCCTTTACATGCTGCAGTCTATGTGACTGTAGCATGTAAAGGGCTGTCACTGCAGCATGTAAAGGGCTGTCACCATCGGACCCCCGGAATGTGATCAGGGGTCCTGATGGGTCCCTGTGGAAGTCCCCTAAAGGGACAAAAAGAAAAATAAAAAAAAAAAAAAAAAAAAACACTTGTCTCCCTTTACTTTGTAAAAAATCAAAAATACAATCACACATGTGGTATCCGTGTGCGTCGTAATGACCCAGAGAAGGAAGTTAATACATTATTTAACCCCTTAATGACATGGCCCCTTTTTTTCTTTTTTCCCCATTTCTTTTTTTCCTCCCCCCTGTTTAAAAAATCACAACTTGTCCTGCAAAAAACAAGCCCTCATATGGCCATGTCAATGGAAAAATGAAAAAGTTATGGCTCTTGAGACGCAACTGCAAAACTAGTTGAAATTCAATGATTAGACCATTTTAAAAAACCTGCCCTGGTGGGCACGACAGGGTGGTAGGAAACCCGCCACTCAAGGGGTTAAGGGAAAGAATTTCTTCCTGACTCTGGAGTCTGGCAATCAGAATAATCCCCAGACATAGAGAGCGCCCCCTTGTTACAGTCACACTCCTAAGTATAAATAGATAGTGGAAGAGATCCTATTTGCCTTGAGAGTAGCTGCCTGACACTGATTGGAACAGTTAAGCGTAAAGTTAACTAAAATCCCCCAAATTCTTTTCCATGTCAGTTCTGCCCAGTGGTTTTCCATTAAGGGCTCAGTCAGATGGGCGTTTTTTCGCTCGATTTGCGCATGCGTATGCGTCCGTCGATTTTATAAAACCATTGCTTTGCAATGGTATCGGACACATGAGCGCTTTTTATGCGCTCGTCCGATAAATTATAGAACAGAAATCGCAGATCGCACCTATTTGCGATCTGCAATTCCTGTTCTCTTCTCTATATGCACTCAATGGGGCCGGCGACAGCAGCGCCGACCCCATTGAGAACATATAGTAGACAAATCATTCTCCTCTGCCACAGCTGTAACAGCTGGGGCAGAGAAGAATGATGTTTGCCCATTGAATTCAATGGAGCCGGCAATACAGCCGGCTCCATTGAAAGCAACGGGCTGTTTAAAAATTTAAGCCCTTCCCTGAAATTCATCCAGAAATGTGTAAAAACAAAAAAAAAATGTATACTCACCTTGTCCCGGCAGACGGAGTTCAGCCGCGGCCGACCGGCAGTTCTGCTGAACTGCTCTGAGTAGTATTCAGCAGCCGGGGATTTAAAATCCCCGCCTGCTGAATGAGCTGCCTCTGATTGGTCACAGCCTGACCAATCAGAGGCAGCTATCACTCACACCCATTCATGAATTCATGAATGGGTGTGAGTGAGAGCTGCCCCTGATTGGTCCCTGCGCTGAGCCAATCAGAGGCAGCACTCACTCACCCATTCATGAATTCATGAATGGGTGTGAGTGATAGCTGCCTCTGATTGGTCAGGCTGTGACCAATCAGAGGCAGCTCATTCTCTGAGCAGTTCAGGAGAACTGCCGCGGCTGAACTCCGTCTGCTGGGACAAGGTGAGTATATATATTTTTTTTGTTTTTACACATTTCTGGATGCATTTCCGGGAAGGGCTTATATATTTAGGCCGTTCCTGAAAATTCATCCTGCGATCGCCCGCAGCGCATTGCTTTCAATGGAGCCGGCTGTATTGCGGCTAGGAGCAGTATTTTCGGGCAATTTTTCGGCCCCGGTCACGCGATTTGCGGATGCGCATCCGTCATGCGATCCGCAAATCGCGGGAAAAAACGCCCGTGTGACTAAGGCCTTAGTGTGTAATGGTGACATGTATTTCCTCTGCATATGTGCATTACCTCAAGGTTAAGCCTCATTTGGTACTTTTCTGCCTAAGCATCCAACTTATCTAGATCTTCTAGCGAATCGCATTCTTTTCTCTCCTGTGTTAATTACTTTGCATAATTTTGTGTCATCTGCAAATATTGATATTTTGTTGTACAATCCTTCTAGCAGGTTTTAATAAATATATTAAAAAGAATAAGGCCCAATACTGCCCCCTGTGGTACCCCACTAGTAACTGTGACACAATCAGAGTATGTACCATTAACCCCTTAATGACGTGGCCCCTTTTTTTCCCCATTTTTGTTTCTTTCCTCCCCCCTTTAAAAAAATCGTAACTCCTTTATTTATACATCAATGTCGCTGTATGGGGGCTTGTTTTTTGCAGGACGAGTTGTATTTTTCAATGGTGCTATTTAATGTACCAAATAATGTACTGAAAAACTTTTTAAAAATTCTACGTGGAGTGAAATGAAAAAAAAACCCTCATTCCTCCATTCTTCAGTGCATCTTGCTTCTACGGTGTACAAACTACAACAAAAACAACATGATAACTTTATTCTATGGGTCAGTACGATTACTACGATACCAAACTTGTATAGATTTTTTTTACTGTACTACTCTTTTTTTATTTACAAAGACATTTAATTTTTTTCAATTATTTTCTGCCGCCATCTTCTGCGTGCAATAATTCATTTTTTACGTGACGTCCAGTAGTTTCCGTTAGTATCAATTCGAAATACATACGACTTTTTGATTGCTTTTTCGGCGTTCTTTATTTTTTTTTTCGGACGACGTTCACCATGCGGGGTAAATAATGTGCTACTTTGATAGTTTGAACTTTTACGGATGCGGCGATACCAAATACGTATTTTTCTTTTATGATTTAGATTTTTTTTATTATAGATATGGCAAAAGGGGGTTGATTCACACTTTTATTACTTGCTTATTACTTGTAAAACTTTATTTGTTTGTTTTTTTACTTTTCTTTTAAGTCCCCCTGGGGGACTACAACATGCAATGCTTTGATCGCTCCTGCAGTATGACATAATGCTGTAGCATTACGTCATACTGCATTTTGACAGTCAGCCTATCAAGCCACCCACGGGGATGGCTTGATAGGCAGTCTCTCAAGGCAGCCCTGACACCTGCACGCCCCCCCCCCCCCGATCTCACTGCGGGGGGGGGGGCGTACGGGACCCCCGAACATCGTTCAGAGCATTTAAAGGGTTAGTGGCCAATTGCAGCTATTGACCGCGGTTGTCAGCTGTAATAAACAGCTGACGCCCACACTGTATGAAGAGAGGTCACCCAGTGACCTCTCTTCATTCATACCCCAATGCTCCAGGAAGTAAATGTATGTCCTGGAGCGGGAAGGGCTTAATTACCACCTTTCGCTATTTTTCACTGAGCCAGTTACTTACCCACTTATACACATTCTCGCCCATACCAAACATTCTCATTTTATATACTAACCTTTTTGTGTGGCACAATATGAAATGCTTAGGAAAAGTCAAGATTAACAAGATCCAATGACTCTCCCTGATCCTGTCAAGAACTTACCTCGTAGAAGCTGATACGATTGCTTTGATAGCGGCAACCCCTAACAAACCCATGCTGATATGGAAAGGTGTTAGCTCTCTTCATAATATTCTCTACCTGGAGAGGATAGGCATTTGCCAACCTGTGATAAATGCAGACGTTTTTCTATGAACAATGTTTGTTTCTGAGGCACTAAGTAGTAGACACAGAAAGTGAGGGACACTGTGTAAGTTTAGTTAAAGACTGATGTTTGTGATGTAATTTGCTTTCCCATGAAGAAGACATACAGCTGGTTAAGGCTAGTTTTGAACTAAATCCTCTGTACGGAGTGAAAACTCTTCTTGTGCCAACTATCTTACCCAACAGATGGTAAACCTGTGAATTTATTAGCCAGAAATTGTCGCACTTCATAAAATATTAAATAATCATCTGTAATAGCAGACTGCAAAACCAACACCAAAGTCACGTGTGATTTTTAACAAACAATTTCCACTGTGGTGATACAGCATGGACATTGAATACTTTTTGCCATGTTCCGCACAGATTACAGCTGAGCGGTAGGATCCTATTTTTGAGGAATAAAAAAAGGATTATCCAGAACAGACATCTTCATTAGATTCACATTTCTCTAATATTAAGAATGATAAATATATATTTTGAGCCATCCTTTTTTTTGTCAAGGTCTAAGTTGTTGTATCCATTTAAGGGCTGCTTTGATTTGGTTATTTAGTGCTTTGGTGCTGTTATGTTTTCTTAATTGGTCCCCTGATGAGTCCGTAGGTAAGATGAAATGCGTTGGAACCCTCTGTCACTGATTGCAATCCTCTCTTTTTTTTATTTTCTTATATGTTTCCATGTTTGTATATTCCCACTAGGGTCATAACAGGGCTTCCTAGTATGCAGTGTATCCACAGAGCGCCCCACGTTTACTGTTTGGGGTGATTCAGTTATTATGGTTATCTAGGCACAGTTGTTCATGTCAAAGAGGACAGCTTCTGTTGAGAATTGTGATGAATTGTGAAACTGTTGGGAAATATGGACAGTTCTACCTGAATGGTAAGAAGAAACTGATTATCACCACTTATCTGCATTTTTAAAGGCAGTATGCAATTCTTAATTTCCTCTGTAGTGGTAGTTAGGAAAATTGAACATGTACTCCCAAATTTAGGACAGCTTAAGGCTGATTGGTGGATTTCTCAGCAGGGGTACCCTTTGTGATCATTTTATTGTTAAGAGACTCTTCTAACCTGTAGGAGTTGACCAAAGAAATGTTGTTACCAGGTTTTCTGGAGAAGTAAAAAAAAACAGTCTGCATTTCTCACCATAAGACCACTTTTACATGGCAGTACATTGGTTAATGTTTTGCATCAGTATTTATACAAGCCAAAATCAGGAGTGGGTCTTAAGTTTGGAAGCTGTACAAATCCTTCAGTTGTATTTCTACTTCTGTTGCACTCATGGCTTTGGTGCAGATTCACACCAAAATTCCCAACATAAAATATGCAGCAAATCTAGTTTTGGATCTGTAGTGGAATCCACCGCATATGTACGTAGCATTAAAATGTAATTTATTTCTAAAGAAATTATTAAAAATTAATCCAATACTATACAATTACCTGAACCACCTAAATATGATAGGTAATTGTAATAGGAAGGCTTAATGTGGAGGTAATATAGGGAAGGGGTTAATATGAGCTTAATGTCTCGTGTTTTACATCTTATGTTCTCTTTCTCTCTCCCAATCTCCCACTTATAAGAGAGATGTTGCCTGTTACAGCGCTGACATGCTGGGAAAGTTTATAGTATACAAACTTTCCCAGCCAGTACTGTGATTGGCTGTCGGTGATGACGTCATCAGAACCTGAACCAATCGGGTCTCGATAACGGCACTCAAACAGGCTGTTAGTAATAAATAGAGATGAGCGAACGTGTCCGTTACGGACACATCCGCACCCGGACACCGGCTTTAGCGAACACTGCAGTGTTCGCGCGTAAGTGTCCGGGTGCCGCCGGGGGGCGGGGAGATGCGCGGCGGCGCGGGCGGCAGTAGCGGGGAACAGGGGGGAGCCCTCTCTCTCTCCCTCTCCCCCCCACTCCCCGCCGCACCCCCCCGCGCTGCCACGGCGGCCCCCGAACTTTTTCGCCCGAACACCGAGGTGTTCGCAAAGTTCGGTGTTCGGGCGAAAAAGGGGCGGGGCCGAACGTGTTCGCTCATCTCTAGTAATAAACTGTTTCGGTGTTTCACCCATTGTAGATTGGTCACGATAATCGGTGCAATAACAAATATAAATTTACGTAGTTGCTGCACGCAGCCTAGGCAGCAGTGACATAAATTTACTGTCGACAATTGCGAAGGGTTAAACTATATAAAACCTGGTTGGAAAAGGACAATAAACAAATAAATAAATGTAAAAATGGTTCATAATTGTGTCTACATTACACTTGTGATTTGATAACAATTGTAGACTTAGCTATATAGATGGAGCACAAGATATTTGTGAGAAGAAAAGCAATTCAGTAATATATCTGTCCATTTTTTTCTGTTTTATATGTCTTGGTAGGAAATAACATTTTAGACATTTAACTCATTGGCTGTATAATTTTGAAAAGTTCAGATTTTGAAACAGAAAATGAATTACATTCTGAATTTCAGCTAAATGGGGTTTTCCAGCAATTAGCCTTCTGTCAAGAACTTAATTAAAAGGGCATCTGGTTCATCCCTTCAGTTCTGCACAGACTAGTAAAGCAGAAAAGATATCTGTGTTGTAAATTACTACAGCATTTTATCCACACAGGAATAAATACCTAGTAATGTAATCAATGCAATTTTAATTAGCTAGTTAACAGTTTTACTGCCACTGCTGTTTCATATATATGGCTTAAATAGATTAGATATTTTATAATACAGCTAAATGATAATGAAGAAAACCAAATTGGTAATGTAGTATCTCAAGTACCCACATGAACTAATGCATCATAATACTGTATTGAGCAAATGTTTGCAAAATAGTAGAGATAGGAGCTCATGATAGAGATGGATTTAGAGTACTAGGACATCCCCAACACACACTTTGAGGCTTCATTCCCACGAGCTTATATTGGCCACCAGTTGTTACGGCCGGCCGATATACACAACCATCTGGGGCTTAAAAGCTCGTAAAAGGGCTCACAAATCTAACGTTTGTGGGCCTGTTCACACGACATGGGTCCCAGCCCATGTACACTGAGGCTGCCATGCCGTTGAGCCTTCCCCTTCCCTTCCCCTCACCGGCTCACCTCTTCTCTCCTTCCCTTTGGCTTATTCCAATGGGAGGGGGCGAGGACGGAGATAAGCGCCACCCCGTCCCACCTCTTCCCATTGCTGGCTGCGGACAAAGGACGGGAAGGGGCGAGAGCTCCTCCCCCATCCTGCCCCCTCCTAATGGAATCAGTCGGAGGGGAGGAGAGAAGAGGGAGGGAGTTTAGCAGTCACGCTGCTCAACTCCCTCCCACCTCCCTTCTCCGGCCACTGTCAGTGGCTCCCATAGGAGCCCATGCAATGGCCGACGTATAAGGCCCAAAAGATTGCTTGGGCCCGACATAAAAACGCCCGGCCGGCCAGGTGTTTTTATGTCATGGGAATATGGCTATGTGATCTGATGCATTGGAAAGTAATTCATCAGATCACAGTGTATATCGGCCGACTGTGAAAACGGCGGGCAGATATTCACTAGTGGGAAAGAGCCCTAAGCATCAATCAAATGGGGGGAAAAATGCACCTTCAGGGCTCATTTACACGAGTGTGCAAATAATGCAGAAGTTAGCCACGTAAAAAATTGCTGCTAACTGCATTAAAAATTGCATGAACTAGCAATTTCCCACTATCAGGTTCCAAACTGAATTAGCAGTGAAATTGCCCATTCACACGATTGGGAGCAGCGTGTCACAGAAAACAAGCGCTGCTGCTTCAGGAGGAGAGAGAAGAAGGAAAGCCCCATGGAATTTCATTCATCTCTTGAAGGGCTGGAGGGATATCCCCGCTGCAGGGAGAGAGTGGCACTCCTGTAGGGGAGGAAACCCCCTACTGCTGAGGATTTCCTTATTCGCCCCTGCAGGGTAATTCCTTTTCTCCCCGCTATGGGGAATTCCTCGTTCTACACAGTGGAAGAATGTGCTGGTGTTTGGAAACAGCTGTACAGTAAGTATAAAATGTCCAGCTGTAAACTCCTGTTAGTCCCCGCTGAGAAGAAGGGAGGCCCCAGGGCGATGGAGGGAGCCACCGGGGAGTCCCCTCATTCCTGTTCCTGAGGGGACTGACAGGAGCTTACAGCTGGACATCTAAAATTTGCTTCTGTGCTTAGCGGCAGAACTCCCTCACTCCTTATATTGCTTCCTCTCCCATTACCATTGTTTAGAAGTTTAAAATAACAATCAGAATGTTTAGCTAATCTCCCCCCCCCCCCCCCCCCCCCTGTTATCCAGCTCTCATAGGAGTCAAAGGAAACTTCTGCGCATTGCGCATCAAAGATAGGTCAGGTCCTATTTTTGCATGCATCAGGGAATTTCAGTTGTGGGATTTCAGTCACGCATGCCCTATTATC
Organism: Eleutherodactylus coqui; assembly: GCF_035609145.1. Classification (NCBI taxonomy): domain Eukaryota; kingdom Metazoa; phylum Chordata; class Amphibia; order Anura; family Eleutherodactylidae; genus Eleutherodactylus; species Eleutherodactylus coqui. Next base: position 179,792,729 of record NC_089840.1, on the reverse strand, counting down.
TTATATCTTGCAAGTGAAATTACTGGTCTATGGCAAATTTTTGCATGCACTTGCTTCACATTGCATTAAAATCTATGATGAAAGTTTTCATTCAAAATTCAGAACAGATGTTGAAAACATTGAAGACAAAATACGCTGCGGATATACTTTTCACGTGCGTGGTATGTATTTTTTTTATCTCCATAGATATGCATGGGGCAGATTTCACAGCATATTTTCCACTCTAGAAATGATGTCACAAATGAATCCACCCAAATAATCTTGTTTAATGGATACATCTGCAGACCAATACCAATAACATAAAGACACAGTTTAAGACCCATTCATGTTGTTTTAGGCTAAGTTATAGAGAATGTGGACATTTAAAAGATTCATTTGTTTTCCTCTGCACTCTTGATTTCTTCATGTTGATCTGACTTTTGGATTTTTTGGATGGTTCTGCAAATTTTAAATTAGAGTCCAGTTGGTGTTCTCTGTCAGTGATAAAGTGCTGCAATGCATTGTGGCACATACTGCAAACTCCTCCAACCCCTTCCCCATGAGATCTGAGTGAAGATGTAGCTACAGTAGAGCAATGTGTGTCTTGAGCCGCCTAAAGTTTCCTTGTTACACAATGTTTTTTGGTGCTTTTAAATGCTTGTAAAAAATGCAATGGATGTTACGCAGTTTTGCAATGTGTTTTGATGGCATTATTTATTTTTTTACATTTGTAACTTTTAATCTTTTGGGTTTTTTTCAAGTTCTATAGAGAAGCCTACATAAAAATATTTAATATCTAAAGTATGATCTGTCTTGAAAAACACCACAAAACACTACAGACAAAAGTGCGCTGTGTGTTGTGCATGTTATATTCTACAATAGTCTTTGAAAACTAAAAAAAAAGTTCTATGAAAACCAGCACAAAAAATGTGGTATTTTTTTTTGGGGGGGGGGGATGGGCAAAAGTCGGTGTGTCAACCCAGTCTTCGGATAGCTTTTACTTAACCTGTCTCCGGCGGAGATTGTATTCAAGACATAATCCTAAAAAAATATTGTAACCATGGCCAAATTGGTGCACGATGCCCAGGAGTTTCCATTGACTCCTAAGGGAGCTGGATAACAAGGAAGGGGGAGGGAGATTAGCTAAACATACTGATTGTTTAGTTTAAACTTCTAAACAATCGAAATGGGAGATGCAAGGAGATAAGGGGGAGGGAGTGCTGCCTCTAAGCACAGAAGCACATTTTGAATGTTCAGCTATTAGCTCCTTTTAGTCCCCATGGGAATAAGGGGATTCCCCAGGAGTTCCCTTCATCACCCCTGGGCTTCTCCTCTTCCCAGCGGGGACTAACAGGAGCTTCAAGCAGGACATTTTAAACTAGCTGTTCAGCTGTCCCCATCTCCAAACAGCAGTCGAGAAGAAGGAATTCCACAATTTCCCTGCAGAGAAGAATGAGGGAATCCCTGTATCGAGGAGAGAGAGGAGGGTGGGGTTAGAGGGCTTCCCCAAGAGCAGACAGAAGGAGGACGGGGCTGGATGGGATCATTCTCTAGCCATACTCCTCTAGCCCCTCTCTATTTTCTTGCTGTGGGGAAATCTCAGGGAGAACCCCTCTAGCACCACCCTCTATCTCTAGCCCCACCCTTTATTTCCCCACTGTGGGGGAATACCCCTGTAGCGGGGAGAGAAGAGTTCCCTTTTAGCTGTTAAACTACCCCTTAACATCCGTGCCACTAATGGATAGTTTAAGGGATAAAAGGCATAATGACAGTCAGTATAATTGCGTCCTGCAAGGGACCCTTATCTCCCTGCTACAGGGGAATTCCCCCACAGCGGGGAGAGCAAGATGAAGGAAAGCCCTGAGAAGGAGGTTTCCCCGGGGCTTTCCTTCACCTCTCTCTCTCTTCCCAGAGCAGCAGTGCTTTTTTGAAACAACATACAGCTCCCAATAGTGTGAATGGGCAATTTCACTGCTAATTAAACTTGGGTAACTTTGATGTGATTTTCATGGTCATGTGAATGAGCCCTAAAGGTGTTTTCCAAGCTAAAATTACTGATAACCTATTGTTAAGATAGGTCAGAAACTGCAGATTATGGTTGTCCACCACTTGGGACTCCCACTGATCAGCTAATTAGAAGATGCTTCAGTGGAAACGCTTTTAATTATTGATCAAATCCATTTGCCTTGATAGCAGAAGTGCATTTATGTTTTATTGATAAGATTGATGAGGTGTAATCAAGTATTAATTGAGGCATATTGACATTATCTCTACCATAATAATTTTCTACCATAATAATATTGGTTTATAGTATACAGTAAAGATTCACAGAGCCTTAAAGTTCCCACACTTTGTTATTGTCTTGCCATTTTTATATGAGGTTGAGGTTTGGGATTGGTGAATTAGATTCTTCAGTTTATCACCCATATATTTCCTGGCATAAGGCTGCATTCACAAGAACGTATATCGGCACGGTTTTCACGCCGAGCCGATATACAGTGTCTCTCTCTACAGGGGGGGGGGGAGGATGGAAGAGCCAGGAGCAGGAACTGAGCTCCCACCCCCTCTCTGCCTCCTCTCCGCCCCTCTGCACTATTTGCAATGGGGAGAGGCGGGACAGGGGTGGGGCTAATTCGAGGAACTCAGCTGTCCCACCTCCTTTCATTGCAAATAGTGCAGAGGGGTGGAGAGGAGGCAGAGAGGAGGCGGGAGCTCAGTTCCTGCTCCTGGCTCTTTCCCCCCCCTCCCCCCCCCCGCAGATGAAGACGACGTATATCGGCTCAGCGTGAAAACCGAGCCTATATACGTTCGTGTGAATGCAGCCCACGGCAGCATAGTCTACTTTAGGGTGCTTTCACATGGGCAGAATTAGCCCGCACTATGCACCACAAGACGTGGTAAATCCTGCACCAAGATCTGCAGCCTCCATAGGGATTTTGAGGCAGAAATAAAAATGCCTTAAATTTTGCTGGTATTTCCTCATCAAAATCTGCATGTAAAGTTGTAACTTTTGGATAGGAGATTTCCATCTCTGTAGGGCTCTCACACACTTACGTTTTTTTAACACTGCGTTTTTTTAATGCGATTGTCAATGGGACTCTCTAATGTTAAAAACACATCGCACAAAAATCGCAAAGCACAAACTTGCAATGCGTTTTTAACATTGGAAAGTCCCATTGACAATCGTGTTAAAAAAAAATGCAGCGTTAAAAAAAACGCAAGTGTGTGAGAGCCCCAAGGACTCCCTTACGTGAGTGTATGCGTTTTAATGGTCGCCCACACGTGCCGTAAAATTGCGTGAATGAAGTAAAGACGTGATCTAGTCAGGAGCTTTATTAGCGTTTTCTCATCCATTTACACGGCCAGGTGTGACATATTGACAAGTAAATACGCTGCAGCCTGGAAATTCCTCACTCGACATAAATCCTCAGAATGTCTTCAAAAGCCTAAATAGAGGCACTTGTAAGCTTTTCCCTGCATTGGACGCAGCTAAGCTCCCTCCCTCTCCCTATTTTTTTAGCTCCCATAGGAATCTATGGAGCCGCAAGCGTAAGCGGTCGAAAGATAGATCCAGACCTATCTTTTCACACAGTGTATAATAGCAGTCGCCAATTTTGGTCATGTATCTTCTATTTTTTCCAGTGCAACGTTTTTATGCGACGCAGATGGTCTCATTTTCCGGGGCGTGAAAACGCGGGTACAAATAAAGGACTCTTTCCCACGAGCATATATTGGCCAGCATTTTCACGGCCGGACGATATACGCTATCATCTGGGGCGTAGAAGCTCATGAACGGGCGCACAAATCTAACGTTTGTGCACCCCATTCACATGCCATGGGCCCCAGCGCATATATGCCGAGGTCACCATGCCATCGCCCCTTACTCCTCCCTCCACATCGCAGGCTGACTACTGCTCTCCTCCCCAATTATTCTTTGCAATGGGAGGGAGTGGGGGCATAGCTAAGTGCCAGCCCATCCCACCTCCTCCCATTGATGGCTATGGACAAGGGGTGGGGAGAGGGTGGGAGCTTAGCTTCGCCCATGTCCTGCCCCTTGTTCACAGGTTCACATAAAATATGTCAAATGCAATTCAAGTATTCATTGGCATTCACATTATCTTCCAGTTCCCATTGATGGTCCTCTTCCATCACTTGTATAAATGGCTACAATGAATGTTGATAGCTTATGGTGCATGATATGACTTTCATTTGCTAATCATAATTGTTTATATATCAATACTGCAAAATATTTCATATTTTTAAAAAAGCCTTCGACAACTTACTAGTATGATGTCTTATTTAGATTATCAGTTTAATCAAGCCATTGAGAATTGAATGAAATTCTAAAGTGATTTACATTATACAGTCTGTACAGCTGCCATTCTTAGCTATATTAAAAATATATTATCACATCTGTAAGTTACCTCGTTCTTCAGACAAGGTAAGAATACTCTATGCTTATGATGCTGTACTTCTGATTGATCCAATAGAATACAGTTCTAAGAAAAAGTAAGTGAACCCTTTGAAATTATCTGCATTGATTACTAATAAAATATAGTTCAATTGTTATCTAAGTCACATTTAAGGCCCATTTAAACAGGAGGAGTGTCGGGCAAATGATGCCCGACACTCATCCCCGCATACACTCGCTCTCGTGCTGCTGCAGCTAGTATCGCTGGCTCACAGCAGGAAGGCTGGAAGAAATTTCTCTCCTCGCCCTCCTCCGTCCCTCTCCATTTAGTAGCATAAACAATGGGTGTTAAGCTAAACGCTGATCGTTTAGTGCAAATAGCAGCCGTTGAGTATTGAACAGCTGCTATGTTAAGTCAATGGAGAGGGGCAACAGAGCGCAAGGAGAGAAATCTCCTACAGCTACCCCTTCCCCCCCACTGCTTGCCACTCTGTGAGTGCGCCAGCAATACTAGCTCCAGTGCAATAGCATGGGAGTGAGGACACACAGAGACGAGTGACAGGCATCGTTTGGGCCTCGTTCAGCCGACCATAGTTTTAGCGCAGTAGAGGCATATGGAACTTCACTGAAGATCGCATGAATGGGTGATTTCCAGCTATCAAGGCTCTAACTTAATTAGCTGTGAAATTGCCTGTTCACACGATTGCAGGTGCGTGATGCGTGTTATCTAGCTCCCATAGAAGTCTATGAAAACTCCTGTGCTTAGTGCACCAAAGATAGATGCTTAGCTCTGCCACTGTTCCGCCCATACCATTGCAAAGAACGAGCAGAAAGGAGAGCAGAAGGGAGCCTGCATGGGACGAGGAGAGCAGAGGGAGGGAGTTTAGTAGCCACGCTGCTAAACTCCCTCCCACTTCTGGCCGCTGCCATGGGCTCCCTTAGGAACCCATGCAGCGGTCAATGTAATCTGGCCCAAAAGATCGTTCCAGGACTATCTTTTGGGCCAGACATAAAAACGCTCGGTGCTATATTGGCCTGGCCGGGCGCTTTCACGCCTCAGGAATACGGCCATGTGATCTGATGCATCGGAATTCAATGCATCAGATCACAGCGTATATCAGCTGGCCATGAAAACAGCCGGCCAATGTACACTCGTGCGAAAGAACCCAATTCTAAACCCAATTCTAAAACCCAAGCCTAATTCTGCTGATAATCCTCTGGTTCTTAATCAATAACAGATGGACAGACACAACTTTGGACCATCATACAGCTGTGCCTGTATGCTTTAAAGCCAATTATATGTAATGAGGACAATCCAGAGGGGACTTTGAATAATCTTTTTGCCATCAATAACAACCATCAAAGAGTTCACCTGCCTCACTCACAATGTGCCTATATTTTATTCTTTTGCTCAATCCCATCTATTGCGCACCACTTCCAGCTCTCTAGATGGAGTGTGAGAAAATTAAAAATTGATGTTTTAATTTTAAATTGGTTAAATCCACAGAAAGTGTAGGACTGGGGTAGTTTGGGTTCATAAGAGGATATGATTCAGAAAGCACACTTGCCCTCTATTACATATTTACAGCTTAAACACATGACTATATTTTCGTCACATTTTGCAGGCGTGAAAATCACACCCACTAAACGTGATGAAACAAAACCATTGTTTTGACTAGCATAAATCCCACACATAGTAAGATAGAGCGGGACCTACCTTTCTCCCTTTTTTATGGGGCACAATAGCACAAAATGTAAACATTAAAGAGGATTTTGACTTGTTCATTGGCAAATAAGCTCCATAGCGGCGAGCGTATTTGCGCATTCGCTCATTTGTTTAAACTCTTAGATTAAGTCTTCCATTGTTTTAAATTGATTTAAATAAAGCGGGCCTCAGTGTTTCACCAAATTCTGCCTTAATTCTACACTGCTAAAATATTCTATTGGCTGGAATGAACACAATGGTCAGTAACTTCGCGCCATACAAAAACTGTGTGGGATTTACTGAGTTAGTAAATATATGAGCAGCAAAAAGGAAAACATCTTTTAAGGTAGATTGAGAATACTTTTTTCTGTTTGCCTATGAATCCACTGTGATTTGAGCACACAGCTTCCACTGATTTTCTCTGGACCCTCAATAACACAGTGTTTGTTAATCATCGATGAAGAGTAGGTGGGCAAGGAGTGCACGGCCCATGAATACAGTGAACTCATAACTATGACTTTGCTGCATTTTTTTCCTCCGTTTTTTTATGCCTGAAACATTAAGACCAAAATTTAAATATCAACAGAGCACAAACTTAATCTAGCATCTTTCCCCCTTCTCCTTAAGGTGGATTCAGACGAGCATGGTTTTATCTTCCTAAACTGCCATGATAATCACAGCCATACAACTGGAGAAAACGAAACCACTAATCTCTATGGGATTTCAGTGGTTTTGTTTTCACCACCTCTTTTCCCGTCCGTGACTTGTACGGTTAGGAAAAAAAGGATCTGCGCAATCTTCCCTGCAAGTTGTTAAATGATGTGTGGGTATGATCGGGCAGCCGCTGCCTTTCTGCCTCTTTTTTCAAACTCCTGCACTGTGGCGCGGAGTTTGAACTGCCGGCGAAGAGGAAGAAATTCTCCTCATTCAGGGGCAACTATGCTCCGTACTGTCGAGCATAGTTGTGTTGACACTTATCTGAATTCACCCTTAATCAACTCCTGAACAATCCAGACCAACAGTAAATAGCAACACAATTAGCTATGCAAAAAAGGGCTAAGGACATCATTAGGAGCTTAATTTTTTTTTTAGCTAAATGCATGTATTTTGACAAGACACTAACTTGTAAAATAGGGTTTAATTAAAAATATTGCACCGTTTGCCTTCTGCAGCTCATACATTTTACTGTATATAGACATTGCAGTCTAAAGGGCTTTTTCACACGGGCGTGAAGATTTTTGGCCGTCCGTGTCATGGCCACAGTCATGATGCAAATTCTGTTTAAACACCTGTTCAGAGAGTCGAGGAATACCATCGGTCGGGGGGTGGGAGTTTAGCTTTGTTAAACTCCCACCCCCTCTCCGCCCCTTGACGGCTTACAACAAGGGGAAAGGGCAGAAGCTTAGCAAAGCTAGTCCCTCACCCCACTGCCAGCAGGGAGGGGGGACTTTAGCACACTAGCTCCCGCCCCATTCCACCCATTCCCATTGTAGATAGCCAGCAAGGGGTGGAGAGGGGGAGAGAAGGGGTAGGGAGTTTAGCAGTCACACTGCTAAACTTCCTCCCACCTCCCTTCTCCAGCAGCTGTCATAGGCTCCCATAGGACTCCAAGCAGTGGTCGTATTCCAGAACTATCTTTCATGGCCAGCGTAAAAGCGCTCACCCGGAATGCGCATCGTATGCGCTATCTTGGCTGACTGAGTGCTTTTATGCAGTGGAATATCGCCCATCTCAACACATGCATTGTAAACCAATGCATCAGATGGGCAGGATATATCGGCCGACCATGAAAACGCAGCCGATATATGCTCGTGTGAAAAAGCCCTAAGAGCCCATTCACATGGGGGAATTTTTTGTCCCTATTACATCTGTATTTTTTATGGATATGATACAGACATCACTGCTGATTTGCATTTGTGTAATCAAATGAGCATTTTTTCTACAGATCGATCATTCGCCAAAAAAAACGTATGATGTCCTATCTATATACAAAATTGTCCTTTAAAGTTGAGGGGCTCATGTAAAACTGAAGTAAATACGCAGTTGCAAATGTATTAATGGAATTCTTCATGCATGTTGCCAAGAAATAGTGGGGGGGGGGGGGGAAATGAAATCAATTGGGCCTTCTTACGTTTTGTTCTTGCACACGTGAAAATGTGCACGTGTCAAAAACGCATGGGACACTCAGATACACCCACAGGTAATAGGGTGTGTTTTTCACAGACCAATAATTGTATACCCATGTGAATGAGCCCTACGTTTCAATAGGAGATCTGTCAGTGAAACTGGACTGATGGCTAAGGGTACCTTTATACAGTACAACTGTCAATCATATAAGCGTCTGACAGCCACACTAATGACTATCGCTCCTGTGCTTTAGGACTTTTTAACACGGGAACCTACACAAACAAAAATTACACGAGTAAAAATCACGCGGCTATTCGAACCAATGGTGTCCTATGGGAACGTTCAGATTAAGGAATCCAATTGCAGCGTTTTTTAAGCGCGTGATTTTTGTGTGCCTAGCTCTTTGTGTGAATGAGCCCTTACACAGGAGCGACAGTCATTCAAATAAATGGAGGTGGAGTGGGCCAGGGATCTTTCCGACCTGCCTGCCTCCATTCACAGTAAACAGGTACCCATCATCGATTGAGTGACTCCTGTTTACACTGAGCGAGAAGCCGCTCAGCAGTCTTGCCTATTCAGTGAGCCGAAACAGAATGACTAGCAACAACTGAGTGACTTTTTGTGCAGTGAATTGTCAGATGCTGTGTACAGTGGCCAAAAGTCACCCAAAATCGCTGATTTGAGTGATTATGCAGGCGATCATCGGCCTGTGTACCTTTAGATTCCCTCTGCTCTCTCTTCTCTTGTACTTTCTTATCAGTTAATTTATGACACGACAAAGTTTAGATTTGTTTTGTTCCTAAATTGGCTGAAAGAAAATACAGGAAAGGCGAAGTAAGGGCTAAAAACGAAGCCAGAGTCCAGCTAAACGAATGGATCTCGGCATGCTATATTTTAGTTTGCAAATGTGCACCAGATACCTCTGAAATTGCGCAATATGCTGCACAATTCCACATGGAAAAGAACAGATCAAGAACTATTTAAACTAAATAGCCAATTAACTTGAGGTGCGGTTGTGTCCTGCGCCCAAGTGAAATGGCGCAGCCAGCGCAAAAATTATGGTAATATGTGAAAAAATGCCCTAGAAAATGACTGAATTACAGTGCAAATACGTTGTGCTACCTCATACGTTTTTGCGCAAATGCCTGTGTGAAGCCACCCTTGCAGACAAACAGTGCAAAAATGTTAAATAAACCCTGCTGCAGAAGTGATTGTCAGCTCAAAATACATGCATTGAAGTGAGTAAACATTGCCCTCTGAAGGTGTCCATAGCCTTTAAGGGCCTGTTCGTCTCGTTCAGATTAAACACTTTGCATGCAAATTTGAAGACTGCTGAAGTATTCCCTTTGATGTTTGTAACTGTGTTCTTATGCTTCTTCTTTAAACCATATAGGCGTATACATCTGCCATTGGCATTCACTGTAAACAAAGTGTACTGCACAACATATTTTCTTTTTATGATATCGCATTGTATTGAAAACTGTAGTGGACTACACTTCAATGTAGTCAAAAAAGAGATATGCCAACATAAACTGGCTAAATGCATGCAAACAAAATGTTTGGTTGTCATAGCTTTGCCTATTGAGTTTTATGGGCATTCACAAACATTTCCCAACTTAATGCCTGGACTTAATATGAACAAAGCCTAAAGGGTGTAGCCAAATATGTTACAGAGTTGTGATTTTGTTGCAAATTTCTTAAAATTTTAAAGAAATGTGTGTGGCAAGGAATAGCAGATTGCTAATCACCTTGACTGGGTTGGTCAGGTTACCCAGCAGTACCTGGTAGCTCCTTTGACAGCAGCAGTTCAAATCCTTTGCATTCTCTCCAGTATTTTTAATCCGTTGCTTGTCTGCCTGCCAATCAGAAGGCTACTGATATGCTTTCTGACCAATGAGCACTTCCTCAAGTGCATTGAAATCCCTCATTGGAACATTGCTGCGTAATCATCTGTCAAGACACAGTGACTAGCAGATGCGTAGTAGATATGATCTTGTGTGAAAATGTGAAGACATACTGAGGTCTTGGGCCACTTGAAGAATCCACTGGTCCTCCAATGGGCAGTCCATTGCTGTTCTACTTACTGTGATGAAGACACATGGAATGGCATTGATCTTCCTTCATTGATGTAGGGAGCTAAGGTGTCTTTTGTTTTGTATACTAGGTAATGTGTGAAATGAGTCATTGACATTTTCTAGGCATTCAATACAATGCCTGCGTCCATCCCCCCACCCCATCCTCACAAAGTAAAAAATACTGCCACCAAGAGTAAACTGGGAACTCCTCCCCCTAGAAACCCATTTCTTTCCCTTACATCAAAAGATATGATTCCACCCTCCCCACCAGCAACCCTCATCATTATCATCTTCCAATGTCCCACAATCCAACCGTTATCTTCCTTCAAGGTGTAATAGTTCATTCAGTCACCGCTGACAGAGCCAGCTCGAGTCTCCTGCTGTCTTGCTCCTCCACTGCACTCACGCTGTCAGTCCAAACTCCAAAGACCATGGTGCCTCCAGACTGCATTCAAAGCTGGATAGATCCTTTTGTCTCCTCTCACTCAGTTTCCTATGTGTTGCCACGCGGTCTGCCAACACAAGGACCAGTATCTCTGGCAGTGTTGCTAGGACATCAGTTACAACCCATCCAGCTCCTCACATCTGCCGCACATCACCACTTCGGAAATCTGTTTGACTTAGAAGGAGAGAGACTGGAGGGCTCACTCACCACCTCCATGGGGCTCCAAAGGACTTGGAGATGCAGGCTCTGCATGTTGCTATGTCAATGCTGGGAATAAATTATCAATTTATGTATTGAAATAAAACCATCTGGCGTGATTATTAGTACATGTATGTCATTCCATCTCAACACTTATTATCACTATGCTATAGGACACTGCATCAAGTGCTATGGGTTTTATACCAGGGCACAGGCGCTCCAAGCTACTTTTTCTGTTTAATAGATAAATATTATCCCCATCAAACCAAGCAGATCGTATGTTATTCAGATCACACTGCAGGTTCACATAAAATATATCAAATGCAATTCAAGTCTTCATTGGCATTCACATTATCTTCCCGTTCCCATTGCTGGTCCTCTTCCATCATTTGTATAAATGGCTACAATGAATGTTGATAGCTTATGGTGCATGATATGACTTTCATTTGCTAATCATAAGTGTTTATATATCAATACTGCAAAATATTTCATATTTTAAAAAAAGCCTTCGACAACTTACTAGTATGATGTCTTATTTAGATTATCAGTTTAATCAAGCCATTGAGAATTGAATGAAATTCTAAAGTGATTTACATTATACAGTCTGTACAGCTGCCATTCTTAGCTATATTAAAAATATATTATCACATCTGTAAGTTACCTCGTTCTACAGACAAGGTAAGAATACTCTATGCGTATGATGCTGTACTTCTGATTGATCCAATAGAATACAGTTCGAAGAAAAAGTAAGTGAACCCTTTGAAATTATCTGCATTCTGCATTGATTACTAATAAAATGCAGTATAATTGTTATCTAAGTCACACTTAAAGCCCATTTAAACACTCGAACCCACACACACTCGCTCTCGTGCTGCTGCACAGGAGGTAGTATCACTGGTTCACAGCTGGGAGGCTGGAGGAGATTTCTCTCCCCGCGCTCCTCCGCCCCTCTCCATTCAGCAGCATAAACAATGGACGATGAGCTGAACGCTGATCGTTCAGTGCAAATAGCAGACGTTGAGTATTGAACGGCTGCTATGTTAAGTCAAGGGAAAGGGGTGAGGGAGCACAAGGAGAGAAATCTCCTGCAGCCTCCCTGCCCACTTACTGGCCACTCTGTGAGTGAGCCAGCGATACTAGCTCCAGTGCAGCAGCACAGGAGCGAGGACACACAGAGATGAGTGTCGAGCATCGTTTGCCCGACATTCGTCCTGGGTAAATGGGCCTCATTCAGACGAGAGTAGTTTTAGCGCATTATAGGCATATGAAAAGATCACAGCTATACTTCGCTGAAGATTGAATGAACGGGTGATTTCCAGCTATTATGTCTCTAACTTAATTAGCTGTGAAATTGCCTGTTCACACGATTTGAAGTGCGTGGTGCATGTTATCTAGCTCCCATAGGAGTCTATGAAAACTCCTGCGCTTAGCACTCCAAAGATAGGTCAGGTCCTATCTTTTCTCGCACCACGGACCTTAGATGCAGGCTTTGCAGTCGCATGTCCTATCTTTGTTAGATGTGTGTATTTTGCGCATCTAAGATTCCTTTCTGTGAATGCTTCTATAGGAAACCATTGCTTTTATTAGACATGATCTTTTCATGCACCTATAATGTGCTAAAATCCCCCTTGTGTTAATGAGGCCTTATAGACAAACACAATCTATCTAAACTAATAACACACAGACAGTTGTACATGTATTTTATTGAGCACATTATGTAAATATCTACAGTGCAGGAATGAAAAGTACGCCAACCCCTGAATTACTTACTTCTCCAAAAGCTACAGATGTAACAACTCATAACTCAATGCATTATAACTTGCTGCCATAAAAGCCATTGAAAAGCTATTAACCCCAAGGGTTGTTCAGTTGTAAATTATCCTTAGGACAGGCCATCAATAATAAATTGGCAGGAGTCTGCCATCAAGGGCCCTGCTGATTAGCAGTTCACTGGGATAGTGTGGTCATGCATTGAACTGTTTTCTGCAGAAAGCTATGTTCTCACTGCAGTGGCCAGGCTTAGTATTACAGGTAAAGTTCTCATTGAAGCAAATTAAAAATGTGCCTGTAATACCAAACCTGGCCACTGCAGTGGGAATAGAGCTATCAGCTTCCTGCAGAAAACAGCTCAATGCATGATGGGTGGCAAACCACTGTTGATCTATTATTGATGGCCTAATCCAACCCCTGAACTGAACCACCCCTTTAAGAACGCAACTCTTTTTTTTCTTTAGATTTTTGGTTTCACCTACCCACTTTCAAAAAAATCTTTACTCTTTTGTCTTTACTGTCTGAGGGATTGTTTTTTCCAGGGCAAGTTGTATTTTCCAATGATGTACACTAAGATTTCCTGAAAAACTTATAAAAATTTCTAAGTGGAGTAAAATTGTTTTTATGGCATACACACTGTGGTAAAAAATTACATGAGAACTGTTACATGAGGCCATAAAGTTATGGCCATCTTCTGATCGCCATAACTTTATCTTTCCATGGATGGAGTTATGTGAGGGCTTGTTTTTTTGCAGGATGATCTATGGTTTGTAGTGGTACCATTTTATAGTACATACAACTTTTTGATCACTTTTTATTAATTTTTTTCTTGGGTGACCAAAAAGTGCAATTCAGTGAAGTCACTGCTACCAAAGGGTAATTTGCAGGTTGCCAAATTTAAGGGTTCACTTAGTTCTTCTCTCTGCACTGTGGATCTCAAAAAAATGAATGATACATCTACTTGTGTTACCTGTTTGGATTGAGTTTGTCTATAATTGTGACAGATAACAATCAGCTGACACTTTATTAGTAAATGCAGAAATTCTAGTAATCTCAAAAAGTTCACCAACTTTTTCTTGTAACTGTAGATAGAAAAATCAGTGAGCATTACAAAACACTTTCATGTGAACAGTAAATGAATTGAAACAAAGTACTATGCTTGTTGCCAACAGGTAAAAAGCTATTGTTACTTTTTGGGGATAAGTGAGAACAAGATGGATAGCATATTGTGGGACATCATACATAAGAGCCAACCTGATGTTAATTTCTTTAGTTATCTCTGCACCAGTTTTCAACATTAAAACAGTTGTCTAATTTGTCAACCCCTTTGTACATGCCCTTTTATGACACATGGACATCATAAAGCCGTGAATCACTCTTTGTGAGCCAAGGCAGACAACCAATAACAAGCTTAATGCCTGACACATTCATGTATGAAATAGATGGCCATTCATTAGAATGGTTGCATGGAATACTACATTTTCCATACAGAAGATGCTGCGGGGAAAATGAAAATCCGACAGCAAATTGCTGTCATAATGCTCAACCTTTGATGAGACAACCCCTTTAATGAATCTTAAAGCAGCAAAGACTATGAAAAATATCTTCAGCATCTATGGCGGTTTTAATTTCTTCTTTTCAAAAAGGCATTACCACCTCAGTAGTTTTCCAGTCTTCTGTGAGAAATAGTACAAAATGTTTTCCGACATATTGAAGATTTTCCTATCATAAGAAGCCCTTAGGGACCTTTCATATGGATTGGAATTGTTCTACGACACGAAGCAGAATTTCATGCAAAATTGGCAAAAGAATTAAGTAGAGATGAGCGAGCACCAAAATGCTCTGGTGCTCGTTACTCGAGCCGAGCGTTTCTTAATGCTCGAGACCTCGGTTCGAGTAATTAACCCCTATTGAAGTGAATGGCAGACTGGAGCACTTTTTAAACTGACCCATTCTCTCTCTCTCTCTCTCTCTCTCTCTCTTTTTCTCTCGCTCTCTCTCTCAAATTCCATTGTGTGCTGTAGAACAATTCCATCCATGTGAAAGGTTTTTCAATAATTCCCAACACATGTTCCAATTCATGCCATTAATTCTTCATACCAATTAATCTGTAATTTAAAGCTACCCTCCAGAACTGGAGAAGCGAATATGGCTACAGCAGCTTCTCCGACTACCTGATACACAAAGTATATTAGTATGCATTATTAGTTTAAGACACAATACCTGCTTTGATTAACCAGTGCTGTCCGCATCAGCAGTGCCAGCCAATCAGAGCGCCATGTAGTGTCTTAGGGTGCATTTAGACACAAAGATGATCTTTCAAAAGATTGCTTTTGAGTGATCATTTTGCATAAAACTACTACATAGTACTAATGTCTATTAGTACCAATTAGTAGCATGTGAGTCACTGGGTGCTATATTCAGAGAATACACCACACCCTGTTCTCTGAATAAATTCCCTTTGTTCTGCCGGCGGGGCTGACAGCTGAGACAATGTTATCAGCGCTCCCTGGGCAGAGGACAGCCTGCCGTCCTTCTTATGAGCTGTTCTGCCAAACAATGGATTTCATGCTGAACTGAAATCCATCGTTCAGCAGAAAAGTGAAAGATGAGCACATTTACATGCAACAATTATCGCTCAGAAAATGGCTTTTGAACTAATTTTGAGCGATAATCGTTGTGTCTAAATGGGCCTTTAGACTACCAACACATACTATGTGCAGTGTGCATCAGCTGGTCAGACAAGGGGTATAGCCATTTTTGTTTGCCCAGGCTCAGAGGATCATTTTAAGTCCTTATAATTGCTTCAAATGTTGACCAAAATGTGACGCAAATAACAAATGAAACTTCTCCTAATAAAAATAAAAAAGCTTAAGCCTGTATTGCTGTTGTGCTATGTTCATAAGTGATACTTAATATACTTTTATTTGTTTGACAGATCCAGGACGATTGTGTTGAACAAAATTTTAGTCATCTCTTAGATACTCCCAAATTCTAGTCAAGGTCAGGCATCTCTTGTGTTAAATAGGCAAGCATGTATTTTGGCACATGTGAATGTTAAGTGTCCAGAAATGAAAAGCACTGAAAATAACTCAACAGGAAAACTGAACGCACATTGTAACTGTAATTCTTTTCATTGGGACAGATGTGGCATTGTACTGTCATTGTCAATAAAATCATACTTTATAACAAAATACAATGATGGTTTCCAAATGGTAATGCTTTTGGCCCTTTTGGTGGAAAGAGTTTGTTGACCCCCAATGTTAGTTTAAAACACTTTGTACCTGGAAGAAGTTTTAAAGCATTTCGAATGGAATACCCACCAGCATTCAAAGGGGTTCGAAATCAACATAGGATATAGTTTAACACATCAATGTACCCATTGTATGCTTTGCCTCTTTCTTTCCTTTAAAAAAATATTTTGTTTAGAAAACACTATGATATGAGGGCGATAGACTATTTGGTTTCTTCTATGTAGATGCTCTTAAATTAATGCATATAAATAATTTATTTCCTTTCATCTTATTTTCGCACATATTCTGTTACGCTAAGCATCCAACAGATTGGTCCACAGCCAAAATCACACATGGAGCATTGAGTCCCTATGCATTTCATTTCTTAAGACAAATTGTGCCTCTGGGTCAATTTTTGCTTTTGGGCTCAGGGGCAGGAAAGCTGTGTTTTCACTGGCACTTTCCTCTGTCTCTAGACAGGTGATTTCCATGTCCTCTGACCTTCTTCTTGCATCGGTCAGAATTTGTATCTGCTCTTGTACAGTTTCGAGCAAAATTTTGACTTCTTTTTGCTCTGCTATAAGACAGTTGCTAGGTGTAATGTTCACCTTCATAAGTTCACTGGAATAGGAGTTTTTGCACAGTTTGATGCCTGACACTCCAGGAACATTCTGCATTTGCAGGCAGGCATCGTCTAGCTCCACTGAGGGTATAATAGGAATAGAGCTGGCCCTAGATGTTGAAAAACTGACACTGTCCTTTTGATCCATGTTATTAAAATAAGATTGTGTTTCTTTTGAACGCAGTTGCATATTTATTGAACTATTCTGTGGTTGAGTCAAATCAGTGGAGGAGCACCTAAGGAGACAAGAAAAGAAACATGGTTTGGTTTAATCATTACAGACTCAATATTTGCCAAAAAAATCTACCTGTTGTGTATTTCAGAGTTTTATCATAGCATTATATCAGTTTATCTACAGGAAATACCAGCAGCTAGTCACAAGAGCTAAGACAAATGATGCAAATAATAATAAAAGAACTGACAGATAAAAAAGGGGAAAGTAAGAAGCTAACAAGATACTGTACTCTGAACAAATGAGAATACGGAAATACCTGTACCGGAACAATAACAACAGTAAACAACATTAAATTTGTTAGGACAAAGTAGCAAACTTACCGCCCTTCACAGTTTAGACTAAATACTAAAATAATCTTTATTAATTTTCATTAAAAAACATATACCACTATAGGGCACACCTAACAAAAGAATACACAAAACAAACATGTGGGTAGCACACTGAGTTTAGTTGGCAACCACGATTAAAGATATATGAGTTGCCAACCGGACATAAGTATAAGAGCGACCCTGATCTTATAATCAGAGACGGTCGGTGTTTGATTCTTCCCTGTTTAGTATATTAGGTCTTACAGTGTCCTATTGATGTACCACAAGGATACTCAGTACGGAATATAACCCGATGCAATAGGCTAGATAATATCAGTTGCCTAATGATTATTGCATCAGGTTTTGGAATAACCAAATAGAAATGATCGTACCAATTGTAAGATCATTAATGCAGAATGCTATATTGTGATTTAAAAATGAACAGAACCCCATTAATTATATAGATAATGGAGTCACTGTGAGCATATGCATCTTTCCACTTAAACTTGGGATTTTAAAGATTAGAAACTTCGACGCGTTTCCCCGTGGATCCCACAGATTATCAGGAAGTTAGTGTCTATAGAATGTCCAAGACACAGTATGCTGCCAAAGATAAAGGAGGCTTATGTATACTATATCAGCCAGTGTAATCAACCCTGAGCTGTGACTCAAGGGGGATACGTTGCTAGGCACATGGAGATATATATATAATTTGCTTGGTGGAGAGGGCATTGATGGTATACTGATTAGAAACTGTGAGCTCATACCATTAGCAGGACTGATTGTTACTTCTATAATTTGGCAAATAGGAGCACAATAGTCGAGGAAGCACAATATTCAATTAAGTGGGGATCAAAGATCGTATCCCTGTTTAATTCTCTTAGATAGTAGGCTATAGTAAGAGAAGGTGATAATCTGAAACCCTCCTAAGCTGCTATATCGTATATATATATTCCTCATTGTTGCTAATAACCCCTAAATTTCATTCTAGTAACAGCTATACGAAGTATGCCCTCATAGATAACCACCCCTCCATTAGTAACCCCTCAAAAATAAGAAAGTGCCCATAGCCCTGATGGTGGACTTAGATCAAAGTAGCAAACTTAAACTTAAAAGGGGTTTTGTCATTAGAACTAAACCCTGTCTCCCAGCTGGGCAATGCCTAAAATAAAAATGAGGATATATTCACCTCTCCTGGAGCCTCAGTACGCAGCTGACAGATGCCGCCAGTAACGGCAGTGACTTCTAGGTAAATGGCTAGGTAGAAGCACGAGACCACTGCATCCAAGCCGCAACGTCACATCCCCAAACTCCTAGCATCATGGCGCCCAGGATATGAGCACTGATGCCAGGAGCAGCGATGGTGACGTTGTGGCCTTTAATTTAGACATGCTGGTTTTGGTCCAGATTTCCAGGACAGCATATCCTGTCTGAAAGCACCCTCATATTTAATACCTGGATGGAAATACTTTGTAGTCAATTCCTGCCTGAAATCTGAAACAAGTGGATATCGCTAAATGTTGAGTTTCCTCCCTTGAAATGCTTTTCCAGGCCATTGCTATAGCTAACTTCAGTTGTTACTTGTTTTTGGGTCTTTCTGTTTTCAGTTTTCTCTTCAGTATGTGAAAAGTATGCTCATTCAGGTTGAGGTCAGATAACTGACTGCCATTGGAGAATATTCTATATAGTTACTTTAATAAACTCTTGGGGTTTCTTTAAAGGTATGTATTGAGTCATTATCCATCTACAGCTGCCGGAAGAAGTAAATGAGCCCTTTGAAAGACAAATACAAATACAATGTAGCTAAACTATTAAAACTGACAAAAGTACACTGTTATTGACTTTTATTAAGTACATCCACAGTGTGGGGAGAAAAAGTAAGTGAACCCTTACATTTCATAAGCTGAAGATCCCCTTTAGCAGCAATCTCCTCCAATAAACATTTCCTGTAGCTGCAAATCAGATTTGTACAATGTTGAGGACTCATTTTTGATCATTTCTCCCTGCAAGTATTTTTAAATATTTAGAGGATGCCTTGCACTCAGTATCCTCTTAAGATAATGCCACAACATCTGTGTTTGGTTAAGGTCAGGCCATTCCAAGGCACAAATATTCTTTTTCAACCACCCTTTAGTTAATTTACTTGTGTACTTTGGGTTATTGGTTACTGTCTTGTTGCATCATCCAAAGTCTCCTCAGTTTGAAGTAATAAACTGCCGTCCTTCGATTCTGTAAAAGCTTTTAGTGCATCTTAGAATTAATTGTTCCCTCAGTGCTCCCTCCATTATGCTTCACATTTGAGGTGAGTTTTTTGTGTGCAGTGTTTTTTTTCCTTCAAACACAGCATTGTACATTTGTGTTAAAAGGTTCCACTTTGTCTCATTTGTTCATAGAAGATTTTCCACAAAGCATTTTCAAACAACTAGGTGATCTCAAATAAACATGACACAGGCCACAATATTGTCTTTGGACAGCAGTGGCTTTGTTTGTGATGCCCATCGATTGCACACCATTTTTTCAGAGTTTTTCTAATAGTTGCCACATGAAAGAAGTTTCTACAATTTTCTGAAGATCTTTTGGCTTTTTCCTGACCTCTTTCAGGATTGTCTATTATGCTCTTGGAGTGATCTTAACACCACATCCACTCCTACGAAGAGTAGCAACGCTCCTGAATGTTTGTCATTTGTAGCTATATCTATTTGTGGATAATTTGTCTAATTGTGAATTGATGCACACTCAGGTCTTTAGAAATGCTTTTCCAGTTTCATACAGCTCTATAATAAGTCTTCTGAGGTCTTCTTAAACTTTTTTTTTTGCATCAAGGCATTGTTCACAGTAACCAATCTTTCTTGAGTATAAAAGATTTGCCAATTACAAAGCTTTATTTTCCTTAATTTAATAGGAAAAGCACATTTCTGATTTCATCTCCTTCTTTGAAATACCTTTTGCCAATTAGCTTTTGGAGAAGTCATTAACAGAGAGATTCACTTTCATCTTCTTTCTCCACTGTGGATGTTACTCAATGTGAGCAATAAAAGATATAAAAAGTACAACTGTTTGTGTGATATTAGATTACTTTGTATTTATCTATAATTGTTACTTAGATAGCAATTTATTAGTAATCAATGCAGAAATCTAGATAATTATAAAGGGTTAACTTATTTTTATCTTTCAACTGTATACCAAGCAGCATCCTACATTTTCTTTATTGCAGCATTTGACTAAATTTGGATAAAAAGTATAGCCCTATACACTTCTGAATTCCTCCAGCTACATTTATCTGCAGTCACAGCATCAACAAACACCAGTGACCCAGTTCCAGTGGCAGCCATGCATGCCTATGCCATAAGACTGCTCCCATGATACTTGAAGGATAATGTAGTGTTGGGTCATGAGTCCTTCGTTCTTCACACTATTCTCTTTCAACCATTTTGGTACAAGTTAAGTCCCATTTAGATGGGATTAAATGTTGGGTAAACGATGCCCGACACTTATCCCCCGCATGTACGAGCTGACGTGCTTTTTCACAGGAGCGAGTATTGTTACTTCAAAATGCAGTGGCTGGAGCAGATTTCTCTCCTCGCTCTCCCTGTCCCTCTCTATTCACCTAACATAGTGGCTGCTCAGTACTGAATGGCTGCTGTTTACACTGAATGATCATCGTTCAGAATTTTATGCAGCTTATGTTAAGTGAATGGAGAGCGGCAGGGCAGAGCGAGGAGAGAAATTTCCTCCGGCCATCCCACTGTGAAGTGCTGATACTCACCCCTGTACAAAAGTACGTTAGCTAGTACGTGAAGGGATGAATGTCCAGCATCATTTGCCTGACATTTGTCCAGCCTAAATGAGGCTTTAATCTTGGTTTCATCTGTCTAAATAATCATGTTCTAGAACTGGTTGACTTTTTTATATGTTTTCTAGCAAAGATATATCAGCCTTTTTTGTTTTTGAGTGTCGACAGTGGCTATCATCTTGTGATATTCTGTCTTTATTTACATTCATAAAGATATTTTCTGATTATAGACTTTGACAATGATATGCTGACCTCCTTGAGTGTTCTTGACTTGGTTAGATGTTGGGAGTTTTTCTTAACCAGGAAAACAAATCTTCAGTAATCAACTTTAGCTGTCTTTTATGCTCTTACAGGCGAGTTGGTGAGCTCACCTTTTCTATTTTAAGAATGTTCTGAATTCTTGATTGGCTAGATCTAAAAAATTCTGCTATCTCTGATGTTTCCTTTTCTTACTTAAGTCTAATGATAATCTCCTTCTCTTGCATTGACACTTCTTTGGACCACATATTGAGAGTGCCCATGAACAAATTTAAATTCAATACTTGGAATCAATTTCAATCCTTAATTTGTCATGAAATAATGAGGAAACAGGCCACATCAGACCATTAAACTGCTTACCAGTCAATTGTTTTGAATCTGTGAAAATGTAGGGAATGTTTAAAAAATGTCTATAATTCTTAAATAGTTAATGTAGTATTTTTGTTAAACCTCTTTAATTAAACCTCTTTAATCAACATTTCAATCACATATTAATGGTTTTGTTTTAAATCTATTATGGTGACATACAGAGACTAAATAATATAAATTGTATCACAGCTCAAATATTGTATTTCTGGACCCAACTGGACATCAAGTGTATTAAAGTTCCATTGACAAATTTCATATGCACTAAGCTCTTGATTATTTGCATTGAAATGCAAAAGAAATTTTTTTGTATATACAAGGTGGCTCAGAAGTAGTTATAGCATTTTTAATGCAATGCCATCACTAAATCAGTTCCTGGATAATGGGATAAACAGAAAAAAGAATAGGCCTATCAATCCCCCATATGAAATTCCTGCCCAGGCTATCACACCTGGACTGTTGTTATTCACTTCTTGAGGCGTTAATAGACACAACTGTATTTATGGGTGAACTGAAAACCCTGAAGTGACAATTGAGGTAGATAACAGCAGTTCGGGTGTGATGCTCTGTGCAGGAATTTCATATAGTGGATTGATAGGACCTTTCTTTTTTTTGTTTATCCCATCATCCAGGATAGGGATACATTTTCAACAACACATGGTAGTAGCAGGATGAGGCCCTAGATCATTAAGTACTTTTGTGTTCGTGACTGGTTAGATGATACCTTTTTTTAGAGAGTTGGATAGGCTCCCTGGATCTTACCCACCTGACTATTTTTTTAGGGGGTAGCTTAAGGATAACATGTATCCCATTACAACTGTCAACAAATAGAAGCTTGCTATCACTGAGGATTCAAAAACATTCCAGCTCAAGTGTGTAGGGATGGCTGCAAACACATGGCTTATCATCTCTAGGTTTGCATCGACCTTGAGGATGCAATGGTTGATCATTATTAGAGATGAGCGAACGTACTCGGATAAGCACTACTCGTCCGAGTAATGTGCCTTATCCGAGTACCGCTGTACTCGTGCTGAAAGATTCGGGACGCGCTGTGGAGCGGCGAGCTGCAGGGGAGAGCGGGGAGGAACGGAGGGGAGATCTTTCTCTCCTTCTCTCCCGCCCGCTCTGCCCCGCTCCCCGCTGCGACTCACCTGTCAGCAGCGGAGCGCCCCGAATCTTTCAGCACGAGTACAGCGGTACTCGGATAAGGCACATTACTCGGACGAGTAGTGCTTATCCGAGTACGTTCGCTCATCTCTAATCATTATGTTGAAAACAGACATTAGATGTACGTTCTGAATGTTTAATTTTTGTTTCTATTTATTACAATTTATGTAATTAAACTGGTTTTGCAATGACATTACATTAAAAAGGATATAACTACTTCTGAGCCACCCTGTATAATACTCTAAATTAAATTCTTTGAAAGGATACACATACAACATGAGGTATGCAATTGTACCAAAATTAATTTCCCTCCCTTAGGCTTTATTCCCACGAGCGCATATACGCCGCGCTTTCACACCTGGGCATATATACGGTACCCATTTGAAGCATTTGTTTCCAATGCAGCCGTTCACGCATGTGAATAAACGCCACGTAAATACACTGGCAGCCCGAAAAATAGAACATATAAGCTGCTGGCGCATATATGCTCAGCAAAAACATAGTTCTGGAATTATGTTTTGGCCAATATATGCGGGTGGGTCCCATAGACTCCTGTGGGAGCAGCGAAAGAGAAGGAAGGGGGAGGCATTTTTGCAGTGTCCAACACTGCGAAAAGCTTACAGGTGCCTCTATATAGGCACTGGAAGGCATCCCAAGAATTTTGGCAGAGCGAGGGTTTTCTGGGGGCGGCGTATTTCTTTGCTGAAAATGATGGTCGCGTGAATGGAGGAGAAAACGTTGTCCGTAATCGCAAAAAAACGCCCATTCAGGTGCTTATACGAAGCAGGCGTGAAAACATAAAAACGCCATTGCCGTATATCCGCTGGTGAGAAAGAGCCCTTAAGTTGGAGGTACATTTTAAGAGTTACAAGTGCCTTTTAACAACCCAACTACTATTGGCTATGATTTTACTAGATGCCGTTGATGGTTATTCAGTGTTGGAATGTAATAAAGTATGTCACTTGGCTTGTATCCTATTCTTCATTATCTAATTTTTGCGGGGAAAGGGAACTGGACTTGGCTTTTGCTTTGTTAATTAGATGGAAGTTTGTACAAGATAAATTGTGTGCTTATTACAGTATATAAACACTAGTGGCATACACTTTCTACTTTTATTGTTTGTATAGACTGTGTGGCAAAGCATTTCTTTGGACAGCTAGAACACATAGAAGTTAATGGACAGAAATGTGTTTATAGACTTGTGCAGTCTTAAGGAAGACATACAGATAATACAACTCTCTTCAAAATAGTCCAGGTGGTAGCAGAAGAACTGCATGCAGAAAGTATTCCTACTTTGCCTATCTATGCCAACCCACCCTCCTGAAATAATTACATAATCCTGCTGACTCTACCTAAGGCTTCTTTCACATGAATGTTTTCTGGCAGCTATTAGCTTAAAGGCTCATTTATATGTAAGGATTATCGCTCCAAATTCGTTCAAGCAACCGAATATAAGCGATAATCATTACTTGTAAACGCAGGTGAACTTAAAATCCATCGTTCAGCTACTGGAGATAAAGCAGTTTGCATTTATCTCCAGTAGATCGCGGCTGTGTTCTCCACGGGGAGCAAGCAGATAATTGTTAAAGGGGTTGTCCCGCGGCAGCAAGTGGGTCTATACACTTCTGTATGGCCATATTAATGCACTTTGTAATATACATTGTGCATTAATTATGAGCCATACAGAAGTTATAAAAAGTTTTTTACTTACCTGCTCCGTTGCTGGCGTCCTCGTCTCCATGGTGCCGACTAATTTTCGCCCTCCGATGGCCAAATTAGCCGCGCTTGCGCAGTCCTGATCTTCTGCTCTCTTCAATGGAGCCGCTCGTGCAGAATGCAGGCTCCGTGTAGCTCCGCCCCGTCACGTGCCGATTCCAGCCAATCAGGAGGCTGGAATCGGCAATGGACCGCACAGAAGAGCTGCGGTCCACGGAGGAAGAGGATTCCGGCGGCCATCTTCACAGGTAAGTAGAGAAGTCACCGGAGCGCGGGGATTAAGGTAAGCGCTCCGGTAAGCTTTCTGTACGTCCCTGCATCGGGGTTGTCTCGCGCCGAATGGGGGGGGGGTTGAAAAAAAAAAAAAACCCGTTTCGGCGCTGGACAACCCCTTTAATTGCCATCAACCCCAACAAGAACAATGCAGCTGCTCCCATGGCTGGGCCTGTGTCTAATCACAAGTTGGGCTCAGCAAATAGCTCCTGGAGGCTCATTTACATGCAAATGAAGATGATAAAGTGTTAATTGCAATTAGTATCCATTAACACTTCATGCAAAAAGATCACTAAAACTTTCAATTATTTGAAAGATTATCTTTGCGTGTAAATGGGCTGTTAGTCTACACACTAAGGCCTTAGTCACACGGGCGTTTTTTCACGCGATTTGCGGATCGCATGACGGATGCGCATCCGCAAATCGCGTGACCGGTGCGCGCAAGTCGCCCGCAAATCGCCCGAAAATCTGTCCAGCGCATTGCATTCAATGGAGACGGCAATAGAGCCGGCTCCATTTAAAGCAATACGCTGCGGGCGAGCCCGGGATGAATTGTCGGGAAGGGCTTAAATATATAAGCCCTTCCCTGCAATTCATCCTAAAATGTGAAAAAATAAAAAATATGTATATACTCACCTTCTCCCGGCAGCCGGAGCTCCGCGCGGCCGTCCTGCAGTGGGTGTGAAGGGGGTGTGAGTCCGACCTGCCCCCTGATTGGCTCAGCGCTGAGCCAATCAGAGGCATGTCTGACTCACACCCATTCATGAATTCATGAATGGATGTGAGTCAGACCTGCCTCTGATTGGCTCAGCGCTGAGAGGCAGCAGTCACTCACCCATTCATGAATTCATGAATGGGTGTGTGAGTGAAACCTGCCTCTGATTGGTCAGGGCTGTGACCAATCAGAGGCAGATCATTCAGCAGGCGGGGATTTTAAAGCCCCGCCGGCTGAATAGTGCCGAGAAGCAGTTCAGGAGAACTGACATCGGCCGCGGCTGGACTCCGGCTGCAGCGGAAAGGTGAGTATACAATTTTTTTTTATTTTAACACATTTTAGGATGAATTGCAGGGAAGGGCTTATATATTTAATCCCTTCCCGACAATTCACACCGCGCACGCCGGCAGCCCATTGCTTTCAATGGAGCGGCTGTATTGCCGGCTCCATTGAATTCAATGGGCAAACATCATTCTTCTCTGTCACAGCTGTTACAGCTGTGGCAGAGAAGAATGATTTGTCTTCTATATGTTCTCAATGGGGTCGGCGCTGCTGCCGCCGGCCCCATTGAGCGCATATAGAGAAGAGAATAGGAATCGCAGATCGCCGATAGGTGCGATCTGCGATTTCTGTTCTATAATTTATCGGACGAGCGCATAAAAAGCGCTCATGTGTCCGATACCATTGCAAAGCAATGGTTTTATAAAATCGCCGGACGCATGCGCATGCGCAAATCGCGGCTAAAAACGCCCGTCTGACTAAGGCCTAAGGCTTCTTTCACACAAGCGTTGCATTCTCGTGAAAAACATATTGCGTGAAAAGATTGCATCCATTCACACGAGCACATCACGTAAATGGACTCTGCAGCGGCCATCGGCAGAATGGCTTCTATTTAGCTTTACTAGAATTTAGCTATCTTCTGTAACGAGCGCCAGAGCAGGTAAACTTCCCCCCCCCCCCCTCTTTTTTTTTGTTCTGCTCTCTGCGATTTTCATCATGGTCATGGCCTATCTTTTGACGCTGGGAGAAAAAATCGCCAGCGATTTTCAGCTGCGATTTTGACGCAGCAAGAAAAAAAAACGCCCATGTGAATGAATGCATTGGAATTCAATGCTTCACATGGTAGTGATTTTCGGGTGATGTTTTCTCGCAGCTAATACTTGCAGGAAAACGTTTCTGTAAAAGACACCTATAACTGAAAAATCAGCATATTGTGAAAACTGGAATATTTATATAAAGAATATAAAGATTTCCATGTGTGTAATCATGTAAAAATAAAAAACCACTAAAAATGATTAAAAATATCCCAATAACAAACAACTGATCATGCATTTCCTTGAGGCTTCTTTCCCATTAGCGTATATCACCCTGCCGTTTTCACAGCTGGACGATATACGCTTTATTGGGAGAGATAAAATTGGTGAACGGGCGCACAAATCAAACGTTTGTGTGCCTGTTCAGATGGCATGGGTCCCGGCGCATATGCGCTGAGACTACCATGCCGTCTTCCCTTTTCTTTCCCTCCCCATCGCAGGCTCACCTCTCTTCTCCTCCCCATAGGAGCCCATGCAGCGACCAACGTATTCTGGCCTAAAAGATAGTTCCAGAACTATCTTTTGGGCCCGACGTTAAAACGCCCAGCGCTATATTGGGCTGGCCAGGCGCTTTTATGTCTCAGCAATACGGCCATGTGATCTGATGCATTGGAATCCAATGCATCAGATCACAGCGTATATCAGCCGGCCGTGAACAGTTGTGTGCCAGTTCACACGGCATGGGGCCCAATGCATATGCACCGAGCTCACCATGCCATTGTCCATTTCCCATACCTCCCCATTGCAGGCTCGTCTCTCATCTCCTCCCCACTTGTTCTTTGCAATGGAAGGGGGCAGGGCAGGGTGGAGTTAAGCAGTGTCCTGCCCCGCCTCCTCCCATTGATAGCTATTGACAAGGGGTGGGGAGAGGGCGGTAACTTAGCTCCGCCCTTGCCCCACCCTTCGTCTATAGCCATCAATGAGAGGAGGCGGGGTGGGCCACTGCCTAGCTCTGCCACCACCCTGCCCCCTTCCATTGTACAGAACGAGCGGGGAGGAGACAAGAGGTGAGCCTGCATGAGGGGGTGGAGGAGAGCAGAGGGAGGAAGTTTAGCAGCCACGCTGCTAAACTCACTCCCACCTGCGGTCGCTGCCATGGGCTCAGCGGCAGACATATTCCAGCCCAAAAGATAGTTCCAGGACTATCAGGCCCAATGTAAAAACAACCGGTGCTATATTAGCCTTGCCGGGCTCTTTTTTTATGTCTCAGTAGTACGCCCATGTGATCTGATGCATTGGAATCCAATGCATCAGATCACAACGCATATTGGCCAGCCGATATGTGCTGGTGTGAAAGAAGACTCAGGCTATATTTACACGAGCGTTTTATTGAAACAATTTTGTCATGATAAAACGCTGGCCAAAAATCGCGACCATATGATGCATTGGATTCCAATGCAGTAGTTCGGATGGGCTGTCTCTCGTTCATACGATTTTTAGATGTGCTGCAGCCGTGACCTAGCCAGCCAAAAATTGTAGTGCCCATGTGAAGTCGTCCTTAAAAAGAGATCAAAAATAATGAATGAATGTTAAAAAAAAAATTTGAGTTTTTTCTTTTTTGTATCACTGCCATAGTAAATATTCTTATGAAACCCTACTTAGTAACACAAGGTTCTATCGTAAGCACTTAACAATGTCATTTTGTATACCATGTTTGGAATCAACTGGTTCAATATATTGCAACAGGACCAGCTGCAATCTAAATAACACGCAATCAAAATACTTCCCCCTCAATCAAATGTAAACTCTGACATCCTCGGATTGCAGTCGCTCTCTGATACAGCAGTGTGATTGGCATAGAAACACATCATTTGTTTAAAGCTCTCATTAGGTACTGGACTTTCCACTGCTTAATTAGCAGTGTGCTAAGTGTTAAACTGTTATTAAATCTACTCTTTAACCTCAAAGCTGTCAGATCCTATAACAAATAATGAAGCCTGGCAGTTCTGCAATAAAAGCCTGGCTTGTCAGGTGTGATAAGAACACAGACAGATGGAGCAAATTGTAGAAGTTAAAATATCTAAGCAATTAAAAATGCCAATCTAGACATGTGGCTCTTTGTTGAGAATACTGTAGACTTATATTTTACGATTTTTAACAGAATTCAATCAGATGCCTACATGATACTCTAAACGCTATAGAAGTAAAGACATACATATGGTCCTACAGAAGGCAACTTTCCAAAGACACTAATTTTAAAATGTGTCTTATCTTATTTTATGCTCAGATGAATTTACAGTTTATGGATTCATATTGAAAATACCGCACATATGTATCCCAATATAATCCATGTAAAGGGATGTTTCTGAGAAACAGAACCATATCTCTAATATTAGTTAAGCAATCTATAACAGATAAGCATCATTCACTTCAGTGTAGCTTAGGGCTCAATCACATAGAAGCATCCGGGCGCCGATGCGCCTGTGTTACCGCACGAAGAAGACGGCCGCACTGCAGGTGCAAACGACTCTCCGCACCGCCAAAAGAAAGAACACATGACAGGCAATATAGGCAGCAATGTGTTCTTTCTTCCGGCGGTGTGGAGAGTCGTCCACCCCTGCAGTGCAGCCGTCTTATCCTGCAGTAACACGGGCGCATCGGCGCCCGGATGTGCCCGTGTGACTGAGCCCTTAGATACTATACAAAATTAATGGTCAGGTTTAGCATTTTTTCTAGAAGAAATAAATCATGTTTTTCTAATCCTGTTCAATCCCTTTAAGCATAGCATGGCACTTATTTGCCACAAAATAGTGGTATTATTTAGGCCAGGGTTCCACAACTCGAGTCCTTAAGGGCCCCGGCAGGTCATGTTTTCAGGATATCCTATAGTAAGAATACCTGTGGTAATGTCTGAGACACTGATGATAATTACATCACCTGTGCAATACTGAGGCAGCTACAAATCGTTAATCTGAAGGTTTCCATAGGAAATCACTGGTTCTATTAGTTGTGATTAGAGATGAGTGAGTATACTCTCTAAGCCACATTATTCGATCGAGTAGTGCCTTAGCCGAGTATCTCCCCACTCGTCTCTAAAGATTTGGGGGGCCGGTGCGGGTGACAGGTGAGTTGCGCGGGGGGGGGGGGAGCGGGCGGGAGAGAGGGAGATACTCGGCTAAGGCACTACTCGCTCGAGTAATGTGCCTTAGCGAGTATACTCGCTCATCTCTAGTTGTGATTTTTTGACACATGCAAATTAGCTGCAGTAAATCATGTGTAAGAAAGAGGCCTAAGGGTGATGAACACACAATGAATTAGATGCCACTATTTGTTTTAGCCCTATGCCAAATCTGTGAGCTAGTCATCACCTGTTGGCCATCATTACAACCTTTATCTGACCCAAAGAATTCTTATTGCAGAAACTGTGTACATTTTTTTTCTTTTGTAACAGCTTCTTCTCTCCTGGCTGAAGTTTCTAGGATAGGAAATAGTTGCTAGCTCTCATGAGGTTATTTTTATTTTCATCCAGAGGATCTCCTTTTCTCCGGTCTACTATATCTGACAGCAATCACAAAAAGAACTTTTCCATCCATTTTGTGTACAGAGATATGCTTCGCTGAATCTTTCAGAAAATTTATGAGTGAGATATGATCTAGAATCAGAGATCAAATGTTTATTTATCCATCAAGGTTGTGTGAGAAAGTTCACAGTTTTCACCTTCATTTACAGCCTATACAGTTACAATGTTGGTTTAGTTATTTAACAAGTTGAAAATCAATGAAAACTGAAGAGTATAGCTTCATCAGTAGAGCAGGAAGTAACTTCCTTTCCCTACTTCTTGGTTTTCAATAGAAATCAATATAGCTGTCAGCCTGGGACATAGATGAAAGACAAGACATTGGCCTCCTAACATAGAAACACACAGTCACTGTTGTATTGTGCACATGTATCGTTATAAAAACAAAAATAGCAAAAAAAGAATAATTATCATAAAAAAATGGAAGGAGTCAAAAAAGTTTAAAAACTAATTTTTTTCTCATTTATTGTATATTATGTTATGCCCTCTGGTATATACTGTAATTAAAGGGGTTGTCCCGCGCCGAAACGGGTTTTTTTTTTTTTAAACCCCCCCCCCGTTCGGCGCGAGACAACCCCGATGCGGGGGTTAAAAAACCCACCCGCACAGCGCTTACCTGAATCCCGGCGGTCCGGCGTCTTCATACTCACCTGCTGAAGATGGCCGCCGGGATCCTCTTTCTTCGTGGACCGCAGCTCTTCTGTGCGGTCCACTGCCGATTCCAGCCTCCTGATTGGCTGGAATCGGCACGTGACGGGGCGGAGCTACACGGAGCCGCTCTCTGGCACGAGCGGCTCCATAGAAGACTACAGAAGACCCGGACTGCGCAAGCGCGGCTAATTTGGCCATCGGAGGCCGAAAATTAGTCGGCACCATGGAGACGAGGACGCTAGCAACGGAGCAGGTAAGTATAAAACTTTTTATAACTTCTGTATGGCTCATAATTAATGCACAATGTATATTACAAAGTGCATTATTATGGCCATACAGAAGTGTATAACCCCACTTGCTGCCTCGGGACATCTCCTTTAACATTGCCAATTGTAAGACCTCTGTTCCCATTTTAGCTTTTTTGGTTCTTTTCTTCCATTATTGAATGGAAGAAAAAAAACAACAGCAAGCTAGATCCTTCAAATGATGGAAACCAATAGTACCTGACAAAAACCATCAATATTGAGACAACCTCTTTAGGGCTCGTTCAGACAGGAGCTGTTTTCGGGCACTATAGCAGCGAGAAAAGATTGTGGCTGTAGTGCTGTAAAGATCACGTGAACGGGCTACTTCAAGCTACTTGAAGTAGCCTGTTCACACGATCCAAGGTGCGTGCTGTGTGCTTTCAAGGCTTCTATAGGAGTCTATGGAAAGCATGCAGCAAAGATAGGACATGTTCAATCCTTGCGCGCACCTCGGAGCCGACATGTGAGTTTGCACTCGCATGTCCTATGTTTTGCTAGGTTCGCTAATTCAGCATGCCTAAGATTCTTTCATGTGAATGCTTCTATAGGAACCTATTGGTTCCTATTAGAAGCGCGTTCTGTGCACTGCTAACAGCACAAAAAAGCGCTCGCCTGAATGAGCCCTCTATACCATTTTAAATGATCAGATATTTGTTTTAAGCTTCCTGAGTGGAAATATGGGAAGTATCAAATTAAAATAAAGGCCACTGTGGGATTCTGAAAATAAGACCTACCAACATGACCATAATTCTCCCCAAGTCTCTGTGAAATCACATCGCAATACATGATGTACTGTTATAACTAAATTTCTATGACTTTGTGAATTTCTTTCATGACACAAATTTGACATAAGCAAAGGCTAACAGGGTGAAATGTGTTTCACAAAGCGCTGAAAATCTATTTGTCTATTCCAAATATGAGAGAACATTTTGTACTTTTGCAGGATAGAAAATACTTGCCATCAATATAATAATGAAGGTCTCACTTTTGTTCTGATACAATTCTGTTTGAGGGAAAGAGTTTTACATTGCATTTAAACATCACTAACAAAGCAGCCACAATTCAGATTTAACTGGCAGGGGTGCCTGTCTACGGTGCACCTATATCATTGCAAAGGATCTTAAAATATTTCATATGAATTTGCACAGCAAAATGTTGACTTTTAACATTGTGGCTGTTTGAGGGTCACATATTCTGCAATATTGTTCCATCTACAGGTTTCTGATTGTATTATACTTTGCCCAATGCTAATATAATGAATAAAAAATATATATATATCTTACAACGGGTCTATGTGAATTGATACATCACATTTCAACGCTCCTGCAGATAAGTACAAATGTACTTTAGAAAATAGTTTTTAGGTTTTGATGGGCAAAAGAGAGACCCATTGTACCACTCTGGAATGACGGGGGGATCTGTATCTTTCCAATGTCTGGGAATTAATACTTTGGTGGCGTTTATGAGGAATTTCGGAAGCAAGTTTGTCTTTCCCATGTTGCCAATAGCTGGATTCAAATTTAATAGTAGTAGTTTTGGGGTGATAGTAATTTTGGTTCCTAAAATAAAACTGATTCTAGTTTGCAGGGCATACCAAAAGGGTTGAAGTAATGGGCAGGAGAACCATATATGTATATGTGCCTTTTATTTTGAGACATGGCCAACAGAGGGAAGAATAGTTTTGATCTATTTTGTTAAGAAGTTCGGGGGTTTTGTACCATCTTGATATGATGTTGTAGTTTAGTTCCTGAAAGCGTGTGGATATTAAGCTTGAGTGCGAGTTTTGTAAGATTTGTTTCACTTCTTCTTGAGAGAAAGATATATCTAAATCTCTCTCCCAACTAGCTATATATGAGCTAAATAACATGAGCAGCTATGAAAAAACTAGATGTCTCCGAGATGAGAATCTGGATAGATATCTGGAGACTTGGAGTAAATGGCTATGCTACAAAAACAGACAAACTCTTACTTAATAGCAACGCATAAGCTTCCTAATGACAAACCACTCTCTCGATTGTAAGGAAGGGGAAAAAAAGGGAATTTTTTGCTACTTGACTACATTCAGCATAGATATACTTTCTATTACAGTTTAAATATTGTATGACATTTGGATAATTAAACAGAATCGTCCACATTTAATTTGTTATTCTAATACAGTTCTGTGTGTTCACAGAGAAACTGTTTCTTGTTTTTCTTTCCCACATGCTTTCCGGGTTTCAATCCGGATAAGTGGATTTCCCTTTTTTTCTTTCTGTACCCACCCCAAAATTTATAAATAAAGAATTTATACAAAGAAAAAAAATAGAGAGACCCATAGCACCACGTAGCACCATATCCTCTGGTAGATGCAATATTCCTAGGGATGAATACTGTAGCTCAGTGAGGCAGAATATTCTCCTGCATGCCACCAATGTTGTCTTGTGGGCTCATACAGCATATATGAGAAAACGTAATAATTGACAGTGGGTAATATGGTCATGTACATGAGCCAGACAAGGCTTTCCCTGCCAAAATGAGCTAGAATTGCAAAATCTGCAGTCTAGAAGTTATCTCTGATGAGAACATGTCTTAATTAACTAAACAAAAATTGGCAGCTCTTTGCAAGGGTGATTTAATAAATATACCATTAGTTATATAGCACATACATATTACACAGCACTTCCAATATTGTGGGTTCTGTCCCATTGGGGCTCACAATCTATTTTCACCTATCTGTATGTTTGTGGAGCGTGGGTGGACAGCAAACACATGCAAACTCCATGAAGATGTTGTCCTCGGAGGATTGGAAACCAGGACCCTAACACTGCAAAGCATCAGTGCTAACCACTGAGGCACCATGATAAGTTTTCCAAAGATTGTGATCTGTTTACCTTTTGAAACCAATCTTCATACTTCTTAACCTCTTAATGCTCCAGGGCATACGTTTACATCATGTGGGTTTTGGGTTTGTATGGAGGGGGGTATTGGGTCAATCACCCACTCAATGCAATGTGGATGTCGGCTAATTCTTACAGCCGACACCTAGCCGCAACAGCTCCAATCAGCAGCACTGCTGATCACAGCTGTTGGCCCTTTAAATGCTGTTGTAAATTCTGACAATGGCATTTAAATGCCCTGATCAGAGTTTGGGGTTCCCGAACGGCCCCCCTGCGATGAGATGGAAGGGTACTATTTGATTGCCATGACAGCCCTCTGAAAGCTCCCATGGCTGCTATTGCAGATCACCTAACAAGCCATGTCTGTAGCATGGCTTTATAGATTGCCTGTCAAATTTCAGTATAATGTAATACTATGGTATTGCAGCATACTGCAGGAGCTATCAACCCATGCTAAGTTCTTGTCTTTATGGAGACTAAAAAAAATTGTAGAAATCAGTTTTAAAAAGTTCTATTAATTATTAATAAAATAAAGGGTAATAAAAGTTACAAAAAACCTTTTGCCATATTTTTAACAAAAGATTCTAAATAAAAAAGCCCATAAACATATTTGGTATCATTGCATCTTTTAAAGTCTGATCTATCAAGTGGAAAGGAGAAACCAAAAATGAATAAAAAGGGACACATTGTTAAGGGGTTAACAACTTCATGTCTCTAAAAAAAAAGGTTGTGAAATGTTGTTAACCCAGAGTAAACCATACTTCAAACAGATGTGCTTAACAGTAACAGGGCTTAAACAGACAAACATGTTATAACGGGACAAAGCAAACTCATTGATTTCAATGGTTTCATTTTCGCTAGCTCTTTTCTCGGCCGTGATATTGTGCCCCAGAAAAGATAGGATTTACCCTATCTTTCCTGCATGTAGTTAGTACTATGTGCGGGAAAGCTAGGGCAAGACAAATTTTCTGTGGTGCGGAGTTTGAATGGCCAGAGAAGGAAAAAAAACCTCTGTTCATGCGCAAATGCGTTTTGTACCGGCTGTCTGAAACCACCCTTAGTTGTGTGTCAATCTTCTGCATGAGAAGCAAACTTTGTGCTGACCAACTGAGATTATGTGGATTGCATTATAGACTAATGTGTTCTTTCCGTACTCTCCTGCACACTGCCATACAGTGAGAGCCAACCAGTGATTTTTTTTGTATTAATAATTTGAAGTGAATTATTATTTGAAGTTACCTCTGGATCTGTCTTCTGCTCTTTGCAGATCCTATTGATTTGAATAGGATAGTTAGAAGAACGGGGAACTGAAATTTTATTAATTTGGTGTCTGGGCGAACGAAGGTACTAAAAAACTGAACACCAACCTCTAATTAGGCATATAGGAAAAACACTCAAAATGATTTGTCCTGCTGATTTCTTGAAATAATATCTTATGGGGGGTATTTTAATCTCCAGTTTTAAATTAAACAAATAGTGTAATATTTCATATAAATTGGCATTTGGATTGCTTGTCATGATAAATATAGAACCGATTTCAATGCTTTTTCGCAGGAGATACATTTGCAGTCTCTGTGAGGTTTCTCTCTACCTTTCGTTTTCTACTCTTCCCTGGCTATTAGTCCTAATTATTTATGATGTTTCTCCTTTCCATGGCCCATTTCATCTCCATACTCAACCTGCAGCTAGCAGCTTTAATTTTTCATTCATGCCTTAATAGCTCTGTTTCCATAGAGATATGTTATGCTGTGATAAATACCTGATACATATTAGGCCTTTTCTGTAGGCTAAGTTTGTTAGCGAAGATTGATTTTTAAGGGATTTTCTGACTTTTTTAACATTGGTGACAGTGGGGGCACAAGGTGTGAAATAAAAAGCACACATATTTATTTTTTGCTGTGCGTTGTTCATCCACCACCACTTGCCACACTCTAGTACTCTGTTTATATTGGCAGCAGTGGGCATGTGGATTGTTTACCCACATGACTGCTGCAGCCAATGGGAGATTGGCAGGCACATCATCAGTGACATCCTGTATACCTGCCACAGGGCTTCTGCTGGCCGGGTGATGTTACCTGTCAGATGTGGTAAGTATATTTCTTTTATTTAGTTTTGGGTATAGAGAGCCAAGGCATTATGAGTTTACCAGATTTTCTGAATCTTTTATCTATGATATAGTTGTGCATTAGGCAAGTTAATGCACAACTTAAGCTTGTGATGCTTGTATGTAAAATTCATGAAAGGAACACTTTATGAAACGAACACTTTTGCTTCAGAGTGCTAGAAGTTCGATAATATGCGGGGTGGAGCCTGACCGCGGAGCAAGATGGCCGCTTAAGACCAGAGCTCCCGCAGCACGGCGCCCACGGAGGACTCACAGCACTGCTCACAGCCGCCATAATGCCAAAAAACATAAGGGACAAGGGAGGAGAACAGCTCTGCACACCCAGAGCATCCAAGAGCCAGACAGGAATGCAGCGCTATCTGAAAGAGCGCGGCACCCGCTCTCCTTAACTGACTTTCAAGATGGCGCCGGCCCACGAGGCTGCATCTGCCTGCAGTAAGGAGGGGGAGGGAGAGCTCTTCTCTGATGAGGAGGACTCTGAGAACGTGTCGCGGGAATTTATGAAGGAGCTGATACTAAACGCTCTGCACCCCATAATAAACGACCTCTCAGAAATAAAGGAAGATTTCAAGTAGATGGGGCACAGAGTAGAAGATCTAGAGACTGCCTCCGCTTCCGTAACTTCCCACGCTCTGACCATAGCCAAAATATTAAAAGACCAACACAACAACTTAAACAAAGCCCTTATTCTCCAGGAAGATCTGGAAAATCGCAATCGGAGGTGCAATGTCCGCTTTAAGGGCCTCCCTGAAACCTGGGCAACTGAGGTTCTGAGCAAAGTAGCCTCTGAAATCTTTGGGCAGTTACTTGGGATGGACAGAGCAGCGACAATCTCTGTCGAGCGTATACACCGAGCTCTCAGACCCCTCCCCCCTCCAACAGAGTCCCCCAGGGACGTTGTCTGCAGGCTCCTCTCCTTTCAGGACACCTCCGCCGTCCTAAAAGCTGCAAGATCTGTAAAGATTTAAAATACTGGGACTCCCCAATACAGATCTTCCGGGATTTATCTCCCGCCACCCTAACAAAGAGACGCATCCTTCGTCCTTTGCTTGAAGCTCTCAGAGCAAGAGACATCCATTACGCGTGGCTCTTCCCTTTTGGCATTAACATCTCCTATATAGGCCGCAGACTTTTGGTTCGTACTCCGGACGACCTTAGCAACTGCTGGGAACATCTGGAGATGGATCCCATTGATTTACAAAACTGGCTGCCCCTCCCAGAGTTCCCCAAACTCCCAAAGCTAACTCTTCCGGAAACCTGGCAACTGGCTGGCAACCCCAAATCGCCCAGAGGGAAGAAGAAGAAGGCTAAAGACATGGACGGCTGAAAGGAAGACTTGTCCCGCATTTCTCGTCCATCTTCTTTCAGACGACTCCTCGGCTTCGCCGGCCATCCTCATGGCAGCCTTATGTGTTCACACACACACTAGGAGGCTCGTCGTCCTTAGGCTCCTTCCCTCCTCCTGGAAGACTTATGCCACTTTCATTATTAATACAATGTTCTTACTGCTGTTCTCTCAAATGTGACTGTTGCTTTAAATGTTGACCTCTTTCCCTTAAGCAGTTGATATGCGGTTATAGCAGCCATTCTTTAGATATAAGATCCTGTGGGCGCCTGTCTGATCAGGCTGATTTCGTAGTTGTTGGACCTTCTTTGGTGAGGCCCAGACAACTCGCCCCCACCGGTGTCCCACAGACCTGCGATATAAAATCACTCATTTTAGTGTTGCATTGTGCAGCTAGACTTCTGCACCCAATTTACCCCTCTGTTTCAACTCCCTTTCCCCCCTCTCTCCTCCCACTCACTTTCCTCACCCTATGCTCTAACCCAGGGGGCGGTGTACCGGACTCGCTTCATACAGGCACCCTATACTTATAACCTATTTCCTTCTCTTCCCTCCCCAGTGGAAGGACCTCCGACCCGCTCCGCGCCGCCAACATGGAGAGACCCCTCCAGGTCACTACCTTTAACGTGAATGGCCTGAATTTTCCGATCAAAAGGCACAACGTTGCCCTTCTCCTAAAAATGTATGGCTCCGGGGTAGTGTTTCTGCAGGAGACCCACTTCAAGGGGGATAGATGTCTGTCCCTACCTGGTAGGCAGTTCCCGTTGGCTTTCCACAGCTCCCACCCCTCATCTGCCTCCAAAGGAGTTTCAATACTAATACATAAATCTCTCAATTTTATCCTTGAGGCTCGCTACTCGGATGAGGAAGGCAGGGTTCTCTTCTTAAGAGGCCTACTTAATGAAACTAAAATAACCCTTGCTAACATCTACACTCTGAACACGGATCAGGTATCCTGGCTGACGAAACAATTAGAAGCTCTCAGACACTTTACCACTGGCCAGATCATCCTGGGCGGAGATTTTAATCTCACTCTCTTCCCCTGGCTGGACTCATCGTCTGGGAAATCCCAGATATCACAAAGAAAACTGAGTAAACTCATCCGCTCTCTCTCTCAGCTCAATATACTCGACGCCTGGAGATGCCTCAACCCGTCCTCTAGAGACTATACTTTTTTCTCACGGGTCCACTCCTCCTTCCAGCACTTAGATTATGTTTTTGTCTCTTCCTCCCTCCTGCAGTATACAAAAAAAGCCTCAATAGACACTATGGCCATCTCGGACCATGCTCCAGTTCACCTAAACCTCCACCTACCAAATCCCTTCCCTCGCGAATGGAGATGGAGACTCAACCCCTCCCTTCTCGACTCGGCTGAAGACAGGTCTCAACTAAATAAATCCTTGGAAGAATACTTTTAACTTAACAATTCAGACGACCTGTCAGTCCCGCTGGTCTGGGAGGCCCATAAGGCATTCATGAGGGCACCCCTGATTGCTGCTGGCTCTAGGGCGAAAAAGAAGCAGCAAAAAGACATCAACGATAAACTCACCCAAATCGCCAAGCTTGAACGTGCGACCAAACTCTCCCTAGGTGTAGCCTCTATGGAGAAACTAACCACCCTCCGAACAGAACTCAAACTCCTCCTTGAGTCTAAATTTTACAAAAAACATCTATATCTCAAACACATCTCATACGCCCAAGGGAACAAGGGAAGCAAATATACCTCTGCCCTTATCAATAAAGCCCAATCTAGAAACCTTATAAAAGCCATCAAATCTCCAGAGGGCTACCGAGTCACCTCTACACCGGAAATTGCTAAAGAATTCCAAACCTTTTATTCCCGTCTATATAACCTTAGAGACCCCCTTACCCCGGAAAACACTTCCAACGCCAAAAAACAGATAGAATCTTTCCTCAAAGACCTAAGCCTCCCCAAAATACAGGATGATGAGGCCTCAACCTTCTTGACTCCGATCACCCCACAAGAGGTAGAGGACCTCCTAAAATCCTCCCCCCCCAGGCAAAAGCCCGGGCCCAGATGGCCTCCCCCTCATCTATTATAAATCCCTGAGTACCTCTCTTATCCCTAAGCTAACTGCCCTATACAATTCACTTTTAAGCAGGACCCCCCTCCCCAAGCAAGCACAGGAAGCTCACATCACCCTAGTGCACAAAGAAAATAAAGACCCCGAGTCCTGTTGGAGCTACCGCCCCATTTCCCTGATTAACTGCGACATGAAATTATGGGCTAAGATTCTAACAAAACGACTGAAAAAACATATCGTTAGATTGATTAACCCCGAACAAACGGGCTTTGTTAAAGGTAGGGAAGGGAGAGACAATTGACAGAGACTTCTACATGCAACAAGATATTCCCAAACCCACAACATACCACTCGCTTTAGTAGGCACAGATGCTGAAAAGGCGTTTGACCGCGTGAATTGGCTCTATATGGAACTTGTCTTGCTGCAATTTAATATCCCCCCAAAATTTGTATCCTCAATTTTCTCTCTATATGCAATGCCCCACGCAAGGCTTAGAACTAACAACTCCCTCTCCCCACCTTTTGACATCAAGAATGGCACTAGGCAGGGGTGTCCCCTCTCCCCTTCTCTTTTTATACTGGCCCTGGAACCATTCCTTCAAAAAATAAGACTAGATCTCTCCATACAAGGTCTAAGAATAGGAAACGAAACCCTCTCGGCTGCGGCCTACGCCGACGATATCATCTTCCTTATCACAAATCTCTTCTGGAGAATTTCGGAAACCTCTCTAACTTCAAAAGTAATTTCATTAAATTCGTGGCTCTAAATGTCTCCATCCCCCTTAACCGCTTCAACGCCATCAAAAACAAATCCCCCTTTGAGTGGTCCGACTCGGCCATTGACTTTTTAGGCATAAAGCTCACAAAAAAAGAGGAAGATCTGTTCTCGACAAACTTCCTCCCTATTCTTCCAAAGATTAAGAACTTATTACGATCCTATGATCTCCCCTTTATATCATGGCTGGGTCATAAAAACATTCTAAAATCTTATGTCATTCCCATTATTCTTTACAAAATTAGGCTTCTCCCAATTTTCGTCCCATCCATCTTTTTTAAGACACTTCGTACAATTTTCTCTAGATATCTCTGGATAGGGAAGAGACCGAGACTTGCTCACTGCCTGCCCATCAAGAGGCGCGTGGAAGGAGGGGTGGACCTGCCCTGTCCTCGAGAATTTTACCTTGCCACCCAATTGAATCACTGGATGGAATTATTGCATCCAAATAAAGACCCACTGATCCAACGCCTAGCAAAAGGGTCTTATGGCCATACCCTACTCGAGGACCTTTGGTTCCCTGAGAAGAAGGGCAGCAGGGAACGCAGAAAAAAACCCTCCTGAGGGAAGCGATGGAGACATGGGATGCCCTTAGGGAAACCCTTGCGCCGTCTCCCTCCCCCTGCGCTCCCCTGTCCGCTCTATACAAATACATAAATCTCCCACTAGACCCCTGCTCCCCACGGGCTTGGAGGATCCTCTCGGGGATTCGTTTCCAGGATGCCCTCCTACTTGCTCATAAAGCTCCCCTCACTTCTCTAGAGGACCTCCTCCCAAATCTCTCCGTCCCTTTTTTTGGTTTCCACTCACGTGGTGAAGGTCCTAAATGACTTTCTAAAAATCCACAAATCTACTAGACCGCCCACCCCATTCGAAGTCGCGATTGGAGGCCCTACCACCCCCTCCTCTAGGAAAATATCCTCTATTCGGAAGAAGTTTATTCCCCCCCCCCCCACATCCTCGAAGCCTGCCTTCCTCATCTCCTGGGAGAAAGAGCTCCACATCTCCTTGTCAGCAAGCGAGACCAAACTCATTTTAAAAACAGCTTTCGGGCTCTCTCCATGTGTCATCGCACAGGAGTCTCACTATAAGCTCCTGGTGCATTGGTACAGGACCCCGCAGTGGCTGTTCGACCACAAACTGGCAGCACAGGACCAGTGTTGGAGATGCGCGGAGTCCACAGGATCCTTTCTACATATCTGGTGGGACTGCCCGGGCATAACCCTCTTCTGGAAAGACGTTGGTGAGGTACTGAAAAAGCTCTCGCCTGATTTAGTTCTCTCTTCTGAGGTGGTCCTCCTATGGAGACCTACCCCCGCCTTCCATCCGATTAGGCACAGACTGGTCGCTCTCCTGATCAATACAGCCAGGTCTCTCATCCCTTTGATGTGGAAACAAAGGGACCCCCCACAGTGACTCTCTGGAGGGCCCGGGTGGATCTGCTTGCAAACCTAGAGGAGCTCTCGAGCTGGTCCTACGGAATGCACGATAAGTTCTTGGTGATTTGGGGACCGTGGCGACGTATCAGGAGGGACGATCAGCAGTGAGCTCTCGCTGTGTGGTGCGCGCGCAGAGCGGACGGCGATCAGAGACTGTAGCAGCTTCCCCCTATGACCTGGTGCCTCCTCCTGAGGGTGGCCGATCCCCGACTGGGGTCCCCCCCTCCTCCAGTGGGTGCCTACCGACCAATCCGCCAGACTGACATCCTGGGTAGTACACTCTGGCCATCACCAGCCTTCCCCCTCCCCTCCTCCCTCTCCTAGCCATCACCTCCACCCCCTCTACCCCCTTCCCACCTCCCACACCCCCCTTCATCTACCTCCACTTTCTGTCTGTTTTGTTTGACAGAATGTTATAAGGGACAGGCTGAGCCCTTTAGATCTGGATTCTCTATTGATACAGCCTCCCGTTGTTGACGATGTTCATGCTGTTTATGTTCACTGTGCATATAGCCTACCAGAGACTCATCACCTGCTATATCTAGCCTCCTCCGCTATGGTGGCTAATTCGTGTCTACACAAGCCCCCCACAGGTGACCCCTGGACCTCTTTGCAATGTTATATCTGTCTATACATGTATTGAAAAAACCTAATAAACATTGATTAAAAAAAAAAAGAGTGCTAGAAGTTCAATTAATCATTCTTACTGGATGTTGTGTTATAATCATCCAAGAAATGTTATCAAAATAATGAGCTAGAAGAGAAGTTCAAAGGGCAAGTTGAATGATAGCTATTGGCTAAACCCTTTGCATCAAAGACTATGACTGGCATCTTACCAGTGGTGGATTATGTAAACCAAAGGTCCTGGGTTGTTCCGCAAACTTGGCCTCCTCTTCCATACCACCACCCTGTCTATAATGGGGATCTCAACTGAAAACTTTATCCAGATTTGCATGGGTGAAAAAGGCATGTGGTTTTATGGATTTGTCATAGTAACATAGTATGTTAGGCTGAAAAACTGTCCAACCAGTTCAGCCAATTTCCCTCCAATGTTGATCCAGAGGAAGGCAAAAAAAAACCAATGAGGTACAAGCCAATTTTTCCTGTTTAAAGGTACAAATTCCTTCCCAACTCCAATCTGGCAATCAAAATAATCCCTGGATCAGCAATCTTTCTGAAGTAATTAGTGATTATAACATGTAATATTGTGACACTCAAGAAAGGCATCCCCCGCTGTGGAATATCGCTAGTGATATTCCGCAACGGCCGTGGACAGGGGGCATAAAGGATCACACATTGGCGAGCGTGACTAAAGGACTGACTGACTAACTCAGGGACAGATGAACTAAAGGACTGTCTAACTAAGAGAAAGACGGACTAAAGGACTGACTGACTAACTAAGAGTCAGACGGACTAAAGGACTGATTAAGGGACAGATGGACTAAAGGACTGACTGACTAACTAAGAGTCAGACGGACTAAAGGACTGACTAAGGGACAGACGGACTAAAGGACTGACTGACTAAGAGACAGACAGGCTAAAGGACTGACTGATTAAGAGACAGATGGACTATAGGATTGACTGAGAGACGGACAGACTATAGGACTGACTGACTAACTGAGGGATGGACAGACTAAAGGATTGACTTACAGGCAGATGGACTACAGGGCTGACTGACTAACTGAGGGACAGACAGACGGACTATGGAACGGACAGACTATGAGACTGACTAACTGAGGGTAGGACAGACTGTAACTGACTGACTGACTCTTTATTACACCTGACAAAGTTACTGAGGCAGGACTTCCCACCAGCTGCCCCCTATAGTTCAGCCCCTTCCCCACTGTCACCTGTCCCCATCTGTCTCTGCAGCCCCCACATCTCCCGCAATTACCATACACCAGCTTCTTCATCTCATGGTAGCGGCTCCACAGCTGGGCTTTGTGGCCCTCCTTCTCCGGGAACCCCGCTGGGCTGGTACCACATTCAGTGCCAGGCTGCTGGTGAGGGGGAGTGCTGAGCCGGGCACTCAACACCCGGCTGTATCATGCAAGTTGCTCAAGGACATCGCGGCAGCTTGCAGGAGCGACGGGGACCCGCAACTTGCAAATTGCGGGTCCCCGTTGCTTCTGCAGGCTGCCTCGATGTCCTCCGTGCCAGCAGAGCATTTCTTTCTGGAAGCGCCGGCATCAGCCAATGAAAGCCCACGCTGGCTTAACCAATCACAGCCATTCAATGATGTCATTGAATGGCTGTGATTGGTTAACCCAGCGTCGGCTTTTATTTGGCTGACACCGACAGTGGCTAGCCAATCAGAGCATTATCTTTGCTGGAGGCAGGGAATTTAAGATCCACTTCCAGAAACAATTAAAAAATACCAGCCTTCAATATGGCCGGTGAAAAAAAAATACCGGCACTGGCCTGGCGGGCAAAATACCAGCCAGGCCGGTGAACTGTGTGGCAACCCTAACCGTGGCAACCCTTACCATGACTCCACCAGCAGAATAGCTTAATTATATAGTGTGTGGATTTGCAGTAAAACACAGACTTTTAGGTCACTCAAGAATAGTGCATCAGAAGTTACATTAACTGTAACACATCCAATGTGACTTATTTCCTACCATGTCAGGTTTGCAGGGCTAAATATGCAGGCTGCACTATGAAACCATTGAGGATCTACTTAAGACAACATCTGCCAGGTGTCAATGATCCTCATATTTCTAAAATACATCCCCCAATACATGGAGGCAATTGTAGTTATTTTTTTCAGGTTAGAAAACATTTTTTAAACCAATTAGAGGAGGTTACTACAGA
Organism: Eleutherodactylus coqui; assembly: GCF_035609145.1. Taxonomy (NCBI): domain Eukaryota; kingdom Metazoa; phylum Chordata; class Amphibia; order Anura; family Eleutherodactylidae; genus Eleutherodactylus; species Eleutherodactylus coqui. The sequence continues at coordinate 179,748,348 of NC_089840.1, read as the reverse complement.
AGGAAATTATTAAACCGAGAAATGCTATGGATATTTATACTACAAAACAGAATCCCTGCATGCTTCATCATTAAACAGGATGTCATTTACTAATATCAAGTGTTCTTTTTTCATACCAGTTATTAAACTGAGTTATATAGATTTATGTAGTTGATTTCATTGACCTGTATTTTTGACCATTATGCCTTATTTTTTCTTGGCTGAACTTGAACATGTGACCTTTGGCCACTTAAGACATTGGATGGACTTTCACTGAAATGCCTAAGCAAGTTTTATTACTCCCCATGTGCATTTGTATTGGATCTTTAATTGCTTGTTCCTTCTGCTGGATATTCACCTTGCCTTCTTCATAATAATACAGGCTGCAAGTCAGAATCTATACAGAATTAGAATTGTATGTACAGCAACTCCTCAAGCAGAATAGTGAGTGCAGCTCTGAAGTATAATACAGGCTGCAACTCGGGATCAGTATAGAATAATTAATATAATGAGTTTATACAGTGACTCCAGCAACAGAATAGTGAGTGCAGCTCTGGAATATACTACAGGATGTAACTCAGGATCAGTACATGGTCAATAATGTAATGCATGTACACTGTGATGTAGCATGACAAGACCCCTGTATAGTGTAAAGGCTCCACTACCCAAGCAGAAACATGTAGCCCCAAACCATTCGCATGATAGTCCACCACAGCATCTTACAAAAGCGAGGGGGCAGTGCAAGAAACAAACCAAGAGCTTTACAGTCTTGGCTTATCCTCAAGCATCCTTTTATAGTTCACATCTAGATATAATTCAAGTACAATGTTCAGTAACTTCACTTAACATGTCCTCTTCCTGTGCTACTGTACAGCATGTCTTATGCAGAAATGCATTCAGAATTCTGCTGGCTGTTCGACATCTCTGACCTCAAATCTGCCAGCAGGTCTTTGATGGCTTGCGTTTTAAGAAATGGAGTTTACATCTGGCAATGTGTGATGTAGAAAAGAAAATACAGTGTACTTCCCAGAATGTAACAGAACAGAGTCCATTGCATTACAGGCACTTGGTGAGGCTTTTAGTGAAGCTCCTGTCAATACAGTTCTTAGGATCTAAACAGATGGGTGATTTCACTAATACGCTCGATTCTACAGAGTGTATTAGCGCACGAATCGGGGTTTTTTTTGACTATTCAAATTTTGTGACATTGCGCATGATTTTGAAAATTAAAAAAAAACATAGCTCCTGCCCTGTCTTTCTTGCATGTGGAAAAACTGCCTGCAAGACTGATAGGGCAAGTCCTATCTTTTCTCATGCGTAATATTAACCAGTGAGAATCCCAATATTGAAAATGAAACCATTGAAATCAATGGTTTAGTTTGGTCCTGTTTTGTGGCCGCGAGAATCACATCTGCAAAATGTGACAAACACACGTCCATGTGTTTAAGGCATTAGGTATTGTAAAAATACGTGTAAACACATGATGTTACTCCAGCAAAACATACTTAACCCCTTAAGGACCATGATATATAGGGCTATCTTTTCACTGACTTTTTTTCCATGTTTTTTTCCCATAGGCTAAAAAATGATTTTTTTTACATTTATAGTTGTTGTTTTTTTAACCCCTTAGTGATGAAGCCTGTTTGTGTGTTAATGACCAAGCCAAATTTTGGAAATCTGACATGTGTCCCTTTAACATAGAATAACTCCGTAAAGGTTTTGCATATCCAAGTAATTCTGACATAGTTTTTTCGCCATATATTGTACTTCATTTAGGTGGTAAAAACCTTAGTTTTTTTAACCATTTAGGCAATGTACAAATTTAACATTGATTGTTAACATTTTGAGGAACAATTGATTTTCCTACACCAAGCCAAGGCTCATAGTATTTGCTGAGGGGTGCCATGAGTATTTTGACCCAACAGTTTTTTTTCAGGAGTTAATGCAATTTAGAGGAGGAAAAATAAAATGTCAAATGTTTACAAATATGTCATTTTAAAGACAGTTGCACATGAAAATGAGGATTTTAACCCCAAAATGAATACCCCTGTTTGTCCTGTGTTCAGAAATATACCCGTTGTGATCCTAATTTTATGTTCATAAGCACAACGGGGCTTTCAGAACAAAAAATTGGCTTGAAGGTGTTTTAGGCCCCACTGCCCACTTGTATTTTGCGTATTTTGACCCCACAGTTTTTAAATAAATCTAAGCAAAGCAGAGAGAAAAAAAAATACATTTTTTTGGCAATTGTGTCATTTTAAAAAGTTTCTTAGTACAGCACATATGTGAATGAAGACTTTCACCCCAAAATCCATACCTGTGTTTGTCCCAATTTCAGAAAAGTACCCACTGTAGCACCAATATGCTTACTGGACACATGGCTAGGCGAGTAATGGAGAAAACACACATTGGATTTCAAGGTACAACTGAATAAATTCCAGGCCCCATTGCTCACTTGTCCTTAAAAATATCCCCCCCCCCTTACCCGAGCCCATAAATTGGCATTCCGTAAATCTTTGATAAAACTAATAATGCAAACTGTGTCTTATGTCTGAAAACTGTTAATTATGGAGGCCTGGTTGGGATGGGCACATAGGGCAATAAAACCAGGTATCCCTCTTCCACCCACGGTTTTTTGGGGAGTATTTCTTGACCTCAGTTGCAGTGATGGGGTGTAAAAAGTGGTGCTATGTGAGGCTTTATAAGTTTGCTGAGGTGTGGTGATCTTACACAGAAGACGCTCAACAAGTTGCTCCTGGAACTGCAGGAAGGCGAGCGTTCCAGGGGACTTGTAAGTTACGTATTACAGATAGCGATCTGAATAAAGCCTGGAGGCCTGCAGCCGATACCGGCTGCAAGCCCAGCCATGACCCTGCATATGGCCATGTAATGTACTGCACATAACTGCGTACTCACACAGGCGGTCGTGCGCAGTAAACCTTTTTTAGTTTATATTTCCTGCACCACCGCCTCGCAATGACGTGGGTACCAGCAGCCCATACACAATGTAGTTGCGTATAGCCTGCGGGTATATTCGCAAGTATAGAGCACAATGAGATCCATGTTGCGGATATGAGCTGTAAAATAGAACAGGCTGCATTCTATTTTCTGTGAGTGGATTAGGTAATTCCTACCTACTAATGTGCAGAATCTGGGAAAGGTCCGTGGAGGAGGATCACCTTGGGGTTCAAATGTAGAGGCCTCCGGTAAGAAGTTTCATCTCCTTTCATTGATCGCATCATTGGATGACAATCACGTGACCGGGGACCGCTCACCGCAGCCCTTCAGTCACTGCTCCAAGCTCTCAGCTACCTTTAGTAGCCAGGAGCGAGGAGATTTTACATTTCCTGAGTCCTCCTCAGCTTCTGCGCTTGCATCTGCTATGTTTGCGCAAGCGCCGAAGCTGAGGTAAGGTCCACGGACAAAGATCCCGGGGACATCATCAGAGGCCTTAGGTACGTAATTTCACCTCCCCTCATGGATCAGATACGTAATGGCAGGTGAAACTAACTTTTTTTACTTTTACATGATCGCTGTTATCCATGGAATAGTGGCAATCACGAGACCAGGGACCGCGTGAAATCTCAAGACTCTCAGCTATGTTTGGTAGCCAGGAGCAGGGAGATTTAAAATTACCCTGGCAATCCACGGCTTTTGCGTATGCATCTGCCATTTTGCAGACGGGAGTGTGCACAGAAGCTGGCGTAAGTTCCCCAGATAAATCTGGTGGCCTTAGGTACATAATTTCATCTCCCCTCACAGATGTAATCCGTGAGGGGGAATGAAACTTAACCTTTTTTTTACACTTTTCTTTTACTTTACATGATCATGTGACCGGGAACCGCATACAGCAGCTCCTCTGCTTTCTGTTACACATGGTAGCCGGGAGCAGAGACATTTTAAATTTCCCAGGCTCCCGGCTTTCTGCGTATCCACCCGACATGTTTCTGTCTGGCGCGCATGCGCAGAAGGTGGTGTTAGGTCTTGGAAGACCAGAATGCTGCAGGATATTGTGGAGCAGGGGGATAGTACATTCAGCTCCCCTCGTGGAAGCGATGCATGAGGGGAGCTGAAAATTTGTCTTTTATTTATCTTTTTTAAAACTTTTTTTTACTTTGCACAAGGTCACTATTATTACTATTCTGTAATTTTTTAACTTATTTATGTAACTTTTTTTATACCATCTATGTCGCCTATGACATCATATAAGACCTCTGGAAGTCATTCACATGGTCTTTTTTTTATTATTACACACTTTTCCACTGTAGCTGGGGCATCCATAGAGGCCACAATTATAGGACCCCTAGTTACAGGGGAAACATCTCCCTGTAGTGAGAATTGTCACTAACAGAGCTGATTCTGCAGTGCCACCTATTAAATGGCAGCTTTCCGGGCAGGTCCTATCTTTTCTCGCGTGCAGGATTTGCTTGGGTTTGCTTCATTACATTTTGCTAGCATGAATTTCATGTGCACCAAAAACCTGTGCAAACATGTTCATCAGTTTAAGTCCTTATACACAACAAAATAGGACATGCTTATTTGTTTTCATGTGCATAATATACGCAGATATGAAATGTCCAATGGAGTTCAATGACAGCATCTATTGTGTGCCTGAAAAATATGCATGTAATGTGCAAGCAGCACATGCGCATTTGAGTGAGCCCTTATAGGCAGATATACATGACAGCCCAGTGGGTCTTCACAATATCCGAGGTTGCCATGATATCCAAATGGCACCCCATAATCTCATTGAGTAATGGCCATCTGTGAGACAGAGGGAGCGCCATCCCTCTGACAGAAAATGTAAAAGAGATCAAAACTCCTTAATGCCTTATAATAAACCTATTTTTTGCCCGCAAACCACATGCAAAGGAACTTATTGGAGTGTTTTTTCACCCACATTTTCTTATTTTTTGCCCGCAAACCACATGCAAAGGAACTTATTGGAGTGTTTTTTCACCCACATTTTCTTCAGGCATAAAAATACACAAAATGCTCAATTTTTGTGTTAATTTGCACACACAAGGTTCAATATGAGTCTATGGGGTGCGCAAATGTGCACTGTCGGATACGAAATCATGCACTGAACAGCGCGATTTTGCGGTGTTAATTGATAACACCAGAGACAAATAAGGAAGTCCTGTCTATTAAGTAGGCTGTTCTGTCCACTAAAAAGGCTGCCCCGCCTGTTCAAACATGGTGCAGTTGTAGTGCTCTGATGTGAACAGGCCCAAACAGCGCATAAAAGTACAGTAAAGGAACGTGGTTATGCTCATGAGAGGACATAATAGCGCTACATTCAGAGCCAAATCACATCATGCTCTCATGAGTGTAAATACATCACACCTGTGTGCAGGAGCCCTTAAGGACCTAGTAATTTTCATTGTCACATTGCAAGAGCCATAACTCGTTGAGATATGAGTACTTGTTTTTAAGGGGGCAAGTTGTATTTTAATAGCATCACTCTGGGATACTTATAATATGTCGTAAAACTTTTAGGCCCCCTTCACACAGGTGACACGGCATCGGCGATAGAAAATCGCAGCGATATTGCATCACTAGCCCGTGCAATATTGCTCCATCTTCTCACGGTAATACCGCGATTTTGTAGCGCTACAAAGTCGCATGTGGCGCTACAACGTTGCGCAACATCGTAGCACTACATGCAGGGATTTTCGAGGGGAGTAGGGGCTTGAAATATAACAAACCAGAAAGGAGAAGTCTTACCTCATTATAGAAAACTCCCGGTTACCCATTTTTAATCACCTACCAAAAATACATAAAGACTAGAGATGAGCGAGCATACTCGTCCGTACTTGATGCTCGTTCGAGTATTAGGGTGCTCGAGATGCTCGTTACTCGAGACGAGCACCACGCGGTACTCGTCTCGATTAAACGAGCACTGAACATTGAATTCAATGGAGCCGGCAATACAGCCGGGTCCATTGAAAGCAATGGGCTGCCGGCGAGCGCGGGATGAATTTTCGGGAAGGGCTTAAAAATATAAGCCCTTCCCTGAAATTCATCCAGAAATGTGTAAAAAGTAAAAAAAAATATATACTCACCTTGTCCCGGCAGACGGAGTTCAGCCACGGCCGGCCGGCAGTTCTCCTGAACTGCTCTGAGTAGTATTCAGCAGCCGGGGATTTAAAATCTCCGCCTGCTGAATGAGCTGCCTCTGATAGGTCAGAGCCTCACCAATCAGAGGCAGCCCTCACTCACCTATTCATGAATTCATGAATGGGTGAGTGAGTGCTGCCTCTGATTGGCTCAGCGCAGGGACCAATCAGAGGCAGCTTATTCAGCAGGTGGGGATTTTAAATCCCCACCTGCTGAATACTACAGAAAGCAGTTCAGGAGAACTGCCGGCCAGACGCGGCTGAACTACGGCTGCAGCGGAAGGGTGAGTATACTTTTTTTTTTTTTTTACACATTTTAGGATGATTTTCAGGTAAGGGCTAGAGATGAGCGAACGTACTCATTCGAGTATTAGCATGTTCGAGATGCTCGTTACTAGAGGCGAGCACCACGCGATGTTCGAGTTACTTTCACTTTCATCTCTGAGACGTTAGCGCGCTTTTCTGGCCAATAGAAAGACAGGGAAGGCATTACAACTTCCCCCTGCGACATTCAAGCCCTATACCAACCCCCTGCAGTGAGTGGCTGGCGAGATCAGGTGTCACCCGAGTATATAAATCGGCCCCTCCCGCAGCTCGCCACAGATGCATTCTGAAAGAGATCAGGGAAAGTGCTGCTGATGCCGGAGCTGCTATAGGGAGAGTGTTAGGATTGATTTTAGGCTTCAAGAACCCCAACGGTCCATCTTAGGGCCACATCTGACCGTGTGCAGTACTGTTGAGGCTGCTTTTTGCAATGTTGCACATTTTTTTTTTTTTTTTGGATATCGGCCGTACAGAGCATTGCGTCCAGAGCATTGCGTCCTGCAGTAATTTTACATAGTCCAGGGCCAGTAGTGGTGGTGAGGCAGGGACAGTGAAAGACATATCCAGTCTATATACGCAGTGGGCTTTTCCAAAAAAATCTGGGAAAAAAAACCTATTTGGGCTGCCTGTGACTGTCCTGACTGTACTGCGTCTCTGCTGGGGGTAATTGTCCTAATTCATACGCAGCCAGCTAAGTGTTACAGCAGGCTTGCGCAAAATTCTTTCCTGGCTCTGCGTTTCCTCTTACATCACCGCTGTCATCCTGTCCAGAGTGAAACAGTCTGCAGTAATTTTACATAGTCCACGGCCAGTAGTGGTGGTGAGGCAGGGACAGTGAAAGACATATACAGTCTATATAGGCAGTGGGCTTTTTAAAAAAAATCTAGGAAAAAAAATCTACTTGGGCTGCCTATGACCGTCCTGACTGTACTGCGTCTCTGCTGGAGGTAGTTGTCCTAATTCATACGCAGCCAGCTAAGTGTTACAGCAGGCTTGCGCAAAATTCTTTCCTGGCTCTGCGTTGCCTCTTACATCACCGCTGTCATCCTGTCCAGAGTGAAACAGTCTGCAGTAATTTTACATAGTCCAGGGCCAGTAGTGGTGGTGAGGCAGGGACAGTGAAAGACATATACAGTCTATATAGGCAGTGGGCTTTTCCAAAAAAATTTGGGAAAAAAAATCTATTTGGGCTGCCTGTGACCGTCCTGACTGTACTGCGTCTCTGCTGGGGGTAGTTGTCCTAATTCATACGCAGCCAGCTAAGTGTTACAGCAGGCTTGCGCAAAATTCTTTCCTGCCTCTGCTGTGCGTTCCGTAAGCGAAGTCAGCCTCCAACCACAGGCCAATAAGCGGCACATTTAATTACAGCGTTCTGTTTCTGCACTACTGGTAATACAGCATGCTGAGGGGTAGGGGTAGGCCTAGAGGACGTGGACGCGGGTGAGGACGCGGAGGCCCAAGTCAGGGTGTGGCCACAGGCCGAGCTCCTGATCCAGGTGTATCGCAGCCGACTGCTGCGGGATTAGGAGAGAGGCACGTTTCTGGCGTCCCCAGACTCATCTCACAATTAATGGGTCCACGTGGTAGACCTTTATTAGAAAATGAGCAGTGTGAGCAGGTCCTGTCGTGGATGGCAGAAAGTGCATCCAGCAATCTATCGACCACCCAGAGTTCTGCGCCGTCCACTGCTGCAACTGTGAATCCTCTGGCTGCTGCTCCTCCTTCCTCCCAGCCTCCTCACTCCATTACAATGACACATTCTGAGGAGCAGGCAGACTCCCAGGAACTGTTCTCGGGCCCCTGCCCAGAATGGGCAGCAATGGTTCTGAATCCTCTCCCACTGGAGGAGTTTGTCGTGACCGATGCCCAACCTTTGGAAAGTTCCCAGGGTCCGGGGGATGAGGCTGGGGACTTCCGGCAACTGTCTCAAGAGCTTTCAGTGGGTGAGGAGGACGATGACGATGAGACACAGTTGTCTATCACTCAGGTAGTAGTAATTGGAGTAAGTCCGAGGGAGGAGCGCACAGAGGATTCGGAGGAAGAGCAGCAGGACGATGAGGTGACTGACCCCACCTGGTTTGCTACGCCTACTGAGGACAGGTCTTCAGAGGGGGAGGCAAGTGCAGCAGCAGGGCAGGTTGGAAGAGGAAGTGCGGTGGCCAGGGGTAGAGGCAGGGCCAGACCGAATAATCCACCAACTGTTTCCCAAAGCGCCCCCTCGCGCCATGCCACCCTGCAGAGGCCGAGGTGCTCAAAGGTCTGGCAGTTTTTCACTGAGTGCAGACGACCGACGAACAGTGGTGTGCAACCTTTGTTGCGCCAAGATTAGCCGGGGAGCCACCACCACCAGCCTCACCACCACCAGCATGCGCAGACATATGATGGCCAAGCACCCCACAAGGTGGGACGAAGGCCGTTCACCGCCTCCGGTTTGCACCGCTGCCTCTCCCCCTGTGCCCCAACCTGCCACTGAGATCCAACCCCCCTCTCCTCTCAGGACACAGGCACTACCGTCTCCTGGCCTGCACCCACACCCTCACCAATGTCTCTCAGCGCACCGTCCAGCCGTCGCTAGCGCAAGTGTTGGAGCGCAAGCGCAAGTACGCCGCCACGCACCCACACGCTCAAGCGTTAAACGTGCAGATAGCCAAATTTATCAGCCTGGAGATGCTGCCGTATAGGGTTGTGGAAACGGAGGCTTTCAAAGTTCCCAGTCGCCACTACTTTTCCCGATGTGCCGTCCCAGCCCTGCAAGACCACGTCTCCCGCAACATTGTACGCGCCCCCACCAACGCGGTTACTGCCAAGGTCCACTTAACAACAGACACGTGGACAAGCACAGGCGGGCAGGGCCACTATATCTCCCTGACGGCACATTGGGTGAATTTAGTGGAGGCTGGGACAGAGTCAGAACCTGGGACCGCTCACGTCCTACCCACCCCCAGAATTGCTGGCCCCAGCTCGGTGGTGGTATCTGCGGCGGTGTATGCTTCCTCCACTAAACCACCCTCCTCCTCCTCCTCCTCTGCAACCTCTGTCTCGCAATCAAGATGTGTCAGCAGCAGCACGTCGGCAGCAGTCGGTGTCGCGCGGCGTGGCAGCACAGCGGTGGGCAAGCGTCAGCAGGCCTTGCTGAAACTACTCAGCTTAGGAGATAAGAGGCACACGGCCCACGAACTGCTGCAGGGTCTGACAGAGCAGACTGACCGCTGGCTTGCGCCGCTGAGCCTCCGACCGGGCATGGTCGTGTGTGACAACGGCCGTAACCTGGTGGCGGCTCTGCAGCTCGGCAGCCTCATGCACGTGCCATGCCTGGCCCACGTCTTTAATTTGGTGGTTCAGCGCTTTCTAAAAAGGTACTCACGCTTGTCAGACCTGCTCGGAAAGGTGCGCCGGCTCAGCGCACATTTCCGCAAGTCCCACACGGACGCTGCCACCCTGCGCACCCTGCAACATCGGTTTCATCTGCCAGTGCACCGACTGCTGTGCGACGTGCCCACTCGGTGGAACTCTACGCTCCACATGTTGGCCAGGCTCTATGAGCAGCGTAGAGCTATAGTGGAATACCATCTCCAACATGGGCGGCGTAGTGGGAGTCAGCCTCCTCAATTCTTTACAGAAGAGTGGGCCTGGTTGGCAGCCATCTGCCAGGTCCTTGGAAAGTTTGAGGAGTCTACCCAGATGGTGAGCGGGGATGCTGCAATCATTAGCGTCACCATTCCTCTGCTATGCCTCTTGAGAAGTTCCCTGCAAAGCATAAAGGCAGACGCTTTGCGCTTGGAAATGGAGGCGGGGGAAGACAGTATGTCGCTGGATAGTCAGAGCACCCTCATGTCTATATCTCAGCGCATTGAGGAGGAGGGGGAGGAGCATGAGGAGGAGGGGGAAGAGACAGCTTGGCCCACTGGTGAGGGTACCCATGCTGCTTGCCTGTCATCCTTTCAGTGTGTATGGCCTGAGGAGGAGGAGGAGGAGGATCCTGAAAGTGATGTTCCTAGTGAGGACAGCCATGTGTTGCGTACAGGTACCCTGGCACAGTTGGCTGACTTCATGTTAGGATGCCTTTCTCGTGACCCTCGCGTTACACGCATTCTGGCCACTACGGATTACTGGGTGTACACACTGCTCGACCCACGGTATAAGGAGAACCTTTCCACTCTCATACCTGAAGAGGAAAGGGGTTCGAGAGTGATGCTATACCACAGGACCCTGGCGGACAAACTGATGGTAAAATTCCCATCCGACAGCGCTAGTGGCCGAAGGCGCAGTTCCGAGGGCCAGGTAGCAGGGGAGGCGCAGAGATCAGGCAGCATGTACAGCACAGGCAGGGGAACACTCTCTAAGGCCTTTGACAGCTTTCTGGCTCCCCAGCAAGACTGTGTCACGGCTCCCCAGTCAAGGCTGAGTCGGCGGGAGCACTGTAAAAGGATGGTGAGGGAGTACGTAGCCGATCGCACGACCGTCCTCCGTGACGCCTCTGCCCCCTACAACTACTAAGTGTCGAAGCTGGACACGTGGCCTGAACTCGCGCTGTTATACCCTGGAGGTGCTTACTTGTCCTGCGGCTAGCGTCTTGTCAGAGAGGGTGTTTAGTGCGGCTGGGGGAATCATCACAGATAAGCGTACCCGCCTGTCAATCGACAGTGCCGACAGGCTTACACTCATCAACATGAACAAAGCCTGGATTTCCCCAGACTTCTCTTCTCCACCAGCGGACAGCAGCAATACCTAAACAATACGTAGGCTGCACCCGCGGATGGAAGCATTGTTCTCTATCACCATCAAAAACGTGGACCTTTTAGCTTCATCAATCTGTGTTTAATATTCATCCTCCTCCTCCTGCTCCTCCTCCTGAAACCTGACGTAATCACGCCGAACGGGCAATTTTTCTTAGACCCACAAGGCTCAGTCATATAATTTTTGTAAACAATTTTTATACGTTTCAATGCTCATTAAAGCATTGAAACTTTCACCTGAACCAATTTTTATTTTAACTGGGCTGCCTCCTGGCCTAGTTACAAATTAAGCCACATTAACCAAAGCGATTAATGGGTTTCACCTGCCCTCTTGGTTGGGCATGGGCAATTTTTCGGACGTACATTAGTACTGTTGGTACACCAATTTTTTGGGGCCCTCGCCTACAGTGTAATCCAATTAATTTTTTGCCGGAGTTGTAACTACATGTGTCCACTTCTAAAGAACCCCAGTCTGACTGGGGCATGCAGTGTGGGCCGAAGCCCACCTGCATTTAATCGGACGTTACCTCAGCTGTGATGGGCACTGCAATGGGATACATTAATGTACAGCCGGTGGGTTCCAGGGAGCCACCCATGCTGTGGGTGCACACGGAATTCCCATTGCGGAGTTGTACCTGCCTGTGACTATTTATTAAAAACCGCGGTCTGACTGGGGCATGCAGACACCTTGACAGAATGAATAGTGTGTGGCACATAGGTTCCCCATTGCTATGCCCACGTGTGCAGCTCCTGATGGCGGTGGCACAGGATTATATTTCTCATTGCTTCTGTACAGCATTGTGGGCTATCGCCCCGCCCTTTTTAAAGAGGGTCGCTGCCTAGCCGTGTCAACCCTCTGCAGTGTGTGCCTGTGGTTCCTCCTCATGGCAGACGCACTTATAAATAGACATGAGTGTGGCGTGGCATGAGGGCAGCTGAAGGCTGCGCAGGGACAGTTTGGTGTGCGCTGTGGACACTGGGTCGTGCGGGGGGGGGGGGGGGGGGGGTTGGGCAGCATGTAACCCAGGAGAAGTGGCAGCGGAGTGTCATGCAGGCAGTGATTGTGCTTTGTTGGAGGTAGTGTGGTGCTTAGCTAATGTATGCATTGCTAATGAGGGCTTTTCAGAAGCAAAAGTTGTTGGGGGGGCACTCTTGCCGCTATTGTGGCTTAATAGTGGGACCTGGGAACTTGAGATACAGCCCAACATGTAGCCCCTCGCCTGCCCTATCCGTTGCTGTGTCGTTCCCATCACTTTCTTTAATTGCCCCGATTTTCACAAATGGAAACCTTAGCGAGCATCGGCGATATACAAAAATGCTCGAGTCGCCCATTGACTTCAATGGGGTTCGTTACTCGAAACAAACCCTCGAGCATCGCGATAATTTCGTCCCGAGTAACGAGCACCCGAGCATTTTGGTGCTCGCTCATCTCTAATTGTGTCATAAATATGAAAAGCTAATGGGTCCCAACTCGATTATTCAATTCATGCGCAAAAGAATTAGCGTCCAAATTTTACGTACGGAATGTAATTTTCTCACATAGAAACATTAAATTTGGCACGTACATTGAATATGTCATAAATAGGAAAAGTTAATGGGTCCCAAGTCGATTATTCAATTCTAAGCGCAAAACAATTAGCATCTAAATTTTACGTACGGAATCTAATTCTTTCACTTCCTGATATATATATAAATGAATGTATGTCTGTCTGTCTGTCCTTTATGCATTACTACACCATTCATCCAATTGCCATGAGACTTTGGGAAGTTGCTGAGTACACTCCTGGGAAGATTATAGGCATAGTACATCTATCCTACGATAGGTGGCGCGCGTGCGAGCATCGTCGACAGTTATGCCCCCCAGACAAAGATCGTTTGATTTCCATCTCAAGCACGAAAGCAAAAGGCATTACGAGCAACGGGATGAGTGTTCAACTACAAAATGATGCATCCGCCGAACGTTAAGCAAGACAATTGCAGGATATTGAGAATGCTGAGGTAAAATGAAAGCTGTGCTGTGATTGGTTGCTATTTCTTATACTGCTGAGGTAACATGAAAGCTGTGCTGTGATTGGTGGCTACTTCTTACGCTACTGAGGTTGCATGAAAGCTGTGCTGCGATTCGTTGTTATATATTATACCACTGAGGTAACATGAAAGCTGCGCTGTGATTGGTTGCTATATATAATACCGCAGAGGTAACATGAAAGCTGCGCTGTGATTGGTTGCTATTTTTTATATTGCTGAGGCAGAATAAAAGTTGCGCTGTGATTGGTTGTTATTTCTCTTACTGCTGAGGTAACATGAAAGCTGCGCTGTGATTGGTTGTTATATATTATACCACTGAGGTAACATGAAAGCTGCGCTGTGATTGGTTGTTATCTGGATATATAAAAACGAATGAATGTATGTCTGTCTGTCTTCGCAGGAACGCGCGACGGGTAAGCTAGTATATATATATATCTCTATATATAAAATTGAATGTATGCGTGTCTGTCTGTGTGTCTGTGTGTGTGTGTCTGTGTGTTTGTCCTTTATGCGCTACTACACCATTCATCCGATCGCCATGAAACTTTGGGAAGTTGTTGAGTGCACTCCGGGGAAGATTATAGGTATAGTACAACTATCCTACGATAAATGGCGCGCGTGCGAGCGTCGTCAACAGTTACGCCCCCCACGTAGATCGTTCGATTTCCATCACTGCCACTAATTCTCTCGCTTCCCAATGTCATAGAAACGTGAAATTTGGCACGGGCATTGAATATGTCATAAATAGGAAACGCTAATCGGTCCCAACTCGATTATTCAATTCTATGTGCCAAAGAATTAGCGTCCAAATTTTACGCACGGAATCGAATTCTCTCGCTTCCCAATGTAATAGAAACGTGAAATTTGGCAGGAGCATTGATTATGTCATAAATAGGAAAAGCTAATGGGTCCCAACTCCATTATTCAATTCTATGCGCCAAAGCATTAGCGTTCAAATTTTACGTACGGAATCTAATTTTCTCGCTTCCAAATGTCATAGAAACTTGAAATTTGGCACGAGCATTGATTATGTCATAAATAGGAAAAGCTAATGGGTCCCAACTCGATTATTCAATTCTGTGCGCAAAAGAATTAGCGTCCAAATTTTACGTACGGAATGTAATTTTCTCACATAGAAACTTGAAATTTGGCACGGGCATTGAATATGTCACAAATAGGAAACGCTAATGGGTCCCAATTCGATTATTCAATTCTATGCGCAAAAGAATTAGCGTCCAAATTTTGCGTACGGAATGTAATTTTCTCACATAGAAACTTGAAATTTGGCACGGGCATTGAATGTCACAAATAGGAAATGCTAATGGGTCCCGACTCGATTATTCAATTCTATGCGCAAAAGAGTTAGCGTCCAAATTTTGCGTACGGAATGTAATTTTCTCGCATAGAAACTTGAAATTTGGCACGGGCATTGAATATGTCACAAATAGGAAACGCTAATGGGTCCCAACTCGATTATTCAATTCTATGCGCAAAAGAATTAGCGTCCAAATTTTACGTAAGGAATCTAATTTTCTTGCTTCCCAATGTCATAGAAACTCGAAATTTGGCACGAGCATTGATTATGTCATAAATAGGAAAAGTTAATGGGTCCCAACTCGATTATTCAATTCTAGGCGCAAAAGAATTGGCGTCCAAATTTTACGTACGGAATCTAATTTTCTCGCTTCCCAATGTCATAGAAACTTGAAATTTGGCACAAGCATTGATTATGTCATAAATAGGAAAAGTTAATGGGAAGTTGTTCAGTACACTCCTGGGTAGATTACTGGCATAGTACATCTATCCTACGACAGGTGGCGCACGCGCGTGCGAGCGTCGCCAACAGTTATGCCCCCCCAGACAAAGATCGTTTGATTTCCATCTCAAGCACAAAAGCAAAAGGCATTACGAGCAACGGGATGCGTGTTCAACTACAAAATGATGCATCCACCGAACGTATCACAAGACAATTCCTGGATATTGAGAATGCTGAGGTAAAATAAAAGCTGTGCTGTGATTGGTTGCTATATATTATACCGCTGAGGTAAAATGAATGCTGCGCTGGGATTCGTTGCTATTTTTTATATTGCTGAGGCAGAATAAAAGTTGTGCTGTGATTGGTTGTTATTTCTCTTACTGCTGAGGGAACATGAAAGCTGCACTGTGATTGGTTGTTATATTTTATACTGCTGAGGTATCATATAAGCTGCCCTGTGATTGGGTGTTATATATTATAAAGCTGAGGTAACATGAAAGCTGCGCTGTGATTGGTTGTTATCTAGATATATAAAAACGAATGTATGTCTGTCTGTCTTTACAGCAACGCGCGACGGGTAAGCTAGTCTATATATATAAAATTGAATGTATGCGTGTCTGTCTGCGTGTCTGTCTGCGTGTCTGTCTGTTTGTCCTTTATGCGCTACTACACCATTCATCCGATCGCCATGAAACTTTGGGAAGTTGTTGAGTACACTCCTGGGAAGATTATAGGCATAGTACAACTATCCTATGATAAATGGCGCACGTGCGAGCGTCGCCGACAGTTATGCCCCCAGAACGTAGATCGTTCGATTTCCATCATTGCCACTAATTCTCTCACTTCCCGGTAGCGTAGAAACATGAAATTTGGCACGAGCATTGATTATGTCATAAATAGGAAAAGCTAATGGGTCCCAACTCAATTATTCAGCTCTAAGCACAAAAGAATTAGCGTCCAAATTTTACATACGGAATCTAATTTTCTCGCTTCCCAATGTCATAGAAACTTGAAATTTGGCATGAGCATTGATTATGTCATAAATAGGAAAAGTTAATGGGTCCGAACTCAGTTATTCAATTCTGTGTGCAAAAGAATTAGCATCCAAATTTTACGTACGGAATCTAATTTTCTCGCTTCCCAATATCATAGAAACTTGAAATTTGGCACGAGTATTGATTATGACATAAATAGGAAAAGTTAATGGGTCCTAACTCAATTATTCAATTCTAAGCGCAAAAGAATTAGCGTCCAAATTTTACATACGGAATCTAATTTTCTCGCTTCCCAATGTCATAGAAACTTGAAATTTGGCACGAGCATTGATTATGTCATAAATAGGAAAAGTTAATGGGTCCGAACTCAATTATTCAATTCTAAGCGCAAAAGAATTAGCGTCCAAATTTTACATTCGGGATCTAATTCTCTCACTTCCTGATGTCATATATATATATATATATATATATATATATATATATATATATATATATATATAAAAATAAATGAATGACTGTCTGTCTGTCTGTTCTTTATGCATTACTACACCATTCATATGATCGCCATGCAACTTTGGGAAGTTGTTGAGTACACTCCTCCGAAGATTACTGGCATAGTACATCTATCCTACGATAGGTGGCGCGCGTGCGAGCATCGTCGACAGTTATGCCCCCCAGACAAAGATCGTTTGATTTCCATCTCAAGCACGAAAGCAAAAGGCATTACGAGCAACGGGATGCGTGTTCAACTACAAAATGATGCATCCGCCGAACGTTTCGCAAGACAATTGCAGGATATTGAGAATGCTGAGGTAAAATGAAAGCTGTGCTGTGATTGGTTGCTATATATTATACTGCTGAGGTAACTTGAAAGCTGCGCTGTGATTTTTTGTTATCTAGATATATAAAAATGAATGTATGTATTTCTGTCTTTGCAGCAACGCGCGACGGGTAAGCTAGTATATATATATATATATATATATATATATATATATATATATATATATATATGACATTTGAAAGTGAGAGAATTAGATTCCGTACGTAAAATTTGGACGCTAATTCTTTTGCGCTTAGAATTGAATAATCGAGTTGGGACCCACTAACTTTTCTTATTTATGACATAATCAATGCCCATGCCAAATTTCATGTTTCTATGACATCGGGAAGGGAGAAAATTAGATTCCTTACCTAAAATTTGGACATTAATTGTTTGGCACTTAGAATTGAATAATCGAGTTGGGACCCATTAGCTTTTCCTATTTAGGCATAATGAATGCTCGTGCCAAATTTCAAGTTTCTATTACATTGGGAAGTGAGAGAATTAGATTTTGTACATAAAATTTGGACGCAAATTTTTTTGCGCTTAAAATTGAATAATCGAGTTGGGACCCTTTAACATTTCCTATTTATAACATAATCAATGCTTATGCCAAATTACATTGGGAAGTGAGAGAATTAGATTCCATACGTAAAATTTGGACGCTAATTCTTTTGCGCTTAGAATTGAATTATCGAGTTGGGACCCATTAACTTTTCCTATTTATGACATAATCAATGCTCATGCCAAATTTCAAGTTTCTATGACATTGGGAAGCGAGAAAATTAGATTCCGTACGTAAAATTTGGACGCTAATTTTTTGGCGCTTACAATTGAATAATCGAGTTAGGACCCATTAACTTTTCCTATTTATGACATAATCAATGCTCGTGCCAAATTTCAAGTTTCTATGACATTGGGAAGTGATAGAATTAGATTCCGTACGTAAAATTTGAACGCTAATTCTTTTGCACTTAGAATTGAATAATCGAGTTGGGACCCATCAGCTTTTCTTTTTTATGACATAATCAATGCTCGTGCCAAATTTCATGTTTCTACGACATTGGGAAGTGAGAGAATTGGTGGCAATCATGGAAATCAAACGATCTGCGTGGGGGGGGGGGGCGTAACTGTTGATGCTCGCAAGCGCCATTTATCATACGATAGTTGTACTATGCCTATAATCTTCCCAGGAGTGTACTCAACAACTTCCCAAAGTTTCATGGCGATCGGATGAATGGTGTAGTAGCGCATAAAGGACAAACAGACAGACACGCAGACAGACACACATTCAATTTTATATATATAGATAAACTAGCTTACCCATCGCGCGTTGCTGCGAAGACAGACAGACATACATACATTCGTTTTTATATATCTAGATAACAACCAATCACAGCGCAGCTTTCAAGTGACCTCAGCGGTATAATATATAACAACCAATCACAGCACAGCAGCTTTCATGTTACCTCAGCAGTATAATATATAGCAACCAATCACAGCACAGGTTTCATGTTGCCTCAGCAGTATAATATATAGCAACCAATCACAGCACAGCTTTCATGTTACCTCAGCAGTATAAGAAATTGCAACCAATCACAGCACAGCTTTCATTTTACCTCAGCATTCTCAATATCCAGCAATTGTCTTGCGAAACGTTTGGCGGATGCATCATTTCGTAGTTGAACACGCATCCCATTGCTCGTAATGCCTTTTGCTTTTGTGCTTGAGATGGAAATCAAACGATCTTTGTCTGGGGGGCATAACTCTCGACGATGCTCGCACGCGCACCACCTATCGTAGGATAGATGTACTATGCCAGTAATCTTCTCAGGAGTGTACTCAACAACTTCCCAAAGTTTTATGGCTATTAAATGAATGGTGTAGTAGCGCAAAAAGGACAGACAGACAGACATACATTCCTTTTTATATATATAGATGACATCAGGAAGTGAGAGAATTAGATTCCGTACGTAAAATTTGGACGCTAATTCTTTTGCGCTTAGAATTGAATAATCGAGTTGGGACCCATTAACTTTTCCTATTTTTGACATACTCAATGCTCGTGCCAAATTTCAAGTTTCTATGACATTGGGAAGTGGGAAAATTAGATTCCGTACGTAAAATTTGGACGCTAATTCTTTGGCGCTTAGAATTGAATAATCGAGTTGGGACCCATTAACTTTTCCTATTTATGACAAAATCAATGCTCGTGCCAAATTTCAAGTTTCTATTACATTGGGAAGTGAGAGAATTAGATTCCGTATGTAAAATTTGGACGCTAACTCTTTGGCGCTTAAAATTGAATAATCGGTTTGGGACCCTTGAACTTTTCCTATTTATGACATAATCAATGCTCGTGCCAAATTTCGTGTTTCTTCGACATCAGGAAGTGAGAGAATTAGTGGCAATGATGGAAATCAAACGATCTATGTGGGCAGGAGCGTAACTGTCGACGACGCTCGCACGCGCGCCATTTATCATAGCCTAAATGTACTATGCCTATAATCTTCCCAGGAGTGTACTCAACAACTTCCCAAAGTTTCATGGCGATCGGATGAATGGTGTAGTAGCGCATAAAGGACAAACAGACAGACACACAGACAGACAGACATACATACATTCAATTTTATATATATAGATTTGGAACAAATTAAAAATGGTGTGTGTTAAGGGTGTCTAATACTGCTGCTACATTATTTTGTTGCACTGCTTCACAATACAGAGAAGGTAAAGGGTGCATTACAACCATATTCTTAGGGGATGGTCCTTTAAAAAAAAAAAAAAAATATATATATATATATATATATATATATATATATGAAAAAATTATTTTGTATGGGCTGAGTTCCCTATTGCAGTATGCCTAATAACACCATATCATGACTTTTTTCATGTAGTAGTTAGATCACCTGATTTATTAATTGTGAGTAAGAGAGTATTTTAAAAAATCCCCTTTTCTTTATTTATACCTCATATGTGCAAGCGAGATCATAGCCTATAGACATTGGAGTTCTCTCTAATCCCGGCCATTGCCACAGGATACTGGCTGTCAAATATAGCTGCTTCCATGTGGGTGATGTTGAAGCGCCAAGAGCTGAATGCATAAGAAAATGCCTATGTCTACAATGCTTCATGTTAATTCTCTTCTTTCTACACTACAAATATGCTAGAAAATTTTAAAACTTATTATAGACCTTTGATAGCTCAACTAATAACAAATATTTTAATTTCAGAAAAAGATAAGCAGCTTCTAGACATCTCTAGACATATTTCAAAGGGAGATAAAGAATTACACACTTTATTCCATTACCGCTGAAGTCAGTTTTGGCCTTTATATCAGGGCAACATTTTATTGTTTTTCAGCCCCACTTTCCAAAAGCCATGACTTTTATGATTTTCCGTTCCCAAAGCTATAAGTGCTCAGTCACATGGGCGACGATCCACACGTATTTCTGCACAGAAAAACGCCCGCACCGCGTGTGGATGAAAATCCACATGACCAGCTCTATTGCTACCCATATGTTCTTTTTTTGACAGGCGCGGACGTTTTTCTGCACACAAATGCGCGCATATCGCCACTAATACGCGCGTACCTTCGCCTGTGTGACTGAGCCCTATAAGGGCTTGTTTTTGGCAAGATGAATTGTATTTTTTAGTGGCACTATTTTAGGCCTTATTCACACATGCGTTTTTATGCAGCTATTTAGCCATGATTAAAAAAATCAGACCCTCTGAAGCATTGGATTCCAATGCATTCATTCAGATGGCCGATTACTAGCCGTGTAAGAAAGCTCGGCGAAGATACGACATAGGCTGCCAAATAGGCCGGCCGATGTTTTGACGCAGCCGAAAAAGATAGGTCTTGCCCTATCTTTTGTCCGCAATCAAATGGCGGCTCCTATAGGCTTCTATTGAGCTAGTAGAAAATTTTTTCTCCCGACCGAAGGAATTATGGACTATGGGGTATATATGCCGCACCTGTCCGTGTGAATAAGCGAGATAACAGAGGTTTAGCCGCAACTTGGTCACGGCTTTTCCGCATTCATGTGATTTTCAGCCAAATGCGTGCAGACGGCCAAAAATCGCAATGTTCATGTGAAAGAGGCCTTAGGGTATGTATATTTAAAACAGTTTTACAGCTATTTCAGGGAGAGAGGTGAAAAAAAATCAGTAATTCTATAACTTATATTTACAGGTTTCACCATGTGGTGTGTGACATGATAACTTTGTTCTGTAGATTTACTATATTTGCACAATAGTTTCACTTTTTCTTTAAAATAAAAATGTTTTTTTATTGCCATATTCTGAAGGGCATGATCTTTTTATTTTTCCATTGACAGACCTGTGTGAGGGCTTATTTTCTATACGACAAGGTGTTAGATTTTTGAAGTGCATATAACATTTTTATCCCTGTTTATTAGCTGATCAGCTTCTACGAGGAGGTAAGTTCTAGACTGCACCGTGGAGAGTCACTGGATCTTGTGTATCTTGATTTTACCAAAGAGTGTGTCAGATGGAGGGTTGGTATATTAAGCATTACAATATTACATGTTATAGTCACTCCTTACTTCAGAAGGTTTGATGGCCCATGGATTATCCCAATTGCCATATTGGAGTCAGGAAGGAATTTTTCCTCTAAAATGAGGAAAATTGACTTCTACTTCATGGAGTCTTTTGCCTTCCTCTGGACCAACATTGGGGAAGTGTGTGTGTGTATGGGGGGTTAGGCGGGGAGGGGGGGGGGGGGGTTGGGGGTTATAGCCTGAGCTAGAGGAACATGTCTTTTTTCAGTCTTTTACACTGTCACTATATTTATTTATTTGTTTGTTTGCTGGGATTAACTTTCATTTCCATTGAAATTCCATTTGTGAGATGTGATGCACAAAAAACATTGTTTTTAAAAAAAATTTATACAATGTTCACATAGTTAAGCTCATTGAGAACACGGCAATATCAATTTTGTTGAGGGGTATAAATATTAAACTTTAACATGTTTTCTTTTTATTGTAGCCTCACCACTGCTGCGGTATTGATTGGGGCATCTAAGAAGTTATGCAGCCAGGATAGGAGATAGCTCTGATCGTGTCATTACCACTATCTCATCGCCAGTCACAGCCTAGCTCTTGCATTGATCGCATGGCCATCGCTCTTGTGACCAATCACTTTGGTGAACATGTATGACATTTTGCAGGAACTCCTCCCCACTCATGATGTACATGCATATTAAATGATGACAAGAGGTTACATTCCAAACAACCAGATCCTTGTTTATCACAATGTCTGTTTAGTAGCATAGATATTAAGTTAGTTGAGAGCAGACTGTTGTCATGCTGCATAACACCAAAAATGAAAGAGTATGTTTAACATATTAGATATATCTTTACTAGATTGAGATGCATACCTAATGCCGATGCCTGATTACTGTTTGTTTATCATTATGAAAGGGAATCATAGATGATAAGTTGCCATTTTGCATCCCACAGAAATCTATTGTAAAGCTAAATTCCTTTTTTAAAAGGTTCACCCATCAGGATAATGTAAGCAATAATGATGACTGCTTTGGCAAATCTCAAGAAAACCTGTTGTTTTTCCCTCATTGTCAATCAGAATAAGAGTCAATTATGATACGCAGCAGTTGGTCTTACATTACAAATTTCTTTGAATGTTTCTTCTTGTTTTCAAGATGTCAAACATTTCTCCTTTTGCGCTAAATCTCCGGAAAAGAAAAAGTCTCCAATAGCTGTTAGACTAGTAAAGAAATTTTTAAAAAAAGACATTTTTGTAGTGTCCTCTGTCCTTCGAGAAGGAATAACTTGAAGAATACTGTAAGATCCTTGTTTATAGATAACATGTAATTAGATTGGCTAACTGTCTGATTGTATTCATTAAAAAGAAGAAATGTTATTAGGTTTTGGCTTAATCTGTCGGAATTATATTTGCTCTGAAGTAGTCTTCTTTTTTATGAGTGGTCTCACTGGAGGGTTTCAAGGAACTGATAAGTCATTACAGCTACAGTAAAGAGAAATGTGTTTAGTTCAATTAATGTCTGATAAAGATGGAACAGGAGATAAGAGTGATAAAGCTAATGCAAAGATAAATTAGGGTTTGAATTCTGTGATGTTGCTTATATCATGATATATTGAGCAGTAACCTACTTTGGTTGCCCATATGAAAACATTGGAAATTGAAGTTAAGAAGAATATAGTGCAATAATTTATCTGTGGCAGACAGCAGCAAGGGTACAGATATCGTGAAGTAACATATTTTAAGAAAGAGAGGGAGATACAATATAGATAGAAAAATATAATATATATATATATATATATGATAGATAGATAGATAGATAGATCGATCAAGAGAAGTATATATATCCTGCACTCATAGGAACCAATGCAGTATCATCTTATATAAAATGTCCTCTTTTTCTTCCCAAACCCCCTCCCGCTGTTTCCATAATATGGAACTAAAACACACAGCAGATTGGGGGTTTTTTTTAGCATTAGTCTATTTTATGTTATATAATTTATCGTTTATTCTGGGTTACTAGCTATGTAATTTACATTGTTTATTTTTCCCCCACTATTAAGTATCTCATCATCCAAGAGGAGATTTTATTTTTTAAATGCTAATTTATACACCATTATATCATCTTTTTACAAATATGTAATATATATGACCTTTTCCTGTTTCCCTCCGCCTCCTCTTTTCCATGACATCATATTACCACATAAAGCAGGTCAGGTGGATATTTTACCCCCCTTTTAGTACCTGCTGTAATATAACATGTGTTCTGATTGTATCCAGTAGAACGCTCTTTGTAACACTGCGCCACATGAAGTGAAACACATTGTGGAATGCAGCGACGTGTGTGTATGACGCACCACGCCTCTGCATCAGGCCGGCCCCACTCGAGACTCTCACGCTCTGTTTTCTAATATAAAGAAGAAATTCCAGGCTATCTTACCCACCTTTGCCTCCTGCCGTGATCTAGCTACCTCATAGTCAGTATTTATTCTAATTGATTTAAGTGAAATACTTGTCTCGAGGCCCATTTACATTGGACGAGTGTCGGGCAAACGCTGCCAGACACTTGTCACTGTATCCCCACGTGCGGGAGCTAGCACAGCTGGCTGGGACACAGAGTGGCCAGCAGGGGGGCAGGGCAGTGCAGGAGATTTCTCTCCTCTTGCTCCCCCGCCGCTCTCCATTCACATAAGACAGGCGCTGTTCGCTATGGAACGGCAGCTGTTTAAACTGCACTATGAGCAATGATCGTCATCGCTCATCTTTTGGGCTGCTAAAAGATGAGCGATGATGATCATCGCTCATAGTGCAGTTTAAACAGCCTCCGTTCCATAGCGAATGGCGCCTGTCTTATGTGAATGGAGAGGTGCGGGGGAGCAAGAGGAGAAAAATCTCCTGCACTGCCCTGCCCCCCTGCTGGCCACTCTGTGTCCCAGCCAGCTGTGCTAGCTCCCTGCAGGGGCACGGGAGTGCGGGGATACAGGGACAAGTGTCGGGCATCGTTTGCCCGACACTCGTCCAATGTAAATGGGCCTTTACACTTTTGAGGTCATAGATGTGGGCATTCCAGGAAGAACACCGCACCTACAGACCTCCGTTATAAAAGTTGTCTTAAGGTCAGTAAGTGGTATGCTTGAGAAACGTGTTGGATCTCTATACTCATCCGTCATCCCTACATGGCAGTTCGTTTATGTGCGTTTTGGAGAAAATAAATCCTGTTGTTAGAAGACCTTGGGAATTTTCCCCTACTTTCTGCTACATAACGTTTAAGAGAGGTCTCAAGGACAGGGACCTTCCACGCAAGTAAGTCTCTCTGTACATGTGTATACTGCACTGGTTCCTATGAGCACGGGATATATATACTTTTCCTGATATATACTGTTTCTTTTCTGGATTGCAGACGTGGTCTGGAGTGATTCCCTGGCGGCTCTCTACGCTTCGTGGATGTACCAAGTGCATAGGATTTCAAGACATTGATTGGGCCTTTGGGATGTTTCCTTGACTTGCAGTTCGCTTACCACTCAGGTGAAACCGCATACCTTTGGTGAGTCCCTTTCTGTTTTTATTCACACTTTATTTTTGATCCTACACTTTACCCTGAGCGCTGCTGAGATCTATGAGATAGATAGATAGATAATTAGATATGAGATAGATAGATAGATAGATAGATAGATAGATAGTTATGAGAGATAGATAGATAATTAGATATGAGATAGATAGATAGATAATTAGATATGAGATAGATAGATAGATAGGAGATAGATAGATAGATAGATAGATAGGAGATAGATAGATAGATAGATAGATAGATATGAGAGAGATAAAGAGATAGGAGATAAAGCCATTCTCTTTAAAGCTCTGCTGCTTGTGTTGATATATATGAGATAAATGTATAATAGATAGATAGATAGATAGATAGATAGATAGATAGATAGATAGATAGATAGATAGATAGATAGATAGATAGATAATTAGATATGAGACAGATAGGAGATAGATAGATAGATAGATAGATATGAGAGAGATAAAGAGATAGGAGATAAAGCCATTCTCTTTAAAGCTCTGCTGCTTGTGTTGATATATATGAGATAAATGTATAATAGATAGATAGATAGATAGATAGATATTGCTATTCTTTTTAAAGCTCTGCTATTTGTGCTGAAGACTAGTGATGAGCGAACGTACTAGTCCGAGCTTGATGCTCGGGCGAATATTAGGGTGTTCGGGATGCTCGTTACTCGTAACGAGCACCACGCGGTGTTCGGGTTACTTTCACTTTCCTCTGTGAGACGTTAGCGCGCTTTTCTGGCCAATTGAAAGACAGGGAAGGCATTACAACTTCCCCCTGTGATGTTCAAGCCCTATACCACCCCCCTGCTGTGAGTGGCTGGGGAGATCAGATGTCACCCGAGTATAAAAGTCGGCCCCTCCCGCGGCTCGCCTCAGATGCGTTGTGAGTTAGCTGAGGGAAAGTGCTGCTGCTGGTGCTGCTGTAGGGAGAGTGTTAGGAGTGAGTGTAGGCTTCAAGAACCCCAACGGTCCTTCTCAGGGCCACATCTATCCGTGTGCAGTACTGTGGAGGGTGCTGTTAGCAGTGTTGCACTTTTTTTTTTTTTCAAAATCGGCTGTCTGCAGAGCATTGCGCCCTGCAGTAATAGTCCAGGGACAGAAGTGGTGGTTAGGCAGGGAGAGTGTTAGGAGTGAGTGTAGGCTTCAAGAACCCCAACGGTCCTTCTTAGGGACACATTTAACTGTGTGCAGTACTGTGCAGGCTGCTGTTAGCAGTGTTGCATTTTTTTTTTTTCAAAATCGGCTGTGCAGAGCATTGCGCCCTGCAGTAATACTACAGGGACAGAATTGTGTACGCAGGGCCAGAAGACATATATTATTGATTGAATATAGTCAGTGGGCCTTCCCTTTAAAAAAAAGGGAAAAATTCTATTTGTCCTGCAGGCTTGCGCCAATTTATTTCCTGCCTGGGAAAAATCACTGCTCTGCTGCACTTCATATAACACTGCATTTCTGTGGAACACATTTCTTATCTGATTGAATATAGTCAGTGGGCCTTCCCTTTAAAAAAAAAAGGGAAAAATTCTATTTGTCCTCCAGGCTTGCGCCAATTTATTTCCTGCCTGGGAAAAATCACCGCTCTGCTGCACTTCATATAACACTGCATTCCTGTGGAACACATTTCTTATCTGATTGAATATAGTCAGTGGGCCTTCCCTTTAAAAAAAAGGGAAAAATTCTATTTGTCCTGCAGGCTTGCGCCAATTTATTTCCTGCCTGGGAAAAATCACTGCTCTGCTGCACTTCATATAACACTGCATTTCTGTGGAACACATTTCTTATCTGATTGAATATAGTCAGTGGGCCTTCCCTTTAAAAAAAAAAGGGAAAAATTCTATTTGTCCTCCAGGCTTGCGCCAATTTATTTCCTGCCTGGGAAAAATCACCGCTCTGCTGCACTTCATATAACACTGCATTCCTGTGGAACACATTTCTTATCTGATTGAATATAGTCAGTGGGCCTTCCCTTTAAAAAAAAAGGGAAAAATTCTATTTGTCCTCCAGGCTTGCGCCAATTTATTTCCTGCCTGGGAAAAATCACCGCTCTGCTGCACTTCATATAACACTGCATTTCTGTGGAACACATTTCTTATCTGATTGAATATAGTCAGTGGGCCTTCCCTTTAAAAAAAAAGGGAAAAATTCTATTTGTCCTCCAGGCTTGCGCCAATTTATTTCCTGCCTGGGAAAAATCACCGCTCTGCTGCACTTCATATAACACTGCATTCCTGTGGAACACATTTCTTATCTGATTGAATATAGTCAGTGGGCCTTCCCTTTAAAAAAAAAAGGGAAAAATTCTATTTGTCCTCCAGGCTTGCGCCAATTTATTTCCTGCCTGGGAAAAATCACCGCTCTGCTGCACTTCATATAACACTGCATTCCTGTGGAACACATTTCTTATCTGATTGAATATAGTCAGTGGGCCTTCCCTTTAAAAAAAAAGGGAAAAATTCTATTTGTCCTCCAGGCTTGCGCCAATTTATTTCCTGCCTGGGAAATCACTGGTAATACAGCATGCTGAGGGGTAGGGGTAGGCCTAGAGGACGTGGACGCGGCCGAGGACGCCTAGGCCCAAGTGAGGGTGTGGGCACAGGCCGAGCTCCTGATCCAGGTGTATCGCAGCCAACTGCTGCGCGATTAGGAGAGAGGCACGTTTCTGGCGTCCCCACATTCATCGCCCAATTAATGGGTCCACGCGGGAGACCTTTATTAGAAAATGAGCAGTGTGAGCAGGTCCTGTCGTGGATGGCAGAAAGTGCTTCGAGCAAGCTATCATCCACCCACAGTTCTGCGCCGTCCAGTGCTGCAAATCCGAATCCTCTGGCTGCTGCTCCTCCTTCCTCCCAGCCCCCTCACTCCACTACAATGACACATGCTCAGGAGCGGGAAGACTCCCAGGAACTGTTCTCGGGCCCCTGCTCAGATTGGGCAGCAGCGGTTCCTCTCCCACCAGAGGAGTTTATCGTCACTGATGCCCAACCATTGGAAAGTTCCCGGGGTCCGGGGGATGAGGCTGGGGACTTCCTGCAACTGTCTCAAGACCTTTCAGTGGGTGAGGAGGACGATGACGATGAGACACAGTTGTCTTGCAGTGAGGTAGTAGTAAGGGCAGCAAGTGCGATGGAGGAGCGCACAGAGGATTCGGAGGAAGAGCAGCAGGACGATGAGGTGACTGACCCCACCTGGTGTGCAACGCCTACTCAGGACAGGTCTTCAGAGGGGGAGGCAAGGGCAGCAGCAGGGCAGGTTGCAAGAGGCAGTGCGGTGGCCAGGGGTAGAGGCAGGGCCAGACCGAATAATCCACCAAGTGTTTCCCAAATCGCACCCTCGCGCCATGCCACCCTGCAGAGGCCGAGGTGCTCTAAGGTCTGGCAGTTTTTCACAGAGACGCCTGACGACCGACGAACAGTGGTGTGCAACCTTTGTCGCGCCAAGATCAGCCGGGGAGCCACCACACCAACAGCCTCACCACCACCAGCATGCGCAGACATATGATGGCCAAGCACCCCACAAGGTGGGACGAAGGCCGTTCACCACCTCCGGTTTGCACCGCTGCCTCTCCCCCTGTGCCCCAACCTGCCACTGAGAACCAACCCCCCTCTCAGGACACAGGCACTACCGTCTCCAGGCCTGCACCCACACCCTCACCTCCGGTGTCCTCGGCCCCATCCAGCAATGTCTCGCACCGCACCGTCCAGCCGTCGCTAGCGCAAGTCTTTGAGCAGAAGCGCAAGTACGCCGCCACGCACCCGCACGCTCAAGCGTTAACCGTCCACATAGCGAAATTTATCAGCCTTGAGATGCTGCCGTATAGGGTTGTGGAAACGGAGTCCTTCAAAATTATGATGGTGGCGGCGGCCCCGCGCTACTCAGTTCCCAGTCGCCACTACTTTTCCCGATGTGCCATCCCAGCCCTGCACGACCACGTCTCCCGCAACATTGTACGCGCCCTCACCAATGCGGTTAGTGGCAAGGTCCACTTAACAACGGACACGTGGACAAGCACAGGCAGGCAGGGCCACTACATCTCCCTGACGGCACATTGGGTGAATTTAGTGGAGGCTGGGACAGAGTCAGAGCCTGGGACCGCTCACGTCCTACCCACCCCCAGAATTGCGGGCCCCAGCTCGGTGGTGGTATGTTCGGCGGTGTATGCTTCCTCCACTAAAGCACTCTCCTCCTCCTCCTCCTCCTCAACCTCTGTCTCGCAATCTAGATGTGTCAGCAGCAGTAGGACGTCGCCAGCAGTCGGTGTCGCGCGGCGTGGCAGCACAGCAGTGGGCAAGCGTCAGCAGGCCGTGCTGAAACTACTCAGCTTAGGAGAGAAGAGGCACACGGCCCACGAACTGCTGCGGGGTCTAACAGAGCAGACCGACCGTTGGCTTGCGCCGCTGAGCCTCCAACCGGGCATGGTCGTGTGTGACAACGGCCGTAACCTGGTGGCGGCTCTGCAGCTCGGCAGCCTCACGCACGTGCCATGCCTGGCCCACGTCTTTAATTTGGTGGTTCAGCACTTTCTGAAAAGCTACCCACGCTTGTCAGACCTGCTTGTAAAGGTGCGCCGGCTCTGCGCACATTTCCGCAAGTCCCACACGGACGCTGCCACCCTGCGCACCCTGCAACATCGGTTTAATCTGCCAGTGCTCTGACTGCTGTGCGACGTGCCCACACGGTGGAACTCTACGCTCCACATGTTGGCCAGGCTCTATGAGCAGCGTAGAGCTATAGTGGAATACCAACTCCAACATGGGCGGCGCAGTGGGAGTCAGCCTTCTCAATTATTTTCAGAAGAGTGGGCCTGGTTGGCAGACATCTGCCAGGTCCTTGGAAAGTTTGAGGAGTCTACCCAGGTGGTGAGCGGCGATGCTGCAATCATTAGCGTCACCATTCCTCTGCTATGCCTCTTGAGAAGTTCCCTGCAAAGCATAAAGGCAAATGCTTTGCGCTCGGAAACGGAGGCGGGGGAAGACAGTATGTCGCTGGATAGTCAGAGCACCCTCCTGTCTATATCTCAGCGCGTTGAGGAGGAGGAGGAGGAGCATGAGGAGGATGAGGAGGAGGGGGAAGAGACAGCTTGGCCCACTGCTGACGGTACCCATGCTGCTTGCCTGTCATCGTTTCAGCGTGTATGGCCTGAGGAGGAGGAGGCGGAGGAGGAGGAGGATCCTGAAAGTGATCTTCCTAGTGAAGACAGCCATGTGTTGCGTACAGGTACCCTGGCACACATGGCTGACTTCATGTTAGGATGCCTTTCTCGTGACCCTCGTGTTGCACGCATTCTGGCCACTACGGATTACTGGGTGTACACACTGCTCGACCCACGGTATAAGGAGAACCTTTCCACTCTCATTCCCGAAGAGGAAAGGGGTTCGAGAGTGTTGCTATACCACAGGACCCTGGCGGACAAGCTGATGGTAAAATTCCCCTCCGACAGCGCTAGTGGCAGAAGGCGCAGTTCCGAGGGCCAGGTAGCAGGGGAGGTGCGGAGATCGAGCAGCATGTTCAGCACAGGCAGTGCAACACTCTTTAAGGCCCTGGACAGCTTTATGGCTCCCCACCAAGACTGTGTCACCGCTCCCCAGTCAAGGCTGAGTCGGCGGGAGCACTGTAAAAGGATGGTGAGGGAGTACATAGCCGATCACACGACCGTCCTCCGTGACGCCTCTGCCACCTACAACTACTGGGTGTCGAAGCTGGACACGTGGCCTGAACTCGCGCTGTATGCCCTGGAGGTGCTTGCTTGCCCTGCGGCTAGCGTCTTGTCAGAGAGGGTGTTTAGTGCGGCTGGGGGAATCATCACAGATAAGCGTACACGCCTGTCAACCGACAGTGCCGACAGGCTTACACTCATCAAGATGAACAAAGCCTGGATTTCCCCAGACTTCTCTTCTCCACCAGCGGACAGCAGCGATACCTAAGCAATACGTAGGCTGCACCCGCGGATGGAAGCATCGTTCTGTTTCACCATCCAAAACGGTGACATTTCTGCTTCATCAATCTTTGTATAATATTCCTCCTCCTCCTGCTCCTCCTCCTGAAACCTCACCTAATCACGCCGAACGGGCAATTTTTAAAACAATTTTTATACGTTTCAATGCTCTTACAAGCGATGAAACTTTAACTTGAACCAATTTTTCGTTAAACTAGGCTACCTCCAGGCCTAGTAACCACTTAAGCCACATTAACCAAAGCGATTAATGGGTTTCACCTGCCATCTTGGTTGGGCATGGCCAATTTTTTCTGAGGTACATTAGTACTGTTGCTACACCAATTTTTTTGGGCCCCCCTCACCTACAGTGTAATCATTGTAATTTCTATGTTCTTCGCCTGCACTCATGGTACAGAAAGGTGTGTGGGGTTGGCCTACACTTTTGCTACATAAATGTAACTGGGGCCTTGTCTATACTGCAGCTACTGAAATGTGAAAGAGACTGTTATCTCCCTAAACTGCTGCAATGGGAATTGTTACTGGGGCTTGTCTTGAGTGTTACTATTACTGAAATGGAACTAAGACTGCGCTCCTCCTATATTGCTGCTTCGGAATTGTTACTGGGGCCTGTCTTGAGTGCTACTATTACTGAAATGGAACTAAGACTGCACTCCCCCTATACTGCTGCTAGTGATATGTTAGTGGGGCCTGTCCCTAATACTCCTGCTGAAATGTGAATAATTCTGGGCTGTGCCTATACCGCAGCTAATGGTATGTCACTGGGGTGTGGAAACAGAGGCTTCACAAAGACATGATGGCGGCGAGGCCATTTCCCACCAACGCTGTTACTGTTAAGGTGCATATAACCACGGACACGTGTAGAGGACACATAGTGCCTCCAAAACATCCCCCTCCTCCTCCAACAATGAAAACATTCTTGGCAAATACCTTTGCATTGGTCCGTCAGGTGGCAGTCCAAGAATTTCACCTTTAATGACACTACAAGAGAGCACCGCCACCATCCCCCCGCCACGGCCCACTTAATCATGGCCACATTCCGAAAACCAACGACATAAAACCGCGCTACTAGGTCCGCAGTCACCACCACATTAACACCAACGAGGTTACTGTTAAGGTACATATTACCAGTCTGACTGGGGTATGCAGTGTGGGCCAAAGCCCACCTGTATTGTATCTGACGTTAGCTCTGCTGAGTAGGGCACTGCAATGGGATATTTTTATGTACCGCTGGTGGGTTCCAGGGAGCCACCCATGCTGTAGGTGCACACGGAGTTTAACCTACATCTGTCCACTTGTAAAGAACCCCAGTCTGACTGGGGCATGCAGTGTGGACCGAAGCCCACCTGCATTAAGCACGACATTACTACCTCAGCTGTGTTGGGCAATGCAATGGGATATTTTTATGAACCGTCGGTGGGTTCCAGGGAGCCACCGATGCTGTAGGTGCACACGGAGTTTAACCTACATGTGTCCACTTGTAAAGAACCCCAGTCTGACTGGGGCATGCAGTGTGGGCCGAAGCCCACCTGCATTAAGCACGACATTACTACCTCAGCTGTGTTGGGCAATGCAATGGGATATATTAATGTACCGCCGGTGGCTTCCTGGCACCCACCCATGCTGTGGGTCCACAGAGAGTTGTAACTGCATGTGTCCACTTCTAAAGAACCCCAGTCAGACTGGGGCATGCAGTGTGGGCCGAAGCCCACCTGCATTAAGCACGACATTACTACCTCAGCTGTGTTGGGCAATGCAATGGGATATTTTTATGTACCGCCGGTGGGTTCCAGGGAGCCACCCATGCTGTAGGTGCACACGGAGTTTAACCTACATCTGTCCACTTGTAAAGAACCCCAGTCTGACTGGGGCATGCAGTGTGGGCCGAAGCCCACCTGCATTAAGCACGACATTACTACCTCAGCTGTGATGGGCAATGCAATGGGATATATTAATGTACCGCCGGTGGCTTCCTGGCACCCACCCATGCTGTGGGTCCACAGGGAGTTGTAACTACATGTGTCCACTTCTAAAGAACCCCAGTCAGACTGGGGCATGCAGTGTAGGCCGAAGCCCACCTGCATTAACCACGACATTACCTCAGCTGTGATGGGCAATGCAATGGGATACATTTATGTACAGCGGGTGGGTTCCAGGGAGCCACCCATGCTGTGGGTGCACACGGAATTCCCATTGCGGAGTTGTACCTGCCTGTGACTATTTATAAAAAAACACGGTCTGACTGGGGCGTGCAGACACCTTGACAGAATGAATAGTGTGTGGCACATAGGTTCCCCATTGCTATGCCCACGTGTGCAGCTCCAGATGGAGGTGGCACAGGATTGGATTTCTCATTGCTTCTGTACAGCATTGTGGACTATCAGCCCGCCCCTTTTATGGGGGGGTCGCTGCCTAGCCATGCCAACCCTCTGCAGTGTGTGCCTGCTTTTCCTGTGGCAGACTCACTTATAAATAGACATGAGGGTGTCGTGGCATGAGGGCAGCTGAAGGCTGGGCAGGGACAGTTTGGTGTGCGCTGTGGACACTGGGTCGTGGGGGGGGGGGATTTGGCAGCATGTAACCCAGGAGCAGCCCAACATGTAGCCCCTCGCCTGCCCTATCCGTTGCTGTGTCGTTCCCATCACTTTCTTGAATTGCCCAGATATTCACACATGAAAACCTTAGCGAGCATCGGCGAAATACAAAAATGCTCAGGTCGCCCATTGACTTCAATGGGGTTCGTTATTCGAAACGAACCCTCGAGCATCGCGAAAAGTTCGTCTCGAGTAACGAGCACCCGAGCATTTTGGTGCTCGCTCATCTCTACTGAAGACCCCTTTTTCTTCCTGTCTAACAGGGGGTTGTTGCCATTGTCTGCCATGTTATAGCATCAGCAGAGCTGCAATGTGCTTAGATCACCATGTCTACAAGCCTGCTAGCTCACATTAGACTTTCCTCTGCTTCCTCTTTCCTCTGACACAGCACACAGACTGCCTTCGGAAGCAGTCTTATGGCATCTATAATCGTACTAGATAGCAAGCTCCCTCTTCAGACACGCAGACCGCTTATAACTACCTGCTTGGATAATATATTTCAGTTTTGTCTCTATCTCTCTTTCTATATAGGGAAAGGAAAAGGCAGGCAAACCCACCCTAAATATGTGAACTATATGATTTTTATTATCATGAGATTCATAATAAATGTTATTTTCCATGCACAAATTTGAAGGACAAGTGCAACAGAAAGGTAAGAGCACCGCCACAGCAGTAAAGCACTTCCTTCAAGTATGCAAAAAACAGCTGTAATTAGATGTGTAAAACAAACACATCTCACATGCTGTAGAATTAAAAAAATGTTATAAGAACGTTTAAGAGCTTTCACAGTAGTATGTAACTACTGCTTAAACACAAAACTGTGCAATTTTAAATTTTAATTTAATTTGGGATATTTCAATCATCATAAGCAGTTTCAGCCCCCTAGGGGAAGCAATTTTCCTTTCACACTGGAAGTAAAGAGTGCAAAGGGAAATTGCTTACCCCAGGGGTTTGGGAAATACAAATTGAATTTCAAACATGGTATAGAAATGCAGGACAAGCACTTTAGCATCCTTGTAATTTCCACAGCTGTTTTAATGAAAAAAGTATTTTCTTGGAAATAAATACAGTCAATATAAAAGGTAAATGTATATGGTTCATGACGTTCAGACATTCTTCGAGCATTTTTCATGAGGACAGAAGTGCAACTTACCAAAGTCTGGTTATATGAAAATAATGCTTATGTTCCTTGAATTTGATTACTGCACCTGATTTACCCTTGGAAAATATGCTTCTACCCTACCATGCACAAACTATCAACATTTAAGAAAGAGCTGTAAAAGAGTCATGATTCAAAAATCAAGAACAAATTAAAAACGTTGATATTATTTCACGGTAGACTCCATAGAAAATTAAAGGAGCTATCTCCTCCAGCCATCTATGTTTAAAACATTTCTTTGATTTTAATGTTTCATGCTCTAGGAACATGAGAAAGTAGCAGCTTCCAAGATTAAAACAGATAAGCTTCTCCTTTTTTAATCTTGAGATTGATATTGTATTTTCATGCTCCAGTAGTTTTCATCACCTACCCTTGGCAAGGTATTGTATCCTGATCTATAAGTCCAGGCTCCTCCAGCTGCTGATATGCTGGTCCTGTAATCCCATTCAGGCGACCTCTGGGCAGTGGTGGAGTTCTCCGAAAGGCATTTCTCTGCAGCATCCTACTCCTTTGGCTGGGGCTGCAGCATGTAGAAAGGCTCCTGGAGCAAATCAAATTCACACCGTTACCATCTGATGCTGATATTGTACACAGTATAAAAGCTCATGCACACAGTTGTTTTATGATTGTAATACAATGCACATAGACTATGGGGCCATACTTTACCTAATTTTATAGGGTAACATGCATACTATGGGACAATATGGATGAGACATTATGCACACGGCTCTGGCACATATCTATGCTTATTAAAATATGGTTGTTTAATAGGTTTTGTCTGGTACTGGAACTGCACTAAAAATTAAACTCCATCTTTGAAGTCACTTTAAAGTAATGGTCTGAAACCTGTGGCTCTCCAGGTGAAGAAAAAATACAAATCCCAACCTGTGGCATTCTGGGATTTATTCCAGCTGGAAAGTAATATGTTGCAGACCATTGCTTTAAAGAATACTTTTAGAAATCATATAAATGCGAAAGTCACATTTTTTTAATCAAATTAGAATTTAGAATATATTACTTAGGGTTTTTTTTGTTATTGCTAAGAATAGTTTATTAAATAAATAAATAAAACTCTTTTAAGACCAGTTTCACATGACCTTAATATGGGAACATTTCTGCATCCATATTATGGATATAAGTCTCAGACCGATAAGTTTAATGACCTGAACTAATAGCACCATAGGGATCTGCAATGCTGTCAGTTCGGGTCATTAGACACATAGTCGGTTTTGGGCTTGCACTCGTAATACACTTGTGTGAAATTGACCCAAGTCAAAATCTTAAATGATAAAACAAGATTATGTGCAGGAAAAACCAAAACTCATAGGATTGTGGGAATAATTGACCCCAAGAACTGTGAATAATAAACACAAAGTCTTTTTTGTAATGAAATCAACTCGAGATGAGCGAGCACCCAAATGCTCGAGTTCGCGTTATTCAAGTCGGGCTTTTCGTAAAATTCGAGAGCTCTACTCAAGTAATGAACCCCATTGACTACAATGGGAGACTCGAGCATTTTTGTATGTGGGACGCCGGGTGCCAAGCTTTTTTTTTTTCCTAGGGTTCACCATCGAGTACGCTAATACAAGCTCGGCAGAGTATGTTCGCTCAACTCTAAAATCAACCAATGAATTAATTGCACTACTAACTAGAGACATAATGTTTTATGAGATGCATTCTCTACTTTCTATTTCCAAAACCTTTTCAAAGGGGTACATTTGTTAAAAATAATAAATACAAATTACTGGTTAGAAATGAAAGAGGGGGTGTAGAGAGTAATTTGGAAAATGGAAGGAGAATAGGTCCTACTCATCCTAGGAATTTAGGCTTAAAAGGATTTATTTCCCTCTAAGAGAGCTGCTTGCCATTTACCTTACTAGAGCATATAGTTGACATAGAGGGCCATTTCCTTCTCAGAACTCCTTTCTATAAGCTGGAGTGGAGAGTTGCTAGGCATCAATAGTTCCTGTTCTGTTTAGCCCAATCCATCTATATATTATATGAACAGGCATTCCTTTGAATGCTTGCCAGGTCATACTCCTTAGCAGCAGCTTCTGACGAGTTTCACAAGCTAGAGCTATGACAGTTGATTGCTTTTTGCATAAGGCAAAGCCATACAGAAGTAATATGTCTGCCGTCAGTTTCTGCCTTCTCATAGCATAAGATTATAGAGCTATACCCCCGTAATAAAGCATGCAATACAATGTAATAAAAAAAAACTATCAATAATTTGTGCTGGATAAAGTAGAAAAGTTTGCGTAAGATTTATTAACAAATCAATGAAAACCATATATATATAAAGACAGAGCAAAAACATAAAAATAGTGAGTGAACCACTAATAGCATACAAACATATCACTTTATATAAATGAATATGCACATATGGGGAATATACATGGAACGATTACTGTATTAGGTACAGTTGGTGCATGACATTTTGTGAATAGTAATGTGGTACCACATAATGGGCATGTCACGATCTGCTCTCAGATAATGTGCTGACTTCTTATCTGTGCAGCAGAAGGTAGCATTTGGCAGTCATGAGTAAATGTGGTGACTTGAATGACTTTGACCGCAGGCGAATTGTTGGTGCCTAGCAATGAAACTTGCCACAATTTTTTTCTCATGGCTTATAGAATTATATGGGGGTTGTACTGTATTATGGAGCCATACAAAACAGATCCAAAGTATGCCTATGTGCATGAGCAGTAAGAATAGACAATCTTTATTCTTTTAGTTGAAATAAGAAGATAAAATACCCTATAAGGATCAGTACAGAGAAAAGCACATTTTTATATTGAAGCAATCTAGGAAAACAACATATGAAAGGTTCTCCTAATGATGCTCCAAAAGCAATTATTCCATGTAATGGAGGCCGAAGGTTATGTTGAGAATATTTGCTGTGTGTCGAAAAGAGAGGTAATGAGATAAAAGTCTTAAGAGTGACATGTCTCAAGGCAAAAATGTTTTTCTCAGTAAGAGCTCAGTCAGACGAGCGTTTTTTCCCCTACGGCAGTTCTCTACATCCCATTGCTTTCAATGGGGCGGCAGCAGCGCCAGACCAATTGAAAGCAATAGGATAGTATCGCACTCCTCTGCCACAGCTGTGGAAGGGGATTCCTTTATCCCCGCGGGGAGTCACCTCATCACTGAACACTGTGACAGCACTGGAGTGCGATCTTGTCCCGATGTGACAGCATCCAGGGGTTTCACATCCAAGGAATCCCCTGCTGCAGATATCACAGCTGCAGCAGAGGATAGCGATCCTGTCGCATTGCTCTCAATGGGGCTGCACTATATGTGTGAATTTTAGGATCGTGTGACCATACAATAAGTGCAAATAAAAACCGCATCTGCCGCTTCGGTCACACATTTTTTATACATGTGTTTTGCGTTTTGTTTTTTATGAATGTATATATCTGTGAAAAAAATGTTTGTCTGACTGAGCCCTAAGATGACTTCAATTCCTTTCTTTGTAAACTCTGCTGTATAGGATCAAATGACATACACTATGTAAGAAAACAAAGCTCTAGTTAATGTATCTTTCTCTATATCGCCTACATTTCAGAAGGTGAAAGTCCAAAAAAAATGTAAGGGAACATACTGTGAAAGGCAAACTGTACTCAGAGTACTTGACATTTTTAATACATGTTCTGTAATACTCTCCGATTTTCTGAAAATCATGAAATGATGGCTTTCAGGTCAACATTGTTTTTTTTTTGCAGTTATTTTTTATTTTCCAGCACAGGTTAATGTGAAGTATATGTGATTATCTATTGAAATGTAACTGATTCTTCCTGTACTGATCACAGTATTCTGACAATATAATTGTCAGGTAACTTATTTACAATGTGAATTATGTATACAACCACTATGTATCACTCTGTATAAGGGGTCCAGAGATGAAGGCCTGGGTTGAGAAATCATCTGAGCTCTATTACCTATTTTTGCTATAGTAAGTTCTATAGTCAATGGGTGGTCTGAACAAGTCAATCACTATAAAGCCTTATATTATAATGTGCATGTTACTTTATATAACTGTAGATCATCAGGGCCACATTTAATTATGCACATAGCATTTAAAAAATGAGTGTCAAATAGCCATAATTTCATCTAACATAAAATCTTTATTAAAACAAAGTCATTAAAAACAGTGATCAGTCTGAAAAGAAAATGCTGCAGGGGGACATTAACGTTCCTGATACTATGTGTCAGTATACACATAGTATAAATTTGAAGAATAGTACTAAAGTGCAAGAAGCAGTTATAAAGGCCACAGACTGAATCCTTATCCATCAATAGTATAACAAATGTTCAGTAGCCCACAGACATGGTGCCAACCCTGACGTGTTTTGGAAAAAGTCTTCATCCCAGTGTGTTTTTAATTACTTTGACTGCATTAATTAAAAGTGTGTTTTAGATAAAATTGAGAGAGGTATCATCACTCCTTAAGGAGAGCACCTAGAGGGTGAGTGAGGAGACTTATAAGACCATTCATGCTCCTCTGGGAAATATATGCAAATAAGGAAGATAAAAAAAATACCTCTGCAGCGCCACCTATTGGAAGGCTGCATTCCTGAAAATCAAAGTCCTACCCTTTAAACAGGTCTATACAAGAATGATTGGGAATTGAAAACCAAGCCAGAATCTATACATAGATAGCTGTTTGGGGGAGTTTGCCTCTCACCATACTCCTCTGGGAAATATATGCAAATAAGGAAGATGGAACAATGCCTCTGAATACCCCTCTTGACTCATAGACCTCTCACTAGCCAAACCAGAATCCCACTGCACACTGATGAGGGGAAAACACCCTTAAAAAGCTGTCTGTATATGGATTCTGGCTTGGTTTTCAATTCCCAATCATTGTTGCATAAACTTGTATAAAGGGTTGGACATTGATTTGCAGGAATGCTGCCATCCAGTAGGTGGCGCTGCAGAGGTATTATTCCTTCTTCCTTCTTTAGATAAAATTGTAACTATTTGGAAAGAAAAAAAAACATTTTATATAGGTTATTTTATCTGAGACTGATGTCATTTTGGGGAACAAGAGTCCATGAAAGGTACATACGCCATTATGAGCAAAATGATTAAATTAAAGGGATTCTTTCATCACAATCAATGGTGACATAGTGCAAAGTAATCCACCGATGTGCACTTGGTTGAGTCAACCAATGTGACTCCTGTCAATCACTAGAAAAGCTATTAGTGCCACTAAGTAAGTACAGTGCCAATTCATCTCCTGTTGCTTCTGTTCATCATTTCCATCAGTCACTGATAGAACATGTGTCTGATCTCACAGACAATCTAGTCAATGGTTGAGCATGCGCTCACAAGGCGTGGGCAAGAGTAAATCATATGGCACTTTCCCAGAGTTGCTGTACTTTATTGCATAATCACAGTAACAACCTTTTCTGCCTCATGAGGAACCCTCTTTAAAGAGCAAACCTATTAAAGGGGTTGTCCCGCGCCGAAACGGGTTTTTTTTTTTTTCAATAGCCCCCCCATTCGGCGTGAGACAAACCCGATGCAGGGATAAAAAAAAAAAACGGGTAGTACTTACCGGAATCCCCGCGCTCCGGTGACTTCTTACTTACCTTGTGAAGATGGCCGCCGGGATCTTCACCCTCGGTGGACCGCAGGTCTTCTGTGCGGTCCATTGCTGATTCCAGCCTCCTGATTGGCTGGAATCGGCACACGTGATGGGGCGGAGCTACGAGAAGCCGCTCTCTGGCACGAGCGGCCCCATTCAGAAGGGAGAAGACCGGACTGCGCAAGCGTGTCTAATCGGGTGATTAGACGCTGAAGATTAGACGGCACCATGGAGACGAGGACGCCAGCAATGGAACAGGTAAGTGAATAACTTCTGTATGGCTCATAATTAATGCACAATGTACATTACAAAGTGCATTAATATGGCCATACAGAAGTGTATAACCCCACTTTGTTTCGCGGGACAACCCCTTTAAGGTAACATGATTATCAGCAGTCAGGCAATGTTGTTAAACTTTACATCAAGGATGCTGGAGCTTGTTTAAATTGTTAAAGTAGGTGAACCAAATGTCTATATAACACAACCTTGCTCCTGTCTAGAATTAACATATCTGCAGGTAACCAATACATTTCAAGGGGCTATATATTTATTGCACACCACACTGAGAACTAAGAATTTACAGGTTTGATGAATCTCAATCCCAGAGAAGCTATAAATAGCAAAGTTAGATCAAAAGGCACTTCTGAGATATAGTGACCTGCTTGGCAATGTCACCAAGACTGCTGACTCAGATGTAACAAATCCAATCTTCAACCTAGAAAAAAAAAATGTGTGTAGACTTAAAAGCATGCTTCTATAAAGTAACAGAGAATGAACTATGTCTTCTCAGTTACAAAGCAATGGAATTGTGCGGAGCCAGAAAATTATCATAAAAAATATAACCGTCCTACTTGAAACACACACTTTGCTATTCAGACTGTGTAAAAATGGCTTGTATCAAACTATGAGTAAATGAAATCTAATTTGTGACTTCATACATGCTCGTTAAGGGTGCTGTCATTTGTGCAGGTTTTGTTTAGTTTTTTTTTTATATACAGTTTTTGAACTCAAAATCAGTTAGGAATCATGAAAGAAGATAAAACGTAAAGGACAGAAAATTCTCTTTTTATAATCCCCTCCCTCCCTGTTTTGGCTTCAAAAACTGCATACAAAACCTGAACAGTGACAGCACCCTAAATGAACTAACTGATTTTGCCTCAAAGACATACATTGTAATATTTGACTGAGTAATCGATTGCCTGTAACTAATGAATACCAAGATATTTGTAACTACATTTCAATACTCAGATGTCATCAGTTCAAGACTTGCCAAAAAAGTACAGCACACTTATCCCAGCTGACTGTCAGCTAATATTGCATATAGGAATACAAACCCCGTATCTTTCTAAATACACTGCTATATACAGCAGTCTAAAACTACATGGATAATATGGCTTATATAATTGCTCTTTTGTTGTTTTTTTGAATTATTTTATTTTTATCAAAGTGATTTTTTTCAAACATAACAAAAAAGAACAAGTAAACTAAAGAGGAACATTTCCAGGGCTGGGTATACAATTTAAATTAGCATACATTGTTTATGTCAGATGTCCAAATGTTAAAGGCGGGACCTGTATATATCCTATTTGCGGGCCATGGTAGGTAAATCAGAGCCCCTCTAAAATTATGTCCAATGTACCCAGCGTGGGGTGCCCCTGGCTATCAATCTATCCACCAGACCCTCGAACCATGCCTAGGCAGGGTTTGAGGCCCTAAGTCTATCCATGCCGCCCATGAGGCTAACCAGGAAGGATTCTTGATGTATCTGTGGGAGTAAATTTCCTTTAGGTGAAATGTTTGATTGACCGACTTTATGACCTCTGAGGCTGAAGGAGCCCCAGTCGATTTCCAGAGTCTAGCGATCAAAATGCTAAATAATAGGAGAAGTGAGGACTGAGTAAAAGAGGGGACATCCTGTTATTGTTTAAAAAACAAAGGGCCAGTGCTGGCTCCGGGGACACAAATCGGCGCGTTACAGAGTAAATTAGATTAAAGAACGCATTCCAGAAGGAATGGATAACCAGGCACTACCACCACATGTGTAAGTACGTGCCCTTCACCCCATAGCCTTTCCAGCACATCTCAGAAACATCTCTATTCCTTCTAGCAAGCCTTGCCGGTGTCATGTATGAACGCAGAAATATTTTCTGCGAGGATTCCCAATGAGTAACACCGTGCGAGACTTTCTTACTCCAAGCGTATATTTAACTGTCTGTAAGATAAACTTAAAAGCATACAGTATGTATTAAATGATTCCAAAACTGGATGATCCTTGAAGTGTACAGATGTAGCAAATGTTAACTTGACATTTAATTATGATAGCTATGACAACTTTACAACACTAGAATGTTGTAAATTGAGTTATCACGATGTGCCAGTCATATTAATAATTGCTAAATCTGTAGCTCTATTACGATATTCTTTTTGAGTTTTGAAGCTTGATCTTTATATAGTAAGGTAATAACTAGAGATGAGCGAATCTACTCAGCCACGCCCCTTTTTCGCCCGAGCACCGCGATTTTTGAGTACTTCCGTACTCGGGCGAAAAGATTCGGGGGGCGCCGTGGGTGAGTGGGGGGTTGCAGCGGGGAGTGGGCGGGAGAGGAGGGAGAGAGAGAGGGCTCCCCCCCTGTTCCCCGCTGCTACCCCCCGCTCCGCCAAGACTCCCCCGGCGCCCCCCGAATCTTTTCACCTGAGTACGGAGGTGCTCGAAAATCGCGGTGCTCGATCGAGTAATTACTCAAAACGAGTATATTCGCTCATCTCTAGTAATAACATATAATTTGTAAGGACTTTTACCCACCAGCGTTTTTTTTTATGCTTCGATATCGCTGCGATTTTTTATGGGACTTTCTAATGTTAAAATCGCTAGTTTGTGCTATTGCGAATTTTGTGTGATGCAATTTTTACATTAGAAAGTCCCACTG
Organism: Eleutherodactylus coqui; assembly: GCF_035609145.1. NCBI lineage: Eukaryota > Metazoa > Chordata > Amphibia > Anura > Eleutherodactylidae > Eleutherodactylus > Eleutherodactylus coqui. The sequence continues at coordinate 179,705,271 of NC_089840.1, read as the reverse complement.
AAAAAAACCGCAGCGATATTGCAGCGTTAAAAAAAAAACGCCAGTGGGTAAAAGCCCTAAGGGTGAAAAAATACAAGTTGCCTAATATTTTGTAATGTTGATTTAGGAAAAAGCCAAAAAAAAAAAAAACATGACACAAAAAAGAATTTATCTTATCTTAGGGGAAAAAATCCCTTCCTGACTCTAAATCTGGCAATGAGAATAGATCCCTAATCAACAACCCCTATGGAGTAATCAATGACTAATTAATTATTAACGTAATATTATTACATTCAAGAAAGGTGTTCAAACTCATTTCAATAACTTCCTGGCATCCAAACTCTAAATGAACCATGAAACAACAATAATTCCATAGTTTCATCGCTCTGACAGAACCTCCTTCTATATTGGGGCAGAAGCCTTTTTTCTACATATATCTTCTAACACATTATTTACTGCACTATACATTACAAATTATCATGAATTAAAGGAGATGTCCCACGCCGAAACGGGTTTTTTTTTTTTTAAACCCCCCCCCCGTTCGGCGCGAGACAACCCCGATGCAGGGGTTAAAAAAACCACCCGCACAGCGCTTACCTGAATCCCGGCGGTCCGGTGACTTCAATACTTACCGCTGAAGATGGCCGCCGGGATCCTCCGTCTTCGTGGACCGCAGCTCTTCTGTGCGGTCCACTGCCGATTCCAGCCTCCTGATTGGCTGGAATCGGCACGTGACGGGGCGGAGCTACACGGAGCCGCTCTCTGGCACGAGCGGCTCCATAGAAGACTGCTGAAGACCCGGACTGCGCAAGCGCGGCTAATTTGGCCATCGGAGGCCAAAAATTAGTCGGCTCCATGGGAACGAGGACGCTAGCAACGGAGCAGGTAAGTAAAAAACTTTTTATAACTTCTGTATGGCTCATAATTAATGCACAATGTATATTACAAAGTGCATTAATATGGCCATACAGAAGTGTATAGACCCACTTGCTGCCTCGGGACAACCCCTTTAACTTAGAAGAGCATAGAGAAGAGGAAAGCGTGCGGTTGGAGACCAAGCCAGTCAGTCTGATGGATATGCTAGGAATCAGCGTTCTGCAGTTTGCTATGTATGTCTTTGAAAAATGTTTATCAAAACAAATTTCAAAAATTATTTTTAGCCAAAATAAATGATTTAAAAAAAAAAAATTACTTAAATGGTATCTATAGCATTTAAGCACCTCAATTAGGTTAGCTGAACATGATCCTTACCTATGATGCTTTGTTGACTGACTCCCTCTGTCTGATACTGTGCTCTCTGAGAAAGGCAGTGTTTCTGAAAAACTGGATTCCATAACATTTTCTCTTATAGGCTCAGGATTGCGCTCAGAGTTTGAATACTGCAAGTGAATTAAAGTACATAAACAGTTTTATGTTTCTTTGATAACCATTTTAATCCATGAAATTGTAAGATTAAAAAAAAAAAAAATAGTCAAGATTAAATTACACCTTTCTGTAGCATTATGCTGGTCTCCAGTTCTCTCCAACAGTGAAAGTAAACATACACTATCAAATGACAATCTATTCATCGATTAAAAATAAAAAAAAGGAACATAAAAACATTCTAATTACATTGTCACTATGTTTCGATTATGTCAAATGTTTTTCACTTAAGGCCCATTTACACATAACGATTATCTCTCAAAGTTAGTTCAAATGACCAAAAATGAGCAATAATCATTACATGTAAACGCGAGCATCATGCACTTTTCATTTGAACTATGATTTTAAGGTGAACTTAAAATCCATTGTTCAGACACTGAGGAACAAGGTGTCTCTCAATAGACCACAAGCTCTTATCTCTACGGGAGTCGGCAAATAACACTGTAGTTCTCCAGCAACCCAGAGCAGAACAGTACAGCTGTTTGCACAGCTGGGCGTGGGATTAATCACATGCTGGGCTCTGCAAACAGTCCCTGGAGGCCCTTTTACATGCAAATGAAGATGACCATTAATGACCATTAACAGTTTATGCAAATAAATGTGAAAATCTTTTAATCGTTCAGTCATTTGAAAAATTAGCTTTGCATTTAAATGAGCCTTTAGCTTACCTGTGACACATCAGCATGATAAAGCAGGCAACTGTAGTGTTCTCTTTAAGAGTGATATTAAATGGAAACATATAAAGAACAGTAATCATCTCAATGTCTACTCCTAAGGCCACATTCAGATGGTTGTGTGCACTTGTACCTAAGATTCTTGTGTACTGCCCAATGTAGTGAACAGTTGACATTGTATGTCCTACTCTTGTCAATAATATGGACCACAATAGGACATACTGTGATTTTCTTTCATCCAGACCATTGGTGCATGTTAAAACCTAGACATATTAGTAGTCTCATAGGTTATAACATGTCCATTTGGTGTTCTTGAAATACACAAATGGCACACAGATGCAAGGTATGCCATTGTGAATGGGCAGTTTTACATACTTTGAGCAAATCAGTTTTACAAGTGATAGTCAACTAGATTGGCACTTGTTTAAAAGCCATCACGCAGGCCAATTCAGACTGCACAGAGACAAATGATCATACATACAATCGCTTGTCCACCTGCACATTGTCTTCATTAATGGCAAGTGGAAAGGCTAGAGAAAGTGCCAACCAATGTGAAGTGGCTGTTGTCTGTTTTGGTGTACTATGGGAATATACAGAGTTTTCATTATTTATACTTCTGGGTTGCCTGTGCAAGCCTTTTACATGCAACTCTACATTTTTTATCCAAGACATTCTGTATAAATAACCTAATGGGCCATTCAGTGTTATGAGTGGCATATCATAGGTTTTGGTAACACCCACATATTTCACTGGAGAAGAACACTGCATGTACAACCTCTAGGGATGGTAGTGGTCAAATATGCACCACCTGCTTTGGGATTCTCAGAATGTCCCAGTGTCTCATGGTCCGTGGGGGCTTATAACCCGAAGCATCCACCAATCCTGTGAATAAAGTCCTGCAGCACTGCCTTCCGCTTGAATAGAGCTATGTTGCATTTCCATGCACAACAGGATGCTGGGAATGCTGCTGTATAGGAAAAGACTATGAAGAAGACACGGCACTAAACTATTGCTGTGGCCCCTCCATTTTCAGGATCAGTGGAGCCTATAGATATTAAAGTAATGGAAGAAGATAATATGTCATTATTAGAGATGAGCGAACGTACTCGTCCGAGCTTGATACTCGTTCGAGTATTAGCGTGTTTGAGATGCTTGTTACTAGAGGCGAGCACCACGCGATGTTCGAGTTACTTTCACTTTCATCTCTGAGACGTTAGCGCGCTTTTCTGGCCAATAGAAAGACAGGGAAGGCATTACAACTTCCCCCTGCCACGTTCAAGCCCTATACCACCCCCCTGCAGTGAGTGGCTGGCGAGATCAAGTGTCACCCGAGTATATAAATCGGCCCCTCCCGCGGCTCGCCACAGATGCATTCTGACAGAGATCAGGGAAAGTGCTGCTGAAGCCGGAGCTGCTATAGGGAGAGCGTTAGGAGTGATTTTAGGCTTCAAGAACCCCAACGGTCCTTCTTAGGGCCACATCTGAGCGTGTGCAGTACTGTTGAGGCTGCTTTTTGCAGTGTTGCACATTTTTTTTTCTTCTATATCGGCCGTGCAGAGCATTGCATCCAGAGCATTGCGTCCTGCAGTAATTTTACATAGTCCACGGCCAGTAGTGGTGGTGAGGCAGGGACAGTGAAAGACATATCCAGTCTATGTACGCAGTGGGCTTTTCCAAAAAATTTGGGAAAAAAAATCTATTTGGGCTGCCTGTGACCATCCTGACTGTACTGCATCTCTGCTGGGGGTAGTTCTCCTAATTCATATGCAGCCAGCTAAGTGTTACAGCAGGCTTGCGCAAAATTCTTTTCTGCCTCTGCGTTGCCTCTTACATCACCGCTGTCATCCTGTCCAGAGTGAAACAGTCTGCAGTAATTTTACATAGTCCACGGCCAGTAGTGGTGGTGAGGCAGGGACAGTGAAAGACATATCCAGTCTATATACGCAGTGGGCTTTTCCAAAAAAATTTGGGAAAAAAAATCTATTTGGGCTGCCTGTGACCGTCCTGACTGTACTGCGTCTCTGCTGGGGGTAGTTGTCCTAATTCATACGCAGCCAGCTAAGTGTTACAGCAGGCTTGCGCAAAATTCTTTCCTGCCTCTGCTGTTCGTTCCGTAAGCGAAGTCAGCCTCCAACCACAGGCCAATAAGCGGCACATTTAATTACAGCGTTCTGTTTCTGCACTACTGGTAATACAGCATGCTGAGGGGTAGGGGTAGGCGTAGAGGACGTGGACGCGGGCGAGGACGCGGAGGCCCAAATCAGGGTGTGGGCACAGGCCGAGCTCCTGATCCAGGTGTATCGCAGCCGACTGCTGCGGGATTAGGAGAGAGGCACGTTTCTGGCATCCCCACATTCATCTCACAATTAATGGGTCCACGCGGTAGACCTTTATTAGAAAATGAGCAGTGTGAGCAGGTCCTGTCGTGGATGGCAGAAAGTGCATCCAGCAATCTATCGACCACCCAGAATTCTGCGCCGTCCACTGCTGCAACTCTGAATCCTCTGGCTGCTGCTCCTCCTTCCTCCCAGCCTCCTCACTCCATTACAATGACACATTCTGAGGAGCAGGCAGACTCCCAGGAACTGTTCTCGGGCCCCTACCCAGAATGGGCAGCAATGGTTCCGAATCCTCTCCCACTGGAAGAGTTTGACGTGACCGATGCCCATCCTTTGGAAAGTTCCCGGGGTCCGGGGGATGAGGCTGGGGACTTCCGGCAACTGTCTCAAGAGCTTTCAGTGGGTGAGGAGGACGATGACGATGAGACACAGTTGTCTATCACTCAGGTAGTAGTAATTGGAGTAAGTCCGAGGGAGGAGCGCACAGAGGATTCGGAGGAAGAGCAGCAGGACGATGAGGTGACTGACCCCACCTGGTTTGCTACGCCTACTGAGGACAGGTCTTCAGAGGGGGAGGCAAGTGCAGCAGCAGGGCAGGTTGGAAGAGCCAGTGCGGTGGCCAGGGGTAGAGGCAGGGCCAGACCGAAAAATCCACCAACTGTTTCCCAAAGCACCCCCTCGCACCATGCCACCCTGCAGAGGCTGAGGTGCTCAAAGGTCTGGCAGTTTTTCACTGAGAGTGCAGACGACCGACGAACAGTGGTGTGCAACCTCTGTCGCGCCAAGATCAGCTGGGGAGCCACTACCACCAGCCTCACCACCACCAGCATGCGCAGACATATGATGGCCAAGCACCCCACAAGGTGGGACGAAGGCCGTTCACCGCCTCCAGCTTGCACCGCTGCCTCTCCCCCTGTGCCCCAACCTGCCACTGAGATCCAACCCCCCTCTCAGGACACAGGCACTACCGTCTCCTGGCCTGCACCCACACCCTCACCTCCGCTGTCCTCGGCCCCATCCACCAATGCCTCTCAGCGCACTGTCCAGCCGTCGCTACTGCAAGTGTTGGAGCGCAAGTACGCCGCCACGCACCCGCACGCTGCCGTATAGGGTTGTGGAAACGGAGGCTTTCAAAGGTATGATGGCGGCGGCGGCCCCGCGCTGCTCAGTTCCCAGTCACCAGTACTTTTCCCGATGTGCCGTCCCAGCCCTGCACGACCACGTCTCCCGCAACATTGTACGCGTCATCACCAACGCGGTTACTGCCAAGGTCCACTTAACAACGGACACATGGACAAGCACAGGCGGGCAGGGACACTACATCTCCCTGACGGCACATTGGGTGAATTTAGTGGAGGCTGGGACAGAGTCAGAGCCTGGGACCGCTCACGTCCTACCCACCCCCAGAATTGCGGGCCCCAGCTCGGTGGTGGTATCTGCAGCGGTGTATGCTTCCTCCACTAAACCACCCTCCTCCTCCTATGCAACCTCTGTCTCGCAATCAAGATGTGTCAGCAGCAGCACGTCGCCAGCAGTCAGTGTCGCGCGGCACGGCAGCACAGCGGTAGGCAAGCGTCAGCAGGCCGTGCTGAAACTACTCAGCTTAGGAGAGAAGAGGCACACGGCCCACGAACTGCTGCAGGGTCTGACAGAGCAGACCGACCGCTGGCTTGCGCCACTGAGTCTCCAACCGGGCATGGTCGTGTGTGACAACGGCCGTAACCTGGTCGTGGCTCTGCAGCTCGGCAGCCTCACGCACGTGCCATGCCTGGCCCACGTCTTTAATTTGGTGGTTCAGCACTTTCTGAAATGCTACCCACGCTTGTCAGACCTGCTCGGAAAGGTGCGCCGGCTCTGCGCACATTTCCCCAAGTCCAAGACGGACGCTGCCACCCTGCGCACCCTGCAACATCGGTTTCATCTGCCAGTGCACCGACTGCTGTGCAACGTGCCCACACGGTGGAACTCTACGCTCCACATGTTGGCCAGGCTCTATGAGCAGCGTAGAGCTATAGTGGAATACCAACTCCAACATGGGCGGCGCAGTGGGAGTCAACCTCCTCAATTCTTTACAGAAGAGTGGGCCTGGTTGGCAGACATCTGCCAGGTCCTTGGAAACTTTGAGGAGTCTACCCAGATGGTGAGCGGCGATGCTGCAATCATTAGCGTCACCATTCATCTGCTATGCCTCTGGAGAACTTTGCTGCAAAGCATAAAGGCAGCTGCTTTGCACTCAGAAACAGAGGCGGGGGAAGACAGTATGTCGCTGGATAGTCAGAGCACCCTCCTGTCTATATCTCAGCGCGTTGAGGAGGAGGAGGAAGAGGAGGGGGAGGAGGATGAGGAGGAGGGGGAAGAGACTGCTTGGCCCACTGCTGAGGGTACCCATGCTGCTTGCCTGTCATCCTTTCAGCGTGTATGGCCTGAGGAGGAGGATCCTGAAAGTGATCTTCCTAGTGAGGACAGCCATGTGTTGCGTACAGGTACCCTGGCACACATGGCTGACTTCATGTTAGGATGCCTTTCTCGTGACCCTCGCGTTACATGGATTACTGGGTGTACACACTGCTCGACCCACGGTATAAGGAGAACCTTTCCACTCTCATAACCGAACAGGAAAGGGGTTCGAGAGTGATGCTATACCACAGGACCCTGGCGGACAAACTGATGGTAAAATTCCCATCCGACAGCGCTAGTGGCCGAAGGCGCAGTTCCGAGGGCCATGTAGCAGGGGAGGCGCGGAGATCAGGCAGCATGTACCGCACAGGCAGGGGAACACTCTCTAAGGCCTTTGACAGCTTACTGGCTCCCCAGCAAGACTGTGTCTCCGCTCCCCAGTCAAGGCTGAGTCGGTGGGAGCACTGTAAAAGGATGGTGAGTGAGTACGCAGCCGATCGCACGACCGTCCTCCGTGACGCCTCTGCCCCCTACAACTACTGGGTGTCGAAGCTGGACACGTGGCCTGAACTCGCGCTGTATGCCCTGGAGGTGCTTGCTTGTCCTGCGGCTAGCGTCTTGTCAGAGAGGGTGTTTAGTGCGGCTGGGGGAATCATCACAGATAAGCGTACCCGCCTGTCAACCGACAGTGCCGACAAGCTTACACTCATCAAGATGAACAAAGCCTGGATTTCCCCAGACATCTCTTCTCCACCAGCGGACAGCAGCGATACCTAAACAATACGTAGGAAGCATTGTTCTCTATCACCATCAAAAACGTGGACCTTTTAGCTTCATCAATCTGTGTATAATATTCATCCTACTCCTCCTGCTCCTCCTCCTGAAACCTGACGTAATCACGCCGAACGGGCAATTTTTCTTAGGCCCACAAGGCTTAGTCATATAATTTTTGTAAACAATTTTTATACGTGTCAATGCTCATTAAAGCGTTGAAACTTGCACCTGAACCAATTTTTATTTGAACTGGGCTGCCTCCAGGCCTAGTTACAAATTAAGCCACATTAACCAAAGCTATTAATGGGTTTCACCTGTCCTCTTGGTTGGGCATGGGCAATTTTTCTGACGTACATTAGTACTGTTGGTACACCAATTTTTTGGGGCCCTCGCCTACAGTGTAATCCAATTAATTTTTTGCCCACCTGCATTAAAGCTGACGTTACCTCAGCTTTGCTGGGCACTGCAATGGGATATATTTATGTACCGTCGGTGGGTTCCTGGCACCCACCCATGCTGTCGGTCCATACGGAGTTGTAACTGCATGTGTCCACTTCTAAAGAACCCCAGTCTGACTGGGGCATGCAGTGTGGGCCGAAGCCCACCTGCATTAAACATGACATTACCTCAGCTGTGATGGTCACTGCAATGGGATATATTTATGTACCGTCGGTGGGTTCCAGGGAGCCACCCATGCTGTCGGTCCACACGGAGTTGAAACTGCATGTGTCCACTTCTAAAGAACCCCAGTCTGACTGGGGCATGCAGTGTGGGCCGAAGCCCACCTGCATTAAACATGACATTACCTCAGCTGTGATGGGCAATGCAATGGGATATATTTATGTACCGCCGGTGGCTTCCTAGCACCCACCCATGCTGTCGGTCCACACGGAGTTGTAACTGCATGTGTCCACTTCTAAAGAACCCCAGTCTGACTGGGGCATGCAGTGTGGGCCGAAGCCCACCTGCATTAAACATGACATTACCTCAGCTGTGATGGGCAATGCAATGGGATATATTTATGTACCGCCGGTGGCTTCCTGGCACCCACCCATGATGTCGGTCCACACGGAGTTGTAACTGCATGTGTCCACTTCTAAAGAACCCCAGTCTGACTGGGGCATGCAGTGTGGGCCGAAGCCCACCTGCATTAAACATGACATTACCTCAGCTGTGCTGGGCACTGCAATGGGATATATTTATGTACCGTCGGTGGGTTCCAGGGAGCCACCCATGCTGTCGGTCCACACGGAGTTGTAACTGCATGTGTCCACTTCTAAAGAACCCCAGTCTGACTGGGGCATGCAGTGTGGGCCGAGACCCACCTGCATTAAACATGACATTACCTCAGCTGTGCTGGGCACTGCAATGGGATATATTTATGTACCGTTGGTGGGTTCCAGGGAGCCACCCATGCTGTGGGTCCACAGGGACTTCACAATAGAGAGTTGTACCTGCCTGTGTCTATGAATTAAAAACCCCGGTCAGATTGGGGCATGCAGCGTGGGCCGAAGCCCACCTGCATTTAATCTGGCGTTAGCTCTGCTGTCCAGGGCACTGCAATGGGATACATTTATGTACAGCCGGTGGGTTCCAGGGAGCCACCCATGCTGTGGGTGCACACTGAATTCCCATTGCGGAGTTGTACCTGCCTGTGACTATTTATAAAAAAACGCTGTCTGACTGGGGCATGCAGACACCTTGACAGAATGAATAGTGTGTGGCACATAGGTTCCCCATTGCTATGCCCACGTGTGCAGCTCCTGATGGCGGTGGCACAGGATTATATTTCTCATTGCTTCTGTACAGCATTGTGGGCTATCGTCCCGCCCCTTTTAAAGAGGGTCGGTGCCTAGCCGTGCCAACCCTCTGCAGTGTGTGCCTGCAGTTCCTCCTCATGGCAGACGCACTTATAAATAGACATGAGGGTGGTGTGGCATGAGGGCAGCTGAAGGCTGCGCAGGGACACTTTGGTGTGCGCTGTTGACACTGGGTCGTGCGGGGGGGCAGCATGTAACCCAGGAGAAGTGGCAGCGGAGTGTCATGCAGGCAGTGATTGTGCTTTGTTGGAGGTAGTGTGGTGCTTAGCTAATGTATGCATTGCTAATGAGGGCTTTTCAGAAGTAAAAATTGTTGGGAGGGGGGGGCACTCTTGCCGCTATTGTGGCTTAATAGTGGGACCTGGGAACTTGAGATGCAGCTCAACATGTAGCCCCTCGCCTGCCCTATCCGTTGCTGTGTCGTTCCCATCACTTTCTTGAATTGCCCAGATTTTCACAAATGGAAACCTTAGCGAGCATCGGCGATATACAAAAATGCTCGGGTCGCCCATAGACTTCAATGGGGTTCGTTAGTCGAAACGAACCCTCGAGCATCGCGAAAATTTCGTCCCGAGTAACGAGCACCCGAGCATTTTGATGCTCGCTCATCTCTAGTCATTATAAATTACCTTGTAAAGGTTTTCTAACCCTATGCTACAGCAGAAAAGCTGTATCCACAGTGGATCTACCAAAAATATGCAACAGCAAAAATATGCAGTGGCAAAATATGTTGCACTTTTTGTCATAAATTTTGTGTGGGAAATGTTAGGAATGTTCCGTATATATATTCTTTTGCATTACAAAAGATAAAATCAGCTGTGAGGCCTCGGTCAGACGGGCGATTTTTGGTGCGATCTGCGCATGCGATCGCCGTTTTTATAGAACCATTGCTTTGCAATGGTATCGGACACATGAGCGCTTTTTATGAGCTTGTCCGATTTATTATAGAACAGAAATCGCAGATCGCGCCTATCTGCGATCTGCAATTCCTGTTCTTCTCTATATGCGCTCAATGGGGCCGGCAGCCGCAGCGCCGACCCCATTGAGAACATATGCTAGACAAATCATTCTCCTCTGCCACAGCTGTAACAGCTGTGGCAGAGAAGAATGATGTTTGCCCATTGAATTCAATGGAGCCAGCAATACAGCCGGCTCCATTGAAAGCAATGGGCTGCGGGCGATCTCAGGATGAATTTTCGGGAAGGGCTTAAAAATATAAGCTCTTCCCTGAAAATCATCCAAAACTGTGTAAAAAGTAAAAAAAAATATATACTCACCTTGTCCCGGCAGACGGAGCTCAGCCGCGGCCGGCAGTTCTCCTGAACTGCTGTGAGTAGTATTCAGCAGCCCGGGATTTAAAATCCCCGCCTGCTGAATGAGCTGCCTCTGATTGGTCACAGCCCTCACCAATCAGAGGCAGCTCTCACTCACCCATTCATGAATTCATGAATGTGTGAGTGAGTGCTGCCTCTGATTGGCTCAGTGCAGGGACCAATCAGGGGCAGCTCTCAGCTGAATGACAGCTGAGAGCTGCCCCTGATTGGTCCCTGCGCTGAGCCAATCAGAGGCAGCTCATTCAGCAGGCGGGGATTTTAAATCCCCGGCTGCTGAATACTACTCACAGCAGTTCAGGACAACTGCCGGCCGGCCGCGGCTGAACTCCGTCTGCCGGGACAAGGTGAGTATATATTTTTTTTTACTTTTTACACAGTTTTGGATGATTTTCAGGGAAGGGTTTATATTTTTAAGCCCTTCCCGAAAATTAATCCTGAGATCGCCCGCAGCCCATTGCTTTAAATGCAGCCGGCTGTATTGCCGGCTCCATTGAATTCAATGCGCTGGACAGCGCTGCACTGGTCCGGCCCATTTCTAATGAAACGCGGCTAGGAGCAGATTTTTTGGCCGATTTTTCAGCCCCGGTCATGGGATTTGCGGATGTGCATCCGTCATGCGATCCGCAAATCGCGGGAAAAAACGCCCGTGTGATCGAGGCCTGAAAATGTAAAATTTGTACTGCATGCAAAGCTCTACATAGATTCCTTTTTTGCAGTGGGTGGATAAGATTTGTTTAAATCTTATCCACTTAAATGCTTCTGTTGAAGCTGCAAATTTTCTGCACAGAAAATCAGCCACAGACCAGCCCTGTGACATTACTCTTAAAAGTGCTTTCTATGTATGTTTTTAGCTTAAAACAATATTCCAGACTGTTAATCTGGTTAGCATTAGAGATAAGCGAGCGTACTCGCTAAGGCAAACTACTTGAGCGAGTGGTGCCTTATGCGAGTACCTGCCCACTCGTCTCTAAAGATTCCGGCGGGGGGGTGGGGAGCGGCGGGGGAGAGCGGGGAGGAATCGGGGGGAGATCTCTCTCACTCTCCCCCCCCCCCCTCCTCCCTGCTCACTCCCACAACTCACAACTCTTCCCCGCCGGGACCTGAATCTTTAGAGACGAGCGGGCAGGTACTCGCATAAGGCACTACTCGCTCGAGTAGTTTGCCTTAGCGAGTATGCTCGTTCATCTCTAGTTAGCATCTGATTCAGAATTAATGGAATTTCTTTATAATTTTTCTTTGGGGACATAAATGTGCTCATATTTGTTCAAATGTGCAATTTTTTGTTTTTGGCCAGGTATTTACTATATTGGTTTACAGGAAACTGCAGACACTTACGCTATGTAGTTGAACTCTGCTTTCTCCAAAGTTCTTTGCTTTTGATAACAAACTAGAAGCGTGGATACTATAGTTATTCCCATTCTGTACGTCTTTCAACTGCTCTTGAATTACTTTTGTTTGCCTCCTAAACATAAAAGAGAAGGAAATGATGTAAGTTTTCATAAACACACATTATATACACACACACATACACTGTATATGTACATAGACATACACAGAAAGAGAGTATATGCAACATAACAGAATGTTACAACAAATACGTACCTCCTGCAGTATTGCTTGATACAAAACTAAACATTGCTACATTACAAGCATCTTGTGTCAGTACATCAAAAAACTAAAAGATTCCGTAATGGAATTTTTTTGGGCCACCTAACAGTATGAAGATGTGTGTAGAAAAAAGGACATAACTTGAGTTTTTAGTGCACTTATTTAGTAAATTTAGTGTGTTTAATTTATACAGTGTATAATATAACTAGCCACTCCATTAAATACATGACACCATTTTGATAAATTCGGTGCCCAATAAGACCCTGTATGACCAGTTGTATCTTTTTATAGGCAAACAACCAGACATCTTTCTGAAGGTATCTTATTTGCTATTCATTCTGTATCATAATTCAACTATTGCAACAACTAATAAATGAATTAGCTTATTATACAACACATGTGAAGAAGATGAAAAAGTAACCAAGTTTTATGCATCACTACTTCATGATCCACATTTGGTTCTTGGGTCCTTTAACCGTTACAGAAATATTTTTCTCTGTATCTGAAAGTATTTCCAAAGCAATGATTTTTTTTTCCACTAATGTATTTTCATGATGGCCTGCTGTATGTGTCATTTACAGTACAGTGATATAAGGTATATATCCATGAAAATTAACTTTCATTTATGTTTTATTTTGAGATGTCATTTTATTGTTTCTTTTTAAGTCTTTCATAGCGCAGTATAACTGACATGTTAAATCTATTCAACGTGACATTATGATTGTAGCAATTATCAAATATGTATATTTTTATGCTTTATAACTTTTATTGAACAAAAATAGTTTAAGAGATAAAATGGGTTATTCTTTTTAGCTATTTATTTATTCATTCATTCAACGTTTTTAGAAAACTTAATTAAACTTTTATGTTTACTGGACATTTGCTGGTAATTTTTATTTTCATGCTTGGTTCACATGGAGCGAAATTTACAGTAGCAGTAAAGTGGACGAGACTTTGAAAATCTCGTCCACATGCTGCAGAAATAACCTGCACAAAACGCAACAGAAAGTTCCTTGTGATGTGGAATTCAAATCCGTGACATGGCAACTGTATCACCGTCTTCACTACAGAACCTACCCGCTCTAAGGGTGGCTTCACACAAGCGTGTTTTTGCGTGCACGTAGGTGCGCACCCATGTACGTGCAAAAACAAGTGTGGATGCAGGATCGTGCATTGTCTTCAATGGAGCCGCGGCTGCTGCCGGTGGCTCCATTAAAAAAAAGATGGCCTGCCGGCACCCCTGCATTCTCTTTCAGGGAAGGGCTTTACATATAAGCCCTTCCCTGAAAAAGAAAAATTTAGTGTAAAAAAAAATATATATATATATACATACTTACCTGTCCGCCGCTGCCATGACCCCCGCAGGGATAAAGAACACATCTGCCGCATGCGGCAGATGTTTCCTTCATCCCTGATAGTTAAAAGAATCCCCTGCTGTTACATCTGCCACATCTGAGCACCTCAGCCAATCACATACAGCTCTTTTAGCAGCCGGGGATTTTCAATCCCCGCCTGCTGATAGATCAGCACCACAGTGCAGGGGACAGCAGGAGAAGATGCGGCTGTGCCCCGGCAGCTTAAGCAAGGTGAGTATCTATTTTTTTTTATTTTTACAGCACTTTTACTTGATTTTCAGGGAAGGGCTTATTTTTAAAGGCCTTCCCTGAAATCAATTACCGGCAGCAGAATCCTCTACCGCAGCTGTCACACATGTGTGACAGCTGCGGTACAGAATTGAAGAATTCCTCTGCTGCATCTGTCACAAATGTGGCAGATGTAGCAACAGGGAATTCTTTTAACTAGCAGGGATGAAGGAAACATCTGCCGCATGCGGCAAATGTGTTCTTCATCCTCGCGGGGGTCCTAGCAGCGGTGGACAGGTAAGTATATATTTTTATTTTTTTTACACTAAAATTTTTCTTTTTTAGGAAAGGACTTATATGTAAAGCCCTTCCCTGAAAAAGAATGCAGGGGTGCCGGCAGACCATTGTTTTCATTGGAGGCACTGGCAGCATCCGCGGCTCCATTGAAAACAATGACTGCATTCCCTATGGTGCATGCATGTCCTATCTTTGCAGGCACACGCATATAAAGCACGGACATGTGAACACACCATAGGGAATGCATTGTTGCAAATAAAAACGTGTTTTTGTGAGTGGGTATGCACGCACAAAAACACGCTTATGTGAAGCCACCCTAAATAAGAGGGTGCATTTTGCACAGGAATTCGCAATGAAACCCGCTTCAAAACCTGCACCAAATGCACCTGCGGCTGATCTGCGGTATGAAGAAAAACTATCTTGGCAGAAACTTGTCAAGTGTGGATAAACTGACACTTTTAACCATGGCAGAAGTCCCATTGAAAACCTTTGGATCTTTTAATGTAACTGTTTGAAAAAATAATCAAGACAGAGGTTTGAAAAGGATGGCAAGGGGTGAAGTGGTCAAGTCATAATAGACACAAGTCTACCAATAAGCCTTTAAGAAAATGACACTACCAGCAGTATACGTATATGCCTTGCTGGCTTTTAAGAAAATATATAACATAAATTGTTTAAAAATTGAAGCTTGATTTGTCCAGATAGACAAATTCCAAACCCTTTGATATATTTATATCTGTTTTATTTAAATATTTAGCCCATTAAAAAATTGGATTTTATAAGTCAAGAAGAAATCGGCAAACTGAGATCAAGACCTTGGCAAATTGATCCCTCCAGGAAAACAGTTAACAACTCTGCTATTAATTTTCACACTTTTCCTAATCAATTTGGAAATAATGGAAAGGGCATAAAGTATTATACATACTGGAAACCCTTTGAGTTGCTCTATATAATATACCAGAGCTACATTTCCTTTCTCAGATGTGTCATGGCTCTAGAAAGATTAATATCCAATTATTTTCCAAATCCTACTCCTCTTTTGTATTATGTGTGGAATACTGTACAACTTAAAGGGTTATTGTGCTTAGAAAAATAGGTTTTAACTGACAATAATCACATTTTTTAATATAAGTTTAGTTTTGTCTTCTTTTTACTTCTGATATTCTAGCTACTACTGTAATGTTACTACTCTTTACTGCTTGCTCTGAAGTTACTATGGTAAGATCCCCTATGCTTGGCTCACATATGCATTCACTGGCCCCGTCAATGGTTTATAGAGGTCTCTGCCACTGTAAAGGATGTATTCACATATAGCTAATTTGCAGTTTACAATACTTTGATGAGATGTAATGGATTGTTCAACCTTGTTTTGTTGCCCACAGAAAACATTCATATTGTGGATTACATATTCCCCACAGCAGTTTTAGAAGTCAAACTTAAGATCTGATCGCTTTTATGGGCAAAAATGCCAGTTGTTTTACTTGACAGTCTTAATAAATCTCCTACAATACTTACATTAATGCATCAGTTGGTCAAATGTCATTACTTCCTACTGAAGATTTCATGAAATACACTTTTAAAAAGTACAATACCCCTTTCATACAAATTGAGCACATTCAAGAAGAATATTTACATTCCAAGGTGGCTTAAATTTTACCCACAACTTTAACCAGTAGCTTGCTTTCTTTGGAAACATGGGACTATAATGAACCCCTTCTAACCAGAATGGGCTCTATTAACATACTTTTCAAAACCACTTTTTATTATATTTGCCAGGAAATGTACCCAATGTACATACCAAAGGCATCCTTGGTCCCATTCAGCCAATGTTGTCCAAAATAATGTCCTTTTGGTCTTTGTTTGGCAGCGATATGCCAGTGTATCTTTTTTTGCAATAAATCATACTATTCTGTGTCAAGATACACAGTAAAAAATTCATACCATCAGGCATCTATTTATTACAATGGAAGCCATTTAGCAACTAACCCAATATACGCTTATACAGTGGAATATGTTGCAGCATTTCATCAGTGGTATACATCGAGAGATCCTCATGATGTATACCTCCAATGTACAGTAAAATTTAAACTTGATATGCATTTGATGCATAAGTACTAGAGATGAGCGAACGTACTCGTCCGAGCTTGATACTCGTTCGAGTATTAGCGTGTTCGAGATGCTCGTTACTCGTGATGAGTACCACGCGATGTTCGAGTTACTTTCACTTTCATCTCTGAGACGTTAGTGCGCTCTTCTGGCCAATAGAAAGACAGGGAAGGCATTACAACTTCCCCCTGCGACGTTCAAGCCCTATACCACCCCCCTGCAGTGAGTGGCTGGCGAGATCAGGTGTCACCCGAGTATAAAAATCGGCCCCTCCCGCGGCTCGCCACAGATTTATTCTGACATAGAGGAGGGAAAGTGCTGTTGGTACCGGAGCTGCTATAGGGATAGTGTTAGGAGTATTTTAGGCTTCAAGAACCCCAACGGTCCTTCTTAGGGCCACATCTAACCGTGTGCAGTAGTGTGGAGGCTGCTTTTTGCAGTGTTGCACTTTTTTTTTTTTTTGGATATCGGCCATGCAGAGCATTGCGTCCTGCAGTAATTATACATACTCCAGGGCCAGTAGTGGTGGTGAGGCAGGGACAGAAGACATATATTTATTGAATATAGGCAGTGGGCCTTTCCAAAAACATTTGGAGAAAAAAATCTATTTGGGCTGCCTGTGACTGTCCTCAGTGTACTGGGTCTGTGCTGGGTGTAGTTGTCCTCCTAATTCATACGCAGCCAGCTAAGTGTTACAGCAGGCTTGCACAAAATTATTTCCTGGCTCTGTGTTGCCTCTTACATCACCGCTGTATTCCTGTCCACAGTGCAACAGTCTGCAGTTATTTTACATACTCCAGGGCCAGTAGTGGTGACGCAGGGACAGAAGACATATTTATTGAATATAGGCAGTGGGCCTTTCCAAAAACATTTGGGAAAAAAAATCTATTTGGGCTGCCTGTGACTGTCCTCAGTGTACTGGGTCTGTGCTGGGTGTAGTTGTCCTCCTAATTCATACGCAGCCAGCTAAGTGTTACAGCAGGCTTGCGCAAAATTATTTCCTGGCTTTGTGTTGCCTCTTACATCACCGCTGTATTCCTGTCCACAGTGCAACAGTCTGCAGTTATTTTACATACTCCAGGGCCAGTAGTGGTGATGCAGGGACAGAAGACATATTTATTGAATATAGGCAGTGGGCCTTTCCAAAAACATTTGGGAAAAAAAATCTATTTGGGCTGCCTGTGACTGTCCTCAGTGTACTGGGTCTGTGCTGGGTGTAGTTGTCCTCCTAATTCATAGGCAGCCAGCTAAGTGTTACAGCAGGCTTGCGCAAAATTATTTCCTGGCTCTGCTGTGCGTTCCGTAAGCGAAGTCAGCCTCCAACCACAGGCCAATAAGTGGCACATTTAATTACAGTGTTCTGTTTCTGCACTACTGGTAATACAGCATGCTGAGGGGTAGGGGTAGGCCTAGAGGACGTGGACGCGGGCGAGGATGCGGAGGCCCAAGTCAGGGTGTGGGCACAGGCCGAGCCAGTGCGGTGGCCAGGGGTAGAGGCAGGGCCAGACCGAATAATCCACCAACTGTTTCCCAAAGCGCAGAGGTCAAGGTGCTCAAAGGTCTGGCAGTTTTTCACAGAGACGCCTGACGACCGACGAACAGTGGTGTGCAACCTTTGTCGCGCCAAGATCAGCTGGGGAGCCACCACCACCAGCATGCGCAGGCATATGATGGTCAAGCACCCCACAAGGTGGGACGAAGGCCGTTCACCGCCTCCGGTTTGCACCACTGCCTCTCCCCCTGTTCCCCAACCTGCCACTGAGATCCAACCCCCCTCTGAGGACACAGGCACTACCGTCTCCTGGCCTGCACCCACACCCTCACCTCCGCTGTCCTCGGCCCCATCCACCAATGTCTCTCAGCGCAGTGTCCAGACGTCGCTAGCACCACTGTTTGAGCGCAAGCGCAAGTACGCCGCCACGCACACGCACGCTCAAGCGTTAAACGTGCACATTGCCAAATTGATCAGCCTGGAGATGCTGCCGTATAGGCTTGTGGAAACGGAGGCTTTCAAAAGCATGATGGCGGCGGCGGCCCCACGCTACTCGGTTCCCAGTTGCCACTACTTTTCCCGATGTGCCGTCCCAGCCCTGCACGACCACGTCTCCCACAACATTGTACGCGCCCTCACCAACGCGGTTACTGCCAAGGTCCACTTAACAACGGACACGTGGACAAGCACAGGCAGGCAGGGCCACTATATCTCCCTGACGGCACATTGGGTGAATTTAGTGGAGGCTGGGACAGAGTCAGAGCCTGGGACCGCTCACATCCTACCCACCCCCAGAATTGCGGGCCCCAGCTCGGTGCTGGTATCTGCGGCGGTGTATGCTACCTCCACTAAACCACCCTCCTCCTCCTCCTCCTCCTCCTCCAACGCAACCTCTGTCTCGCAATCAAGATGTGTCAGCAGCAGCAGCACGTCGCCAGCAGTCGGTGTCGCATGGCGTGGCAGCACAGCGGTGGGCAAGTGTCAGCAGGCCGTGCTGAAACTACTCAGCTTAGGAGAGAAGAGGCACGCGGCCCACGAACTGCTGCAGGGTCTGACAGAGCAGACAGACCGCTGGCTTGCGCCGCTGAGCCTCCAACCGGGCATGGTCGTGTGTGACAAAGGCCGTAACCTGGTGGAGGCTCTGCAGCTCAGCAGCCTCACGCACGTGCCATGCCTGGCCCATGTCTTTAATTTGGTGGTTTAGCGCTTTCTGAAAAGCTACCCACACTTGTCATACCTGCTCGGAAAGGTGCGCCGGCTCTGCGCACATTTCCGCAACTCCAAGACAGACGCTGCCACCCTGCGCACCCTGCAACATCGGTTTCATCTGCCAGTGCACCGACTGCTGTGCGACGTGCCCACACGCTGGAACTCTACGCTCCACATGTTGGCCAGGCTCTATGAGCAGCGTAGAGCTATAGTGGAATACCAACTCCAACATGGGCGGCGTAGTGGGAGTCAGCCTCCTCAGTTCTTTACAGAAGAGTGGGCCTGGTTGGCAGACATCTGCCAGGTCCTTGGAAACTTTGAGGAGTCTACCCAGATGGTGAGCGGGGATGCTGCAATCATTAGCGTCACCATTCCTCTGCTATGCCTCTTGAGAAGTTCCCTGCAAAGCATAAAAGCAGACGCTTTGCACTCGGAAACGGAGGCGTGGGAAGACAGTATGTCGCTGGATAGTCAGAGCACCCTCATGTCTATATCTCAGCGCGTTGAGGAGGAGGAGCATGAGGAGGTGGAGGAGCATGAGGAGGAGGGGGAAGAGACAGCTTGGCCCACTGCTGAGGGTACACATGCTGCTTGCCTGTCATCCTTTCAGCGTGTATGGCCGGAGGAGGAGGAGGAGGAGGAGGATCCTGGAAGTGATCTTCCTAGTGAAGACAGCCATGTGTTGTGTACAGGTACCCTGGCACACATGGCTGACTTCATGTTAGGATGCCTTTCTCGTGACCCTCGCGTTACACACATTCTGGCCACTACGGATTACTGGGTGTACACACTGCTCGACCCACGGTATAAGGAGAACCTTTCCACTCTCATTCCCGAAGAGGAAAGGGGTTCCAGAATGATGCTATACCACAGGGCGCTGGTAGACAAACTGAAGGTAAACTTCCCATCCGACAGCGCTAGTGGCAGAAGGCGCAGTTCCGAGGGCCAGGTAGCAGGGGAGGCACAGAGATCAGGCAGCATGTACAGCACAGGCAGGGGAACATTCTCCAAGGCCTTTGCCAGCTTTATGGCTCCCCAGCAAGACTGTGTCACCGCTCCCCAGTCCAGGCTGAGTTGGCGGGAGCACTGTAAAAGGATGGTGAGGGAGTACGTAGCCGATCGCACGACCGTCCTCGGTGACGCCTCTGCCCCCTACAACTACTGGGTGTCGAAGCTGGACACGTGGCCTGAACTCGCGCTGTATGCCCTGGAGGTGCTTGCTTGTCCTGCGGCTAGCGTCTTGTCAGAGAGGGTGTTTAGTGCGGCTGGGGGAATCGTCACGGATAAGCGTACTCGCCTGTCAACCGACAGTGCCGACAGGCTTACACTCATCAAGATGAACAAAGCCTGGATTTCCCCAGACCTCTCTTCTTCCCCAGCGGACAGCAGCGATACCTAAGCAATACGTAGGCTGCACCCGCGGATGGAAGCATCGTTCTCTATCACCATCAAAATCGGGAACATTTTTGCTGCATCAATCTGTGTATAATATTCCTCCTCCTCCTCCTGCTCCTCCTCCTGAAACCTCACATAATCACGCCGAACGGGCAATTTTCCTTAGGCCCACAAGGCTCAGTCATATAATTTTTGTAAACAATTTTTATACGTTTCAATGCTCATTAAAGCGTTGAAACTTGCACCTCAACCAATTTTTATTTTAACTGGGCTGCCTCCAGGCCTAGTTACCAATTAAGCCACATTAACCAAAGCGATTAATGGGTTTCACCTGCCCTCTTGGTTGGGCATGGGCAATTTTTCTGAGGTACATTAGTACTGTTGGTACACCAATTTTTGGGGGCCCTCGCCTACAGTGTAATCCAATTAATTTTTTGCCCACCTGCATTACAGCTGACGTTACATCAGCTGTGTTGGGCACTGCAATGGGATATATTTATGTACCGCCGGTGGGTTCCAGGGAGCCACCCATGCCGTGGGTCCACACGGAGTTGTAACTGCATGTGTCCACTTCTAAAGAACCCCAGTCTGACTGGGGCATGCAGTGTGGGCCGAAGCCCACCTGCATTAAACAGGACATTACCTCAGCTGTGATGGGCAATGCAATGGGATATATTTATGTACCGCCGGTGGCTTCCTGGCACCCACCCATGCTGTGGGTCCACACGGAGTTGTAACTGCATGTGTCCACTTCTAAAGAACCCCAGTCTGACTGGGGCATGCAGTGTGGGCCGAAGCCCACCTGCATTTAATCGGACGTTACCTCAGCTGTGATGGGCACTGCAATGGGATACATTAATGTACAGCCGGTTGGTTCCAGGGAGCCACCCATGCTGTGGGTGCACACGGAATTCCCATTGCGGAGTTGTACCTGCCTGTGACTATTTATAAAAAACCGCGGTCTGACTGGGGCATGCAGACACCTTGACAGAATGAATAGTGTGTGGCACATAGGTTCCCCATTGCTATGCCCACGTGTGCAGCTCCAGATGGCGGTGGCACAGGATTATATTTCTCATTGCTTCTGTACAGCATTGTGGGCTATCGCCCCACCCCTTTTAAAGAGGGTCGCTGCCTAGCCGTGCCAACCCTCTGCAGTGTGTGCCTGCAGTTCCTCTGGCAGACGCACTTATAAATGGACATGAGGGTGGTGTGGCATGAGTGCAGCTGAAGGCTGCGCAGGGACACTTTGGTGTGCGCTGTGGACACTGTGTCGTGCGGCGGTGGGGGGGGGGGGGGTTGGCAGCATGTAACCCAGGAGAAGTGGCAGCGGAGTGTCATGCAGGCAGTGATTGTGCTTTGTTGGAGGTAGTGTGGTGCTTAGCTAAGGTATGCATTGCTAATGAGGGCTTTTCAGAAGTAAAAATTGTTGGGAGGGGGGGCCACTCTTGCCACTATTGTGGCTTAATAGTGGGACCTGGGAACTTGAGATGCAGCCCAACATGTAGCCCCTCGCCTGTCCTATCCGTTGCTGTGTCGTTCCCATCACTTTCTTGAATTGCCCCGATTTTCACAAATGGAAACCTTAGCGAGCATCGGCGATATACAAAAATGCTCGAGTCGCCCATTGACTTCAATGGGGTTCGTTACTCGAAACGAACCCTCGAGCATTGCGATAATTTCGTCCCGAGTAACGAGCACCCGAGCATTTTGGTGCTCGCTCATCTCTAATAAGTACACATATTACATTACTCATGTAAATATAAATTAAGTAAACACATATAAACACCAAATCTGCTGCCCTTATGGAGAGCCTTTACCTGCCACACATGTTGCATCATACTGAATAAACACCCATTCTGGCTAACCCTGCTGTATCAGCATCAGTGTCTCTGTCAGTCTTCAGTGGGGTATGAGTGGCACATGCTGCACTAAAACCTAAAAGGACTGGCCCGCCTACAAGCACCCAGCAAAAAGAGCACTTGCCCCTTCCTATGTCAAGCCCTTGGATGGCATTCCCATTGAATATAGACACCGAGACCATAAAATCATGTGCCACAAAGCAAAAATAAGATAACACCCAATGGCTCTTAACAGATAAAAAGCAGGAGCTTTTGGGTTTTAATAGACTTTTTTGAGTTTAAAAAATATCAGCTGTATAAAAAATCTAGTACCTGCCATGTACAGTATAGAGGGGGCTTGGTTGCTGAGCTCATTCTAAACTTTCCCTGTGCATGCTAGGGGTTTGTCACATGAAAATAATGGATGCCATAGAGGTGATCCCTTGCTCAGGACTCTCCTTCGTGTACTTTTGGCTCCCATATAATCCTAACTTGAATTGACCAAGGTTAGAAAAGTCAAAGCCATGGCAATAAGCTGGCCTTAAATTAAAAATAAGGGTTATCTTCCCGGCACAAGGCAAGAAAAGGCATAAATGATGCACAGGTCTATTTCTACTAAACTTAATTTACATAGATAAAATCTTTTTTGAGATTTTGTTTCAGACATTGATTTCTATAGATGATTGTTATGTAAAGTGTTTCATTTG
Source organism: Eleutherodactylus coqui (assembly GCF_035609145.1). NCBI lineage: Eukaryota > Metazoa > Chordata > Amphibia > Anura > Eleutherodactylidae > Eleutherodactylus > Eleutherodactylus coqui. The sequence goes on along the minus strand of NC_089840.1, from coordinate 179,682,294 downwards.
TAAAATGCTCTGCACCAGCAGAGGTGAATGCTCTATTTTTAAGCCAGCACTGTGTATTATAGCACTGTTGTTTAAGCAATTCCCTATACATCTGTGCACAGATTAGACCCATGTTGCAGCTACACTTTAATTGTTTGCTGTAATACAACACTTCAATGCATACAGATAAATTGTACTCAGGAACTCTCAATGCGCTATAGACCAAAGCCAAATAATACATCTTACTTTGTCCTGCAGTAGAATGCGGCACAAATCAAACCCACGGATACAATGCCGAAGACGATACAGGAGATTGACAGGATCTGCTGTTGGTATACCTCTTCACTCTCTGCAAGGAAAAGCACATTCATTTTCAAAAAGGTGAATTGTTTTACAATAAGCACATCAGAGTGGTTTTATTTCCTGGAATACCATGAACACGTTACAATCTGAAGAAAAAAACGTAGTAATAGTCACTCATTTCCATATCTATGACTTGCGGAGCTGCAGTCCTGACTTTTTTAAAGCTTCTTTTGTTTGCCTTTTAGAATATATGTGCAATTGCATTCTTTGTATTCAAATCACTTTTGATATTGCATGAGCACGCTACAAGAATGAACAATAACTGTGAGTCACTCGAAAATGCATATGAATAAAAGCAGATAAATGGTCTACTATATAATGTAACATATTATGAAGATATACAACAGATATCAGTAAATATCTCATCCTACATCCCATATCATATTGTTTGTTCAATGTACACATTCTGTATGTGACCCTTAGTCTATCTGAGTGTTTGTGAAAAGCTTCTATCTTGCTAATGTACTATTTCATTATGTAAAAACACGCTTTTACAATAAATTGACCATGCTGGTAAATTGTCTGTATGTCTATTTTTTTTAATACTGCTTGTTAAATTTTTATAAAGAAATAAGTAAATAATGGTGGTTTTTACACCTGCGCCTGGGGTTCTGCTTTCTTGCTCCTTTCGCGGAGCAGGAAAAGGGAATCCCATGGCTGAATGGCTTTAAGTCATGATGGAGCCAAACAGTGACAAACGGACCGCACTGACGATAATGGGATCTGTTCGGTTTACACTCAGATGGCCGACTTTTAGATGGAAGAAAAAGCACTTTTTCTTCCTCTATTTTGAGCCAGATCTGTGGCAGAACCTACAACCAGCAGTTCCAACGCAAATGTGAAACCACCCTAAAAAGGATACAATCACATACATTCATATAGATATTATATCATATAGATGATACAATCATATAGATATTTTGTTACTAAACATTACATTATCTACAAAATAAGTTTATAAAAGGTATACATTAAGGGCATAATCACATGCAGCGGAAATGTTACGCACCCCCAACAGCAGAAAAACCTACGTCAAAATCTGCAGCCCCCTCGCAAAAGAAACAGATCCAAAACACACAATACCGGAGTGGACCCCAACTTGTAATCAACTGTACATTCACAGCCAACTCTGGCAGACACAGTGCCCCCACCTCACAACCCCCTAGGCCAACAACCCACTCTCCTCCAGCACCTGGTGGCCTCCAGTAAGAAATGTACTGCTGACCAGACAGTGAGGAAATGGCTTCAACCGACCAGCAGAGCCATTCCTGCAAGAGACCTCCAGGCTTCGGAAGTAAGCACTGACAGTGCTAAGAACCAGGAGGCGAGGGAAATGCTGCACCCACTAAACCAGCCATGGGCACGTACCTGACCTCAAGCCTATATATCTATACCAAAAGTGTATAACCTTTTATGGAGGTGGCATTATCAGATTGTACTACTCACAAGGGCTGCAATAAAGCTTAAAGGGGCATTTCCACCAAAAGACATTTATGCTTTTTAAGCACTTTTTCAACTCCCAACTATCTGGACAAACTAAAATAGTCAAGTATATAATAGTTCCCATAAGCTGCAAAAGCTATAATTGGGAAAGAAGTATGCACAGCCACTTCTCCACCGCTTCTTCTCCTTTTCCTTTTAGGAACTAAAGAATGCTCATGTCAAATTTCATGTTTGTACAACACCAGGAAATTAGAGAATTAGATTAGGTACCTGGTAGCCACTTTCTCCCCTCTCTACATTTAAAGTACTCAGCCGAGTGTGCTTGTATATGGAGCTGTTGGGAGACAGCTATCTAATGTGCATGGCCACCTTTAGTGCACGTATCCTTGTAAATTAATTATCACATATCTCATCCCCTGAACAATGAGCATTGTCCCTTAAAGCATCAAAACTTGTTACAAATAGGTCAGTTGATATCTTATGCTTGATAACGGGAATACACCCTTCAGCTACCTTTAGTGGAATAACCCAAAAAAAACTCAACCACAATTCAAATAGCTGGAATTCACCTGTTCACGCAATCATTTGCACAAGTGAGGGGTGTTCTTTTTGTGCACCTATTCATGCACGGAAAAAATTCTCATCTAACCGAGACCTGAAGGGGAAAAAAATCCTTCCTGACTACAGTCTGGCAATCGAAATAATCCCTGAATAACCAACCCTTCTGAAGTAATGAGTGATATAACATGTAATATTGTGATACTCAAAAAAGACATCCAGGCCCTACTTAAACTTATTTATCGAGTTCTCCATCCTCATGTCCTCAAGCAAAGAGTTCCATAGTCTCACTGTTTTTACAGTAGAGAACTTCCTTCTATGTTGGTATAGAAACCTTCTTTCCTCTAGAAGTAGAGAGCACCCATTGTTATAGTCACAGCCCTGGGTATAAATTGTGGGACCCTTGTATTGAACTCTGGTATATTTATATATGTATTACAGAATGGCCATTCACATGGATAGTAGATCTCTCTGGCATGCTCCACCTGCATTCAGTGATCGATTATTATCGTTCCTGTGTAAGCGAAGAGGAGTGATAATTGTTGGAACGGCTGTTGGATGCTCAAGCACCTGGCAGTTATCCTATGTAAAAGTACCTTAGGCTGCTCTCACACATTCCCCTTTTTACCACAATTAGTGAGGCATTTCAAACATTGTGCTAACCAGTGTAATCTTATGCATTAAAAATGTTAAAATTACTGAGCAGCATTTTACTGTCTGTGATGTGCATCTCTTCAAGGTGTGGATTGGATATATGTATATGTATGCTTTGTATTTAATGTGATGTTAGCAATAGTGCTTGTATTGACTAGACCAAGACCGCCAGCAGCGGTCGAAACATTCACAGCTTTTTGGACACAATAAAGGTATCCTTTTAGGATGTGAGTATCTCCTCTTTAATATTGGCACCCCCGGATGCTGCACCGTTTACAAAGACTGTGCTGGCCACATTACAACGCCTTCATTGATTTCAATGGGGCTTCAAAGACCTGCACTAGAAACACTGCGATTTTCGAGAGCTGTCTGCTCTATTTTCGCATGTTTGGGGTGAGTTAAAATTTCACAATGATGGGGTGCGCTAAAAAATACTGTCAAACATTGTCGGACATGGCGTTTAGTGAGTGCATGTGTGAGAGCAGCCTTAGGCTAGGTGACTGTTCAACTGACCTTTGCGCTTACTGATTGTTCTTTATTCTTTACTCCTTATTTCACTAAAGTGTCTTGCTTTATTTCCTTACATGATATTTAGTGAAGCCACTGGGTAACAGTGAGTTACATAGTATAGATAATGCATTTTTTCCTAACAAAATTCAATGTCTTCACTTGGAATATAATATTACAGCAGACTTTAAAATAGGCTTCAGCCATAACACAGATTAGAAGGATTAGGAAGCCTATGCTATTGCCGACTTGACATTGATAGAACTCTTGTTTACCAGGTTCACTAATCTGCTGTAGAGTCTATTTACTTATTTAATGTGCTCTAAATTATATTTGTATTGTTGAATTTACTTAATGTGCTGGACTACAGGAGAGCTCTCTAAGTACCTTGTGATACAGGGAGCAGCTGTCTATGATAAACCTGAAATCGTTGCACCATATGTTTTTTTAATGCACAATCAAATTTTCTTTGTTTTTGACTGTGTAGTTTGTCACTGAGAATAGTGATCAGGTGCAAATATCTAATTACACTCTGTAAAACACATTACAAAGAGAACAGTCCGGGCAGCTCGTCTCTCTCGGTACACCATGTGCTATTTGTCCTTCTAAACTTGCTGAAATGAAGTTTTAACTGACACACATACAGTACATATACAAGAGTAGAAATACCATAGAACTGAACCATACAGCTGCTATGGGGTCCCTGAGAAAAAGAAAAGTCCCATTATCTTGGCTACTGGGATATGGATGCCAGGTGTGTTCTAGGATCATAGAAATGATATGAAGGGAAAAACAAATTATCCGTGCTTATGGGTGACAGAATCTAAAACCTGGCCCATTGTGATTACTGCTCTAGGGAGCCCTGTATTCTATCCAAAGGCCTTTTTACAGGCAGCAATTATTGCTAAAGTGGCTGCACGACTGAATGAAAGGCAACTTTTTGGCATAAAATTACGCATACAGATAATGGCTTTTAATCATCTCCATTTCCTCATCAGCTAAAGTAAACTTAGTAGGAGTTGTTTGCTCTGGTCGGTGTGTGTTTATGTGAGGAATTATCTGGCCATGAGGATTTCATTGTCTTCTCCTGGCATGAATAAACAATTTATTCATTATGTGCGCAAGGCAAATGCAATGAGTACATTCAAGTCAGCAAGCCGCTTAAAAGACTGTACAAATTCAATTCAAATAGAATGTCTTTTGAGTGGTCAAATGATGGTTTTTATGCAGGCTAAAAACCAGTGATAAATGACAATTGAACGAATAGTGCACGACTGCCTCCGTTTACATGTAACGATTATCACTCACTTTCTTTTGTATGACTGAATTTTAAGCAATAATTTTTGCATGTAAAAGGTCCTCAAGCCATTCATTGCATGCACATACACATTCAAGCATACTCATGTATTAATCTCACTCTGTGTGCTTAACTATTTTTTCCAAAACTGGATAAGCTGTCTATTCCCAAAGCCATCAGAAAAACCTTATATTATTGAAAACTAATTTGGATGAACAATCAGCCATATTTAATTATATATTTGTGGCATGCTCATTGATCAAAATAAGAAACTGTGTCTTGTAAGTAGAAGGCTTCCTTCGCATATATCTTTTGGAAGATTTGTATATGGCGTATTAAAAATACAGTTTCACGCATTCTTTGAAAACGTGTTTTTGGTCACACATTTTCGACATGCACTTTTCCAGAATTTTTTTTTCCAGTGGAGAAGCTTATGGGAAAATACCTGAAAGAAAACAAATTAAAAATCCCAGATTTACCTAGAGTAAAAAATATGCCAAAAGTCAGTGTAAAACACCCAGAATTGTTTTAAATACACGCTGTTTGTAGAGCATTTCACATTTCCTATTGCCTTACAGGTAACATCTAGCTGCAGCGTCCCTCCCAGGAAAAATAAAATGGCAAAAAATACCAGGAAAGACACCAAACGCAGAGTTTTACATAAAATTTGCTATGTGTAAAGTGTAGGTGCGTCAAAACAATTGCATCTAAAAGAACCATTGGTTTCCTACAGCTTCTTTCAGATGAATGATTTTTTGACATGCCTTTGACATCTTTTGACGGCACAACGCCCATGGCTCCACAGTCTCCTATGGGAGCCAGCCAGCAAAGGGAGGAGGAGGGAGTTTAAACAATGCGGGGGATGAATAAAATCCCTGCAGCGATAAAGGGTGTCCCTGCAGGGACTCCCTTCATTGTTCTGGTGGCCAAGGGATTTCGGGGCTGCGGCGTCAATGCACTGCAAGACATCGCAGCCAGCCTGGTAAAATAGCTTGGTTGCAGCCATTCTTTGTTCACGCAATTAAACAATCCAACAGCCGCAATTTTTTAGCGTGGCTATTGGAGCATTAAACTGATGCCCATGTAAAAGAGGCCTAAGTAATACAATTAATTAATAAACATGAGCTTCATATCCTCATACAGTGATGCTTTGCTTATGCATACTACTGGTAGTTTTATAGCCTATAGCTTATTTAACTATTTATTAATTCATTGCTACGCAGTTTCAGCAACGCTCCATACACTTACAGTGCTGATGTGGCGTGGGAAGATTATCTTTTCTAATGAGATCAAAAGCCAGAATGTGGTTGATGTACAAATAATATTACTATACAGAGTTCATATAATATTGCAATATTTTGGCAAATAAATGACAGTAAGGGTGGACACCCACTGGCGATATTTTCTTTCTTGCGCTGCGAGAGCACGTGAAAACTCTCGCCTCGCAGCGCAAGAAAGACACTGAAATACAACCGGCATATCGCCAGTGTTTTTAATGGGGCCAGTGGCAGCAGCGCTAGCCCCATTGAAAACATAGGTAGAATACCACGGACTTCTGCCACAGCTGTCACAGCTGTGACAGCTGTGGCAAGAGTTTCCTTCATTCCCGAAGGGACCGCGGGGATGAAAGAATCCTCTGCCACAGCTGTCATAGCTGTCACAGCTGTGGCAGAAGGGCAGAATGATATCCCATTGCTTTCAATAGGATCGGCACTGCTGCCGATCCCATTGAAAGCAGTGCTTTATGCCAAGCCCCGCAGTATGATTATCGGGGAACGGCTTGAAATATAAGCCCTTCCATGAAAATCATCAATAAGTGGTAAAAAATTTTTTTTAAGAATTACTCACCTCTCCGCCGCTCAGACGCGTCCTCCGGCTGGCTCCCCGACACTGCTGTCCAGCACTTTCAGCAGGCGCGGATTTAAAAATCCCCGCCTCCTAAAAGGGCTGTGCTGATTGGCTGAGGGCTCAGCCAATAGCAGCTAGTGCTTAGCTATTGGCTGAGCGCTCAGCCAATTACGGTCCCCGGGAATGAAGGAAACTCCTGCCACAGCTGTCACAGCGGACATAACATTTTTTCCCATACAGAGAATCTGTAAATAAAATAACCATATAACACACAAATCATGCAGTCATACAAGATCCTTATATAAGTATCATGTAGTACCCAAGTATTACCACTAAAATCTGACAAAATTCTACTAATATAAAGTGAATGAATTAATTGTAACACCAAAGTGCTGTACGTTTCATCACATTAGAACACATTCACATATATACAAATGCACACACACATGTACTCTCCAACTATTCAAACCTAACAAAATCCAAAAATTCACATCAGTCATAACCATGATTCTAATAATTACCCTAAAACTGCTTCCTCAACTTATCTACCAATATTTATAGCATCAATGATTTTAAAAGTAGCTTGCATGGCCTTCACTTCTCATCTTATACAGCCTATCCACATCCCTTTAGATCAAAGGCATACATACCATAGTGGCAAACATGCTTGAGAAAGGGGTCATCCTTACCATGAAACGCATTGTATTTACTCTGTTGTTCTCCCCGTATATTGCCTACTTGCTATTTAATAAAGCATGAGAAACATTTCCATCTTTTGGCTCCTTTGCTTATTTATTAGGGGGGGCTCAAGGACATATGACCACCCTCCTAATTAAGTTATCTTGACTTTATTTCTTTTCACCATTCCCTTATGAGCACTGGATTTTTTACACTCCATGTGATCGTGGCAAACCATGCTACTGCTATACGGCCCTTGGGGAGAGAGGGCCCTAGCTATGATTGCACCACTGCTTTTGCTACTGGATAGCAAGAACATATGCAGAAACTCTATCCACAAATGAACCACAAGCAAGTAAGGACGTGGAGAATTGGCACAAGGATCATTATAAGGCCTAATGCACACAACTGTATATACTCCACTTGTTACGTCCGTTCGACGCACTGTTCACACACACTGAACACAGAACAGGACTGCACATACAGCACATGTCTGGCCACCTGCACAGGCATAACACACGTCAATGTTCACACTAACTTACCAGGTTACACATAGAACACAGGACAGGACTGCACATAGAGCACATGTCTGGCCACCTGCACAGGCATAGCACACGTCAATGTTCCCACTAACATACCAGGTTACACATAGAACACAGGACAGGACTGCACATAGAGAACATGTCTGGCCACCTGCACAGACATAACATACACATCACTGTTCATACCTACATACCAGGTTGTGCATACAACACATAACAGGAACACCACTCACAGCTGACTTGCATACAGATGGTCAACCATAGCTAGTCCAAGTATTCTCACACCAGGGGAATAGAAAGTCAGCCACCTTGCTGACATAGGGAACAGTGTCAGGCATCACTCATCTAACACAAACATAGGACATCAGACGTCTGGGGGCCACACCTGCCTAGGGATAGGTAGAAACCTATGGATTGCCTGCACCTCTACGGTCACCGTACCAAACACTACACAATGCACGCACCCCAGAACACAAGGAGGGCAGGGAGAGCAGGTGCCCAGACCGTCTTCAGGGGAGGAGAGAGGGACACTACAGACAACCATGAACCCCACCACCTCTGAGTGGGATTAATAGAGAAGAACTAAAATCTCTCTCAAGAGTTTGCTGGTATTTATCTGCTGCAGACCAGGCGGAATGGCTGGTGGAGAATACCACACCCAGCCAGATCAATTAACCCCTACCTGTGAAGGTGTGTACAAGGACCCCTGTAGAACCACAGGTCCCAGAAGCACAACATTAACACTGCTATTTAGTGGCATTAAAAAAATCACCCAAAAATCGCGATCATCTGAAGCAATGGATTCCAATGTATTCATTCACATGAAATACGCGTCAAGAAAAATAGCACATCGGCGACCGTTTGAGGTTGCCAATTGTATACGCCGCATGAAAAGATACGGCTAAGATATGCAGGAAGCTCAAATTGACTTCAATAGAAGCATAAAAAAAGGCAGGGGGAGGAAGCTTAGCTGCGTCCAATGCTGGGAAAAAAAGACAGCTGGCTCTATTTAAGCATTAGCAGTCATTAGAGTCAAGGATTTCTTGCTGCAGCGTATTTCTTTGCTGATATGCCACAGCTGACTGTGTGAACGGCAGAAAATACGGGGCTAGAACTCAGGACTTGTTACGACAATTCTTCATTCATATGAATTTACAGCGCATACAGTAGTGTGAAAGAGCCATAGGGGGTAAGAAATAGAAGAAAACACTGGCCACCATAATGGGGGGCCCATTTAAGTTTTTGCTACGGGGCCCCATCTCTTCTATGTACACCACTGTTTTAGACTGTACTTATATTGGTAGGATTCTGTGAGAACAGGACTTTGTGAAAATGTTCTCTTTCTATAATATTGTATTTAATTAGTAAAAGAAAAAGTTTCATTTCTATTTTTATTATTTTACTAATATCACATTTGCTAGCAAACATTTATAAAATACTACTTGGTTTATGCAAAATAAAAAGTAAATGAATACGTTTTGGACATTTTCATATTTAAACAATGTACTGTCTGTTACACATTAGTAACATAAAACGTTAAGACACATTCCTGAAATTAATATGTTAAACTTAACACAGACAAGAAACATCTACAAGTAATTATAGCAGAAAACAATTTTTAAACTTCTTCAGTAGTGATTAATATCTCGCTATGATCCCTGGACTACTTTAGATTTTGTGCCATCCTTAATCAGAGCTTCCAATCTAATTATCATTATAATCCTTAATTAGATGGTGTCAGTATATTAAATTTGAAAAAGCCCAGACAGAAAACAGCATTGTGGAGAAGCAACAGGATCAGCAGGGTGCCTGCTATTTTTTGTAGACCTCATTTATTGACAATTCATCAGTGTGATAATGTGATTTAATTATCAACCGTTCTAGCTCCACGTGATAATGCCATTCACGTCAAAAGATTATCTGCATCCCATCATACTTGTGTTATTAACAAAAGGATTTAATCCTCTTGTTTAACTTCAAGAAATCTTGTAAAAACCTGATCTATTACATAGTCAAGAAAAATGGACATACCTGTCAGAGGTTTGCATAATTAAATTTGCAGGTATCAATGTAATTTCCAAAATTCTTTGATCAAGGATTTAATTATATGCAGTGATGGCTGCAAGCTGTTCCATTGTCAGCACCCATCTATTCTTTTCCCAGTTCTTATGTTTAAACGCTTTTTAAATGTACCTTCAGTATATCTTTAGGGGACACATTAAGATGAAGTGACTTTACATATTAGCTTAAACACAGTGAGAATTTCAGGGTACTGTAATTGCTAGCTTTTGTGCTTGAGTTTTTGGTGGTCTGTGAATATTATTTTTAGTTACCTTGACTTAACGGGTATTTCAATGATTCAAAGTGAAGGTTCTATGCTTCATAAGGCGATAACATGTTATTTTATAATATAATATTATAACTTCTTTTACAAACCTGTAGTGATATGGCTTTACCTGTTGTCTCCCATTCTTAGTTCTCCATTGGTATCCAATGTTTACTACTGAAGATGAGCGAACGTGCTAGTTTAGGACAATTACTCGATCGAGCATAGCTTTTTTCGAGTAACTGCCTACTTTTCGCCCAATTAGGCAGTTAAAAAGCGATGCTCGATCAAGTAATTGCTCTAAACGAGCACGTTCGCTCATCTCTAGTTACGACCAGTAGGCTCCACTGTAGGGTGGCCCAAAAAACTCAACTTTCAACTATGAAGCAAGACACCCTCTATTTTTTTACCTTCCAAGAAACCTTTAGGCCGGCTGCACACGACCGGGTCGGATTCTGGATACGGGATCCCGCACCATAATCTGACCTTGTGCCCGGCTGGTGACCCCATGTACCTGTCATTTTCTGTGCAGTACAGATTTATTTCTTTTAAACCCCTGCTTTTCCTGCAATGTCAACTGTGGAATACTGGCAACAAGCGTAAACGGGAAATTTTGAATATTTCATCCAGACACCAGAATACCCCTTTAAATATTCCTAAAATTATGATTACATATGTATTGTGTTATGTCATATTGGAGAAGGTGACATTTCTCTGTATAATGATACATGTTATCTCATGAAAGCAACCTGTATGCGTCTTTATGCTTGGCTGATCATGACTAAAACTCGCATGAATGAAGAATAGCTGTGATCAAGTCCCAATCTTAATTAGCGGTTGTTTGTCCATTCATATGGATGGCTGCGGCGTATCGGCAAAAAGATACTATGCAGCGCAGAAATCCCTCAGTCGTCAGAAATCCTTAGAATGATTATTAATGCTTTAATAGAGCCAGCTGTCTTCTTTTCTCAGCAATGGATGCAGCTAAACTTCCTCCCCCTCCCTTTTTTTTAGGTCCCATAGGAGTCTATGGGAGCTTCTTGCTATCTTGTCATAGGGAAAGACCTATCTTTTTACACGCCGTATGAAATTGGACGCCATTTTTGAATGTTAATGTCCTATTATTTCCGGTGCAATTTTGTTTACAAAAATCGCTTAACTGAATGAATACATTGGAATCCAATGCGTCAGATGGTCACATTTTTTTTACGGTCATGTGAATGAGCCCTAAAAGACATTAGCACTGGAAATTAGCTGATCTTGGAACTTCTGGGGATCAGCTGTTCCTACCAGGGAAACATCGTGAAGCCATATACTGTATTTAAACTAATTGGCAACAATACAATAGATGAGTTGTTAACACTAGGGATGAGCGAGTATACTCGCTAAGGCACTACTCGCTCGAGTAATGTGCCTTAGCCGAGTATCTCCCTGCTCGTCCCTAAAAATTCGGGGGCCTCTGCAGCTGACAGGTGAGTTGCGGCGGGGAGCAGGGGAGAGCGGGTGGGAGAGAGGGAGAGAGAGATCTCCCCTCCGTTCCTCCCTGCTCTCCCCCGCAGCTCCCCGCCCCGCGGCGGCACTCGAATCTTTCGGGACGAGCTGGGAGATACTCGGCTAAGGCACATTACTCGAGCGAGTAGTGCCTTAGCGAGTATACTCGCTCATCCCTAGTTAACACCTCTCTCTTCCAGGTTAGAGAAGGATCCCACGCAAGGAACAATCAGTAGACCTTCTCTACAATGCTCCTAACAGGGCACGCAATCAAGGTTCTTCTTATGAGTAAAGGATCTTTAACCAGTTGAAACCCTTATATGTATGGGTGAGCACCTGTACAAAGAAAATTTCCACAGCAGAATCAGCCTTTGAAGGATTTTGGGAGCTGCACTTGCAGCAATTAAAGGGGTTGTCCCACGGCGAAATCCAATTTATTTTTTTTTAACTTACCCCCGCATTTTGCCCCATTAAAATCAATTCCGTTAGTTATTTTTTTTAAAAAATCACTTACCTGCATCCCCGTTCGCACAGCATCTTCTTTTCTTCTTTTAAAGATGGCCGCCGGTCCTTTCCCAATGATGCACCGCGGTTTTCTCCCATGGTGCACCGCGGGTCTTCTCCCATGGTGCACCATGGATTGTCTTCTCCTTCCTTGCGTTCCACTGCCGATATAGCCACCTAATTGGCTGATCGGCACCACGTGACGGGGCGGAGCTACGATGATCACGTGCAGACCAGCTCTCTGGCGCGAGCACACAGCAGAAGACCGGACTGCGCAAGCACATCTCAAGAAGCAAGAAGACACTGAAATTAGACGGCTCCATGGAGACGGGGACGCCAGCAACGGAGTGGGTAAGTGAATAACTTCTGTATGGCTCATATTTAATGCACGATGTACATTACAAAGTGCATTAATATGGCCATACAGAAGTGTATAACCCCACTTGCTTTCGCGGGACAACCCCTTTAACTCATCACCATGGTGGCTCCAAAATGAAAGGTTTGGTTTCTGATGTTGTACACTTGTTTTGAGAATTATGTAGAGCTTTTGATAAAAGAAAAGCCCAACACGGCTTGTTGGCCTTTTTTTGGATGAGGTGCAAAATTGTGCTGTCTACGGCAATCTTCATTGGATCAATGCATATAGCTTCTTTTTGTACTGTTACTTAAGTTAAACATAGACTAAAATTGTTTTGTGAATATATTTCTGCTAAAACTATAAATTCAAACGTTTTCCCATTTATTTTAGCTAACTAAACAGAGCCTGCACATGATTTCTTTATTAATCATGTACCCATAATGCAGCACACAATATATTCAGCCATTGACCCAGTTTAACTAAATCTACATAGAGTAGAAAAGTACAACCACTTGACTCTTCAATGATATTTTATGAGAGTCTCCAAATCCATTTTGTCAGTATAGCCATTTGTGAGAGAGACTACACTACACTGCACAAGTTCAGCAGCAGAAAATGATTTGCAGTTGACTACTAGCAACATATTTATGATATACTCTCCCTTTGCTTATCTCTCTGAATTTTTTATGTATGTGGAAGCTACTATAATTTCTCCTGTGGGCAGATATTGCCTTGGATATTTTAAAATAGGATTTTCAGTCTGACTTTAATAATGTTTGCCCAGGGCTCAGGTTAAACAATTTGATGTGTTGCATCGTAAAATGAAAAGCGTAGCTTTCATCACTGAAATTAACGCTTATCCGCCAATGTGAAATTACCTGCTTTTATATTAACAAATGGATGTTAATTCTAAGCAATTATTCATATTAAGCACTCTGTCTTCAGTTTGGTATCTTTTTTCAGTATATTTTTGCTTTAGAAAAACCTGTTAATTTCATTTTTTTAATAGCACAACAAACAAAAATTCATTGTATGCCGTGTGTTTATTTCAGTATAGACCTTAAAAAAATGCTGTGTGAAACAATCCCTAAGGGGTATTTATTAGAGATGAGCGAGCACCAAAATGCTCGAGTGCTCATTACTCGAGTCGAACTTTCAGTGATGCTCGAGAGTTCATTTCGAGTAACGAACCCCATTGAAGTCAATGGGTGACTCGAGCATTTTTGTATATGACTGGGGCTCAGCTTAGGTTTTAATTTGTGAAAATCTTAGCAAATCACCAAAGTCATGTAAAAAACACAGAAATGGATAGGGCAGGCGAGGAGCAACATGCAGGGCTGCATTTCGGGCTCCGAGGTCTCACTATTAAGCCACAATAGTGGCAAGAGTGGGCCCCACTGTCAGCATAAAGATCGTTCTCCTCTGCCACAGCTGTAACAGCTGTGGCAGAGAAGAACGATGTTTGCCCATTGAATTCAATGGAGCCGGCAATACAGCCAGCTCCATTGAAAGCAATGGGCTGCCAGCGAGCTTGGGATGAATTTTCGGGAAGGGCTTAAAAATGTAAGGCCTTACCTGAAAATCATCCTAAAATGTGTAAAAATAAAAAAAAAATAATGTCAGCATTAAGATCGTTCTCCTCTGCCACAGCTGTAACAGCTGTGGCAGAGAAGAACGATGTTAGCCCATTGAATTCAATGGAGCCAGCAATACAGCCGGCTCCATTTAAAGCAATGGGCTGCCGGCGAGCGCGGGATGAGTTTTCGGGAAGGGCTTAAAAATATAAGCCCTTACCTGAAAAAGAAAGATTTTAGTGTAAAAAAGAATAAAAATGCAGGCATTCTCTTCAATGGAGCCGCTGCTGCTGCCGGCGACTCCATTGAAGACAATGGTCCGCTGGCACACCTGAATTCTTTTTCAGGGAAGGGCTTTACATATAAGCCATTCCCTGGAAATGAATTAAAAGTGATTTAAAAAAACAAAAAAAATAGATACTCACCTCCCTTCAGCTGCCATGTCTTCTCCTGCTGTCCCCTGCACTGTGGTGCTGAACTGCTGTCATTCAGCTGAGAGCTGCGCTGAGCCAATCAGAGGCAGCATTCACTCACCCATTCATGAATTCATGAATGGGTGTGAGTGAGATCTGCCTCTGATTGGTCACAGCCTGACCAATCAGAGGCAGATCTCACTCACACCCATTCAGGAATTCATGAATGGGTGTGAGTGAGATCTGCCTCTGATTGGTCACAGCCTGACCAATCAGAGGCAGATCTCACTCACACCCATTCAGGAATTCATGAATGGGTGTGAGTGAGATCTGCCTCTGATTGGTCACAGCCTGACCAATCAGAGGCAGCTCATTCAGCAGGTGGGGATTTTAAATCCCCGGCTGCTGAATACTACAGAGAGCAGTTCAGGAGAACTGCCAGCTGGCCGCAGCTGAACTCCGTCTGCCGGGAGCAGGTGAGTATATATATATTTTTTTATTTTTACACATTTCTGAATGAATTGCAGGGAAGGGCTTATATATTTAAGCCCTTCCCGAAAATTCATTGTGCGATCGCTGGCAGCCCATTGCTTTCAATGGAGCCGGCTGTATTGCCGGCTCCATTGAATTCAATGGTCAGTGCTCGTTTAATCGAGACGAGTACCGTGTGGTGCTCGTCTCGAGTAACGAGCATCTCGAGCACCCTAATACTCGAACGAGCATCAAGCTCGGACGAGTATGCTCGCTCTTCTCTAGTATTAATATCTGATATCCTGAGCAGTGCAGTGAACAGTTATGGGTATTATATCCTTCAACAAAAAGTTGAAAAAAATAATCATTAACAATAATTGAAGCTTCATAAGTACTGTGCTTAAGGTTGCCATATACATTAAATAAATGTAAGCTAAAATTACCAATCTTTTCAGGAATGGTCAATAGTCTACACGGGTTGTACTACCCGTATACACCACTCTAATGGACAGGATCGGAGATTATTTTGAACTAAGCCATTTAACCTCTTAGATACTGTGGTCAGTGCTAACAGTGGCATCAGAGTAGTTAGACAAAGGAATGAGGGCTCCCACTGTCGCTCCATCAGTGACCCCATGATGCACTCTTTTGGCAGCTGGGGACCTAAAGAAGCCTAGAGGGTTGCTGTGGGTGAATGCTTATTAGGCCCTAGCAGTGTGAAGGATCAAGGTGTGGCTTGTATAAATTAATTCCTTTTTATCCAGTTGTGGTGATTATCACAATTACATTTGTACTTGTTTAGCTGTAATTGCACACATGTAGTATATCAGTTTAATATGTAGTTACCTGCAAACTTAACTGGAGCAACCAGTGTCAGGTAGATGCTGCCAAGGCAGATAAGATCATGTGGTGCATCAAATGAGATCTAGGGGTGCATGATGGGAGCATCGTTCTTCCTCTTTACAAGTCACATAGAATATTGTATACAGTTTTTGGGCACTAGTACGCAAGAAGGACATATAAGAGCTTCATTAAGTTAAAAGATGGGCAACTAAAGTAATAAATGGAATAGGCGGACTTCAATACCCAGAGTGGTAATCAAAATTGGGGTTATTGTGTCTAGAAAAAAATATAACTGAAGGTCCACCTAATAACTTTGCATAATGTATCAGGGGTCAATACAGAGGTCTACTTATACTAAAGACTGTTTCTGTAACAAGGTGGTGCTCTCTTCGTCTAGAGGAAAGAAGGTTTCTACACTAACATAGAAGGGGGTTCTTTACTGTAAGGGCAGGAGACTATGGAACTCTCTGCCTGAGGACGTGGTGATGGAGAACTCACTTAAAGAGTATAAGAGGGGCCTGGATGCCTTTCTTGAGTGCTACAATATTACATGTTATAATCATAGATTAGATCAGAAGGGTCAGTGATCCAGGGATTATTCCGATTGCCATATTGGAGTCGAGAAGGAACTTTTTTCCTTAGGGCTCAGTCAGACGAGCGGATAGAAGCACGTTTTTCTGTGCGGAAAAAAAAAACATACCGCATGCGCGGGTGAAAATCCGCACCTACCAAAGATAGAACATATGGGTGGCCATGGACGTGGTCATGCGGACTTTTTCCCGCACATGCATTGCATTTTTTTCCGCACGGAATCTCCATTCGTCAGACCGAGCCCTTAAATGGAGAAAATTAAATTCTACCTTATTGGTTTTTTTTTTTCTACTTCCCCTGGATAAAAATTGGGGGGGGGGGGGGGGGGATAGTAATAATCTGAACTGAATGGACATATGTCTTTTTTTCCGAGGAATTTTGTTTTCCCTAAAAAGAAAAAAATGTACTTCTACTTAATTGGGGTTTTTTTTTGCCTTCCTCTGGGCCAACAGGATACAGGGCTGAAGTGGATGAACATATGTCTTTTTTCAGTCTTACATACTATGTTAGATTAGTTGCAATGTATGCTGCCTAAAATATGTGAACAGCATCACAAAAACATTAAAAAGGTGGATTGGAGAACAAATTTCTGATATAGACAGTCATGGTATTAGTGTATCTTGACGCCACCAATAACAAGTGGAGTCAAGATTGACAGGGGGTTGACGCCCCCTGTAGCTGATTGGCTGAAAATGTGGGTTTGCCTCAGGTCCTGGCAGCCCATAACGCTGATGCTGCTGCTGGAATGCAGAGTTCTATTCGCACCTCCGTGCGCTCCTGGCCCAAACATCTTTCCACGGCTTAAGGAATCTCCATAGCCTGCCACCGTCAGCTCGCCCTGCACCTCCGTAGGCTCCCAGCCCATGCTCCAGCCGTGCGTCGCTGGCTCCCGGCGACCGCTGCAGGCGGCCATTCTGGCAGCTTAAAATGCATTCCCCGACGGGTCGCGCTCCATTGCCTGCCGGCGGCCGCTACAGTCGGGCTTTCTGCTACCTCTAACCCCTTCTCCCACAGGCGCGGTCTACTGCCCCCTGGTGGCCGCTGCAGGCAGCCATTGCGGATACTGAAACTCCTTCCCCGACAGGCGTGCACAATCCACCCACCCACATCTTGGTTGAAGCGCACAGCGGGGTCGGGATGATGAAGGGCACAGGGGGGTTAAGCGGCTTGGTCGGCCACGCTGCTGAAGGGGCCCCACCCCCACCTCCACAGCTGTATTCTGGGTGGCCAGCAGGCAGGACAGCGCGCCAGCTGTGCTTTTGCACGATGGACCGCTCGATGCATTTTCCTGAACATTGTAGTGACCTTCCAGGACCTAGTGTGCGATCTGCCATTTCTGTTCTCTTCTCTATATGCGCTCAATGGGGCCGGCGGCAGCAGCGCCGACCCCATTGAGAACATATAGAAGACAAATCATTCTTCTCTGCCACAGCTGTAACAGCTGTGGCAGAGAAGAACGATGTTTGCCCATTGAATTCAATGGAGCCAGCAATACAGTAGGTTCCACTGAAAGCAATGGGCTGCCGGCGTGTGCGGGATGAATTGTCGGGAAGGGCTTAAATATATAAGCCCTTCCCTGCAATTCATCCAGAAATGTGTTACAATAAAAATATATACCGGCGTATAAGGCGACGGGGCGTATAAGACGACCCCCCAACTGTCACCTTATACGCCGGCAATACAGTGGAGCAAAGAATAAAAATCATTACTCACTTCTTCTGACGTTCTGCGGCGCTCCTGCAGGCTGTCGCTCCCTCCTGGTCCACGGCAGAGCATTGCTTTCTGGACGCAGGGCTTGAAATCCCCGCCTCCAGAAACACAGCCAATCACAGCCATTCAATGCCATCATTGTCATTGGCTGTGATTGGCTGAAGGCACGTGTGTTTCTGGAGGCGGGGATTTAAAGCCCTTCGTAGAGAAAGCAATCCTCTGCCGGGAACCAGGAGGGAGCGACAGCCTGCAGCAGCGGCGCAGAACACCAGAAGAAGTGAGTAATGATTTTTATTCTTTGCTCCACTGTATTGCCGGCGTATAAGGTGACAGTTGGGGGGTCGCCTTATACGCCGGTATATATTTTTATTGTAACACATTTCTGGATGAATTGCAGGGAAGGGCTTATATATTTAAGCCCTTCCCGACAATTCATCCCGCGCACGCCGGCAGCCCATTGCTTTCAGTGTAACCTGCTGTATTGCTGGCTCCATTGAATTCAATGGGCAAACATCGTTCTTCTCTGCCACAGCTGTTACAGCTGTGGCAGAGAAGAATGATTTGTCTTCTATATGTTCTCAATGGGGTCGGCGCTGCTGCCGCCGGCCCCATTGAGCGAATATAGAGAAGAGAACAGAAATCGCAGATCGCACATAGGTGCGATCTGCGATTTCTATGGCCTAAGAAGGACCGTTGGGGTTCTTGAAACTTAAAATACTCCTAACACTCTCCCTATAGCAGCTCCACCAAGATACCACTTTCCCTGAACTAATGTCAGAATGCATCTGTGGCGAGCCGCGGGAGGGGCAGATTTTAATACTCGGGTGACACCTAATCTCGCCAGCCACTCACTGCAGGGGGGTGGTATAGGGCTTGAACATTGCAGGGGGAAGTTGTAATGCCTTCCCTGTCTTTCTATTGGCCAGAAAAGCGCGCAAATTTCTCAGGGAAGAAAATGAAAGTAACCCGAACACCGCGTGGTGCTCGTTACGAGTAACGAGCATCTCGAACACCCTAATACTCGAACGAGTATCAAGCTCGGACGAGTATGCTCGCTCATCTTTAATCAGCACACATTCCTACTGTAGGGGTAACTACAACAGTCCGCTAAATATTAACTGTATAGCAGTACTATTTAGACTTTATATATCAGTATTATTGCATTGTTATATGTAGGGATCTGTAAGTTGGTATCATTTGCACATTGTACAGAGCAAACAAAAGTTTGTAGTATACTATTCCATTACAAACACTTAGTATTAGAATGGCTGAAATGTGTAAACAATGTAGAGCACTATGTGGAGCTGCATTAACAGAATAGCACACGACCCTTTTGCTTGGCAGTTGCTACATCTATACGATTACAATGTATGGCACGGGCACTTATGCTCCTCTTACACATAACAAGAAGTTCCCAATTCTTGTTTGCGCAAGCGAACAAACTGGTGATGTCATCAGGCTCGTTCGCACTCCTGCAGCCTGTTTAGACTGTCTGATTATCGCTGAGAATCGCACAGTTTTCATTTACTTCTCTTTCTGCATTTCAAGTGATTTTATATCAACTGAAACTAAACAATGAATATGAACCGCATGATTCTCATTCGGCATTCAGTCGTTGGCTCATGTTTAAACTTAACAACTATGGTTCACTTTTTTCATTTGAATGATTTTCTGACCAATAATCATGTTTTTTCTAAATGCAGCATTAGACACTTTACAAAGTATTATTATTGAGCACCATAGTTTATAACGATGTTAGGATCTGTATACTGTGGTTATTTGTCATTTGTTTTTGGAACAACAAAAGAAGATAACAACTGGCATACAGTATACTTTAGATTGTAACATTTTAATAGGTACATCATAATCTATTTATTAAGACCAATGAGAGATAAAAAAAATCTTGTTATTTGTATAGCCCGACTTATTCCACAGCGCTTTCAAGTAATTTATTTATTACCCACCACTAAGCTGAATACTGATTTTACCAACCTCGGAAGGATGGAAGGCTGAGTAGACCTTGAGCCAGCTACCTGAACCATACTGGGATTGAACTTGCAACCTTCAAGTTGTAAGCGAGAGTTTAGGACTGCAATTCATGAATTCATGAATGCGTGAGTGAGATTGGTGAGGGCTGTGACCAATCAGAGGCAGCTCATTCAGCAGGCGGGGATTTTAAATCCCCGGCTGCTGAATACTACTCATAGCAGTTCAGGAGAACTGCCGGCCGGCCGCGGCTGAACTCCGTCTGCCGGGACAAGGTGAGTATAATTTTTTTTTTACTTTTTACACATTTCTGGATGAATTTCAGGGAAGGGCTTATATTTTTAAGCCCTTCCCGAAAATTCATCCCGCGCTCGCCGGCAGCCCATTGCTTTCAATGAATTCAATGGGCAAACATCATTCTTCTCTGCCACAGCTGTTACAGCTGTGGCAGAGGAGAATGATTTGTCTACTATATGTTCTCTATGGGGTTGGCGCTGCTGCCACCGGCCCCATTGAGCGCATATAGAGAAGAGAACAGGAATCGCAGATCGCAGATAGGTGGGATCTGCGATTTCTGTTTTATAATTTATCGGACGAGCGCATAAAAAGCACTCATGTGTCCGATACCATTGCAAAGCAGATCGCATGCGCAGATCGCACGGAAAATCACCCGTGTGACCGAGGCCTTATACGGCTGACGATTAGTGGACAAGCAGCACCTTAACTTGCCTCTACACTAAAGATCAATTTCCCCTATCCAGAGTCTCAGTAGAAGTTGCTCCATTCCATCACCTCTCTTGATTGTAGACTGGGCGTCAAATAATAATCATTTAACCTTTAAGTAATTGTGTTCAGAAATTTTTTGGCAAAGTTTTAAGGAGATATACAGAGGCTCAAACCCAGAGACATCTATTATTGATCAATATTACTATCTGGACCAATTTCTAGTTTTTATGAAGGTCATTTGCTGACTTTTCTTGGGGCAAAAGTGAGGGAAATTTATACTATGTCCAAAGTAACCAAACACCAATGGTCAAGTAAATAACTCACAACACAAATCAACATGGATTACAATGAATATTTGAAAATATGCTCTGATATGTATGTTATTTTATACCTTGAAATATGCCAATAAATATAACAATACACTAGTAATACAATCAGAGAATTTATGAATGTCCGCGAATCCTCACTGTGCTGTTAATGACTCATTCATCACTTGTGTTCCTTTTACATGGGCCGACAGTCAGGTAAATGACCACACAAGTGCTGATGTCACCGCTAAGGTCGTTAGTGCTCAGGAAGAGCGTTTACACTGACAGACTTCACCGCTGGTTCACGGGCTTACTGATCAGCACTTCACCTTCTATGTAAAGTGGGGAGCGTTTACACTGAATGATAAGCCCGCGATCCAGACAGATTCACAGGAGCGTATGTATATTTGCATTTGCATAATCGTAGCATTTTTGCAGAATGAACAATGCATTTTTGGGCATGCATCAGCGTATTTTACTGTACTTTTTTCACGCACAAAGTATGCGCATTTGCATGTGGCAAAAAAATATACAACGATTGAAATAGCTAGTTAGTCTCAGTTACTAATGTGTTTTTTTTCCTGCACAATTACACAGTGTTTCACGCATTTCCTAGCATATGTTGTACCTATTTGTGCATCCACATTGACTTCTATGGGGACTTTTGGGGGGCTTTACTGTACTTTTTGCACTGCCAGGACCACACACATTGCGTGGTCCCAGCAGTGCCATGTTTCAGTAGGCGGGTGAGTCTACTTAGTCCCAAGTGTTTTCAATTTTCCGGACAAAATTGCGCATTTCAGGTGCGCAGTTTCATGCAGATGGGGGTCTTTGGTGCGCAATTACAAATGTGCACCCCGTCTGGATTAAATTGCATGTATAAATGCACAATTTTGTGGTGTTAATTGCTAACATAGGGGACTAATAAGGCTGCTGAATGTAGTGCAGAAAGATACAGTAAAATGTGCAGATCATGTCATCCTCTCACAAGTGTATCTACGCATGCAGTTGTGTGCAGGAGCTCCTACTTAACCATTTTGGAGCCAATTTCATGAACCTTTTGATTTTTAGAAAAGAATTTGGAGAGCGTTTATCCCTAAGGGTGGGTTCACACGAGCGTGTTTTTGTGCGTACTTAGGTGCATACATACGTGCGCACCTAGGTATGAGCAAAAACACGCGTGAACACAGCTGTGTGCTTGTTGTCAATGGAGCCACAGCTGCTGCCCGTGGCTCCATTGAAAACAATGCTCTGCTGGCACCACTGCATTCTTTTTCAGTGAAGGGCTTTACATATAAGCCCTTCCCTGAAACATAAACATTTTAGTGTAAAAAAAAAAACAAAAAACTTACCTCTCCGCCGCTGCCGTGACCCCCGCGGGCATGAAGAACACATCTGCTGCATAAAAGAATTCCCTGCTGCTACATCTGCCTCATCTGTGGCAGATGTAGCAGAGGAATTCTTCAATTCTCAACCACAGCTTTCCTATCACACATGACAGCTGCGGTAGAGAATCCTGCTGCCGGCATCCAATGGCTTTTCAGGGAAGGGCTTCATAAGCAGATGTGGCATATTTATCAGCCTGGAATTCTTTTAACTAGCGAGGGTGAAGGAAACATCTGCCGGCTTATATGTAAAACCCTTCCCTGCAGGGGTGCCGGCAGACTATTGCTTTTAATGGAGCTGCCGGCAGCAGCCGCGGCTCCGTTAAAAACAATGCGTGCATTCCCAATGGTTAATGCATGTCCTATCTTTGCAGGCGCGCACCTGCAAAGTACGGACATGTGCACACACCATGCATTGTTGTAAATACAAGCGTGTTTTTGTGCGTGTGTATGCACGCTCAGAAACACGCCCGTGTGACCCCACCCTAATGGGTAACAATAATGCACACATCAGAAACCAATGCGGATTTTGCAGTGCAGTTTCTGTCTCTAAATACAGTGGCAGAAATCCACTACTAAGCTGCATATATTGCTGCAGATCCACGCTCCGATTCAGCCCCGTGAATGGGCAAAATTAGTGGGAGGAATTTCCAATACGATTCCAGTTAAAGATATGTCACTTTTTAATGTGGATCTGCACGGAATCACACACGAAATTCTGCGCACAGATTTTGCCCATTCACAGGGTAAATCCAAGTGTGGAGGCACAGCAAAATATGCAACAGAAAAGCATGACTTAGCTATGCATTTCTGCCATAGTTTGTAAAGGCGGAATCTGCTCAGATAAATCCCATTTGGATTCCACCACGTGCACATAACCTTACAGTCAATTGTTTTGTGTTAAATAGATTTAATCGATAGAGAAGTTTAACCCTTTCCAATCCATTTATTTTTTCTCACCCATTCTCCGCAGCTCCAAATAAATTGGAGCTGGGAGAATGGGTGAGAAAAAATACATTTTCCCTGCACCCTCCTGATCTGACAGAGTTCAGGAGGGTGCAGGGAGGGACCTGCTTACCTGACCGGCGTCTTCCGCATTCTCCTTCTGCCTCCCGGCTCGGCGATCATGTGACCGCTGGGGTCAGGTGACACCTGGCGGTCACATGATCGCCGGGTCGGGAGACAGAAGGAGAATGCACAAGACGCCGGTCAGGTAAGCAGGTCCTTGCACGGTGCAGGCTCCTGGCTCGGCGTTCATGTGACCGCCGGGGGTCAGGTAACACCGGCGGTCACATGATCGCCGGCCGGAATCTATGCATTGCATAGCGCTAATTGAGCGCTATGTAATGTATAAAGAAGTGGGCAGAAAGGGTTAAAAACCCTTTCTGCCTTCTCCTCGGGGGTCCTCGATGACGACCAGTAAAGGAGTGCATCTGCACCCGATGTGCCTGACGATCGGGTGAAGATCCACTCCTGCACTGCAGTGTCGGGCCTGCCCCGACATCGGAGCTGTGGAGGAAAATGATGATGTCGGGGCAGGCCCGACATTGGACTGGAAAGGGTTAAGAGCAGACTAGATGTCTTCTTAGAACGCTATGATACTGCAGGATATAGACATTAAATAAACAGTGGGGTTGTTGATTATTCTGACTGCCATTATAGAGTTGGGAAGAAATTTTCCCCCCCAAATGTGCTAAATTGGCTTCTCTCTCATTGGGGTTTTTTGTCTTCCTCTGGATGAACAAGGGGGGTGGGGGGTGGAAATAGGCTGAACTAGATGCACATTGTCTCCGTGCATGAATATATTCACAAGAAGTAGTGTGCTGCACCCACACAAGCAGAAAGTTCTTCATTGAAAACCTTATTCAAAAACTGCAACAATTTCACCATGCTGTTTTTGTTCATGTCTATAGTATGGATCCCATTCAAGTGCATGTAGTCTCTACTGTGCTGCTATATTTACTTATGATTTGATACTGAAGTTTAGAGCTTTTCTTTCTTGGATTCTGTATGAACCCGACAAAAAATAATTATCTTAGTAAGCACAGCTGTATACAGAACCTTTCTCCCCTGGAATATTTCTGTACATACAGCAGAGGTGTAGCTAGCTTTTACTGCACCAGGGGCAAAGATACAGTTTGGTGACTCCCACCCAACCAATCAATGTAAAGTAGCCTTTCTTAATTATTCTGCTCCTACATTGTGGAGTTTGGATCTGGACATCCGAGAGTGGCACCACACAGTATTCCTGAACACCATGCTGGCATAATTTGTAAATTGATTGCTGTCGGCCCTGTGGTTTTGCAGGTAAAACAACTACTTATCAGCAATATTGTGCACCAATTAACTATCAATTCGAAACCATGATAAACAGTATCTTAGCACAGTTCTTGGCTGTTCTGTAATCATGGTGCTCTGTGGACCTACTCTAAGCCCAGGGGTGTAGCTAAAGGTTCACAGACCCTAGTACAGGAAATATCCTTTCGCCTCTCTGCGCAATTTCTTTTCATAGCTGATGGCAACATTTCCCCTGTAACTGGGTCACATTGCTGGGTCACTTAGACTGCACACATAGGGTAAATTTAAATGAAAATCCACATCAGAAATCCATGTGGTTGCCGCAGACTTTTAACATGCATTTTCATTTATTAGAGCCACAGATCCAGCAGCAGATTTAGCACAGTCAATGGGAATCTGTGTTTCCTATGCAGAATCCACGTTAAGAAGTGACATGTCAATTTGTTCTCCACACATGGATTTCAACTTCACATGTAGAAACAACCCAACATATACGCTACAGCATAGATTCTTATTAAAGCTAATGAGAGAATTCAGATGCAGAATTTACTGTGGCACTAGCACAGATTTTGCTCCAAATCCACAGTAAAAAAAACATCATGTCAACATGTTCTTAAGTGATACATCTGTGGAGCAGTTTCAAGGGGTGCTAATAGGATCTTAAAAGCTTAAGTGCACAAATCTTCAAGACATATGTTCCCCTTTCTTCTCCCACGCAGTAATAATCCTATTGTATGCTCCCTTTAGAGTTTGTGTCCACCTCTGTGCCCCCTCCACAGTGATAGTGCCATCATCAAAGGTCCTTCAGATTCTCTAGCAGCCCCCCTTAAGCCCTTAAGCCTCTGTTTTCATGCAACAAGCAGCGAATGGCTTTTTTTTTGACTGTAGGCTGGTCTTGCACACCCGTCCCAACTATACCAGGGGCACATGCCCCACTTTCCCCCCTAGCTACGCACCTGCATACAGCCCCTGACAAAGCTTGTAAGGCAGCACAAATAGGCCATACAGATCTATATTGGAGAACTGTCTGGCCTCCATGCATTTCCGTAAAGGCTCTATTCACAGCCCTGCAATGTGCATGATATGATTTTCCCAAGACTGAAATCTAGACAAACATTTTGAACAAACAAATCAACGCCAATCCCCTTTTACTACTAATGACTTATCCATAATAGTTCTAGATGCAAACTGTTAACATAAAAAATAAACACAGGGTAAATTTTCAATAGTAATTAAAAAAAGAAGATAGTAGATTTGTCAGATCTCTCAGTGTCTATGCAGCTCATTTTGAATTTTGCCATGGGGCACAACCCACCATGTGAGGAGCAGATCAGGAGTCATTGTCTCGTATCCTTTTACATCCAAGGTTCCTATGTGTATTACCTTTTATTATCTTTTCATCTTTCATTCTGATGAACTCTTTCTTCATGAAATAATATCCCACTTAAGCTGGAGAAGGTCATTTCTCAGAGCAGTTAAATCTACCCGTGTTGGCGTTAGTATATTGAATAACTGTGATGAGCAAATATTTCACATCTAGTGGAAATATTATTACTGTTTTCGTACATGGGATTGTACAATACAGGATGACAAACTTTAACTGCAATTGATTTGTTTGTTCCTAATTATCACTTGAAATGAAGTGTGATCTGACAACAATTTATCTTCTTTTCTAAAGGATGTAATATACACTACATTCCATCAATACTAATGTTGATTGATTACATGTCTACCGTCACTGTCGCTTCCACCTTAACAATTTTGTATTTTCAAGCATGATAGTTGTCTTCCTTCATATCCTTTTTTTAGTGAGTTCCCTTTCAGAGCTTCCTATAAACTATGCCATCTGAAATAAAACAGACACCAGACTTGGGTGTAGCTAATTCTGCACTTTTTAGGCCATTTTATAGTACTGTGCAAAAGCTTCAGGCAGATATAGAAAAAAAAATGCTGCAAAGTAAGATTTTTTTTTTTCCAAAAATAGAAGTGTTAGTTTATTTTTGTCAGTTAACAAATTGCAAAGTGAAGGAGCAAATACCAAATCTAAATCAAATCCTTATTTAGTGAGACCCCCTTTTGCCTTCAAAACAGCATCAGTTCTTCCAGGCACACTTGCACAAAGTCAGGGATTTTGTAGGATTATAGTCAGGTGTATGATTAACCAATTATACTAAGCAGGTCATAATAATTATCAATTTCACATGTAGCTGGAAATACAGTCATTAACTGAAATAGAAACAGCAGTATAAGAAGCTTAAAATTGGGTGAGGAACAGCTACACTCTGCTACAAAGGTGAGGTAGTGGAAGACAGTTTCTTGTCACACGTCTTAAAAAACTACAAAAAAACCAGGCAACATGAAGGATTGTAGAAGCAATAGTCATCCAAGAAACCTTAGTGCCGCAAATGACACATTGTGCTTATTTCCCTTCAAAATTGGTTAAATATCCAGCAGTGCCATAAGCTCGGATCAGACAGAAATCAGTAGGACCTAGGTACACCCATTTACTGTTGGGAAACGCTGGACAGGAGTGACCTTCATGGAAAATTTGCGGCCAAAAGCTATACCTTTGATGTAGAAACAAGGTTGAGTAACTCAGCTATGCACAAAAACATATGAACTGGGGTGCAGAAAATTCACAGAAAGTGCCCTAGACTGATGAGTCAAAATTTGAAATATTTGGCTGTAATAGAAAGCAATTTGTCATCAAAGGGCTGAAAAGTGGTGCAACAATGAGTGTCTTCAGGCAGCAGTGAAGCATGGTGGAGGTTCTCTGCAAATTTGTGGCTCATTGTAATTTTACACACTCATACAGCATATCAACATGATTGTGGGTTTTTGCTTAATAGCATATTGTTCCTTTGGGCCTGGAGGTGCTGTCATACATTTTACTCAGCCTGCGTGGTTGCATTGGTTAAATGTTGGCATGTTCTATCATTTAACCAATGCAATCTATAATTACTGTGCTAATATTTTTTCTAGTCTGTGTTTAACTGCATAATATGAATTGTTTTCAACTGAAATAAATGAGATGTGAATGTGGTTTTAAACAGGCTCGCTCATTGCCCATTAAGACTAATTACTTCTCATTAGCTGAATAAAATAGCAATCAATGTGTTAAAATGAAGAGACTAATATCCCCCGTGTGTAGTTTATCTCTTAGCATTATAGCATGACTACAGAATTTAGGCACATCCTAAATCTATGCCTCGGTTGTCTTGGGTCAATACAATGTAGAAACCTATATTTAGAAAATGGCAATGATATGCCAGCAGATCCGTACTATGACTGGGATCTGCAGTGAACTACAGAAAGCACAACTTTTATCATATTCTATTTAGAAGTATTTATAGACCAAGCCCTACAACCTGAGACGGCCCGATGGGTTCCTCTATCAATTATAATAAGTGATACGTGATAGCAGCATCAAATATTCATTAGACTCAATTTGCCTCATTAACCATTTTTTCTGCCTATGTCATACATATACACCATGGACAAGTTCACTCAATATACCATAAATTTATGGCATATAGATGGCGTAGGCATAGGAGCTAAGCCAATGGCAACCACATCATAATTATCAAACAGGATCCCACTGCAATGGCTGGGATCAGAAAAAAACTCTGGTCCTTTGTCATGTTATCGACCCTCCGTAATGTGGATAAGATGGGGTGATGGGCTGCCATGACAACCAGTAAAGTGACCTCTGGGTTTCCTATTAAGGGCACTATTGAAAAAGAAAGATAATACACAGAAATACAGAAGTCCGGTAGTGTATTATGTGATCAGTTATAAGAACATAGGGAGATAAACATAGTCATAGTCAGGAAAAAGATCCAAGTTAAAAAATAATGCAAAAAAAAAACTCCAGTGCACTTTTTTCTTTTTTTTTGGAAAAATAAAATAAAAATATGTACTTTGTATTGTTATATCCATAACAACTTATACAATAAATTAATACCGCAACGCCCGTGGACAGGTGGCCTTATTCTTTTCAGAATACTTTACTGTAATAACCTGTTACATTCTAGTGCATTAGAGCATATGGTATTGTAAAATTCCATTAATCTAACATCCAATATTCTCGTAATTCTAATGACCCAGCACTTTTACCTTACAAGGCATATTGGTCGACTACCTTTTATATAATTAACTATCTTTATATCTGGTAACAGCTGATAGGTATGGAAAGCCAAGCAACAGATCCTCCACCAATTGGATTTGGATGATTTATCCTGAGGATAGGTCATCAATATTGGAGCCCTGGAAACCCCCTTTATTGTCAGATTAATAGAGTTCTACTGCAAAAAAGGACATGTGCTGAAGCAGGAGTACCGATCTCATTTTGTTCTGAACAACTGAGTCAAAAATCATGAAAAGTCCAAGATTTTTATGGACATAGACGCCACCCCTTTATAGAAAGCACACTCCCATTTCATGCCCCTAAAATAATGCACTTGAATAACAGAGACCCCCAAATTAAAGGTGTCATAAAGCAGTTAAAGAAATCTGGCACGTTAGGAATATTTAACCTAGTGTGTAGATGCGCTTGGAGTTGTAGCTTCCCAGTTGCTAATTTCTTTATATGTTGAATGGGTAGATACAGTGGTCCGTGAGAGTCACAGGCAAAGGCACCTCTTTAATGGCTCTCTCTAAAGGATTCCCAGTAGATGGGCACAGAGCATGTAAAAACATGAGAGTGTTTAATTAGTGATCTTATATTTGAATCTATGACCTTTGAGTCTGCTCAGAGTTTGAATAAATAGGGAACAGATAAAAATGTTAAGACTTGAGAATAAGAGAGAAAAGCAGAGGGAAGAGCAAAAATTGGTGAAGGGGGAATGAAGGATACATGCAGAGATGGAAAAGAAAATTATGTTTTTGTGAAACTGCACGGAAACGAAAATCAAGTCAGAGCCTGGATGGCACGACAGATTCCTGAAAAGTGATGTGCTACTTCATCTGTCATCATTCCTTATTGGCTATTCTCGATAGCTGAAGACTATAGAAGTCTATGCAGCCACCTTCAGCTGGCAGAAACAGCAGACAAGAAACACTGACAGATGAAGAAGCCTAGTAAATGGATGAGCAATTCTGTCCCTTCATTTCAGCAATTAGTGGGGGGTCTCAGCAAGCACCTGGACCCCCACTGATAAAAACAAGTCAAAAGTTTTTTCTAAGTGCAGTTATGCTTACTTAAAGTTCTAGGCAGCTCTGAGTCCCCGGCTATACAGAGAAAGATTCTGGCATGCCACATGCACAAAATCAGACATAGCTTCTGTAGTAGGATGCTGCTGGACTATGAATGGGTTAAAAAGACTGACAGGACTGATTGTGACTGTCTAGAAAAACACATGCACACAGTGGGAGAGCGCTGCAGAGGCAATGTTGCTGAGAGAAGGCTCTACTGGCTGAGCACTGTTGGTACAAAATAGTGACTGACCCCTCCTGAGCTGCTTGTTGCTTCCTCTCTCCTTCCTCATCATCATGACCAGCATCCTCTTGCTCCTGAACCGTGACTCCTCTGTCCAGACCAACCCCCAACCCCACAGTAACTGCAGGTTCATGCTGTTGCTGCTATGCTAATGGCTGCCTGCAAGTATCATTGGTCTAGAACTCAGCGTGCAGGAAAGTTTAGTGGCCCGAAGTCTATATATCTGGCCCATCCATAATTGTCATACATGTCATGTCTTTAATGTGAATGCACTGTGCAAAGTGTCTTGTCTGCTGTTTTGTGTATTGCACAGCTGCAGCATAGAAGAGGTTAATGTCTGAAAGTGGCTGGGACATAGCTGGAAAAAGTAACAAGTCTGTCTCGTCACGTGATGTTTGTACATTATAAATATGAGTGATTGACAGTGAGCGTAGTCCTTCTACTTCAACGGTTGAGTGGGGAGTGCGAGTGCCAGCCATGTGGGGGTACCTTCAACCCTCATGTGGTGAAGTGATGGAAGCGAAGGAGAGTTATCCAGATTACCATCATTCTAGGAACCACCTCTAAGGAGTGAAAGAGAGAGAGAAAAGAAAAGAGCCTGCCGTGCAGTGCTCATGCTGCAGAGCACGAGTGAGTGTCAGTGGAGTGTTTCCTTCCCCCATCCTCCTCCAGAGTGTTCTTTTTCCAGGAGCGGAACTTTACAGATAACTTAGCCTGAAGGTCCGATGTCATCCTGTGTTCTCCTCCCTGACCTTGCCTAACTGTAACTCCTGCACTGGTGTGTGAAGCTTATTTGGCAAGAAGTAAAGTTCCAGTCACTGCCTATTCCCAGTAATTGAGGTATTCAAAGTTAACTGTGTGTGGACTCTTATTTCCCTGGCCAGAGAATCATCGGTGTGAAAGGAATGGTGGCGTCACGGGTAACAACTGATCCAGTCCACTAAACTTATTCAGGTAACCACCACCCAGTGTTGCCTGGAAGAGGCCGAGCGGTGCCTTGGGTAAGGCTCTGTGCGTCCCTCTGGGGAAGAGTCTGGTAGGGCCACTGTGACAAGTGACACCTCTACCCTCGTCAGCTCCTCAGCGTGGGCTTCGTGTCTTGGTCACCATGGGGCACCACAAAAGCAAAGAGGAACATTGATTGCGTGTGTAATCTCCATCCCTTCCCAACTCCTCTTGCTGATGTTATCTGTTTGCATTGTACACATTGATGCATGCACAGTCTAAACATTGTGGGAAATTTTAAAAAAATTACACTGACACTACAGATGACAACAGAAAACAATGTTTTTAAATGGATTGTCCATGAATTCATGGATGGTTGGCAACTCTGTGCTTAGGGCAAGAAAATGGATTGGTTACAAAATTAGAAACACCCCCTTTTCACTGCAGTACAGCTGCTTGTTTTAATAAAATTAGGCTTTATTCACACATTTTTGCAGGGGTTTTTGCACAATTTGTTGTATCATATTTCATAATGGTAAATCTACCTACAGCTATCATCTGGCCATGTCATATTCTTGATGAAAAAAAAAACAGGTCAAGAAACTCTAGGGAAGGGGGAAGCATAGTCTAACCTCGGAAGAGAGCAGGCGGACTGCTTATGAGCTGTTGCCACATATGCATCTTTAAAACCAAATTTAGATACAAATTGTCACGTCCTTTCAGTCTTGTCAGTATAACCTACAAATAGCTTCTGAGACAGGAACAGGCTGAATGATATCAAAAACAGAGGGGATGTCAGGGTTGCTAGACATCGAAATAACACAACTAACGGTGGTAGAAACTTAAGGTAGGCTTAAGATCTTTGCCTTGATCTTGCCCTGACCAGACCTGCCAAAAAGCAAAGCACCCACCCCAAAAAGAAGTGACTCCACAGCTGGAACTTATATACATTCTGTAAACATCCCTATGTGTAATATGGAAGAAAGAAGGAAGAGAAGACATGAGAACAGGGCTGGACAGAACAGGCAAATAGATAACCGAAGGACAGGGTTTAAGAGAGTCTAAAGACAGTGCTAGAGAAACGGATAATCATAGTACAAAATCAAAAGTGCATAACGGAAGGCACAAAAGAAGTACTCAGAAATACGAACACACAAAGCCACTGAGCAGGACAGTAAACAAATGCATCCTAAGCACAGACAAACCAGAAGAAAATAACTAAAATGAACCCCTGCTAGGCTGACTGAGATGAAAGATAATTCAGCCAGCCTATCAGTACAGCAATGGAAGGAAAATGTTTCTCCCTTAGCATCCAGTGTTGAATGACACTGTACATATGCTGTTAAGCGAATCACATAGTCCGTCACTGACACCATGAAATCACACTAGACCCATGGATATGCTGGATCCAAGTCAGCGCCAGTGGTGCCATGACACAAATGAGGTTTCACAGACAAATCAACAGCTTTCCTAATCCACAAAGTGCTGTAACTTGTGCTTCTCACAGAATTCGGGTCTCTCCCTTCAACCTCACTTAGAAGAAGAGGGGAGTTTTAATATCCGAGTGGGCCCAGCACACAAGTACTGAAATGGGCTCTCACATTCACCCCACCATCACCCCACCCCCTCCATCCTCAAACTTTTTTATGGCAAAAAAATAAATACTAATACTCATCTAACCAAGCAAACGTCCTCACAGATCATTTGATCAGGTGACCCTGGTCTGACCATAACATGGCTTATAACATCCCAAATCATTGGACCACCAAAAGCCTTAACTTCCATTGGAGACTAAACAAATGCTTTTTATCAGACTCTGTAACCAAAGACAAAATCACGATCCTCTTGACAGAAAATTTCCAACCAACTCAAGATCCCTTTTAAAATGACTTACTTTCTGAACTCGGTTAAACTCGCAGGCCTATCCTCAACACAAGTGGTGAGCTTAATTCTCTAATTACTCCCAAAGAGATTATGCAAGCTATTATTGCCCAAACTAGGCAAAACTCCAGGGTCTAATGGTTTATCAACCCTCTGCTATTACAAGCATTTGTTAATATACTGTCTTCACACCTTAAGGCCCATTTACACCAGCCGACGATCGTTAAAAGGCGACCGTTTTAGCGATAATCGTTGCGTCTAAATGTGCACCCATCGTGCACTTTTCGTGCACTGCTAGCTGAAATTCAGTCCAACCTAAAAATCATCATTTAGCCTTATCAGCAGTTCTCCATGGGGAGTGCTGATAGCATTGTTTCCCCATGGAGCTATTAACCCTCGGGCTATTAAAGGAGATGTCCCGAGGCAGCAAGTGGGTCTATACACTTCTGTATGGCCATAATAATGCACTTTGTAATGTACATTGTGCATTAATTATGAGCCATACAGAAGTTATAAAAAGTTTTATACTTACCTGCTCCGTTGCTAGCGTCCTCGTCTCCATGGAGCCGACTAATTTTTGGCCTCCGATGGCCAAATTAGCCGCGCTTGCGCAGTCCGGGTCTTCAGCAGTCTTCTATGGAGCCGCTCGTGCCAGAGAGCGGCTCCGTGTAGCTCCGCCCCGTCACGTGCCGATTCCAGCCAATCAGGAGGCTGGAATCGGCAGTGGACCGCACAGAAGAGCTGCGGTCCACGAAGGTAGAAGATCCCGGCGGCCATCTTCAGCAGGTGAGTATGAAGACGCCGGACCGCCGGGATTCAGGTAAGCGCTGTGCGGGTGGTTTTTTTAACCCCTGCATCGGGGTTGTCTCGCGCCGAACGGGGGGGGGTTAAAAAAAAAAAAACCCGTTTCGGCGCGGGACATCTCCTTTAACTGCATTCAGCTAAGGCTTCATTTGCACACCAAATTGCTCTTAAGTAGCTGAGTAGCTGCTTAAAAGTTTATGCAAAATGATCGCTCAAAGCTGTCACTTAAACTGTCGTTTGAGCGATCTTTGAGCGATCATCGGTTGGTGTAAATGGGCCTTTACATTGATATCATTGATATACAACTACATCCCTAAAGGTCACCCCTTACCTCCCAAATTCTTAGTCGCCCAAATCATACTAATCCTTAAACAAATCCCCAAACATATTAGGGATTATCCATTACCTTAAATCTATACCCTCTAGGTCCATATCCTTTTTGAACCTGGATTATAAATTGTTTACAGCCATACTTGCTTCCAAACTATAAATAACACCAAACTGGTTTAATTTCCTCTAGACAAGGTCCAGACAACATCCGTAACATCTTCCACCTAATTCATCACACTAACAACATCAAGCTTCCTCTTACCGCACTCTAGATATCAAGAAAGTGTTCAATATGCTACCCTGAGATTTCTTAACATCCCGTCTCCAGAGGGTTGAAATTTGGGGCCTGTTTTAATAAGCCTTATTAATACTATATTCCTCCCGATAGTGAATATAAAGTTCATGTTTTTTTCACATCACCCAATAACAATTATTAGGCAAAGCTGTGAATTACTTCCCTCTTTTTTTATCATTGCTCTGGAGCCTCTTGTCACAAGTCGAGGTATAACGGCACAAGGTTCAGGACATGATGCAGCAGATGGAGTAATAGAAATGCAAAGAATTTAAGAACACAGAAGTAAAAGTAACCAATCAAATGTTAGTGAGCAGTTAGGTTTACATCTTCGATTATCTAGACACTATAGGCTATTAACTATATCGTGCTGACACCCTGGTAGTAATACATTCCTTCAATCAATACACTCTAACAGAAACACCAAGTATTTAATATGACCCACAGTCTCTCTGGACAATGACCTATACAGATATATTGTTATTTTCCATTTCTCTTTTTATGCATTATCTCAGTCCCAAATAAAGGAGCAGTAAACAAGAAAAAAAAAGCGGCGCTCCAGTGATCTGCATATAATTAGAGAAACACTTACTTCGTAGGGGTGCCTGGTCCACGGCGCCCCTCAATCCCAGAAGGCATATAGTGTAATACATTGATGGAGCTGTTTATTCAAAGTTACAAAAATAAACGTTTTATTTCAAATAAATGCAACGCGTTTCGGCTTCTTAGGTAAGCCTTTGTGGACCAGGCACTCCTATGAAGTAAGTGTTTTTCTAATCATATCCAGATCACTGCAGCGCCGTTTTTTTTTCTTGCTTACTGCTCCTGCTTTTTTCTGTTCTCTGGTAATATATACCTAGAGCTACCCACGACGCTCTACTGCCGGGATGTCAACAAGACCAGTGTAATTGGAAATACATCTGGACAATACTCTTTGACAGCATCCTTAAATTCTATTCTGCCAACTAGGATTATTTGACGTACCAGGACTCTCTGAGGTTCTGTTACATCTGGGGTGAGTTCACGCCTTTATATCCTTTATTACTAATCTGTTTTTTCGTCTTCAATCCCAATAAAGGAGCTTTCTACAGTCCCCCAATTTCTATTAATACCTCTTATAGTTCAATCATCTCTCTCCTGATGCAAGTAGTGATCAGTGCAGCAGGCCTGCTGGCTAATGATTCCTGTCACTATTGCTGTGCTCACCAAATGTCCCTGCTAAGGCTAGTCTTACAGATTGATGCACAAGAGTTGCAGCTTCGTCTCATCTGCGCTCTCCTACAGTGTTGCCCAGGGGTAAGAGTTCTACTCTATGCTCCTCTTTCTGTCTGCCTCTTGTTGCACCCGCTGCACTCCACTCACTCAGACCTGTGGAGTGACTATTCCTCTTTGTCTACAGCTTCATCTACCTTTCTTACTGTATTAGCACATCTCACTATGCAGTAAAAATTGAGTTTTATATATCAGAACATTATCTAATCACTTGGTTTCCAATGAGCATGCTCAGCTACGTTCCATCAAACTTTGGCGCATCTCTTCCATTACATCGCTATGGCAACATTACACATTGGGGTGAGTCCCTTATAACCCAACTATTTCCATCCATTTAAAAGCCCTCATTACAGAAGGTGGAATCAATACTAGTGAATACAAACTCAGTATGTTTAGAGACGATCTTTTGCTGACCCTGACAAAACCCTTATCATTTCTCACCCACTTCTTTCTATTTTTACATTAGTTTGCAATTGTCCCCAGTCTTAAAATAAACCATAATCAATCAGAACTTCTATACTGCAATACACATCCAAGCACTCATAAATTTATAGACATAAAATTTCCATTTCAGCCATGCATCCTGTATTTGGCATTAATCTCACCTCATCAGTTCATTCCATGTATAAACAAAATTAACCAAGTCTCTTACTTACCCGAATATTTCAATAATTGCTCGACACTAATCACAACTTGACTGCACTCCACTCCAGGACATAAAATCTTAATCTATAAATAGAGGTACCAACAGAAATTAAGTACCTCATTTAAATATTGGGTAGGCTAATGACTTCATGGGACAGATTTATAACCCCAGCTCTGAAAATCTCCATATCCTACAGATATTTTATTTTCTGAAATCCTTAATCGGTAAGAGACACATCACTCCCCTGACAACCTTTGAATGGATTTGTATCCTATCTCCCCTCCGAAGAGGCTCTATATACACACACTTTATTTAGTCTTTAACCAGCTACTTCTACAGCAAAAACCTCATTTTGTGGTACAGTAAGAATCAGATTTGGGTACTACAATGACCTGATGGCATCATTGCTGCACAACAATTTTGAAAGGTAGTCACTAAGTTACCCTAGCTTAAGCATATTTCGCAGCACAATGCCTACATCATTATTATCCCACAGGTTCTCCGCTGTGTTTCAGAGGACACTCAGAGTTTGGTATTTATTTCCACATCTGGTGGTCCTGCTGTGTTAATAATCACTTTCTGGAAACAGGTAGCTAATATCTAGGACTATTAATAAACCATTCCTGATTCAGGGCCCCTGCACGCTTGCGTTTTTCTTTTAACGTTGGAAGATCGCTGCGTTTTTTTAAACACAATTGTCAGTGGGACTTTCTAATGCTAAAAACGCATCGCAAGTTTGTGCTTTGCAATTTTTGTGCGATGCTTTTTTAACATTAGAAAATCCCATTGACAATCGCGTGAAAAAACACAGCCATATCGCGTGAAAAAACGCGCAATAAAAACGCAAGTGTGCAGGAGCCCTGACTCTACAGTTTTTCTATTAGGGGATAAATTGCCAGGTCATCACAACCAGACCCACTAACTCACTCAATTAAATTGCATGGCTGCAAGAATACATGTTGCTTAACCATGGTGCAAATGGAGTACTGGCTCCAAGACCTATGTTCGTCTATGTTCTGGGAACCCCGGTTGCCTGCTCTTCAATGGGCTGCAGGACCCCAAAACAGTAGTTTGGCAGATCCGGTGAGAAGCAATTAGGCCCAAAGGAAGATCAGAAGAGCAGTCCGGAGTGGCACATACGTGGCTTTGCAGGAAGGTGAATATACTGGAGTTTTTATTTTAAACAGGCAGATAAAGGGGCCTTGTTTGATTGATGGGACAGAAAAGGCGACATTAATTATGGGGGCAGAAAAAAGTGGC
The DNA here is from genome assembly GCF_035609145.1 of Eleutherodactylus coqui. Classification (NCBI taxonomy): domain Eukaryota; kingdom Metazoa; phylum Chordata; class Amphibia; order Anura; family Eleutherodactylidae; genus Eleutherodactylus; species Eleutherodactylus coqui. The sequence continues at coordinate 179,644,574 of NC_089840.1, read as the reverse complement.
ATTATTAATAAGGGGGCAGAAAATATGTCATTATTAATAACAGGGCATAAGGGTGACATTATTAATAGTAGGGGCAGAAAAATGTGACATTATTACCTACAAGGACAGAAAAAGCGTGATTCTTAATAACGGGGATGAAATGGTGGCATTATTAATAATGGGGCAGAGAAAGGGGGCATTGTGAATAATAGGGCAGAAAAAACCTACATTACTACCTTCAGGGCAAGAAAAGGTGGCATCATTAATAATGGAGCAGCAAGGTAGCATCATTTATGGGGGCAGAAAAGGTGTTATTATTAAATATGGAGGAAGAATTAGCAGTATAACTTATTGGTGCAGAAGTAGCCCAAGAAGCTTTATCTATTATGAAGTCAGAAAAAATGACATTATTTATTGCAGGGGCAAAATAGTAGCATTATTTATAAGTGGGACAAAAAAGGCAGAATTATTAATTTGTGGGGAAGAAAAAAGTGGCATTAACAAATATGGGGGATGAAAGTGGGCATAATTACTTATTAAAGTAAAAAGGGGCATTTTTTAATATGAGGCAAAAGAGTTAGCATTATTACTGATGGGGGTAGAAAGCGGGAAACGTATTATGTGGAGGGCACTAAAAGCAGCATTTACTGCATAAGGCCTAATTATTATATGGGGCATTATGGATTGCGTAGAGGTGTGGAAATGTAGAGAAGGTAATGGAAAAGCAAGGCACCAAAGATTTCTCTGTGTCAAATTCTGCAGAGACAAATTATGGAAGGGAGAAGTGATTGTGATGGTCTGGGTGTGGATAAAGAAGAAAAGGGAGAGAATGTGGCATCAACCGGAGATGACACCTCCTAGCTGCACTGTGCTCAACATCACTATGTACAGCTGGTAACTCATTAAACTGACTATAATTTATATATGAAGGGATCACTAGTGAGCATTATTACTGCAAGGGGATTCAAGGGGCGTGATTTAATGTAAAAGGGGTGTGGCGTGAAGATTTGCCACGATATCCAAGGTTATTACATTGTCCAGGGTTACCATGGGGGACCCAAAGGGCATAGGAGGGAACCACCATAATTCACTGCTTCATACTGTTGGCAGGCTTAATTTGTCCATGACAGTGACTAACAACAAACATAATGATTTCTGAAAAAGTACATGCCACCACATGTAATAATGGAAAACTTTATGTTGATATTGCAGCCCTGGATCATCTACCTAGACTCCACAGGTTTCGGTCGTGTTATAGCCAGGGACATAGTTGGGGGGGACACAGGCAGGGCACGTGCCAAAGTGCAATGAGGAAGGGGGCGGCAAACCAGCCTACAGTCAAAGAAAGATCATCGGATTACTACAGGAGAGCAGAGGAAGAGCAACATTTAGGGGTGTAGGATCATTGATGGCATGCGCATGTGATCAGTCACGTATGTGGAAGGAATCAGATTTAAGGCTGTGGAGGTTTTTGCAGTTTTTTTTCACAGTACGGAAAGTGAAGATGCCTCATCAGCAGGTAAGAGAGATCTAAGACTTGTGTGGGCACATAGGAGAACACTATCACAGTAGAGGGGGCACAAAGGAGGAATTATTACTGTAAGAGGGAAACATAGGAGGGAAACATAAGTCTTGGGGATTGGGTCCCTGATTATAAAGACCGCAGCAACGCCCCTGGCTGCTAGTGCTGCACCAATGGGTCATGTTTGCATGGCATTTTGTGATGTGGATTTGATGTGGAATCTACACCAATTCTACATCAAATCCACAGTGAAATCTGCATCTGATGTCTCATCATTAGTTTTAGGGTACATTCACACAGGCAAGCGTGATATCATGATATACATGATATACATCATGATATACAATGATGTAGAAGCCAACTTTCCACATTTAAGGGAAAAAAAATCCTTTTTGAGTCCAATCTGATGTAGGTCATCACCTACGTTGACCCCTTCACCTCTCCAAGTTTCATTATACCACGTTATCTTATCCCAAAACAAAAAGAATTGTTTCTTATTCCTAAACACAGTATTCATTTTACTGTAACCTACCCTTCCAATAATAGAGGGTACACCATGTGCCCTTTTAATGGGGAAATATAAACAAACAATGTTGTATTGAGGTAATGTTTTTCCTGAAAACAGTACTTTGACACTTAAAAACAGCAGGGAAAAGCATGACAAAAAGCCAATTTTTCCAAAAAATGCTATGTGTGAAACCACCATTACACAAAATAGCTGGAAGAAACCTGAAACAAGCTGCTGTGCCACGGCTGGAGCTCAAGGAGTTTTCCATGTCTGTGTGATTGTAGATTCTTATTACTATATATGTTTTTTTCAGAAAATATCTACTATCATCACTTAGGAAGGATGCTGCACTGTGGTCTGTATCTGCGGAAATGTTATCTCTCAAAACTACCGTAGTAACAAAAAGATTTAGTTTATAGATGTGCTCCATCTAGTGGGTGAATTTCAGTACTGACACTCCCAATGAATTTTATAGTAAGCTTATCTTTATGTTTCAAAGGAATTTATCAAAATTGTAGTTCAGCAAGATGGCAACAGCCTGCCAAAATAATCCCACATAGTACTTGACAGATGTAAATGGATATATATATATATATATATATATATATATATATATATATATATATATATATATAACATAGTTGAAGTAATTAAAGGATAAAAGTATTGGGTCAAAAGAATTCAAGTAACCTTAAAGGGGTTGTCTCGCGCCGAAACGTTTTTTTTTTTTTCCATAGGCCCCCCGTTCGGCGCGAGACAAACCCAAGGGATGGGTTAAAAAAATATATATATATTACTTACCCGAATCCCCGCTCTGCGACTTCTTCTTTCTTCCTACTTCTTCCTTCACCAAGATGGCCACCGGGATCTTCACCCACGATGCACCGCGGGTCTTCTCCCATGGTGCACCGTGGGCTCTGTGCGGTCCATTGCCGATCCCAGCCTCCTGATTGGCTGGAATCGGCACACGTGACCGGGCGGAGCTACGATGACCAGCTCTCCGGCACGAGCAGCCCCATTCACCAGGCAGAAGACCGCACAGCGCAAGCGCGTCTAAAAACACCAGAAGACATCAGAATTAGACGGATCCATGGCGACGGGGACGCTAGCAACGGAGCAGGTAAGTGAATAACTTCTGTATGGCTCATATTTAATGCACGATGTACATTACAAAGTGCATTAATATGGCCATACAGAAGTGTATGACCCCACTTGCTGCCGCGAGACCACCCCTTTAACTAAGTCCCTTAACATAGCAGGAAAACAGAAGTAAAATGTATGGCATATCATTGTGTATTGTAAATTGCATAATTAACCAAACTGCTCTCCTGTATTTCTGAAGAAGACCTAAAGATAAATATAGTATTACAAATTAGATGCATTCATGAAGAATTACAATGGATCCCAAATCTTATCAAAAATAGTAACTGTATCTAATTGGATGGCCATAAGTTTCTCATAAAGCATTATTTTGTTTATGTGATTGATCACTGGTTCAGATAGTAAGTATTATTGACGCCACTTCTGTGCAATTTAAATACGGGCGGTCATTGTAATGTATTGTAGCAATCTGAAGGAGCCGTTTTGGATGACAGCTGGTTTGTCCACCAGTAGGAGAATACATGAGTCTAATCTATTGGAATGACCTACAACAGAGGTAATTAAATAGGTCACCTTCCGTCCCCAAAAAATCAAACAATGGGGCACATGCTCCAAATATGAAGATGGGTGCCTATCCTGCCGCAGGCCCGGAAAGAGGAGTCTGGGATGTCGGGGCACATAGCATGAATTCTAGCCGGAACTATATGGGCTATGTGGAATACTTTTAGCGATGTTTCAGTTAAGACCTGCCAATTGTTCTTGCTAAAGAATTCACAACAGTGATGGCAACATTCTAGAGTTAATGAGGAACCCAAATCTTAGTCCCATTGAATTATATATGTAAGTTTAGCTTTATTTAAGGTGTTGTTCAAAATGCCATATAAGTGGGAAAGGATACCTGAAGATGAAGGAGGAAATGTGCAGATATCTTCCAAGTTCTATTTTAGCTGAGGACTTGGTAAGAAAGGAAAGAAAGTGAAAGACCTGCATTTTTCTCCCCCATTCCTCAGGTAATGATTTGTAGTTGGTATTCAAAGACGTTAGAGAGATCAGATTACCATATATCCAGAAATCATACAGAGTAGTAAGATTATTAATATTCCATCAATTAAATTGGTCATTTTCCCCTCATGGCGTGAGGGGGATCTGACTGCAGATTTCATTTAAATCTGACTCTATGCCACAATAGGATCGAAACAAATGTGAACAAGGCTTTTTGTTTAAAGTTGGCAAGAAGGGAGATTTTGGTCCACACTAGGGACTGCTAAGTATGTGGCCTTTGTGGACACCCATAGGGGACCTTGTTAGTTTGTCTGGATGGGGGAAAGCTGAGTTGGTGTGCAGCAATGTAATATTTTTTAAAATTTGGGATGGATAGGCCACCATATCTCTTATGTAGGAACATGATATTTCTGGAAATGTGAGATTGTTTGTAGGACTATATATAAGAAAAAGGTTTTTTTTTGTAATAATTAAATAGCCTGGTCAGGAACCGGAACACGAAGGGTTCTGAACAAATATAGTAATCTTGGGAGTAGCACCATTTTAACACTATGAATTCTCCCTATCCAAAAGAGATAAAGGCAATCCCATTTCAACAGGTCATGTTTAAGCTGTCAGAGCAGAGGCTTGCAATGCTATTTATATATAGTATCTATACTTTTGGTAAATGTAATCCTGAGTTGTGGCATATAGTGGGTACAGACATTGAATTCAAAATTGAGCTCAATAAGTATTTGGGTAGAGGAAGGCATATCACAGAATAGAATTTTAGATTTGGAAGTATTTACTTGGAGTCCAGAGGCCAAACTAAATTTGTGTGAAGTGAGTGGGATAGTCAGCATAAGTAGAAGATCATCTGCAAAGAGAACAACATGAACTCCCTGAATCTTTGGATTCCTGCAAAGAGCAATGGTCAGGGGCTCTATCACCAATGTAAAGAGAGATGGAGAAAGAGGACATCCTTTTCAGGTGCCCCTAGCTATATGTATTGGAGTCGGGTGGGTAGAGGGGATTTTGAGGTATGCAAGAGTATAGCACTGATAAGGCATTTAGAAAAGGGCCTGCAAAGCCCATTTTCTGAAGGACTATTTGAAAATATGACCAACAGAGGCTATTGAATGCCTTCTCGATATCTAATGCTAAAACCTACAATGGTGTGTTAGAAGTATTTGCTAAATGTATGATGTTGAGTATATTTATGACATTATCATCTAATAATTAAATAGCGATCTTGATCATCTGTGATAGTTTGTGTAACATGTAAGGGGAAAGAATTGCAGAGAAATATGGAAACTCCTTTGCTTTTTGAAAAAAACATAGAATGATAGGTGAAATAGAAGAAGGAATGGAAGACTTTAGGGTGGCAGTCAGGTGTGAAATGTGATTTTTCAATACAAATAATATCAGGTTTATGTTTCTCATATTCCTTAAAGTCTATCCTCCAGTTTTGTGGAGAATTAAACCCCTTACATCATGGCTGAAAATACAATACATGGTACTGGGAAGAGGACAGCAAGACGGAGCTATTGGTTAGAATTGACCAATAAGAGAATGGAATCATGTAGATATCAGGGAACTATTAGGGAAAGTTATGTGTCTGCACCAAGTATATGTTTTGAAGAGGTTATGAATAAACTGAAGAGGAGTAGACATAACAAAGAATCTATTAGAAACCATAATGTGGGGATGACCTAACAACATGGTCATTCAGATCTTCACAAGACTGCTGGACAACATGAAAGAAAGCCTGATGCAGACAGTGAGCTCATTATAATTGCATTTAACCTAGAACCATAAATCATACAGCTGTAAAATACATTAAGAAAGGCTAAATAAAATGGAGGAGTATGCTGCAGCATGCCCACAATCAAACTTTACAAAACTCAAACTTTTGGGGGGTCATCCCATGCTATGGCACAGTTCCCCCACAGCATTTTACCCTCCTAATAGTTATGGTACATGATTGTAGTGAGACATTTACAACAGATATTGAGAATTTGCATTAAGTCCTCATGTTAAGGAAAAATAACTTTAGGGAAACGACATTGCAGTCAATATAGAGGCATATACTTCTCTTCCCAGTAATCTTCAAACATGACGTCGGACAAAAACATTACGGGAACTATGCCATTGGTTTTCCCATAATCTTGCTGGATGTTACTGTACAAGATCAAAGACAATTAGCCTGTATGGTGACTCCATTGTGATTTTGGTAGATCTTAGGATTTCTTGAACTTCCAATAAGAAGCAGACAGACTGCTCTCGAACCTCCACCAGAAAAGAGAGTTAGAATGGGGAACCCCATCGATAGCAAATCTGAGCTTGCTGTAATGACAAGGTAATTGGTCGTAGCTGCCATCTGTATTCTAGTGTGGAGAGGGCTAACTCCGTAGAGAGTCGAACACCTATCTCTGTTCTTGGGAGAGACGAGACGTTCCTTGCAGCAAAAGGATCATGTCCCTAGCTTCAGGATAGTGGAGCTTGAGGACAAAGTTTCTGGGTGGGAGTGTTTGTGTTGTGCAGTTTAGTCAGGGCTCCATCAGTGAGATTAATATGAAAGGTTCCCGCATCAGTCTGAGGAAGTAATGCTTGGAAGATATTTACAGCTGCATGTTTAAGTGTGGTAAAATGTTTACAGAAGTCTCATGTTCATAAGTTTGCCCGCTCAGAGCAATTTTCCAGATCTGCTAATTTTACCTCAAGTTACACAATTTTTGCCTCATGATCCTCAAAACTGGTCTTATCTGCATCCAGCGGAGCAATTTTCCTTCATACAACGCGGGTGCCAGCTGTTTTTTACAGCTGACACCCAGAAGCAACAGCTGCAATGAGCTGCGCGGTTCATCGGGGCTGTTAACCTTTTAAATCATCCGAACGATGTTCGGGCATCCTTTACAGCACCTTGCAATGAGATTGCAGGGAGCTGTGCAGGTGTTATGTCAGCCAACGGCCTTTGAAAGGCCCCAGGGCTGCGATATAAGTTTGCACTGCACAGTACTATACTGTGCAATAAATTAATTACAGTGCAAGTCCACAAAGTCAAAGTATAATAACTGATGAATTATGACAATAATTAGGCATATCGTTGTAGAGAATAAATAGAAACAAGCATCGCCATTCTGTTCTCTAACAGCAAAAGTGAAACTCACGCAAGTTATTTGAATGAAATGAAATATTGGGAATACATTAAAAAAAGAATCAAACTGACAACTTATCACTAGTGTTGCGTGGCTTGATGAATCGGACTCTAAAATCGCCAAGATTTTAGTTAAATCAAATCGGGTGAGTCTGACCCAATTTTTGGTGAAATTTTCTGAAAAATCAAATTTCCCATAGTGCTTGCTATAGGTCGGTGTTCAGCCAATTAGGCATAGTTTTTTCAGTCTGTTGCAGCCTTCAGAAACCCTGCTTGATTGCCACCACAAGGACAAAATGACAAATCTCATTCCAGCACTGGAGAGGGGCCTCAAAATGAAGCAGTATCAGAGCAGACTATTTATTAGCTTCAGCAGAGCATTTCCTCATGGCCACGGTAATGCAACAAAAAAAGGATTGCAGTTCTTTAGTTTATGGCATGGGAAGTCTAACAGAGCTGTGGCATATTTTTTTCAGCCTGTTGCAGATTGCTATAACAGCACAGGGTAGCGCTCACAGTCACAGGCAGCATTTATGCATGATGGTGCTAACTCCCACGTGGATCTACTCAGACATGGTATTGGGCCCTTTGACTTTTCGGTGTCTAAGCTGGACAAGTAGCTAGAGCTTGCACACAACATAATTTAAAGGTGCTTACCTGACCCACTTGTCAATGTGCCATCAAAAAGGGTGCTCAGTACAGCTGGGGTGTGATAACTGACAGAAGCATCTGCCTATTCACAGACAGATTTCTGCATCCCATGGCAGATCCCACGGGTTAGTTAGCATGCTGGCAATTTTTTTCTCACATATGAGTATAGATATATGTCACAGACTGTACTGTGTCCTCAATATGCTTTTGCTGCTGTTGGTGGTGGAATGCTGCTCTCCTTCTCCTGCATCTGCCATGTTTTCACCTCCTCCTTCTACCAAAAAAAATTTCTAAAGCACAAAAAACATCTGTAGCTCTTTTTATGAAGAAGGTCCTTGCTTGGCAGTTCACATGGTAGTATGTGTCCTTTGCAAACTTTATGACATTGCTTTTAAAACAAGCATCACACCTGCTGTCTCCCTTGGCGTAATTTTTAATATCTCTACTGCCTTTCCTTGGTGGAGGGACAGGAGTAGGAGGCCCATTCTTGAAGCAAGAAGCACACCTGATGTCTTGCATATTGTAATTTTTAGTAGCTCTACAGTTGGGCTTGAGTGTTGGGTTTACCTTGGTCTAGGAGACCCCATGTGGGCTTTCTTTTGTTTTTAGTGGCACTCCTGTGCTACGATTGACCACTACACCAATTTAAACTATATTAACCAAATTTTGAGAGGGAGCAGAGTGTTCCCTCAGATGTGTGGTGCAATTCCCATGCAATTTAGAGGGCTTTAGCTGCACTGGGGACCTTTTGGAGGGCAAATTAGTGAAACCAAGTTTTACTCCCATTGACTGTAAAGGGTGTTGGAATCACCCATCCAGATTCCCAATAATTTTTGTGAAATCGGACCGACACCAACACAAACCAATTATTTCACTAATCGCTACTTATCACAAGCAAAGCATGTGTTGTAGTGGAACAGACATAAATGTGGAGGTTAAATGCAAGAACAAGTACGCAACACCTAGAACTCATGGAGGAGGCTGTATGGAAGAGCCCTGTACTATTGAGCTATATTCACACTGTGTGCAGAAGCATGGTACTGAATGTGGAACTGTACTGGGGGGATATTCTCCTTTATAAATATTGCTTGTATATGAGGCCTCAGACTGTATTATTTATAATTCATTGTCTTAAAGGGATTGATTTATAAAGTCAATCCCTTTCAAATATCAACTCTTAAGGGATATGGATATCAACAGGGTTTCTGAGAGATTGCTCTATGGCACATTCTTGACAACAACCTCTATGTGATAGAACAGTGAACCACTCTTGGGCGCCATTTAGTTCTACATTTCCAATGTAGCGACCATTGCAGAGAAATGTGTGGCTCACCACCACTTCTCCAGGTGATAGCTGCTGATCATCTGGTCATCTTTTTGATTTAAAGGGCTTGTTTTCATAAGACAATCCCTTAATTGTGGATGTAATTACATTCCAGAGACTTTCTCATCTATAATGCTATGAATATGAAAAAATTCAAAATACAATAATAGTAAAAAAAAAGGAAAAAATGGGTCCTTTGTTCATAAGGAATTAGTGCAATAAGTGTAGCTTGAAGGACTTACTTTTATGGGAGGTCTCCGTCCTTGAGACCTCGCATATCGGTTTGAAACAGAAAAAAAGATTTCGCCAGAATCTTCAATCAACTAGTTTTAATGTTCCAACAACATCAATGCATACATACTGTGGTCACTAAGCATTGTGGGGCTACAAAAAGGACCCATTTTTTTCTTTTTTCTACCATTACATATCCTAAACTGCCACACTTGGCATCTGGTGCTGGCTGGCCCTGTTTGCTCTCCATTGACGGTCGATGTACGCTGTACATAAGGCTCAAGAATAAGTGTCTTTTGACTATTGGGACATCATCTAGGTTTGTGGTCAGCCCGAACTTTTGAGTGAGACCACAAATGTCAGGTGAGTCCCAAACTCAACATGTTACAAATAAGTAATACCTTTTAAATGTGTATCTTCAAGGGTGCTGTCCCTTAATTATATTAAAATACAATAATAAGCAGCTACCTGTATCCCAGAACAATTCAGGCTGCATCAAAGATTCTGTTCAGATCCCCAGTGCAGATCTGGCAGAAAATCACACACATTCATGCTGACAGTAGCCTGACAAACCCCATTATAGTTAATAGGGTCCATTAAGCGCCATTTGTATCAGTCATATACCATATCCAGCACTTCCTTTATTTTTGTTATGGAACTCCTATGATGGAGCACAATAATGGGGGACCAGGTGAACAAACATCTCCGGACTCACCGTTCCCTCAGCTTTGAGCACCATAGTATATTTTATGCTGCTCAAATGTGCTGACAGAGGCCCTTTAAGTCATGATACCAATTCAGTACAATGTCCTACCATCCAGCAAAAAAAATGTATATGTTAATGTATACTTTATTAACATGGGGTCTACAGGTGACAAGTGGTCAATAAATTATATTCATCAGACGCATCCATCACTGTCATCCAGTAAGAACGTATATGCTAAGCATATATATTTATTTAACATGGAAGTCTATGGGTGACCAATAGCTTACAGATGGCATATATGTTTTTTTACATGTCTATTTAACATCTCAGCACATATATCGTAAGACATGTTGGGTTTAGGGACAAGTTAAGGAATAACACTGTAGATTGCTATGGTAGTATGTTTGAACCATGTATATGTCCACAATAAATTCTAATAATTTTATCTAAAAATATATTTTTTTTAACAAATGTGAACATATAGACCTCACAAAACAAATCATAATTAGTTCGGTCTGGCTGATCAAGAATCAAAGCAATAAGGCTACGTAGCATATCATACAATGTAGAACATTGTCTTTATGCCATGCAGTAAAATGTAAACATGCCACAAAATAAGCTTGAAATAAAAGTTTGAAAGTCCAAGACAACTTCTAGTTCTAAGAAAACACCAAGTTTTAGATGGAAAATCAAGGCCAAGGCTTTATGTACATAACTATATTAAGAATTTGGGTAGTATAGATCCATTAGCTCCCACTGTACCACAGATTTTGCGTTGATGCATTACTGTATGTATCATGACAAACAGCATCACATGCTGTATTCTGTAGGTATTTTCTCCTGGAAGCAGTGCTTCTAAGGAGGAATGCATTGCTTCTCTGAGTTTTCTAATACCAGCACATAGTGTGTTTTCGGACCCCCATGAAATCAGTGTGCTATCTTCCTTGGCGCTTTTCTATACAATATAAGAAAGTGTTCTGTCTCACATATTTTCCATTCCTGTCAAAGAGATCTCCAGGTCCTACATATTCACCCTTAGGCTACATTCACACAGGCGAGCGCAATATTTTCTCGGCCTGATATTGCACTTGACAATGTGTGTTTTCACGGCGATACAAAGCAGTTTTAAAAATCACATAGTTTATGTAAAAATTGCGATCCTCATGCACATGAAACACAGGATCACAAGTGTTTCCCATTGACTTCAATTGAAAACATCACATTGCACTTGCATGTTTAATGTATGGCATGTGAGTGCCATGCAGTGCCTTTTGAGGCTCCATTAACCCTTTCCAATCCAATTTTGTATCGTGGTTTTCCTAAGGGGCTTACTCTTTTTCTTTCATTATACAACGGCGCTATATGCTGGCTAAAGCCAGTACTGCATGAGGTGACACTTTGGATAGGCTCCGACAGCGGAGAGAGTGGCAATATACAGTAAGAGAACCCTGACGGACATCTTCCAACATCAGAGCTGTACAGCCTAAAGCATAATGTCTTCAGAGGTCAGACAGTGGATTGGAAAGGGTTAAAAACAATAGGCTAGGCGTTCTGAGGGAACGCCTAAAGATAAAACATGGAAATGCAATGCAATGCCGCTCAGAGAAAAAATTGCTTGTGTGAATGAATACATTCAAAAGAATGGATTTCATATTTGTGTAAGTTTTGCGTGCATCACTTTGCACAAAACTCACACAAGAATATCGTTTGTGTGAATGCGCCCTTATGGTGCCCTCTAGGTTTCGTCTCTATCCAGTTTTCGGTCTAAAAGGCAAAAAAACAGGACAAAACCAGTGCTAAAGTCACAAAATGAAATGTGAAACTATCCTAACCATGCCAGGAGGACACTAGTGAGGGAAGCCACCAAGAAATATATGAGTCATTGTCTATATAATCCACTCCTGGCTAAAAAAAAACACCGAAAACTCCTCCAAAAGCTATGTGTATAAATTTGGCCTTAAATGATTGCCTACTTTTGGAATAAAGAAGCCTACTGTTGGAATAAAGAAACTCATATGTAGCCATGGCTACAATTTGTTAGAGACATATAGACTTAAAAATGTATTATGTAGCTAAAGACACTGTTTGTAAAAAAAAATTATGCACCTAGAAGTTGTCATTTTGTTACAAAACTTGGCATGCAGTTCCATCTTAGGCAGATATGCAAATGATAAGAGTTGTGGGGTGATTAGATAAACGGTCTTGCCACCTGAGGCTCTAAAAGTGGATCCCCCCTTGACCTATAAGGAGGTTTTTTAAAGGCTCCTTGTGTGTAGTGACCTCTTCTACTGCTTGTGTGGAGCTTGTTGACCACTAGATGTCTCTACGACACAGAGAAGAGATTTAATTGCATTTAATTGGAATGTGAGAAGTTGGATGGTTGTATTGCCAAATTGTCCCCCACCTGGGCCATTCTGACCAGACTGTTAGGACGTGTTGGGACCAGTGGATGTGTGAGGGCACACAAGGCCTCCGAACTAGTAGACATGATCGACTGATCATCCGACAAACATGAGCGGCTCCAAATGTTTTGTTGCCTACCAGGTGGCAACATCGTTACAGGTCCCTGTGTATGCTGGAACAATTACCATGTGCTTGGCTGAAGGACATTGGGGCTCAAGGTGAATATGTGCACTGCCTTTGAGAAACACTGCTGCCTGTGTTTGTCTTTAGCAATGAATCTGGGCTTACAGCAGGGTACTAGAGGCTCCCTTCAAGGGGTCAGTTTTCCCCAATAAATAATGATTTTGTTCTGATATTGTAATCACTTACTTATAACAACATTACAATCACACACAGAAAGTTTCATTCAATTCTGACAACTCCTCATTTGTGCTTGATTTTTTTTGACAATGAGTGTATTATGGAAAAATAGCGTGCAGACCTATTTTATTGGGTAACTGCTTCACCATCATGGGCCATGTAAAAGAAAATTGCAGGCTTCATCTATTGGAGTAAATGTAGCAGAGCCAAACTTGTTATTTTACATGGTGTGAAAATGAAATAATGATGTGTTATCTATAGCTTCCTATGGATTATAGGTAATCCTATGTGGTTATCTTACCTCAGTGAGTTTTCACAGTGCACAAGTTAAAATTGTTCAATGACAAATGCATGTCTACTACTTCAGTATCCACAAGATCTGTCTTTGTATTAAAAAGGGGTTGTCCAGTTGTAAAATATTGATGGCATATCCTCAGAATAGGCCGTCAATATTTCACAACTGGACATGTAGCAGACCACTGTTAGTCTACTATCAATGGACTATCTGATAAGCTATCGATAGTAGATCAGTGAGGGTCTGCTGCCTGGGACCTCCACTGATCAGCTATTTGCCAGGCTGGACATTTCTGCATGTAGCTAATATGTTTACCTATAACACCAAACTGGGCCACTGCAGCGGGAACGGAGCTGTCTGCTTCCTGCACACTTCAGCTCCATGCAGGAGCACACTGAGCAGCTGATCTTCACATCTCACAGGTGTTGGGTCTCTGCTGGTCTGCTATCCACGGAATATAGTCCATCAAAAGTTTAAAGGTAACGTGTCAAGACCTTTGATTCCTATAAATAATGTTATGGAATTCAAAGGTCAGGGAGTGGTTAGTCTGGGGAGCGGTGTTTGATACTCACCAGGTTCCCTATTCCAGCACTATGCGTTACAGTCTCAACAAGGCATAGAGCTTGGCGATTACAGTAATGGTAAAAGTTTTGGCAGATGCAGTTTTTCTAAGAAGCAACTTAGATTGATGGTGGCAAGTACCAAGAAATAGTCTCTCACTGAGAGCAAAAAGCTAATTAGGGAGATGGAATAATACCTCTACAGTGCCATCTATTGTAAGGCAGCATTCCTCCAAGCCAAAGTTAGACTCTTTATACAAGCCTTGTAACAATGACTGGGAATTAAAAGCAAAGCCAGAATCCATGTACAGACAGCTGTTTCAGAATGTTTGCCCTTCATCAGTGTACAGTAGGAGTTTGGCTTTGCTAGCGAGAGACCTTGAACGGGGGTCAGAAATATTATCTTTTCTCCTTAGGGAGAGCACCTAGATGGTGAGTGAGGAGACTCAAAAGGCAATTTATGCTCTTCTGGGTAATATGCAAATAAGAGAGATGGAATAATACCTCCACAGCACCACCTATTGTAAAGTAGCATTCCTTCAAGCCAAAGTTAGGTATTATTCCATCTCCTCACTCACTATCTGTCAGTCGCCTCTAACATCATGTTCTCTTTCTATCTGCAACTGAATAATTCAAAAAGTGTTTCTTCTATCTGCTGACCTTTGCAAATGTATCTGGCATAGCTGTAACACGTCAAATCTGAAAAAAAATGGCCATGACGCTAGTGTGAATAGAGCCTAATACGTATTGATAGACTTGGTATGACCAATCAGTGGGATTATAAAGAAAGTCCTTGGTATACAGGCGGTGCAACATTCCAGTAATTATACATATCATGACAATACATTTGGAAATGGAAAACTGTACAAGCCATTTAGGTGCTGGATAAATGAATATTTTCTTCTTGTTAGCAGAACTATACCTCTTTCACAGTATGTGCCACAACAATATGTATTCAGAGAAGTTGAATAGCCGTACACTCATTCATTCATTCAGAGAAAGCCTATAAAACATCTGCTAAGAGACCTCTCACAAGCCATTGCTTAGCCTTGAGCAGATGCTTTGTTTTCTTGGGGTATTGCAGTATTTTCCAGCACTGTAGCATTTACTAAAGGATGTGCACTATATGTCATTTCATTATACAATTCCCATTATTTTAAAGCTGCTATTAAGTCTTGATCTTCTTTCAGAATGTACTGATTACAGTCCATTGGGCCCATTTCAAAAAATTATATTAGAACTGCAAATTCAATTTCTTGCATTTAATAGATGCTGTGGTGGCCCTCATAACCAGGTAACTACTGAGTTAAATCGAGAAGGATAGATTTCAGAGGCCAGAAGAAAGTTGCAAAATAGCAAACCTCCTACAGAATGCAAAACATGGTGGAATATCACCCAGGTTAAAAAAAATACGCAAAAAAGAAATAAATAATTTAAAAAAATCAGGCAAGAGCATCAAACAATATGCTAAATAGGGAAAATGTGTGAACTGCATATGTTAGACAAATGAGTCCAAGAAAACTTCTTAGGGACCTTTCAAGACTGAATATTTCGCAATAGCGTTGTGGAATATACCATCCTACAGCCGCAAAATCTGCCCTGATTTTGGTGCGGAATTGAAAATAACAGAATCCTACCCGCAATTCCCGCATCAAGAACCACAGTTAGCAGTGCGAATTTTGGGGCAGAATTCAGGGATGCCATATTCTGCAACGCCTTTGTGGAATATTCCGTCCCATGTGGAAGGTCCCTTAAAAAGTACATTGCAGTAAAGAGTTAAGTCTCCTTCAAACTGGTGATTTTGTGTGTGGCTTTGCGCGTCGAAATTCAGCCATGGGAACCACATCCAGTAAAACCCATAGTTTTCAATGGGTTCACTCACATTGGTCGACTTTCAGCAAGAGTTTTCACCAATGGTGAAAATATGTGACATGCTCTATTTTTGTGCACATTTGTGCACTGGAGGCTCAATAAGAGTATATGGGGGTGCGCAAATATGTGCCCATGTGCACAAAATCACACTCGTAACTGTGCAATTTCATAGTGTTAATTACTAGCACAAGCGCCTACTCATTCGATTGCCCCATCTGTTCAAACTTGACGTGAGTCTGTCCCGTGCCGATGTGTACGGGTCTGGTAGCAGGACAAAGTTCAGTAAGGAGTGTGGATCCGCTCGGCAGAGGATGTGATCAGGCTCCGTTCAGACTACAATCTCGTCCTCCTATCGTGAGCGTAATTACACTTGTGCTCATGTGAAGGAGCCCTCGATTGTGATTATCACAGTCTTATGAGATTTGTTTCAGAAAGTCCAGAGGTTGCTGGTGACTCGGTATTCCATGGGAAACCATTGAGCTTGCATAATAGTTGCAGTAACACTAGTGAGCTGCTATACTGTAGTTACCATAAGGACGCTCAAGTGAAATGTTCAGTTGAAAAGAATTTTAAGTAAAACATTGACTGTATAGTCTGAAGTTCACATCCTTAGGACATCACAACTCACATGGATTTATGACTTGTTAATCTTTACAGCTTTAGATCTTGTAGATCATTACTTCGTTGTTTTCAATCAACATAGTTTTCTTCAGAGTAGTATGTCCATAATTTGTACAGTTATTAAGTTGGTGATAGTTTTACTAATAAGTGTAACTTGTTACTTACTGAGTTAGCGTGAAATCAGACAAGCGTTTTTTTTGTGCGCGCCTATGTGCGTATAAAAAGCGCATCTGAAACAACCATTGGCTCACTATGTAGTGTTCACATGTCTGTCTTTTACAGGTGCAAAATACTCACACCTGCAAAATATAGGACATGCGTGCAGCGACAAGGTCCGTGCTACGCGTAAAATATCCCCGCGGGGAGTCCCCTTATCACTGAATACTGTGAGAGCACTATCACAGTGTTCAGTGACAAGGGGACTCCACGCGAGGATATTCTACACGTAGCACGGACCTTGTCGCTGCACGCATGTCCTATATTTTGCAGGTGTGAGTATTTTGCATCAGTATTTTGTCTTAGCTGTGGCAGAGGATCGCAATCTTCTTCCATTGCTTTAAATGGAGCCAGTGCTGCAGCCCCCCGCAGTGATTATCGGGGAAGGGATTGAAATATAAGCCCTTCCCTGAAAATCATCCCTAACTAGGCTA
The DNA here is from genome assembly GCF_035609145.1 of Eleutherodactylus coqui. Classification (NCBI taxonomy): domain Eukaryota; kingdom Metazoa; phylum Chordata; class Amphibia; order Anura; family Eleutherodactylidae; genus Eleutherodactylus; species Eleutherodactylus coqui. The sequence continues at coordinate 179,627,653 of NC_089840.1, read as the reverse complement.
AAAAAAAATGCATCACCTTCCGCCGCTGTCGGGGGTCCGGCTCGTTTTGTCTCTTGGTCCACAGCACAAAGCACTTTCTGCTGGCCAGGGATTTAGAAATCCCCACCTCCAGAAAGTGCTGGTCTGATTGGCTAAGTGCTCAGCCATTCATTGAATGACAGCTGAGCGCTGCCTGTCATTGGTCACAGCACTCAGCCAATCAAAGGCAGTGCTCAGCCATTCATTGATAGGACCTGACCTATCTTTGGTGCATGTTTTACATAAAATCACATGGAAGCTGGTAAACACACATCTCGGATCCTGTGAACGGGCTAATTAAAATAGCTAGAATTCACCAGCTCACGTGATCTTTAGTGCACTATAGCTGCAATCTTTTCAAGCACCTATACTGCACTAAAACAGCGCTTGTGTGAACGTGACCTAAATTGGAAGTCAGGGGATGTGTCACTTGAAGCTCCTGAACCCAATACAAAATCTGTAACAGAGCCACCCCCTACACACACACACATACATACCATGTACCATTTATAATAATATACATGTGTTACAGTGACTTCTTATGTGGCAGAGTCACTTTTGCGCCCCTGCAGACCCCAGATGTGAATGCTACTTCTGCAACCTGTATTGCTACGATTTATTCAGCTCTGATCTATTTTACTTTGTATGATTCGATTAGGGACTAAAAGCCAGCTTTGTGATCAAGTCTTTCAGGCTACCTTTTCCTTCAAGTGGCAAAAATGTAGAAGTAGTGATGCTACCATCATTAGTACCTAATGCAAAATGATCGCTCAAAACTGTCAGTTTCTAACACATTTTGAACAATCATCTCTGTTTGTAAATGCACCTTTACATTGCCAGTTATTGTTACAAGGCTTGTTGAAAAATCTGACATTGACTTACAGAAATTCTGCTTTCCAATAGTTGGCGCTGTAGAGGCATTGCTCAAACTTCCCATTTGCATGGATCTTGCCCCTCTCCATTTACTTACTTGCTCGATTCAGAATACTTTTGCTCAAAGGGGGCTGGACCAGGGACCACTGTTTTTGCTACTCTTAGGCCTCATGTCCACTAGAAAAATACAATCCATGCAGAATCTGCCGCGGATTTCCGCGGCGAATTCCGCGCGGATTTGCTTTAAATGGTATTTTTTTGCATGCAGATATCCGCACACATTGCTATCAATGTGATAGCAATGTTGCCGATCCGCATGGAATCCGCGGCAGAATGGAGCATGCCGCATTTTTTCTCCCGTGTAGGAAAAACGCAATTCTTTTAAAATGCCATCCGCGGGTACAAAAATCAAATTAATGGACCACGGATGGCCAATGAATCCCTATGGGCAAAATCCGCTGCAGATTCCGCAATTCCATTTAGCTAGTGGACATGAGGCCTTAGGGTGGCTTCAAAAAGTCGCATCTGCGACCGCAAAATCTGTGCACTAACTGCACAGCAAATAGAAACCATTGAATTAAATAGGTTTCTTCACAAGTGTTACTTTTCTGCACATTTTGAGCACAGGGAAAAAAAATGTGAGATGCTCTATTTTGATGTGCAATTGTGCACGAAAGGTCCCCGTTCACTGCGCGATTTTGCTTAGTTAAATGAGAACATCTGAGCCTACAAAGTCAGCTGACCAGCCTACTGAGTCAGCTGGCCTGCTCACTAAGTAGGCTGCCTCACCTATTTTAACATGGCGCTACCAAGACCAGCAGTCCCAGTCCCCATGCGCAATAAAGTATAATAAAAAGCGCCAATACGGGCTCAATAGCCTGCGATCGTGCTCCCTGCATAACACATGTATCTCATGATAGTGAGCGTATATGTTCTTACACCCATGTTCGGCCGCCCTTATAGGGGGGTCTTCTAAACAACAAATGAATATTTACGATGTCCAGTGTTATACTGACCCCTAATCACGAAATCATCTGAGATTATATTACAGCATAATTGACTGACAAACACTACAGACAAACAAGATGAATAGTTTAGACAAAAAAAGCCATAGTGTAAGCCTATAGTCATCAGACTGTGTGCCATTTTTCATTATCTCCCTTTTCATACCATGATAATTCTCTCCGTTGACGGCAGAATGATGTATTCTCACAAATAAACCTGCTCTGTACTTGAGCTGCAGTAATTTTCTTCCAAATGTTTACTCCTTCTCTTCGAAGGGAAGCACATCAGGAGTTACAGTCTTGTGTGCCTTCCTCCAGAAGCGGCTTATTACTGTTTATAAAGGAACCACAAGGCGCTTATTTCCCTCCCTCTGGAGTGTGCATACCAATACATTTGTCAGAATAGGCTGGGACTATTCTGATGGCTGTTCACAGCTTGATGCATCACAGAAAGCAATGTTATACATTTGTTGCCCCATGATGGCAGACGTCTCGAAGCAAACATGAAATGCTGTCACTTCCATACAGGCATCCAAACTCAAGGAATGTTTATTTTTTCAGACCACCTTAACTGTACAAACGTCCCTTCCACCTGAGTGTCATGAACATTTAGATTTGCTGCTGAGGCTGATTATGAGACATACTGGATGGAGGCGTGTTGCTAGGCGATACCCAGCGTTATGTTAAACCTATAACCAAGTCAGATGCGCTGCTAAATTTAGCTGTGTTTTTCGAAACTATGATAAACAATGATATTTAAACCTTATCTGCATGAAATGTGCCACAGTATTGTTCTGCATTCCGTATTATGTGAGCGAGGGATTGTTACGTTACCATGCAGAAACAGATTTGCGAAAGACAACTAAAGGTGAAAGGAAAACTTTTTTGCTGTTTTTAAGAATGTAAAATAAGTTAAGTAACTGTTTCTTGACCAATCTTGTGTTTTGGTGAAGAAGCAATGACATTATATAGGTTGATGTAACTTTAGTGAGGTCATGTATTTTGTGAGACGCGTTGTATATTTAAAGAGGTTTTCCATGGGAGGTGTGCCTGCAGTTGCAAGCACCGGCCACTATACAGAGGTCGGCGCAAGGGCTTCTGCTCTGACCTCTGTGTATTTGGAGCAGAAATCTCCACGCCGACCTCCCATGTAGTGGCCAGCATTTGTAACTGCAGGCACAGCTCTCATTGAAATCAATGTGAGCCATGCCTGCAGCTACAACTATAGTACCAGTGTTTCTGGTGGCACAATGCACTACACAGCTTTGCTACATGCACGTCACACACACAGCTATGGTACATGAGCATGTGACAGACACACACAGCTGTGCTACATACCAAGCACCTGACAGACACAGCTTTGGTACATGACATGTGCCTGACAGACATGACATGCTCTTGGTACACAGGTCTGCTACATTATGTGCGCGTGACAGACACAGCTGTGCCACAGTACATGCACATATTACAAACTCAGTTCTGCTACATGACATGTGCGTCATTGACACAGCTTTTGGTACATGACATGCTCCTGACAGACATGACATGCGCATGGTACAAATACAGCTCTGCTACGTTATATGCGAGTGACTGACACAGCTTTGCTACATGACAGACACAGCTGTGCCACAGTACATGCACATGTTACAAACTCAGCTCTGCTACATGACGTGTGTCATGACATACATCCATGCTGACTATACACATTACACAAACAGCACATTAGACAAACAGCCACTTTCAGCTCTACTACATTTATATTGACTGCATACATGACACACACCTCTAACTCCATGAATCACACAATCAACCAATACATGTATATGTGCACAGATACATGTAGAATTGCAATGATACTAAATTTGTGTAGTTTTATTGTTGCTGTACTGGTTTTAAAAAAATAAAACATCTTTGACAAAAAAAATAGTTTTCTGACACCAATGAACGCCAGTCTCAACGGCCGCTGTTTAAACTGAACAATGAGCGATGAGCAGATCGCTCATCATTTATGCAGCATAAAAGATCAGCAATGAGCTCAGTTTAAATGGCCGCAGCGATGAGCTCAATAGTGAACTGACACTGTGTATCTCAATGGAGTGGGGCAAGGGAGCGAAAGGAGAGAAATCTCCTGCACTGCCCCGTCCCCCTGCTGGCTGTTCCATGAACCAGCCTGCTCTGCCAGCTCCCATGCAGGGAGCAAGGGAACACAGGGATGAGTGTCGGCATCGCTTGCCCAACATTCATCCTGTGTGAATGGACCTTTAGTAATGCACTCTACTATTACAGGGGATGCAAAGCAGCAATGCTCAGAAAATAAATCCCTCTATTAAATGATTTAAATGTTGTAGGCACTATATCAGGGACAAGTGTATTTTCAGTTCTGGAAGTACAACGGATACAGTAATATTATGAACAGGTTTTTTTTAAATAAAGTGAAATAAAAAAGGGTGACACTTCTATTTTCTTACCCACCCCCTCAAAAAATTGATAAAAAGAATATATTAGATTATATTTATCTCAAAATTATGTTATTAAAACATACAACTTGTTCTGAAAATAGCAAACCCTCATACAGCTATGCCAATGGAAAAAATCAAACGCTATGGCTCTAGGAATACAACAATGAAAAAAAAAAAAAATTAGTTGGCCATTAGGGTATAAAATGGGCCTATCACTAATCGTCATACAGTATGTTCCCATGCCTTCTTTATGAAAACTTATGAAAGGCTGCAATATATAGTGTCACAGCTTCTTTTCCTTGCGTATCTTTTTGCATGATAATCCCAAATGTGGGTACTTTAAAGAAAATAAAATATCTCAAAAGTATTTGAAACATTACCAGTGCTTGTAATAGTGTTTAATATAGCATTAGAGGTGTTGCTTCATTTCTAGCTGTTTTACTGCAGGAAGCAGACAGCTCCGTACATTGCTCAGTGGCCCAGGTTAGTACTGTAGGCTGAGTTCCATTTACTTCAATAGTACTCAGTCTGCAATACAGGAAGAGAAGTAGAGTATAGAAGTACAAAATCGATATAGGAAGAAGAGCCTCCTGATATAACTCCACCTGGCAAAGGCAAAATGACACTATGGCCCTATGGATGCTTTATACATGGCAATATTCTCTCTCACTCTCCCCCCCCCCCCCCCCCGCTCCACTGCGTTTTCCCCCGCTGCCCCCCGAGCACGCTCGGAGGAGAAGGCAGTTACTCGAGATGAGCGAGGCTCGCTCGAGTAACTGACCTTACTGAGCGTGCTCGCTCACCTCTATTAGTTTATCAAAGTGGGCAATACTGTGGGCAACTGGTATGAAATCTCTTCATGTTAAAGAACTGTAAACCAGGGGCGTGGCCTGAGCATGGAGGAGTGAGGAAGCACAGTCCGGAGCTCCTCCGCTGTTACCGCACAGACAATCAAAGAAAAGCCTGAAAAAAGCACTTACCGGCATGACGAAGGGGAGTAGAAGAAGAGGGGAGCTGGCGCCAGCCAGCGGCACCCCGCTGAGCCGCTACCTAACAAGCAGAAGCACCCCCGGCACTACACGCGGTCCTACCGCTACACGTGGTCCGACCACCATGGCGCCGGAGCACCTTGTAGAGTGGGCGCCTCCCCGGGCTGGGGACCAAGACACACCGCTCCAACGCCAAGACGGAGGCTCAGAGGAGGAGAGAGGACCGAGCCACAGAGCGCAGATGCCGAAGAGCAGGTACCCGAGCGTGCCGGAGGCTGCCGGCACCCTTCACTGTCCACAGCACATGGTGCCAGATATCCCGTGCTGCTCTCACAGCAAGGGACCCGACCCCCACAGTAAGCAGACAACTCTAGGCAGCGGGGACCCAGGGGCCCATCCCCACCACATGAGTGTGCAGCAGACGCAAGCAGGAGAATGGCCGCAGGACACAGACCCCAAGCGATCCTGGTCACAGGGGAACAAGGGGAAAACTGACACACCACACTGCACCCCCAAAATGGCGCCAAACCGCTGCGGAGCCCAGACGCCCCATGAAGGGGAGAACCCCATAACTGAACCACTGCCACAAAACATTGGGGGTCCAGAAGGGGCAGTTGCAGTGAGCCAGGAAGCACTACAGAAAGCAGACCAGCCCCCCCAAACTCCAGCAGCGTCCCCTCAAGGAAACCGTAGAGTACCCCCGGACACTCACTACTGTACTGAATCTCCCTGTACCAACAGCACTAGAAGCCAGGGGATGGCCCTACCCCTGCCACAGGGCAGCGGGCTAGATCTGTGGGGTCATGAAAATGAAGGTACCAGCGCTCCCTTCGACTACACCTTGCCGCCCGCGGGGGGCCACCTCGACTCCAGCCCGACAACCCCGGGCTCCCTCACCCCAGCACTATCCCACGCGGGGGCGAGCCTGGATTTTCCAGACCCACCTATGGACGACTCCCAGACACTGCCGGCCCTCTGGATCATGATGCGGGCCTTACCCACCAAACAAGACCTCGAACAGCAACTCAGACATATCGACGAAAAACAGACAACAGCAATCAACGCAGTTGCCCATACTGTGCAGGACCTGACAGAGCGGGTTGTCGTATTGGAGCAAAATACGGAGACGTCAGCTACAGATTTTCAACAAATGGCGCGCACGATCGAAAAACAGCAGAAACAAATCAGAGAATTAACGTTCCATCTCGACGATATTGAAAACCGAGGCCGCCGCAACAACCTCAAACTGAGAGGACTCCCTGAGGACATACCGCCAGAAGACTTATACGACCATGTGACAACCATCTTCAACAAGTTGCTACAGCGACCTGACAACAGGGCCATAGAACTTGACAGAGTCCACCGCTTGCAAGGCGGAAGAATCAGAAATACGAACTTTCCGAGGGATGTAATTTGCCGCATACATTTTTACAGACAGAAAGAAGAGATACAATGAATGGCGTGGGAACAAGGCCCTGATCAAATATAACGGCGCTGAAATCACAATATTACCAGATGTGTCTAGACTGACCCCCAACAGCCAGAGAATGATTCGCCCCCTACTTGACGCAGCGCGGAAAGCAGAAGCCACCTACAGATCGGGACACCCCTTCCAACTGATCCTCCGAAAGCGTGGATGAATATTTACGGTCCGATCACCGGCAGACCTAGAAGGGGCATTCAACTTCCTGGGAGTTCCTCAGACGCCAATCCCAGACTGGACTTTACCCCCTGACGAAAACTCTACTCAATAAAAGCTAGATGCCCAGGACGCAGGCCACCCTCATAGTTGACGAAATCCTACTACGCGCTGGGACACTCCCCCGGCCTAACCAGGCCCATCCAGTATATTACCTCTCCACTTCTTTTAACAGGTTAACCCGTTCTCCAGGCAACAAGACGTACAAGCTACGGCGAGACGGACCGACGGAGTTCCACGGAGTGGACTCTATTACCCCCTACGCAGAACCCCACAACCGGAAGCCTGGACTGGTTGTTTGATTCTACCGCCTCCGTTTTTTTTCCTGCTCCAGGAACCATGACTGCCCGTTTTCTCTGTGCTCTCCCACGTTTCCCCCAGTAGGGTACCAGAGGCCCTGATTTTCCTCCCCCCTCTACATTTCGCAGGGGGGACAGGGCCCCTGTGTAATTTAGAACTTTAGAAATACTGTTAAACTAGTCTCTCGTCTTGTCTACCCCGTTCTGAACACAACCCCTTTGTCCTCCAGTCTCCCCCCCATCCCCATCCCGTACCCTCCCACCTACACTACTGTCCGACTGTGATCCAGGGACAACAAGACTAGGGCACCGTTTCGCAAAATGCCTTCAACATTACCTAACCTTACTGTTGTCTCCCTCAACGCACAGGGTCTTAGCGTTCCAGAGAAAAGGTCCTCCACTTTCCGTCTCCTCTGGAAATAACGTGCACAAGTGGCCTTCATACAGGAAACCCACTTCTGCGCAAGAGCGGCCCCCAGATTCTCGGACGCCAGGTTTCCCAACTCCTACCACGGCCTGAATCCAGAATCTAAATCCAAAGGGGTATCGATCCTGATCGCCAATTCAATCCAATGGGAACACTCAGCCACGAAATCCGACCCCGAAGGAAGGTACCTCTTTGTGAAAGATAAGCTCGCCAGCACCACAGTCACCCTAGCCATAATGTATCTCCCCAACTCCAACCAGGTGGCTTTCCTTGAAAGATCCCTGGAGGATTTGGAAGAATTCAAAGAGGGCACCTTGATACTAGGAGGAGACTTTAATTTGCCACTTGACCCCCGCCACATCCAAAGGAAGCAGCAGCCTCACCTTAGCTACACATCGCAGAGCTAGAAAAATACTCCATAATCAGCAACTGATAGACGCCTGGAGGGTTTTCTACCCCGACGGTAGAGACTACACCTATTTCTCTCCACCCCACAACTCCTATTCCCGGATTGACTACTTCCTCCTACATCACTCATCTCTCCCCCTAGTGACATCAATAGAAATAGACAACATCACAATCTCGGACCACGCTCTCATCATTCTATCACTATCGCTCCCAACAATTCACGACAGAGTATGGCACTGGCGCCTGAATGAGTCCCTTATTCACAGCCCAGAGACGTCAAAAGAGATACAAGGAGCCTTAGAGGAATACTTCAAAAATAACTGCACTCCAGATGTTAACCCTCTAGCAGTATGGGAAGCCCACAAATGCGTCATACGAGGAATCTGTATAGGGTTGGGATCCCGTATCAAAAAAGAGCGAGGGTCGCTGCTTCGTGGACTACTAGACCAGATCCAGACCCTCGAACTCCGACACAAATCTAACCAAGATAGTACCCTAGGCGCAGAATTAACGCAACTTAGGGGCCGAGTGCGTACACTTTGCCTGGCTCAGGCGAAAGGGACGCTAATGAAGTGTAGGCGTCATTTCTATGAGTTCGGTAATAAACCCAGCCATACATTAGCACGGGCCCTCCGAGTAACTAGATCTAGAACATATGTTCCCCACATCACCCCCATATCCGGTAACACCCTACACTTACCCCAACAGATAACGGAAGCATTCCGAAATTACTACCAAGCCCTCTATAACCTAACCCCGTCAATAACAGAACAAGAGAAGACCAACCGTAAGGCCAAAATGAGAGAATATTTACAACAATCAAACCTCCCCAGGTTCTCACCAGAGGCAGTGGAGGCACTGGAAGCCCCGATCACGCAGACCGAACTGGCAACTGCCATAGCAGACACCAACTCGGGGAAATCTCCAGGACCAGATGGGCTCACTCTCGCGTACTATAAGAAATACGCAGAAACGCTGACCCCACACTTCCTATGTGCCTTTAACTCCCTCAACGAGGGAAAGGAAATGCCCAGGGACACTTTGGGAGCACACATTACAGTGATCCCGAAGGAAGGAAAAGACCCCTCGCAATGCCAGAGCTACCGTCCCATCTCTTTGCTAAACGCTGACCTGAAGCTATTCGCCAAAATACTGGCAAACAGGATCTCCCCCCTCTTGCAACACACAATCCACGGAGACCAGGTGGGATTCGTCCCACTTAGGGAAGCACGAGACAACACAACAAAAGCCGTAAACTTAATCTACCAGGCCAAAAAATTAGCCCTTCCCTCCTGTTTACTCTCCACAGACGCGGACAAAGCGTTCGACAGAGTGAACTGGGACTTTCTGTTTGCCACTATGTCTCACCTGGGAATGGGCCCCAGGATGCTGCACTGGGTCAATAGTCTATACTCACGCCCTACAGCAGCAGTTAGAGCGAATGGACAAATATCATCTCCCTTCATTATCTCGAACGGTACGAGACAAGGCTGTCCCCTATCACCTCTAATCTTTATTCTCTGCCCAGAACCCCTCCTAAATCATATACGTGACAATCCGAATGTGTCGGGGATCAAACTAGTCAACTCAGAACACAAGATCGCGGCATACGCGGATGACCTGTTGTTCTTTATTACCAACCCTAGAATCTCAATACCAAATCTACTAGCTGAAATCAAACGATACTCTGAATTATCAAACTTCAAAATTAATTATCAGAAATCAGCGGCCCTCAATATATCCCTCCCTCCAACACTTGTTAGCGACCTTAAAAACTCGTTCCCCTTCTCCTGGGCGGACCACCATATCCAATATCTGGGCACCAATATCACAGCGGACCCGGGAGACTTATACGCAGCCAACCACCCCTTACTCCTTGATAAAATCAGGACAGACCTAAACGCATGGACAAAAGGCCATTTTGCATGGTTCGGAAGATGTGCAATATTCAAAATGAACATCCTTCCCAGAGTTCTATACTTGCTCCAAGCACTTTCTATCTACACACCCAGAAAATTTTTCCAACACCTCCTATCGCAGATGACGAAATTTATCTGGGCAGACAAATCACCATGTACAGCACGCAACATACTGACAAGACCAAAAACAGAAGGGGGTATGGGCCTTCCGAACTTCTCACGATACTACCAAGCGGTACAGCTAACACGCATAGTTGACTGGCATAGACATGGGGCTCTGAAACAATGGATTACCATAGAACAAGCAACCACATCCATTCCTCTTGTGGTACTCCCATGGATCCAGGATCAGCCCCCCGCGGAGTCGGCCCAGCACCCCACCATTGGCCCCACTCTGGCGACAGCACACAAAGTGTTCGCAAGGTCAGATATTGCACCCAAACCCTCCCCCATGTTTCCGGTCTTAGGGAACCCTGCATTCCCGCCGGGCAATGAGAGCAAGGCCTTCCGCCGCTGGTTCCAAGAAGGCAAATTTAGAGCCTCCCATTTCCTACAGGAAGACCAATGGTTAACAACGGACGAACTGGTCAGGCTAGTGGACCCCCACCCAATACCCTTTTGGGAGACAATACAACTGAGACACTTTCTCAGATCCCTGCCCCACCCAAGCACATTCTCTCACGCAAAAACCCATTTCGAATTAATATGTAGCACAGAAGGGCCTTCCAGACATACCCTGTCATGCATATACAACATTATTAACTCTCAATCAGACCCACACCCACCGGGTTTTGTACAGAGATGGGAAGAAGACCTTAAAATCACTTTCTCTCCAGCAGAAAGAGAAAAAATCTTTACACTTACACACTCCTCATCGATATCTAGCAAGATACAGGAATCTGGGTACAAAGTGCTCTCACGATGGTACAGGGTGCCCTCTCGGCTACAGAAAATATACCCCTCGGTCTCTCCTCTCTGTTGGAGATGTGGATCCGCACAGGGGACTTTTCTACATATCTTTTGGGATTGTCCGAGGCTGGTGGGCTTTTGGGAGGAGACCTGGAGGATTACTTCCAAATTCACACAATACGCAATTCCCAAAACACCAGCTTTCTTCCTTCTACATCACAACACAATCCCCCTACCGACATACAAAAATTCAATAGTAAGACATCTGGTCGGGACGGCGAGGTCCTGTATTCCGAGACTATGGCGGCAGACCACCCCCCCTACGGTGGCGATGTGGCTCAACGCCATGCAGGGACTGATGGAGATGGAGGACCTTACAGCGACACTCAAAGGAACCCAAGAAAAGTTCACAAAAACATGGTACTACTGGCTGGAGTTCCGAGACTCAATGGAATACCGGAGGCTCCAAAACTCCAACAACTGAAGGTCACTGAGCCCCTACCCCATCCCTACCCTCTGTGTCTGAACCCCTAATGTACTTTCCTGCTCTTAATTTTTTTAAATTCGTTTTATTTTAAAGAAAAAAGGCATTGTAGAATACAGAATAAAGAAGACTTTGTTAGGTGTGTCATTATTCATATATACATTTTCTCCTGCTCTTAATTTTAGTTTAGGTTTAGTGTTTACCAGTTAAATATGATTGTGGTAATATGGGTTATGATCGGACAGCCCAGAAACCAGTTGCTTATGACTTTAAAGCTAATTCGGAGATTCAGTAAGAACGCATATCGAAAGAACTGTCCCAGTTTAAAGAGAAGTTAGCCGGAGATAGCCGGACAGAGCACACACCCGCTCATCAGTTTGAACAACAAGTGAAGCGGGCAAGGAAATCAGATCCCTTCACTGCTTTTTCCCAATGTGACAGTGATGAACATAGAACTGCATACTCTGGTCTGTTATACATATATGTTCGCTGAAGGTTGAATACGGTTAATTGTAACTAAATTGAAAATGAGAAAATAAAGAATTAAAAAAAAAAAAAAAAGAACTGTAAACCAGTCCCATAAAGTATTAATAAAAGAAAAAGTTCATGAATATTTCAATAAAATCCCTTAACGATATACCAAATAGTTTGAGTGTTTACTGGAACATAGTGAACTTGAATACCTCAAAGTCACCTTTCTTATCACTGCAACAAAGTTGCAATATAACAAGGGTGTTTGATCAGAAAGTGCTTTAATTCCAAGCAAACCAGTTCTGTCGTCTTTAAAGATATCACACAATTACTTAAACTTCAATCCAACAGAGCAGAAGACAATTCCAGGCTAGGATTATGAAAACAACCCCTTCATAGATAAGATAAAGACAAACGTTTAATTAAATATTGCTGTTTTGTCAGTTTCTGAGTTAGAAATAAATTTTTAGCTTTTGATTGTAGAACTGAAAACCACAAAATACAAAATATCTATAAAGTCTTCATTTTTCTCTTTGTAGCCAAGAGAGAAGGTCGTTGTGTGTCAAGGCTGCTATATGTTGACTTCATTATTTTAATAAATCATCACTTAAGAAAGAACATTCCTAGGAATGGAAAAGCTTTCATATGAAGTAACGCCATACTATTAGATTGACGTAAACTCCCTCCAGTATCTCCAGGTCATATTGACATATGAAAAATCAGCATTATTTTGTAAGGGTCAAATTGCTGGTGGTCATAGGCTAACTTCTGTCTGACAACCCTCAAAATACACAACCTTTTGATTAGCGTATTACTGTTGGTTCAAATCCAATAGATGTCACCAGGGGAAGCAGATTAAATGTTACCCACTGTAACATTACTTTAAAAAGTTGAAGTAAGTTGGTAATCATGTAGTAGTCTCTTTGAGTCCTGCAAATGCTCTGCAGTAGATACACTAGTTCTGGCCAATAGTCAGGGACCACAAGCAGGGAATGCAAAGCATACAACTCACATACAAAGCATCTAAGAAAGGCAACATGGGCCGCAGGTTATGCATCCCTGCTATCAGAGGCATAACGTGAAGCTTCCTGGCCCAAATGCAAAATCTGTAACAGTGCCCCCAACTATAATACTTAATTCATGCAACTAGGCTTACTATATGGAGAAGAGAGGCCTAAGGGCCCCCTAAGGGTCCTGGGCCCGGGAGAAACCGCATCCCCTATAGTTACGCCCCTGCCTTCTATAAAGAGTAGTCCTGCACAGGGTCTATTCATGGGCCTCATGCCAGTTACCTATGGGCCTCTTTAGAATACAGTATATGTCAATCTTTTCATGACACTACAGCATTATGTGTAAGCCCACAAGCACAATATCAGGCCCAGTTTCATGGCCCAATATCACGATCAGCCGTGTGAAACTAGACTTATAAAACTTTTCTGCTGATATTTTTTTTTATTTTTTTTTACTGATAGCTAAGCATGTTTGTCAAAAAATAAACCTAGTTTAGCTTCCTATTGAGCTTCACATATGCTGAACATGTTAAGAACCCAAATTTATTTTAGGTTCTTGAGTTTTCTTGATGCTTAATTGCATTTGGTGTAGTCTTTTTTTAGTAGACAGAATAGATTCATTGGTTTATATAGAAGTAGCAGAACATTTGCAGAATGAATATAGACATTTGATCTAATCAGTTTCAGCTGAGAAACAGTTTAACCGCCCTCCTCCACCACCACTCCATACCCCCCACACACACTGATTAAACCAAGCTAGGTTCCTTCTAAATGAATAGGAGATTATAGTTTTGAACAAGCATGGCTTACTCAAGTTAAAACAACTGTAAAACTGGAGTTACAGCTGTTTGAAGTGGGGTCGGGAATGCTGAATAAACAGCTGTCACTTCAGTCTTCATGCAGAGAGGCAGAGCAGCAGTGGACCAGCAGACATCAGAGCACTATCTGTGATTCTCCTGTCTGTCCCCCCTGTCGCAGGGCAGGGGTTACATGAACTTATGTTCATGTAATCACCTCCTTATCAGTCATAGATTATATTTGCTCTCTGGGTGTCACATTTTTTTTCCAGAAAAGAAGTGAGAAGATTAGCACTTGTTCATCTAATCTATACCAATTTACACTGCAGATGCCACAGTTATTGATGACCACAGCATCTAAGTAGTTTTGCAGAAAAAAATAGATCAAATCTATTTCACCTTACCCAGTGCTTTAAATATTGAAAAATAAAAAGAACAAAACTATTCCAATAATTAGTATCCCTACATTAGTAAAAAAAACAATACAATTAAATATTAGGTAATTTATTTAATATGGTAAATTCTGTAAATAAAAAAATATTACCAAAATAACAGTCTCCTGTTCATACCGCTTCCCCAAAACAGGAATAAGAATCAATCAAACAATCATATATACCTAAAAGTGGTATCAACAAAAACTACACATCATGCTGCAAAAAAAAAAAAATGCTTCATATAGATCCGTCAATGGAAAAATAAAAATGCTATTATTTATTTAAAAATAGACTCAATTATGTTAGGCAACTCAGTTATGCACCAACTAAACTTATATACATTCAAAATTTACAATTAAAAAAGTTTCAGGAAACTTTTCTAATTTTAATGCGACTTAAAAAAATTGTGCATTTTCCCATTTTTATCATACAAGCAACAATGTAAACTATATGGTATTTCTATAATGACAACGGTAATATAGTACATGCAGAGCTTCGTGGAGGCAATAGTACCTAATGTCATATATATTATGGGTTTCAACTGATTCTATTGCTTTTGTATGTTTGATTGTATGATGGGTAATTTTATTTCCTAGATGCCCGAATAGGCACGCAAAAAGATTGCTTCTTTTAGAATCAATGCTTTCCTATGAAAGTGTTCACATGTAAGTTTTTTAGAGGCGTAAAATACTCGCACCTGCCAAAGATAGGGCGTGTTAGTGCAACTCGCATCTAGAAACCCGTGGTATGTACAAAGATAGGACCTGACCTATCTTTGGAGCATGCTTTCAATAGACTCCTATGGGAGCTGGAAAACACGCACCATGCACCTCTGATCGTGTGAACTGGCTACTTCAACTAAATGGAATTCACCCGGTCCTGTGATTTTTTTTCCACACGTGAGGGGCAATCTTTTTGCGCGACTATTCATGCGCAGAAAAAATGCTCGTATGACCAAGGATTAAGAAATAGGATATTTGGTAGATGCTGAGCTAAAATGTAATTATAATATAAAGTCATATATCATCTACCTATTAGAAAATATCCTAAAATGAAGCCACTCAAGGAAACAAAAAACAAGCCTGGCAATTAGCTCCAGTTTCTCTGACCACTGGTGATCGCTTATTATAGAAAGTAAAACGATTCCCATGTTGCTGTAGTCAACATGACAACATTTCCAATGAGTGCACAGACATCTAAAGCTTCATTTACACACAGCGATTATTGTTTGAATGAAGAAACGACTGAACGAATTTTTGCTTAAAAATGCTGGCATTTAGGCATTATTCAGACAAGCGCTGTTTTAGTGCAGTATAGGCACATGAAAAGATCACGGCTATACTGCACTAAAGATTGTGTGGACGGGTGATTTCTTGCTATTTTAATTAATTGTGAAATTGCCTGTTCACGCAATCGGAGGTGCATGGTGTGTGTCATCCAGCTCCCATCGGAGTCTATGGAAAGCACATACAAATGATAGGTCAGGTCCTATCTTTTCATGCACCATGGACCTTAGATGCAAGTTTTCAGTTGCATGTCCTATATTTGTTGGGTGTGAGTATTTAGCGCATCTAAAACTCCTTCATCTGAATGGTTCTATAGAAAACCATTGGTTCTAATAGAAACACTTTCTTTGCCTCCCTCTAATGCGCTAAATCAGCGTTCATCTAAATGAGGCCTTAAATGTACAGATAATGGTCTGAAATCCTCTCCATTTCTGTCATTAGCTAATGTAAACACTGTATATGCTGTTTGCTCAGGCGTGTATTTATGCAGGGAATATCTGGCCAGCAGGGTTTTAATTAGTGTGAAGATAAGTCATTGTCTTCTGCTGCATGAGTAAACAATAGTCATTGCGCAATCTCCCCCGCTCTCAAGTTGTTCAGTCTTTCAAATGAACAAATGCCATTTAAATGAAGTGAAATGCTGTTAAATGCAGCTCAGAAGGATGGTCACCGCTATATCATGTAAAGACAGTAAAATAAAAAAAAAATCTACAATCAGAACATAGGAACATATTAGAAAAATGGAAAGTGTTAAACTATCTAGTATTATTTAGAAAAAATATAATTACAGCCCCTTTAAGGTATATAATGTTCATATAGGGGACCCATGGTTGTGGCCCTTGGCCATTGGCCAGAGCTGCTATCACTGCAGAGAACTTTCAGTAACTATAACATGATTATCAACTTATTTGAATTCACACGGTGTATAACTTTTAACTGGCTTCCCTTGGTACCGTTAGCTGGATTGGAACCAGCAGTGATAATTTAATCAACATGTGGTGTTTTTTTGAGAGTTGTCAGACAAAAATTAGCTTGTGACCACCAGCACTCTGACAAAATAATGCTATATGTATTCCAAAATAATACATTTTGTGTGGCTGCCAACCATCTGGTTAAAGACATGTTTATGTGTCTGATGGCTTCTCATATGTATTTTTTCCTGTCAGAGAGAAAGGCAGTGAGAGAGTAGCAGCAGTGGGTAAGTACTAATGGTGCACTGTGTGGTAAACTCTGCACCTCTATATATTGGCATAATGGGCTCCTATAAGGACTTCATGTGGCTCAGGCTTCTTTCACATGAGCGCATATTGGCTGGCTGTTTTCATGGCAGTCCGATATACGCTACGTTGGGGGAGAGAAAACTGGTGAACAGGTGCACAAATCACACATTTGTGTGCCCGTTTATATGGCCTGGTGAGGCCGGCGCAAATGCGCCGACCTCACCAGGCCATCTCCCATTTCCCCTCCCTCCCCATCGCAGGCTCACCTTTCTTCCTCCCCGCTCGTTCTGTGCAATGGGAGGGGATGGGGCAGAGCTAAGCACCGGTCCACCCTGCCTCCTTCCATTGATGGCTATGGACAAGAAGCGGGTACTTAGCTCCGCTCACATCCTGCCCCATGCCCATAACCCTCAATGGGAGGAGGAGCGGCAGACCAGCACTTAGCTTCACCCCCATCCCGCCCCATTCAGAAGCCCATGCAGTGGCCGATGTATTCAGGCCCAAAAGATAGTTTTAGGACTATCTTTTGGGCCCGACGTAAAAATGCCCTGTGCCATATTGGCTTGGCCGGGTGTTTTTATGTCTCACAAATATGCCCATGTGATTTAATGCATTTTAATCCAATGCATCAGATCACATCGCATATCAGCTAGCCGTGAAAACGGCTGTCCGATATGCACTCATGTGATAGAAGCCTCAGTGTTAAGGCAGCAGAAATGCAGTCCTAAGCTCTCACTCATGACCTGAATCTTCGCTTTGTCCAGGTAGCCTGCTCAAGGTTGACACTTCCAACCTTCCAAACTTACAAAAGAGCTATCAGCAAACAAAATTTTTCTGCGCTCAAAAAATAGTGTGTAACCACAAATAGTAGTCTATCAAGAATATATGGCTTGAGAAAGGTGCCTGTGTGCACTGAAACGCGTTGCCCGTTATCTTAGTGAAGTTAGGAATTAAAGGTGTTATTGCTTCACTTCATAAACGTGTGGAAACATCTATCTGGAGGCTGAAGGAGATATCACTTCAAGGAGGGGGCTCATGGTCATCATACCCCCCTCCTTCCCAGTAAGTGTAACTCCATTATATTCTTGACAGACTACTATTTGTGGTTACACACTATTTTTTGAGCGCAGAAAAATTTTGTTTGCTGATAGCTCTTTTGTATTTTATTCCTTTGGGACCACTCTCTTATGAGAGACCCCAATTATTTCTGCAGCTCTCCCCCTTGCATTGGAGGATCAAAATAGTGTCGGTTTCCACTGAATGTCAACCTTGAGGCGCTATCTGGTACATCTTCTTGTAACCTTCCAAACTTGACACTTCCAACCTTCTGAGATCGGTTAAATGAGTACCCAGCTGATGGGGGTAAAAGATGACTGGGGAAGACAATGGCAAACCACCCCGCAAAAACAGCCTGCCAAGAAAAATGGCACAATGTGAAGTCAGTCATGTCTCGGTGCTTGCACCAGGGTACTTTATCTTTACCTACCCTTGAATGAAGCACTCCTGAAAGAAGCACATGAGGTGGGGGATATGACTACACATGCAGCTATCTTCATTGCAGTTTATGGGAGTAGTAAAACCTTTAGGTGTTTCAGCACACTTGCAAGCACCACTAAACTGTGCAGCTCACAGTCTCGCCCAGTATAGTTGGCATGATAGTCCACTCCACTGAGTACAAAAGGAAACTTCCTCCTGAGATATTTCCTGCATCACATAGTGAAAAAATTGATAATGATGCAATGCAGCACAGAGCTGAGAACAGACTCTCCATCTCTGGTCATTAGCACCAATTAGGGAGGGAGTGTGAGAAGTCTAGCTATATGAGGCATTTGTTTTGATAATCATGCAGGCGGTCCCAGTCCAGACTCGCCCACCAGCCAAAAAACCTGTTTGTAAATATGGAGGAGGAGGAGCAAGACTACGCAAAGAGGAACAACTGTCAACTCCTCCTTTGCATCTGTTCTGTCTTTGCCACCAGGATCCACTGTATAAGGATTTTTTTACATGGGACAATCTATTGGGTGCAGATGCCGACAGGTTGCTTGAACGATAATTGTTCCTGTTCTTTTACACAGGAACAAGCATCGCTCAGTGAATGTAGGCAAACCGGGCCAGAGATCATTCTGGCCCACCCACCTCCATTCACAGTAAGCAGGCAGTTATAAATGAATGACTGCCTTTTTACAGGAGCCGATCCCTTGTTCAATTCTTTGCATACGGAAACTGAACGATGAACGAGAAGCAAAAAAAATTCCCGTTTGCTGTTCAGTTGGGGCATGCGTTTACACTGAACGATGATCGTGGAGAGTCTAGCTGGATCATGGGAATCTGAACAGTTTATCCGCCTGTGTAAAAGGGCCTTTAGGTATGAAGTGACATTGTTAATCTGTCCTCAGTCAGGACAGAAAGAAATTGTTTTTATTAGTAGGAGTAAGGTCACTGTTTTTGTTACAGAATGAACCACCCAAGTGGTTACTGTAATTCACAAAGTCCTCCATGCCTGGCCATCTTTCTTAAGGATGGCTTCACATAGACATATTTGTACGTGTTTTTGCATGCACAATACGCAGGGATAAAAAACCCATTGATTTCAGTGGATTTGTATGCACTCCCGTATTTTGCGTGCAGATATAGTGTTCAAAAAAAGGAAAAGACGCCGATGCGCCCGTGTGACTGCAGGAAGGAGACGGACGTACCTACAGACGGCCGTCTCTCTGCAGCGCCGGAGGAAAGAACACATGACCGGCAATGAAGCCGGTCACCTGTTCTTTCCTCCAGCGTTGCAGAGAGACGTCCGTCTGCAGGCACGTCCGTCTGCTGGTGTCAGTCACACGGGCGCATTGGCGCCGGTGTACGGTTGCCGATGCGCCCGTGTGACTGAGGCCTCAGGCAGCATTTTGCTTTGAAGAAATTTTCTGGGTGCAAAATGGAAATTCTGAAAATGCTGAAATCAAGGAGGTACAGCTGAGAAGAGGCAACCTGTACCTTTAATCTATCACTCTGGACCCTCTTCTTTATTCAGTGCAGCCACCAATCTGCTGCTATTTACATGCATCACTTTCACAGTAAACACAACAGCAGACTGTTACCTACAACTTCAGGCATGCATAGAGCTTGTTTACCAACCAGCACTGTATCTTCACCCACAGAAGCTTACAGGTCCTACAACTTACCAGCACCAACTTCCCTCTCACTCAGAGCGCCAGAGAAAGCTGCTGAAGCACACAGACAGACAGAACCTTCTGGCAATCTGAACTACACATGAGTAATATAGTACAGTGCTTCCGTTTCTGTCCTCCCATCATGCACTGCTCATAGGATGCTGGAGACTATGGACAGGAGAGGGAGCAGCAAATGCTGACCAGATGTCAGATTTCAGGAGGAGGGTCGCGTGACATAGAAAATAAAGAATGTAACTGGACCAGGTACAGTTAACCTTTAGCAAAGAGACTTATTGTGGTGATGTACATTAGAGTTTAAAATGTTAGTCTGTGCTCAGAATATTCCTTTAATCCCTAAGATATATGATTTATTGATAGCTCCATAATGTTCTATTACCAATGAATTCATTAGCTATGGATATTTATGCTCATAGACCATAAGTATGTTCTTGAACCACCATTAATGGATTCTTATCGTCGATGAACTATTAAATGTTCCATCATGTAGAGGAGTTATTAGTTAATGAATTGGCAATACTATGGAATACCTGTTGGTTACATGACTTGGTGTCTACATAAACTATTGATGGTTGTTTTCGCACTGAATTATTATTTTTTTCTGTTTGACACTAGAGAAACTATTAGCTTTATAAATTACCATTGCTACATTTTGCACTATTGTCAAGAATTTGTTTGGCACTAGAATTCTAATTTACTCTGAAGAGCCCGAAGTATACACAGGCAAACCATGTTGGATTCATTGGACTGTTAAAAATGCATATTCAGGGCTCAGTCACACGGGCATTTTGACGCATGAATTTTTGAAAGCATACATTCAAAAATTTGCGTGACCTAAATGGGCATCACAGCGAAAAAAAAAAAAGCCTGCTAGCAGCGTTTATCCACTCAGGGCTCAGTCACACGGGCGTTTTAACTTGCCTTTTCTGCACGTCAAAAAATTTGCACTAGATAAAACCAATGCTTTTCAATGGCAGCGGTAACATGTGCGAATTTTACATGCAGAAAAATGCCTGCGGTGAAAATTATAGGACACCGGTTCGCAGAAGGCATGTAACTGCGGCAAATCAGTGTTCTGTGTTTGTGAAACCCCTGGACGCTGTTGCATCCAGGGGTTTCACCTTACACTCAATGAGGCCAGTGGCGACCCCATTGAGCACATAGATGGCGATGTTCTCCCAATGAATTCAATGGAGCCAGCTTCATTGAAAGCAATGGGCTGCTGGCAAGTGCTGCAGTAATTTTCAGGGAAGGGCTTAAAATATAAGCCCTTCCCTGAAAATCAATCCAATGATGTGTAAAAAAAAAATCTATACTCATCTCTCTGCAGCTGCTGGGGCTGGATTCATGAAGGGGTGAGTGCTGCCTCTGATTGGCTGAGCGCAGTTACCAATTAGAGCCAGCTCTCAGCTGTCATTCAATAGCTGAGTGCTGCCTCTGATTGGTCACAGTGCTCAGCCAATCTGAGGCAGGCCATTCAGCAGGTGGGGATTTTAAATGCCTGCCTGCTAAATACTCCTTAGAACAGTGCAGGAGAATAAAGCTGGCTGGACGTGGCTAAGCCCAGGCAGCTGCAGAGAGGTAAGTATAGATTTTTTTTTACACCTTATTGAATTGATTTTCAAGAAACGGCTCATATTTTAAGCCCTTCCCTGAAAATCACTGCAGCGCTTGCTGGCAGCTCATTGCTTTCAATGGAGCAGATTGTATTGCCGACTCCATTGAATTCAATGGGAGAACATCGCTCTCCTCTGCCACAGCTGTGACAGCTGTGGCAGAGGATCGTGATCTTCGGTATATTTTCTCAATGGGGTCGGCTCATTGTGCACAAGGTGACAGCATTCAGAACACCGGTTTGCCGCAGTTACATGCGTTCTGCGATCCAGTGTCCTATAATTTTCGGCGCAGGCGTTTTTCCACATGTAAAATTTGCACATGTGACCGCTGCTACTGAAAAGCCTTGGTTCTATCTATGCAGATTTTTTTATGTGCGGAAAAACACACGTTAAAACGCCCGTGTGACTGAGCCCTTAGGAAGTGCCTTATCTCATAAAGGACTTCACCTGTGTCTCATTAATATACTGTTTTGACGGATTGTCCGTTTCATGAATCCTTTAAAGGAATACTTTAGGATGTACCCAGGTAATTGCTAGTGTTTTTCTTTAATATTAGTCTGGATTTTATTTTAGATCATGAAAAAGTTATGTTTTGCTGGAATGAGTTATTGCTTTTAATCAGTAGGCTTATTTTTCTGTGTTCTCTACCTGTAATGTGAAACACCTGTGGTTAATGTGAGATACATACATGAGGTTACTAAATTACATTTATAGTTATAGTGCTTGTACAGGATCCCTAATGGCCCCCGCTAGCACTTACCAATAATTGCTGGACTGAACTTGCAAGTCCAGGGGCAGTCCGGCAATTAGTAGTAAATCACAAAAATTAACGGTGCTCCTGTATTAGTAACCTAAGTGAGGTACATGGGGTTACTTACTAATAATGTGAGATTAGCAAATTTGATTAAATGAGTGACCTCATGTGCCTCACATTAATGCCACGTTCATAAGTCGTGGTCAATTCATGTCTTCTTGCTGTGATTCTTGTAAGATCACAGCAAAAAATATAATGCAAATTGAATGGAATATGTGAACGCAACATAACAGTAAGTACTGCACCACCTGAATAAACCATTATTACAGATCCCCCAACTTTGATGGAATATTGTCCAGTTCTCTATCTGCTTTGTTCAGCAGCTGCAAAGGCTTAGGCTGCTCTCACACATGCCTTTACAAAACGCTGTATTGAAAACCGCGGCGTTTTACTGCAATTTTGTGAGGCAATTTTGAACTTGTGTTATAGTGTTCAACAGCATTTTTAATGCACCCTATCACTTTGATGGGTGATGAGGTGCATTGACAAGCACTCATTTGCACGAAAATTGAGCAGACAGTACTCGGAAATTGCGTAAGTCTGTGAAGCCCCATTAAAATCAATAGAGGCATTGTACAGCAGTTAGCAGGGCATTTCAAATGTTGTGTTAATCACAGTAAAAAGCAGGCTGTGTGAGAGCGGCCTAAGGCCTCAGTCAGATGGGCGTTTTATGTGCACATGCTACTTGTGTTTGCAATCCGCATCTATATAGATTTAATGCTTTTCTTTTTTTTTCAAATCAAATTTTATAGATTTAATGCTTTTCAGTGGCAGCGCTCACATGTCCGATTTTTACATGCGCAGAAAATTTGCTCCTACAAAAGATAAAGAACTAGCCCAAGGACCAGGAAAACTACACGGAAGGGGAAGCAAACTTCAGAGCTTTAAAACACATAAAAACATGATAAGACAAAACTACTCCTGTTTGACAGAAGTTACTTTTGACATAAAGTGTTTAATAGCAAACACAGAAAAATCTTTAACTGCCAAAATAATTGATCAACTCTTACAATACTTTGAATTCTAAATAACTAGCTGATATACCCATTCTCGCCCGAGTTAATTTGATACAGGTGTTTACGTGTTGATTGCATGGAAAATTTTATGAAGCCAAGGTTACCTAAACTTCAGCGGTATGAAATATAGCAACCAATCACAGCGCAGCTTTCATGTTACCTCAGCAATATAATATATAACAACCAATCACAGCGCAGCTTTCGTGTTACCTCAGCAGTATAATATATAGCAACCAATCACAGCGCAGCTTTCATGTTACCTCAGCGGTATAATATAAACCATCAATCACAGACCAGCTTTCCTTTTACCTCAGCAGCATAATATATAACCACCAATCACAACACAGCTTTTATGTTCCCTCAGCGGTATAATATATAACCACCAATCACAGGCCAGCTTTCCTTTTACCTCAGCAGTATAAGGGCTCAGTCACAAAGGCGCCGATGCACCTGTGTTTCTGCAGGATAAGACCGCTGCACTGCCGGTGCGGACGACTCTCCGCATTGGCGGCAGATAGAACATGTGGCAGGCAATGGAGCCGGTCATGCAGAGAGATGTCTGCACCCAGTGCGGCCGTCTTATCGTGCAGTAACACGGGCGCATCGGCGCCCGTGTAACTGAGCCCTGATATATAACCACCAATCACAGCACAGCTTTCCTGTTACCTCAGTGGTATAATATATAACAACCAATCAGAGAGCAGCTTTCATGTTATCTCAGCAGTATAATATATAATAACCACAGCTTTCATGTTTGTACAACATTGGGAAGTTAGAAATTAGATTTTGTACATTACGCAGGAACGCTAATACTTTTGCGCTTAGCATTGAATTTTCGAGTTGTGACCCCCTTTACTTTTCCTATTTAAGACCTAAAGAATGATCATATCAAATTTCATGTTTGTACGGCATCGGGAAGTTTGAGAATTAGTAGTGAGTCAGTCAGTCAGTCAGTGAGGGCTTTCACCTTTATACATATAGATGTACAACATGGGATTACTAAACTTCAGGCAGAAGCATCAACAAGTAATTATTCATACATATGATACGTATTTAGACGTATTTATAGTACGTAATTATACATACTTATGACTTACATCAACACACAAGTAACATACAGTATTAATTCTCACATACAAGCATCATGTACCTCCCATAATTCTGAATGAGAACAATAAGGGGAAAACAATATTGGAAAGAACTTCATCTTTAACCTTCCAGTATGGAAATGAACAAAAAGGCAATGGTAAGAGTCACCCGGAGAGCGTAAAGAATGCACAGTATAGTTGTACCAGCAAACACCCTCACACCTAGTAAGACTTTAGAATATTCCCGCCCAGGGGGCACTTAATTCCAGAATAATATATATCTGTTTTTCGTGTTCTTTTGATGGTTTCCTGTCTGGTTACAGCTATTTTGTTTCAAATCTCAATCACTGTATGAAAATGCACATATCCATGTGCAGTTCATAAAGCAATAAAAAAGGTGAATTACTCTTCAAAGAAATCGTATTCTTGACAGAAAACTATGTCTCTACAGAATAGGAATTAATATAGCAATAAATGTAACAGACGCCTACTGCAATACAAAGGATAAAAATAATGTATTTCCATACCTTGTTATCTCTTCAGAAGGCAGAACACAACACATTTACTCGGGTTTACACATTGTTCTACCTGACTCTGATTATACAACCTAATTAAGAAAAAAAGATATGGAAATCCAAGCTAGAGGCATTAGTGGGAGGATGTGTATACCTCTAATACACGCAGTCTTTTTTTGTTGTGGATTAAATGTTCTCTTTTGAATCATAGAGAAGGAAACTCAGGCCTGGAAACTAAGTTAAAACCGTGGACCTAAGCATATTTTCTAGCTTTTATCATACAAAATGAAAGAACTACAAAACCTAAATAACTAAAGAGTAGATGTGGGAAGAAAAAGAAAAAAGTTACATATTTCACTGCTTAAAACCACCTATTCCAAGCATAAAACAATTAAGGGGATGAGCACATTAAGCAGACCAATAGCTGGTCTGGCCAATTTGTCAATCAATGCAATAAAATCGATACACTGATTTGACTATGATTGTTTCCTAGAAAACCTCAAGCATATGAAGCTGATTTGCCAAAATATATATATAAATGTCAAGCCAGTTGCAAATGGCAGTTTGTAAACTGGTGAATCATAAATTGTATTGATAAATTTGCTCAAACCTATATACTAGTATATTCTTTCTAAACATGTACAGTAATAACAATATGCTCTACGGTCCCTTCCATTAATTTTTGGTTCTTAAGATACACTGGCAGTCAACAGTCTTTGGACGCCATGAGCACTCAGAGTTTCAGCGTTAATGATAACTCTTAAAAGGTGAGAGTCAGGTAGTGCTCCAGGGACCTGTAGTTCTATGAAGTTCCAGTACTACACTTCCACTGGTGTGGGATAATTGAGCAGGTTGGGTATGGAGTTCTCCAGTCAGCCAATCACCACTGGTTTGCTGCACATGATTGCCAGCCACTCTGGCTAGAGGGTGCTGGTTTCCTCATTACCTCCCAGTACAGTTGTGTTTGCATTCATTTATGTTTTTCGGTAGGTGTGACCAGGGATGTGTTGTGTGTGTCTATGCAGGTGTCCGGACATGTGGTTTGAACAGTCCTGTTCAGTGTGTTGGTGTGAACAGTGACATGTTTTGTGTGTCTGTGCAAGTGGCCAGACATATGGTGAACAATCCTGTTCAGTGTGTATTGGTGTAAACAGCGATGTGTCTGTGTGTCTCTGCACGTGGCCGAACATGTGGTGTGAATAGTCCTGTTCTGTGTTGTATGCATTTTTTTGTGTGTTGGTGTGAACTGTGTCCCATTCTGCTTCGTTCATTTCCAGCTCCGTAGTTTCCAACATGAAGCCATCCTTATTCGGATGATCGCCCCCTTGTAGGTAGGACTCATGTGGTAGTTGTCTCATTAGAGTAGGAACCTACAAGACAATGAGAACCCTTGTCGTGGGCTCGTGGGCTTAAGTATATTGTCCAAAATACAAACCAATACCTCGTAATGTAGCAATTCCATCTGTTTATGCATGCAGGTATGTTAGGTGAGTGTTGGGGGTGTTTGTCAGTCATTGTGTCATGTCTGCTTGCGAGTCCTATAGGCAGTTAACTATTTCCCTTTCTTTTGGTGTCTATCATGTGTGCATACAGTAGATAACAGAGATCAATTTACATCCTGCTTTGTATAGTGTCGTCTCTATATTTACAAATATTTTCTCTGTGTTTATAGTGTTATTGGAGCCTTAGCAACTTGAAATCAACTGTAGAAAGGACAGAGACTAGTATTTAATAACAAGAACTCAAGGTAATTAGTGTTATTATTGATATTACATGATCACTAGGAACCATAGTGATCATAAGGATTTGCAGTTGGTGGATCATATGATATGGCTTCTCGGCTACAAGTGTGGACCAAGAGCAGTGTTGCCAAGCTGAATTTTTTTCAGGAACATGTATCAAAAATTCATGGACAGCCAGCATTTTTATGAACCCATTGGAAAACCATAATGAATGATTAAAATTATAATTCATACCCTGTTTTTTGATGAGAAACTCATATGAACAAATTCACAGCATTTACTCTAAGCCAGTGGTTCCCAAAGTGGTCTATATGGACCCCAAGGGTCAATTTTGACTTGCTGGGGGTCCATGTCAGCAAGAAAAAAATTTGGGGGTGCACGAGATGTAAATGGGTGTCCATGTGAGCGAACTCCATCATCATCAATATTTAGGCATTCTATAAATGACATAATACAGCTTATACAGATTGTGTATATAATACTTATAATAGACATTACCTCTTTCATATTTCCTAAAATTGTTTATGTGGAGTTTGTGCAAAACTTCTTGGGCTTTGTCGTAAGACAAAACAGACCTGCGCAGTAGCTAATTTACCTAAGTTCCTACTGCACATCGATTTCATGTGATCTGTCAGAGCCCAAGAGATTTTCCGCTTACTATACCCATGTGCTTTGTGGTGTGCTATGTTCATGTTTTCATACTGACAGCAACACGTACCTGTTGCTTATCCTGCATTATGGACTATGGCAAGAAAGAAAAGCTATCAAAAACTATCTTCATACCTCACGGAAAGGGGTTTTAGTGAGATTGCCAATCCTCTTACGAAAAAAAGAACTTGATTGCAAATCACTGGACGTGGAGATTTGAGACTATACCTCAATAACTTGACTTTCACCGTGGCAGAGAATCCTAAATTTCTTATTAATAACTCACAGGTTAGGATTAAAAATTAACTTTTATTAATTCAATGAAATAAAAAGATCTAATCAAGGACATACTACATACAACTGATTATGATAAAAAATCAATAGAGGTTTTCTTGACAAAAATAGACCCGTTTTAAATACAGGTTTATCAGAACATCGGCATAATCCACATGTAAATAGGATGCTTGCTGTTCAATAACAGAATAGGTTGTTATAAATAAATTATATTCAATCCTATGTGTCCGTGTTCTTTTATTATAGAGGACCTGATATAAATTTATGGGTCTGTGATGATCTAGTAAGCTGGGTTGTGCATCAATGGGATAGTGGCAATCAATGGATATTTGGTTCCACCAACGATGTCATACACGATGACATCAAGTCCAAATATGGAGGATAGATATAGGGTATTAGGAGGTGTGTTTATATATTACACTGCTCTCCACAAAGAAAGTGGTCAAGATGATTGTTGACACTTGTGCCACTGGTAGATGTTGTATGAATCTTAAATATATTCTTTTATTCGTACCAACCATCAATATTACAGCAATAGGCGCACTCCTATGTTGGTATCAGCTTTAAACCCGCTATGACTGTAGGTGATTACACAACTCTACATATTTATATAGTCGCATATGGGTATTAGAATTAGGATTCCCAATCAATCCTTTCAGATTGATTGGGAATCCTAATGGGATTGAAGCTTCTTCCTAAACCAGAGGAGAAACCACATGCAACCCCATAATGAATTCATCCTGAATCTACTAAAGTTTATCTTGGAACATCATTTTTTTCTATTTGAGGGGCGTTTCTTCCACCAGCTCAGGGGGATCGCGATGGGGAGCCCCTGTGCTCCGACCTATGCGTGTCTCTTCCTGGACTGGTGGGAGGAGAAATTGGTATTTCAAGAACACATTGAAAGATGGACTAACCTGATTGACATCTGGGATAGATTCATAGATAATGTGTTCATACTGTGGTCAGGCACTATTGCCGGGTTTAATGAATTTGTGGAATACTTGAACAACAACAGCCTTGGGCTGCACCTGACATCGGAAATCCAGAACTACAAAATCACCTTTCTGGATCTTAATATATCAAAATCTCAATGAGGCCCTGGAACAAACAAAGGGCATGGACAGAAGTAATCTACTGGACACTAAGCACAAACCAGAGACAAAAAACACTGTAAGACTGATTGGTACATATGACGACCAATCAGGCAACGTGAACAAAATCCTGCAGAAATACTGGTATATCCTGTTGAAGGATAAAGACCTGGTGGAATGCCTAGGAAACAGACCCTCTGTTACCTACCGAAGAGGCAGAAATTTGAGGGACCGTCTAGTCCACAGCCACTTTAACCCTGAAATCCCAAGAGAAACGTGGCTAACATCCAGGAAAATAAAGGGGACCTACCCCTGCTCGGACTGTAAGGCCTGGGAGTTTATAAGGAGAGGACCAACCTTCACAAGCCGAAATACGGGAAGAACATGTGAGATCTGAGAATTTATCAATTGTAAGATCTCAGAGGTGGTGTACCTTGCGACTTGCCCATGTCCCCTGGAATATCTAGGAAAGACTATCCAGCAATTTAGAAGAAGGATACTGGGTCACATGGGAAATGTATGGAGGGGCGAACATACCAGCCTTGCTACCCACATAAGAGATCACCACAATAATGACCTCAGTGTCCTCAAATTTCAGGGCATCGAAGCAATCAGACAAAATGGAAGGAGGGGCAACATAGATAAAAAACTACTACAAAAAGAATGTATGTGGATCCATAGGCTCAAAACCTACTCCCCTATGGGCCTGAATGAACAGATATCTTATACATGATTCATCTGATTAGCCCGGATTAGACGCGCTTGCGCAGTCCGGTCTTCTTGTTTTCTGAATGGGGCCGCTCGTGCCGGAGACCGCCTCCTGGTAGCTCCGCCCCGTCACGTGCCGATTCCAGCCAATCAGGAGGCTGGAATCGGCAATGGACCGCACAGAAGCTCTGCGGTCCACCGAGGGAGAAGATCCCGGCGGCCATCTTCAGCAGGTAAGTAAGAAGTCACCGGAGTGCGGGGATTCAGGTAAGCGCTGTGCTGTGTTCTTTTTTAACCCCTGCATCGGGTTTGTCTCGCGCCGAACAGGGGGGCTGTTGAAAAAAACAATAAAACCCGTTTCGGCGCGGGACAACCCCTTTAAGTGCTGGGAGCTGCCCAGTGCTGAACTCAGCACTGAAACAGCATAGCTCGGGATCACGACAGCAGGAGCTGTCCAGTGCTGAACCATCCTGCTCTGCAGATTAGCAGTGCATATCGCGAGAGCAGGGGGCGTATGACAGAATCCCAAATTAGATTTGGGATTGACTGAGGGGAAATGAGGGAAGGTGGCCGAGGTAGTTACTTTCACATCACAGTGTCTTATGCTGTCAGAGGAGATATGGACTTTCTCATACAATATTGAGGTCTTTTCTCTGATGGGTGATATATCTGAATAAGGGAGAGGAATCAGCAGCGCACAGGAATTATCCTATTTAACGGGGGTAAACCCTTTATCTGCTGACTTGTATAAAATTGAAAAAGGCATAATTTTGGATATTTGCCAGCTGTTTATCATAACTCGGCAATTGGGCTGGGGATATATGTTACCCAGGAGCCCACCTATTCAAAATTAACCCTTTCCTCTCCACTTAAGAGCAAGGCTCATTTTTGGGGTTAAAACAAGTCTGAACTGCATTCCAAACTTTGGAAACTGGCAATATTCATCTACATTGCCGCTGCTCAGTTTGTTTGAACTTTTCAAAGGGACTATTTAACCCCTTAGATACTGAGTATCATAGAAAATACATCACACCCTCCTCAATATCTCCTTTACTGTATTCCTCTGTCTTGATGAGTCACTTCAGGAACAAATAACTAAACATACAACGTACGTGACCTCATCTTATGCTTAAGGGGGCAGGGGGTTCTGACTACACCACTGAGAGCAAAACCTCAGTATAAAACACTGCAAAATATCTGGCTATCTGTCAAAGAATTGTGAGAAAAAAAAAGGCGCTGCCTTACCCATCTCTGTAACCCTGACTGAGTCAATGGTGGCAATCATCCCACACATACCATAAATACCTCCAAAGTGATTTGAATTGGTCGTCACCCATTGGATAGCAGGGACAATCTATGGGATGGTTTACACAACTTGAGACACCGAGGAATCAAATATCTCTCTCTCTCATCAAGAGGATATATTCCCGAGGGCCCTCAGGATCCATTATATATGTTTTGTTCTGTCTGGTTTTTTTTAAAGAAGTTATTATTAAAGTTAGGATATTTAAACAGATTCTTCGTCGGTGAATCTTCCTTAGAATATTTGAAGAATTACTGCCCCGGTGACTATAAGAATTAGACTGTAGACAATTTAAAATAAAAGTGGGGATGGATAAGTCTACATTTGAGGAGAAAATGAAAAATATGAGTACAATGCTCAGCAAACAAAAAGATGATGCCCAACCGCATTACACTAACTATCAAACAGGGTAGATGGTTTCAGGGGCATTTTCCTATGTTGAATTGAGTACACTGCATAGAGTCAATGGGATTCGCAAACACAATATAGTCTTTGTGAGAAAAAAACCTGATTGGCCAGGGATTTATTATACAGCAAGATAATCACTCAAAGCACACCTCAAAGCTTTGAAAGAACTACCTGGTGACAAAAGAAGAAGAGGGAAATCTAAAAATAATGGATTGATCACTTCAATTACCTGATCTAGGGACAGTTGATCTTTTATGTGAAGTGAGGACACAGTGCCCAATCCCTCAAGAAAGCCTCTGGAATATATTACAAGCCTCATAAAAACAATTAGTACCAACCATTTTACAGAACAGAATGCCTAGAGCAGTCAAAAGGTTTTTTTTTGTTTTTTTTTTAAAAGCTAAATGTGGTTTATTTATGAAAGCAAATTTTGTTTGTTTTTTTCAATTGTAAAGGTCTTGAAAGACAATGTTTTTGTTGTGTTTCTTATACTCTATGAATAAATATAGTGGATTTTTTCTTTACGTAATTGAATATTCATGTTCTTCTTGCCCTTAACCCTTTCCAATCCACTTTCTGACATCTTCCTACATTTTGATTGAAGCTTGCACAGCTCCAATGTCAGAAGATGTCCGACAGGGTATTCTTACCATCTATTGCCAACCACTCTGCTGTCGAAGTCTCTGTAGTGCACACACTCTGACTTTAGCCAGCAGATTGCACCCTTGTAAAACAGCAATAAGAGAAAGCCTTTTAGGAAACCCTGAATCCAAAATTGGATTGGAAAGGGTTAAACCATAAATGCTCATGGTGTCCAAAGGCTTTTGACCAGTAGCGTAGATACTACATGGTCTAACTGGTTCAGATATATTCTAAATCATTATATGGCTTACCTACCACAGTGATCAAAAATGTAAGGTGTCTATTATTCTTAAAGTTTGAAGCAGAAATACGGTTATAAACTATTAGTTGACAAGTCAGAAAGACCTGTACAGGTAGGAATCAATACAATGCGCTACTGAGACCCCCTGTAAAGTAAGTCGATTTTCTTTCCTTCTATTCCTGCAAGCATATGGCCATATTCCCTGGAGTACTGGGTACTGTTTACTCATTTTGATCTTGTATTTCACATTCCTGAGACCTTTATTGGGATCCAATTGTTTCTTTCCTCCTCTAGATGATCGTATGACCTGGATTTGTATGAGCAATAGTCATTGGTTAATTTATAAGCATCTGTGGACTTCAGGTGTGATGGACTGCACCTCCTAGGGTGGCCCGGTCACACCAGGTAAGTCACCTCTGCTTCTACCTTGATATTTGAAATTCTTTTACCTTCCTACTGCAACAGCTCATCCCTTGTTCATTATCTCTGGACAGGTAGAGGCAGGGCAAGCTCTCTCTGTACCAAAGTTAGGCCTTTCTGAAGACATCCACCACTATTGTTTCCTGAAATAACACATAATAACTATCCAATGGGCAAGCTTCACTTAATCTTAGTTGCACTCTATTCCAATCTCTAGTGTTATTTACATTGAATATTCCTATTTTCTGTCACCAACATCACTTCTCTAATCACTCCAATTGGCTGTATCAAGAGATCTAAAGGAAAAACATTGTTTTTTACATTTTTAATCAATAATTTTGTCTCCATGCCTTAAAGGGGTTGTCCCGCGAAAGCAAGTGGGGTTCAGCACTTTTGTATGGCCATATTAATGCACTTTGTAATGTACATCGTGCATTAATTATGAGCCATACAGAAGTTATTCACTTACCTGTTCCGTTGCTAGCGTCCTCGTCTCCATGGAGCCGTCTAATTTCAGCGTCTAATCGCCCGATTAGATGCGCTTGCGCAGTCCGGTCTTCTCCCTTCTGAATGGGGCCGCTCGTGCCGGAGAGCTGCTCCTCGTAGCTCCGCCCCGTCACGTGTGCCGATTCCAGCCAATCAGGAGGCTGGAATCGGCAATGGAACGCACAGAGCCCACGGTGCACCATGGGAGAAGACCTGCGGTCCACCGTGGGTGAAGATCCCGGCGGCCATCTTCGCAAGGTAAGTAAGAAGTCACCGGAGCGCGGGGATTCGGGTAAGTACTATCCGTTTTTTTTTTTTAAACCCCTGCATCGGGTTTGTCTCGCGCCGAACGGGGGAGCTATTGAAAAAAAATAAAAAACGTTTCGGCGCGGGACAACCCCTTTAAGGCTGGAATCACATGAGCAGTTTATGATGTATTTCTATGCAGATTTTTAATCCAGTAACAAGTGTATTCTAAGGGTACGTTAAGACATGCGTATGCGCTAATCCACGCGTACATGCGCCTGTGAACGTGGGTGCAAAAATGCGCATGAACGAAGATCCATGCTTGAGATATGCGTGTTTGAAATTTGGATTTTGGCTGCGTGGAGCGCATACAGATGCGCTCCATACCTTGAGCTGTATCAGCATCCCAGCAAATATACACGGCGCCAGTATTTTATGTATTGGTAGTTGTGAGCCACACGATTTCTTTGGCGCCCCAGCGAACTTTTGATTACTATGTTTCCTTCTTTATACTCCTTTTTTCCCCCTATTCTAAACCTTTTTTTTGGGGGGGGGGGGGGGGAGGTTGGTTTTTATGTGTTTTGTTGTGGTTTTTCACCCCTGTTGTTTTTCTCTATTTTTCTCATCTAGTGTTTATTGAAACTCATTTCTCACTACAGAGACTATTGGTAATTGTGATCACATGCACAGGGTTTTTTGTTTTTTTTCCCAGTCTTTGGATTTTAACAGCCCCTTTGCCGGAACACAACATGGAGTGCTTAATGCAAAGGGAAAGACACACAAAAAAATAAAAATTACATTGCTGTCTATTGGGTTGTTCACATGACCGGACTCCAGTGCTGCGTGTCCCATAGGAGCCAATGTTAAGAGCAGCGCAGTACGGACCAAACAGCCATGCATGTCCTTGCTTCATTGCTGCACGCGTTCGCACACAGTCAAAACACTGACATATGAACACTTCATAGGAACTACATGGTTTTCATAGGCGCGCAGTTTTCTTCGCGCGTATGTACGTGCGAAAATACGCTCATCTGAACGTAGCCTAAAGGAAGGGAAAGTACAGAGAAAAGACACATCTCCTTCCTATTGGATTCACATCTTGCTTTACCTCAAAAAATGCATCAAAAATTTAATGTGTGATTCCAGTTGGCAACCGCCAATTTTTATCTCCTCCTGCAAGTTACAAGTTATCTTTTTCTTAGTTTATTGAGGTTGTAATATCAAGAATCATCCACTCTCTTTTGCTATTAAATACAATTGAGGTTGCTTAAAATGAGTTTATAAATCATCTTAGCCAACAAAATGTGAAAAATGTAATGTTAATCATGTAAATGATAAAAATTATATTATGATGATACTCCTACTGGTATTTTTAGGTAACATAAAAGAAGAATTCATAGTAGATTTATCAAAGCATATTCATTAAAATATTGAAATTAGAATTACTATAACATTTCACTTATAATTAAGATAAGTGTGTGAATTGATAACTATAGCATAGGAGTGAAACTCATCAGCACACCCAACAATCCATGTTTCAATAGAACAGAAGTGGTATTGTCATTGCAAAATCTTCTGCAGTAAGAAAAGATGATGACACGTATAAATAGATAGAACTCGTTCTGTTATTCCATACTTCTTAAAGCATAGCATTGCAGATACCCTCTACTAAATTATAGGCTACAGCTATTTCACAAAAAATATACTTCATTATGGCCCTATAGTGTACCATTATGAAGCAATTTTAACATAAAACAATTGTTGCCTGAGTGCGGCCATCCTCATTTCCTACTGCTGAAGATATTGATAATCATGATTGTATTGTAAGAAAATATGACTTAGGCCATTCTCACATCAGCTTTCCATGCTACAATATTTTGTCTGTCAAAGTGCGATACAGCCGGTCGGAAGGTAAACAAACCCCATTATGGTCATTTGCTCCATTGTGCACTCATTGGTTTTGTCATAAGATGGAAACCTCCTTCCAGTGGGTTAAATTTTCCTGCTCCCATAACACATAGAAATGGAAACCACAATGCAAGCATGAAAGAAGCCTTATACTTGAGTTTAGCTATGAGTAATTTAAAAAAATCTGAAATAGAAAGCAACCCGATGGCAAAAATTCTTTGTTTTCTATAGGATATTGATAGGAAGATCAATAAGCAATGAACTAGCATCAGTAATGGGCCTCTTTTTGCTTTTGCTAGGAGGCACATTCTCCCCTATCATAACCTCCACTACTTTACTCTACATCTTAGATAGAAATAAGCCTGATAATATTTTGTTGTGTTCTTTTCCCAGATTTTGCAGTTGTTTGAGTTTTCCAGTTTCTAGAAAGCTCCTCAAGGCTATATTTTCTCAACATACAGTATATTGAGTATTTGGTGTAGACAGACAATGGAGATCAATATTAATTATAGTAGAAAACTTATGTCTTGTCAAACTGGCTGTAATATTTTAGGATTTGACTGGTTTCCAATCCCTCACTATTAGACAATGGTAGTTTCAAAGTAAAATCTTAAGATTCAACTTCAGACTTAAATGATCACATAAAGTTAATCAAGGTCTCTAGTGAGTTATTAATACATTGACA
The DNA here is from genome assembly GCF_035609145.1 of Eleutherodactylus coqui. NCBI lineage: Eukaryota > Metazoa > Chordata > Amphibia > Anura > Eleutherodactylidae > Eleutherodactylus > Eleutherodactylus coqui. The sequence goes on along the minus strand of NC_089840.1, from coordinate 179,591,894 downwards.
TTTTGGAATTAGGATTTTCAAAATGCTGTATAAAGACATCAGACAGAAACAAATTGACTGTATCTGTTTACACTAATGTCTAAATGATTAAGCCAATTTTGGGGTTAGAACTCTTTTACAGAAATAGAAAAAATCCCAACACTTCCTTAAAAAAATTCAACTTTATTATTAATGCATAAAAAAATGACAAAGGTTGTAACTGCGCACAACAGCGCCACTTGCATTTCAAGGGTTACCGCTCTTAGTTATGGCATGAGAACTCTTTTACCCCACCACCCCCATATTCCATTTTTATTTATTTGTTACAGGGATACCCAACATGTATATGTAGTAATGGACTAAAGCTGCGCCTGGCTCGGATCACAAAGAAATCATTTGTAATATATTTATGTATTTTAATTAGTAAACAATTCACCAGGTGTTTCTAGTCTGGAGTAGATTCTTCCTGAGATAGATGAACCATTTTAAACTTATTATGAGTTATTCCTTGAAGGTTGATCCTGCTACTTGCACAACAAGAGGAACATATCTGTGGAGTTGGCAGCAGTCCAGGAGATTCAATTAATGCATCATTAGTGTTGTGCATTAACACAGCCTATCAGCATTCGTATACCTGCACAATTTATAGGACAGTCTATAGGTGAAGTGTCTTTTCTCTGAAGTTTATCTACTTATGCAGTTTTGTGGCTCTTTTTTGTATATATTTTTATGGGCACTATTATAATGTGGGGCAGAAAGATGCTCTGCCATGTGTGAAAACACCAGCTCTGTAAATAGGACCATTTGTAACATCTTACCGGCACTGGATAGGAGCTGCTAGTGTAGTAGCCACATGGGATTGGAGAGTAGACAGGAGAAAGCCAGGAGTCATTATCAGGGAGTCTTATTTGCAGTACGGATGGATGAGGCATGAAGCGTAGTCAGATAGAGGCCAGGAGTCGTTATTGGGTTGTTGCGTTTGCAGTAGTGGAGCAAGGTGAGTAGGTGATGCTTGATCAAGAAAAGGGCACAATAATCCCCCACTGAGAGAGTGGCAAGGCCAGGCTTTTATAGGAAGTCCAATCAAGACAGAGGCAGGGTAAGGACCAGGAGGTAGGAACTAAGTTATTAGGACCATAGAAACAAAACTAGGGTTTGCAGGGGAATTTGTCCAAAGGCTTAGATGGTTCAACATGGAGAGCTGCCTATCTGGGAATAGGAGGTCCTGAGTTTGAGTCCCGATACCATTAGGGTCCCTATTACAAATTTTACGTTGGAGCTAAGTAGCTACTATAGAATATGCAAGCAGAGCAGGACACAGCCACAGCCTCTAATAGAAGAATGCAACTGTTTTGCATAAGCAAACAGCTGTAGTGTTCTCTGCACTTACAGTCCCTGCCCTGCTGTGAATTCACAACAGGACACAGGCACAGAGAATCCTATCAGTACAGCCAGCTGATAACAGCCTGCTCCGCTGATAACAGTTGATCACTCATTTCTAGCAAGTTAAATTGAGCGATCAACAACTTGTGCACAAAAACTGCACGATGTCCCTGTATTTAGACAGAACGAGAATCACTCAAAAGACGGCTTTGAGTGATTTTTGAGCAATTCTCGTTGTGTCTAAAAGGGCCTTTATACGTCTGCTGATTTGTATTGATCATGCAGTTGAAGGAGCTAAACAGCCTGAGTTGGAGGGTTTTCCAGTGTTGGCAATTAGCATGGAATTTCTGCTTAGAATCACTACTTTTTTTTCTTATAGCATTGTTCTAGGCACAGCTGCTATTCGTATGCAATCACAGTAGAATACAGTCCATTCAGGTATGGGAACATCTCTTGCCTGTTATATAATGCGTGGCAGGAATAGGTTATGAGTTTAGGAGATGGATTAATAATAAAAAGATGTGGCATATACAAATATGTCCAATATGTTTTCCGTTATCAGAGTTGACAAGAGAAGCATATAAATGACAAATTTAGGTATGCTACATCTGAGCAGAATAAGATATACATCTGACTAGGCCTGAACTGGCAGTATGAATAGACAATTAGGAGCCATCCGCAGTGCTACAGCTGAAATCCATTCTAGGCAACTCGTGACCATTATGAAACACAGAAGTCTCAGCTGTACACGTTTATTCAACCATCAAATAATGCAGGCAGAAAAATAAGTCCAAATGTTATATAAATAATTTGCATCGTTCTACCTGTTAATAATGCATGTATGTATAACAGAACTAAATAAATAACATCAAGCATCCTTGCTTTGAATGCACACAATATATGTTTAGCATTATTTTTAGCTTTAGTACACCAGCCACATGCCACTTTACTCTGAATAGTCTCCGTATTGGAAGCCATTATTTAATATCATGTAAAGTTCTTCTTACCCTGTTGGAAAACATTTACTTCAATTTGTTTGATTGAAATGAAACCTAAAAATAATTTTGTAGTGTATTTGGTAGAAAAAAGCTCCTCCAGTGTAGGACATTCTTTTCATCTTATTGTGCATTTAGAATGGTTTAAATCCAGGCTTTTTATTTAATGTTACAAAAGCCAGATCAGTTCTTGAATTTCTAGGCTTATACTTATTCATGTCGCAAGTAGAAAAGTAAAATTCTTTAGCATTAAATAGACTTATTTACACATAAAATACGCATGGCAGTGAAGAATTTCTTAACACTTAGGTAAATACCATTTTAGTACATAATGCACAATATATATACACAATAAAACACATATAGCTGCTCCTTTCATTCAGAAGGTGCTCATGCTGATCCCATAAATAACTCAATTTAGCTGTAATTCTTACTATATCAAACTTCAGCTTACAAGAGCGTACCTTAATTTTAAATCTTTTTATTTTTTTATTTTTGCCTCACTAAGTCTGCATTTATGCAATAATTGTGGTGCAAGTTCAGCAAACACATTAGAAAATTGCCCAACATATGTTGAACTTGTCAACAGGCAGCATGTGTTCCTTAGGTCTCTTTCACATGGGCGCTGCAATTTTTGGCAGGCCATGTCACGGCCACAGCGTGATCAAAAATCGCATGAATGAGAGCCAACCATGACAAAGTCACAGCTGCATGTCCTGTTTACGCGCTCATTCAGTTGGCCCAGGTCCGGCGAGTATATGCCAAGCCCGGGATACCGTCAGGTGGGGGGAGAGAGTTTAACACTGCTAAACTCCCTCCCCCTCTCCGCTCCTTGCCGGCTATCAGTTTTTGGGTAGTGTGATGGAACTTTTACAGTAGGGAATCCTATTGTAAAAGCCCTTAAATAAGCTCTAGCTGCAAAGAAAAAAATTAAATAAAATATACATCACCTGAGAGGCGCTGTCAGCTCCAGCACTTGGCTTTAGTCTTCTGCCAGCCTTTCCTGGATTGGAGGTTTAAATTCCCTGCCTCCAGGAAGTGCTGGCTGTGATTGGTTTTCAAGCACCGTGGCTAGCCAATCATAGCCAGCACTCGATGAACCAATCACAGCCATTCAATGCAATATGCAAGAGAAAGTCATTCAGTTTCTGCATGCATAAAACTGGCCGATGAGCCATTCAGTGTAAACAGCAGTCGTTCACTTTGAATAATTGCTTACTGTTAATGGACTAGCGATGCTCGCTGCTGTATAACAGCATTGTTTGTAAATGGGGCATTAGTGCTGCTGACTATGCACAGCTCTCTGTGTACTAACATCCAGAGCCCACAGAAAGAGAAAAAGTCACAGCAGCACTCCAAGGGTTAAGTCTCACCACTGGTGCAAGGTACTATGCAATAGCCCAGTTAGGGTCCCGACTCCCCGGGTCCACCGTTGGTCATTAGTATAGAAAAAGGAGAAGAACCAGGCAAAAATCCTCTTCTTTATTAGAATCAGTACATCATGAGGAAGCAAGCAGCTGCTTGCTTCCTCATGATGTACTGATTCTAATAAAGAGGAGGATTTTTAGTGAATGCTGCCTGGTTCTTCTCCTTTTTCTATACTAATATCCAGAGCCCAGCACAGAAGATCTCATAACGTCCTTAGGCTTCCCTCAATGGGCGTTTGCAAAAATGCTGAATTTTTCAATGCTGCATTTACTGCAGTTTTGGCAGCATTGGTACACATTTTCCCAGCGTTTTGGCTGTGTTTTCAGCTGCGTTTTTAGCACAGATGAAAAGGCAGCCAAGCAAGCTGGGGAAAAAAGCAATACTCATTTAGCAGGCACTATCTGGCTGCTCTCCGGCATTCCTGCTGGCTTCCGTGCAGTTGAGAGCGCCGACAGAGCATCTCTTGCTGGTAATCTCTAATTGAAAACCCCACCTCCAGCAATAGACTGGTTTGATTTGTTCTCGAGGCCCAGCTCAGCCAATCAGAGCCAGCGTTTGATGCATCAATTACAGCCATTTATTGAAGCAGTAGACTAAAATATCACATACTCATAGTGGTTATTCATGTGGATAACTATTAATTCCAATATATATATATTCAGAAATATCTATAGACTCCATAGCAGCTCATGCATGTGTAGTATAAGATGTACTATATGGTGGATGACATTAACAATCATATAATACATAATTACATTTGAGGATGAAAATATTTTATTTACTATCTAGAAATAAAAGATACACAGTTTTTTCCTTATATTACCATTTAATACTAATTCACAAAGGACCTGACCCCATAGTACTGTTTCATTTTGATGTTAACCAGAGTCACCATTAGGGCAGTCCCGATGGTACTGTAGTAAGGGCACCAGGCTAATGTGTTCAAATACAGGGGTCAAATGACAATAGCTTATTGTCTGCCATCTACCACAGAAGAATCACTCAGGGGGCCTTGATGGTTACTTAATGCATTCCATTTATAGTTCATACAAAGTGCCCGTTAATTTCACAGACCTTGCTATTTTCTGTCAGTCTCTCCAGAAATCCAGAGAATATATTATAAAGGTCATATTATTCTGTCTTGTACTTATTCCAAAAGGGCCATGCATGGAAAGGGGAATAACATGATCTGTAAACAGCATTATAATCATGCACTTTACCACATCCAATACTCTTGCTCTGATAGCCATCAAATATGCATTTTATGAATCAAGATAATAGAACATGAGCGATGTGGGACCTAAGTGACCATGTCCAAATGGAGTACAATGTTTTTATTTTGGAACTATACAGCATTTGGACTTACTGTGGTGGCTCTCTTGCAATGGAAATTAGTTGCAATACAAGGCACAGCTGCTATAGAATGCACGGCAATGTTCCTGGTAGGCACTAAAGTGGCAGTAGCACTTATAGAAGCGCCGCTGTCATTTCAATCAGCTTGAATTCTGAGCTGATCAACGGTTACAGACTATACTAGTATAGTCCCGGAAACCTCTCCCGTAATGCCCTTTTTTACTCAGAAAAAATTCAATAAGAAATTAAGGATAACTTACCCATAAATTCTATTCCTAAATGGTCTGCTGCACCAGGAAGAACATGCAAAAAATAGAGATAAGACAACATCAGTATCAGAAGTTTAAAAATACAAAAAATGATGATTAGTGTTCAGCAGGTGAGAACATAAAACTACTAACATGAAGAGTCACAAAAAACAGATATTCCTATACAAAGATTCCAAAAACAAAAATAATATATTCATCTAATAGGACTATAGATATTGGAAATTTCTGGCATACTGGCATCATAAATCATTCCAGCAGAAGTAACATCAATAATTCTATGCTGCAAACCCCCAAGATACCAGGAGTTCTTCATTGCGTTGTTTTGTCTGCAATTTATTTATTTTTATTCTTTCTTTAAGCCCTTGAGTGGCAGGTTTCTTACCACCCTGTCGTGCCCACCAGGGCAGGTTTTTTAAATGGTCTAATCATTTAATTTGCACTAATTTTGCAGTCGCGTTCCAAGAGCCATAACTTTTTCATTTTTCCATTGACACAGCCATATAAGGGCTTGTTTTTTGCGGGACAAGTTGTACTTTTTGATGGCATCATTTTTGGTTATACATAATGTATTACATAACTTTTGTAAAAAGCTTTGAAGGGAGATTGGGGAAAAAAAAAGAAATTCTGCCATTTGTTTTTTTGGATTTTATTTTTACCGCGTTCAGTATGCACAATAAATAACGTGATAACATTATTTTCTGAGTCAACATGATTCCGGCGATACCAAGTTTATACAGTTTTTTTATGTTTTGCTATTTTTGTACATTTAAAACATTTTTTTTTAAAGGTTTGCTTTTCTGTCGCCACATTCCAAGAGCCGTATTAATGTTATTTTCCCATTGCCAGAGCTCTAGAAGGCCTTGTTTTTTGCGGGATGAACTCTAGTCTTTATTTATCTAATTTTTTGGTACATGTAAAATTTTGATCGCTTTTTATTCCATTTTTTCTGTAATTCTGGCATGTTTTTTATTTTTATTTTTCACTACATTCTCTGAGCAGTGTAAATAATATATTAAAGTAATTCTACAGGCCGGTACGATTATGCCAATACCAAATTGTAATAGTTTTTTTTCTTTTTCCTGACTTTTTCACACTTCAAAAAAAAATAAAAAAAGTAATAAAAGTTTAAATCACCCTCCTTTTGCCATAGCTATAATAAAAAATCTAAATCATAAAAGAAAAATACATATTTGGTATCACTGCGTCCATAAATGTCCGATTTATCAAAGTAGTGCATTATTTACCCCACAAGGTGAACGTAGTCCAAAAAAAAAAAAAAGAATGCCACAAATGCACTTTTTCACTCACCCTGTCTCCCAGAAAAAATGCAATAAAAGAGATCAAAAAGTCGTATGTATTCCGAATTAGTACTAACATAAACTACAGGACATCTTGCAAAAATTGAGCCCTTGCTCAAGTACATCGACGAAAAATAAAAAAGTTATTGTGTGCAGAAGATGCAGCAGAAATTTTTTTTTTTAAATTAAATGTCTTTGAAAAAAAATACAAGTAGTACAGCAAAAGAAAACTGTACAAGTTTGGTATTGTAGTAATTGTACTGACCCATAGAATTAAATCATCATGTCATTTTTTGTTGCAGTTTGTGTGCCGTAGAAACAAGATGCACGGAAAGATGGCGGAATGTCATTTTGTTTTTCATTTTACTCCACTTAGAATTTTGTAAAAGTTTTTCAGTACATTATATGGTACTTTAAATAGCACCATTGAAAAAAACAACTCGTCCTGCAAAAAACAGGCCTTCATGCAGCGACATCGATGGATAAATGAAGGAGTTCTGATTTTTTAAACGGGGGGAGGAAACAAAAAAATGGGCAAAAAAGAAAAAAAAGGGCCTTGTCATTAAGGGGTTAAATAAGGTAGTAACTTCCTTCTCTGGGTCATTATGATGCAGGGATACCACATGTGTAATTTTATTTTAAATTTTTTTTTGTCCCTTTAGGGGACTTCCACAGAGACCCATCAGGACCTCCTGATCACATTCCGGGGGTCCGATGCTGACAGCCCTTTACATGCTGCAGTCACATAGACTGCAGCATTTAAAGGGTTAACACAGCAGAGATCAGAGGTTTTCTGTAATCTCTGCTGTAAGAGCTGGTGCCTGGCTGTCCTCTGACAGCCAAGCACCAGTTCTCCCTGCCACAGAGACCATTGGCTTGCTTCTGACAAGCCGATGGTCTCTATGGCAACCTGTAAACTAAGCAGGACTTTGAATTTAGAAGCGGGAGATTGCCGGCAGATCAGCGATATCTTCCTGCTTCTGTTTCTTGTCCTGCACTGGTTCTCTGTGGGATTGTTCAGGCAGAGCACACTGCCACAGCTTGTGGCATTGTACTCTGCAGCTCCCATAGTGATACATAGCCCGGAAATCTTCCTGGCTATATCGCTATGGGCAGTGGAGTTTGTCCCTGAAAATATACGGGCGTGCCACTCAAGAAGTTAAATGTCTTTATCGCTATATGTACTGTACCTCCTTACAAGGTTTAAAAGGTAACATGTCATCAAAAATGACTTATTGTGTACATACATTTTTATGTTAAACATTTTACAAAGAATTTTTTTTCAATGTCACGATCTGTATTTAAAATATAAAATCCCCAAAACTGTGCATTTTTCACACTGACCACTAAGCCTAATAATAGTCTGACACTTCCTGATCTGTAGAGAAAACTTTTCAGCAGTCATCTCACAATATGTGATGGTCAAAGCTTATCTACTCCTCACCCTTCACAATGATCAATGTATAGATCACAGAACATGCTTAGAACAGTCTCCTATATTAATCAATGGAACTTTTCCTGTACATTTTGTGAATGGCCCATAATTCCCACTACAAATCATCTCTAAATGCTGTTAAATGCAGTTCAGGTAAGAGAACAGCCCCGTAGTCATCCACAAACAGTAGATTAAAAAATATTCAAGAAGAAAATAAAAGCAGATTCCATAAATTGAAAATGTTTGGCTATAGGGTTTTAATTAGTTAAAACTATTAATTAGTTCAATAAGTTAAAAAATATATATATGTGATACATTCCCTTTACAAGCAAATAATGGGGAGATTCCTTAGACTCCACATGAATTGTGACCAACACCAAACCTGTTGTAATTTAGACAGTGTCTGGATCTGGCATTTCATAGGCAAGAGTAATGCCCAACATCACTGGTCTCCACGATACTTTAACAGTGGCTGGATTTAAAGCTCGGTTTCCCTGACACCTTTATATGGTAGGTGGAGATAAACAGGTTAAAGATGGCTCACTATGTGTTTGCCTACCAGGCAGACACTGTCTAAATTACAACTGGTTTGGTGTTGGTCACTATTTATGTGGCTTCTGATGAAGCCTACCAGTGGAATCAACAAGAATAGGTGTGCAAGAGACTTTAAGGGGTTATCCCATAGAAGCAAGTTATGTCCTATCCACGGGATAGGGGATAACATGTTGATTGGTCGAGGACTGACCACTGGAATCCCCTATGTGTCCTGAAGTGATGGCAGCAGTGGTTGCAAATGTGCACCACTGCTCCATTCATTTCAAAGAGACCTCCGGGGGTAGCTGAGTACAAGTGCTCGGTCTCAAGTCAACCCATTGAAATCAATGGAGCAGAAGTGAGCCCTAAAATAGAGGCACATACAGTGTTTCTGAAGAGAGCATCACATACCTAGTAACATAGGAAAGAAGGTCATACATCTGGTTATGTGCCAAATACTCCTCAACAAATTGTGCCATACAGATAGCAATCAGTACTAAATAGCACCATACTCATAGTGCCCCATCCAAAATAAGTGCCCCACAGTAAATAGCCCCATATAATATTTTAGGCACTAAACGCTCCATATATAGCACCCTATTTGCTTAAAGAACCCCAATATTCCTAATATTAATTTATGCTACCGTATATAGTAGACTAGGGATTAGAGATGAGCAAGCACCAAAATGCTCGAGTGCTCATTACTCGAGTCGAACTTTCAGTGATGCTCGAGAGTTCGTTTCGAGTAACGAACCCCATTGAAGTCAATGGGCGACTCGAGCATTTTTGTATATGACTGGTGCTCCGCTAAGGTTTTCATTTGTGAAAATCTTAGCAAATCACCAAAGTCATGTAAAAAACACAGAAATGGATAGGGCAGGCGAGGAGCAACATGCAGGGCTGCATTTCGGGCTCCGAGGTCTCACTATTACTCTCACTGAATGAAAGCTGAGAGCTGCCCCTGATTGGTCCCTGCGCTGAGCCAATCAGAGGCAGCACTCACTCACCCATTCATGAATTCATGAATGGATGAGTGAGAGCTGCCTCTGATTGGTGAGGCTGTGACCAATCAGAGGCAACTCATTCAGAAGGCGGGGATTTTAAATCCCCGGCTGCTGAATACTACTCACAGCAGTTCAGGAGAACTGCCGGCCAGCCGCGGCTGAACTCCGTCTGCCGGGACAAGGTGAGTATTTTTTTTTTTTTACTTTTTACACATTTCTGGATGAAGTTCAGGGAAGGGCTTATATTTTTAAGCCCTTCCCGAAAATTCATCCCACGCTCGCCGGCAGCCCATTGCTTTCAATGGAGCCGGCTGTATTGCCGGCTCCATTGAATTCAATGGTCAGTGCTCGTTTAATCGAGACGAGTACCGCGTGGTGCTCGTCTCGAGTTACGAGCATCTCGAGCACCCTAATACTCGAACGAGCATCAAGCTCGAACGAGTATGCTCGCTCATCTCTACTAGGGATTTGTAATTGCTGCTGTTTCTTCCTCCACAAATAGACTAAGTAGAGCAGTTGAAAAGGAGCTGGCAGCCCTGCAGATCATCTTTAGGCTGCCATATATGCATGTTGCAGCCTCAAGATGTGCTGCAGTACCTCACAATTACAGTACATTTGGCTGCCCTGTTCAGTACATTTTTGGAGATAGAAAAAGCAGAATTTAAAAACCTGCAATTCTAGTAGAAGCCCCTTTCAGATCCTCCAGGAGTGTGACTGGCTCCTGTGCTACCTGCATTCCCCCCTTCCACCCACAAATTATGTGTTCCAGTGCCTCCCATTATGAGGACAACACCTTAAGTGCAGTATAAAACAGTAGAGTCTAAGTCTAGTGCATTAGTGCTTACACTCAACTCTAAGACTGTGGGATCTAATAGGTGGACAGTGGGGATGACTTAAGGCTGTCAGTGACAGCCCAACCATCTTCCTTAATAATGCTATAATTACTCTCTGATCGGTTTAACAACTCCTGCTGCACCAATCAGTCCTATGCTGAAACTGCTCACTGATAGTAATCTGACGTCTGTAGTTCCACCACCCCCCAGTTCCAGCAGAAGGAGCAAGATGGTGGGGCTCTTGGGCTATGCAGCGGGGGTTGGGGCATAATGGATTCAACTGCATGTGGAGGGACGAGAGGAGGGAGAACCATGGACTGGAAGAGTAGCCCATAAAATGTCTACTATAGGACTAGGCAGGATGGCACATGCCCCCTCCAACCCCCCCCCCCCCCCCCCCCCCGCCCAATTTGGCCTTGAGTTTGGAGAATCCACATCTCCAGTAATAGACATTACAGTGCGAGAATAGCAACAAACATTATGCTGCATTTGATTACTATTTACACAGAACCATAGAATCTGGATTGACTGAAGATACTAATTATGGACAACATTTTTTCTGGATGATATAATAAATTATACTCAACAATAGAAAGTGCATCTGTTCTCACATCTTCCTATCATATTATATACTGTGATTGTGTTGTTCGCGTTAGTTATGCAAGAAATGGTTTGCAACTGCCTTCACATGCCATTGCGTGGAAATACTGTATCTCTATACTTATATTATCTAATGGCACAATATGAATTGAAAGACACTGCTATATGTCATCTTAGTTAGAATAGATGTTATTGGTAGTTATGTTAAATCCAGGCAGAAACAATCACAGTATGATTCAACTTAATGAAGTCATGACATTATATACAAATGACTGATCATTTCCTAATAATTGACCAATGAAGCCTGTTCCACTGTCATTGATTTTATGGCAACTCATTGCAAAATGTTTTATGTTTTGGCTAATGAGATTATTGTGATCACATATAACAATAAGCTCTAATATAAAAGTAATTGGTCATGTGAAGAATGATTGGGTAGTAAGGATAGAGTTATGTTGTTAATATGAATGTTAGGAATAAAAGCTAGAGAGCTGTTGATTACTTTATAGTTTATATAACCTAATAATGCTGGGTTATTGATTGATTTTACTTAACTCTATTAGGTGTAAAATGAGCTGGGATAATTGCCCACTATTAGTTAACATGATCTTTGGTGAACAGAAGACCCTTTTACACCCAACGATTATCACTTAAAATTCGTCCAACTGGTCGAAAGTGAGCAATAATCATTACATGTAAATGCGGGCACTATTCGCTCAATTGTCGTTTAATGCAGATTTTTAGCCCTCATAAAAACCATTGTTTGATCGCTCAAAACACATTTTATTTGAATTGAAGTTGTGCAGTCTTTTGAACGGCTTGCTAACTTGAATTTACTCATTGTGTTTGCGTTGCATACATAATGAGTACATTGTTTACTCATGCTGGGAGAAGACAATGGAATCCTGCTGGCCAGATAATCCCTCGCATAAACACACACCCACCTGAGCAAACAACTCCCACTGAGTTTACTTTAGCTAATGAGGAAATGGAGATGATTAAAGGACATTATCTATGCATGTAATTTTATGCAAAAATGTTGTCCATTCGTTTAGTCATGAGGCCGTTTTAGTAATCATTGCGTGTAAAAGTGGCTTTTCATTAATATATCAGAAATCCCCCAAAGCAAAACAAGCGCTTCTTAATTGCACAGTTAATCCATTAGTAGAATACAGGCTTTCATTTGTAGTTACTGTCATCTGTGGCCCCTTTCTAAAAAAAAATAAAACCTATGTTTCCTCTCTAACATCAAAGCCTATCCTGCCCCTTACAGCCCATTCATACTTTACATTGCTCAGCAAAGATTTGTGTTTCCATTAAGTGGCCACCAGTAAATTACATGTATAGTTGAAGGGAAGTGGACAGGTTTTGCTCATAGTTTCTCCACGTTAGGCTTTCTTTCCATTGTGGTCATTGCCAGTGGGTCTTGGGTTTTTGGTAGCTTTGATAGCAAAACTCTCAGTGATTTTCTTGTTCTGAGGCTCATTTGAATCCCAGTAGGAAACCTGACAGTCCCCAATATAGGGCAGTGGGGTCCATCAAGATTTGTTTGTATCTCTTTTGAAAAAAATGTAGCATAGTTGTCATGGCTCCATTATAAAGGAATGCAATAACACCAGTATGAACAGAGTCTTGTGTCTGGTCCCTTCCACTTAGGATTCAGAAAAAGTGAAGAGCAAAGAGGAAAAAAATATCAGATATTGTTGAATATTATATGTTATCTATGTACTAAAATTGAGGCTCTATTTTTGTTTCTAAGAAGAATGCTAAAAAAGAATTGGGACTAAAAAGCCAGGATTGGGCAGGGTCATCAAAAATTCAGAGCCTCCCACAAAGCCCTAAAACATTGATACAATAATGGGCCTCAAAGGTCAAGCAGAAGAAAGCCACACTTAAGCCTTATTCACACAATCGTATATAAGCAGTTATTGTAGCCGCTTCAAAAAATCAGGACCATCTAAAGCATTGGATTCCATTATATTCATTCAAATGAGTGATTTTTGGGCGCTTGAAAAAATTGTGCCAGAAAAAATAGCACATTGATACCCAAAAAAGATATGCTGGAAGCTCCCATAGGAGTTGAAAAAAAGGGAGGGGAAGACAGCTGCCTTTATTTATGCATTAATAGTCATTCCTAGGATTTCTACCAACAAAGGGATTTCCACACTGTAGCGTATTTTTTTGCCGATGTGCCGCAGCCACCCATGTGAATGGACGAGAACACACTAATTAAGATCCGGACTTGATCGATAGAAGAGTTTAAGAGGGGACTAGACATCTTTTTAGAGTACTGTGACACTACAGGATATGGATATTAAGAAGTCAGAAGGGTTTCTGATCGGGGGATCTTTCGACTACCTGACTTGGAATAAGAAAGGAACCTTCTCTGAAGAGTCCAGGAATTAATCTGGCTGCCATTATGGAGTTGAGAAGAGTTTTTCCTCCCCAGGGTGGGGTAAATTGGCTTCTGCCTCAGTGGGTTTATTTTGCCTTTGTCTGGATCAACATGGGGGGACAGAAACAGGCTGGACTGGATGAACATTTGTCCTTTTTCAGCTTAGCATACTATGTTACTATGTAGATCATGGCTATTCTTTATTCATGCGTTTTTTAGCCATGATGGGCTGAGCATAAAAACACATACGGTCACATGAAAGAGGCCTTAGAGTTGACCTGCCCCTATTTTTTTATGCATTTATGCATAACTTATCTTTAAAATCTTATTGATTGCATGTTCAGTATATTTGAAAGCTGGGTCCTTAGAATTATTTCCTCTGTTGGCCATGGGAAGGAACCTCAGTCTGACATTGACCAAAGTCAAATTTATAAAAGATTCTCCAAGAGCATATAAATGTCACCTTTAGCCATTCTAGTGTCATTAGAAGTGCAGTAATTATCCTTTATCCACCTGAGACTGTTACATACTTTTTCTTTTTTACACTCATGTAGCCCATCTTTTACCTTCATCACATTATGCTTTTGAAATAAGATATGGAAAAGACCCATTAAATAAGGACAGACTTTAATGGATGCTAAAAGGCTACAACACTCAAAATCAATCACATAATGAATGTTCAAATATTTATAATACAACAGGTGTTCGTTCACATTCCTTAGATGTTTTAATGTATAAATATTAATAACATTTTTATATTCTGCTATCACCATAGCATCCCATTTAAAATGCAAATGACTGAATCTGGGGAGCATGTGAATGGAGAATTCTGAAAGTAAATGTGTTTGCAATAACGGATGGACCGGAAATCTCTTTTCTTCATCATCTATTATAATGCAGACAAAACGGCTTTATTGAGTTAATGAGTCTATAAACATTCATGATGAGCTGCATTTCAGCTTATTGAACAATTTCTTTTGTGTATATACTGTTTTTTGCCTTCTGCTTTATATTACTGTTTGACTGTCATACTCAACTATAATTACATGCAGTAACAATATTACTTTGTGTGGTGCAGCTGTAGTAGCAAATTTCCTACTATTGTGTTACTTGTAGTTCTTATTTCATTGTAAAGTTTATATGAGTTACACAACATCTGACTTAAAAAAATATAAATAAAAGAACACTCCAGTAAAAACTATGCAACATCTGAAGCCGAGTTGCAGCTAGACTTTACTTTCCCTGTGGCAAAGCATCAGGTTATTGCCCTAACCCTGTATTTTAACCCTTTAATGCACCATGACATACGGTTGCTTCCAGGAGGTTTGCATTTGTATGCAGAGAGATGGAGTTTGATCCCGCTAAATACAATGCAGGTTATGACGATTTCTTACAGCCGAACAGCACCGCCACTGATTGGAGCAGTTAACTCTTTAAACGCCCCGATTGTTTGGGAGTCTGGAATGACTCCCCGCAATGAGATTGCGGGGTGCAGTGTAGTTGCCATGGCACCTTGTAGCCTTCTGAAAGCCACCATATCTGCCATGACAGATTGGCTATGAAGCCATGCCTGTGGTCTGGCTAGATAGATTGCCTATCAGATCGTTGTATAATGTAATACTATGGTATTACATCATACTGCAGGAGTGATCAAGCTATCGCAAGTTTATGTCCTATGGGGACTAAAAAAAATGTTAAAATCGGTTTTAAAAAGTTTTAGTAATTATTACAAAAAAAAAGGTAAAGGTAAAAGAAAGTTTACTTGCTATCTCTGTGATCCCTCTATTTAGCGGTGCAGATGAGTGGTGCAACTGATGTGAGGGTCCCTATCCTACAGAGTTGACAACTCAAGCACATTTAGCCTAGAAGACAGAGAGAGCCTATGGACTGTAGTACGAAGGGTAAACCAGCCTTATAGGGAATACATTACAGCTACAACTTGCCAGCAACAGCTTAATTTAAGGATAACTAAAGCATGGGTTTAATTGCCTCCCCTGTCTTTTGGACTTTTCTCATTTGTTGTTCACACTGCAAAATATTTTCAGATTCAGGGGGCAGTATAGGTCAGCGCTTCACTACCAGCACTCCACTATCACACTGTGACAACCAGTTTGGCGAGCAGGAGCTGTATAGGACTACCATGACAATATTGTCATTATCTTCCACCACATTTCCCGTCATCACAATAGCATATTTTAGCAATCACCATGACTTTAAAAGATAAGAATACCCCTTTAAGTTCCTAGATCATTGAAATGTATTACCACCTCTACTCTCTTGAGCAGACAGAGATTAATAAAGTATACTTTAAGAAGTCCCCTGTTTTTGTTTTTATCTTGAAGACGGCTGATTACTGTTTTGTTGTTTCATAGATGCTTTGATGCACAACTTTGCAGACCTTTCACAGAAGCTCCATTCATTCCATTAACAGATCAAGAAGTGACATCTGCAGTTAAAGCTCTTAGAGTAGGATACCTGATGCTGACCTCATGTACGCTTACAGTGAAAATGTATTTTCAAAGATTGAAGAGTGTGTGAAAGCAGGTAATTTTGCTATTAACTAACAGAAGTGATGTAAAGGTACCATAATATAGCATGGAAGAGTTGTACAGAAACAACAAAGACGCTCACCTCTATGTAAGGACATGGAATTGCTAGCAGCAATTCTATTTCTAGATTTTCTCTTTTGTACAATGCACATGTATGAATGTTTGATATTACATCCTTTTTAATTGTTTCTTCATCATTTCTTCCTCTCTTATGTTGTGATTGATGGATGTCACTGACAAGCAGCTCGATAATGAAGAAATGCCGTTCCAAATCCTTACAATTTAAAAGATTTTCAAAACAGATAACTCATATACCATTGAGGGCTTACAGTATATACTGTGGCACACATAGAACTTTAGGCACAAGTAGCTTCCTATACTGTGGAGGTGGTCCCAAAAGAGAAAAAGCAAGTATCTTCTAGGCCACCTGCAATAACTGCTATTAGAATAAATACAACAAGCTGCAAGCAGATGAATAGCCTTGTGGGATACTAAAAGCTCTCCTGACTAGAGATGAGCGAACGTACTTGTTTCGAGTAATTACTCGATCGAGCACCGCGATTTTCGAGTACTTCAGTACTCGGATGAAAAGATTCGGGGGGCGGGGGGCAGCGTGGCAGAGCGGGGGTAACAGCGGGGAACAGGGGGGAGCCCTCTCTCTCTCGCACTCCCCACTGCAACCTCCCACTCTCCCACGGCGCCCCCCGAATTTTTTCGCCCGAGTACGGAAGTACTCGAAAATCGCGGTATTCGGGTGAAAAAGGGGCGTGACCGAGTACGTTCGCTCATCTCTACTCCTGACATGTTTTCTTCTATTCTCCATAGCAGAATGTTGGAGCATCTTTTCTTAGGAGGCTACATTGTGCTGTCCCTTCACTATTCCTCCTGGAAATGCATACATTGCCCGCCTGCACACGGGCAGGTCAAATTCCGCATGCGGTATCCCGCAGTGGAATCCGACCCTGTGTCTGGCCGGTGTCCACGTGGAAGTTTGTTTTTTTTGCTGCACTGTGAATGGTCCGCATGGCAAGCTGTTGGACATGCAAAGCACAGATTTTGTTTTTAAACCACTGCTTTTCCACAGTCATCGCCTAGTGATGATGCTGAATCCGCAACCTTTCTGCAATGTCATTGTGGAAGGGCCTTGGATGCATGGCTTTCATTGACTTCAATTGCATGCTGAGATGTTTTGTCCATGAGTGGAAAATCGCAATTGATTTCCGCTTCTGGAGATGAAATTGCGATTTGGCATAGTATGCTAAGGGCTATATTTGTTGTGGAATTCGGAGGTGGACAGCAGCTCCAGATTCCGCAATTCAAATCTGACCATGTGTAGGCAGACAGAAATTGATAGCTGAGGCATCTCTCACACAAGCGTTTTCTCGTAGCTATTAGCTGCAAGTAAATGCAGCTAATAGCCCAAAAATCGCTACCATGTAAAACATTGGATTGCAATGCATTAAGTTATTTGGGTGATTTTTTATCGGCAAAAAAACGTGACTAAAAATCACCAAATTGCCGGCGATTTTATGTCACGATTTTTCATCACAGCATCAAATGCTAGGCCAAGTCCTATGGAAGTGTTACCATTCTCCTTGTATTACTAGGTCAGCTATAATCTATTGTGCTCACTGAACTAATAACCTAAAGAGGTTCTATCATGACAAAAACAAATTCAAGCAGCTGGGGCATAAAATTAAAAAAAACAGACTATACTCACTTCTCTTCGCCTCAAGGGACACAGCTGAGTAAAAGTCAGGTGACTGCTGTAGCCAATCAGAGGCCATAGCGTCATCGTCCCAAACTCCTGGAATCATGGTGTCCAGGATGTAAGCGTTGATGCCAGGAGTTCGTATGGTGAGACTGTGGCCTCTGAGTAGATGGAGCGCTCAACAGACTTCCGCCGCCTGTACATCCAGGAACTGAAAAGAGGTGAGTAGTTTGTATTTTATTTTAAACCAGTCTCAGCTGCTTGGAATTTTTTTTTTCGGTAGTGATAAAAACCCTTCAATGAAAAAGTGAGCTATTTAATTTTGCTCTAGCATCATGTCTTTACAATTCAAACACACAATTACAAGCTTTAACCCTGCATAATATTAACAAGTACATATTAAATTAATGTATGCAGATTATGGCTATCAGAAAATTAGATTCTAAAAGAAATTTAGACAATTGGGAATACAATAGGACCACAAACTCAGCTAATTAGCCAGA
Organism: Eleutherodactylus coqui; assembly: GCF_035609145.1. Lineage (NCBI taxonomy): Eukaryota > Metazoa > Chordata > Amphibia > Anura > Eleutherodactylidae > Eleutherodactylus > Eleutherodactylus coqui. The sequence continues at coordinate 179,573,625 of NC_089840.1, read as the reverse complement.
CAATTAAACCTCTTAAGGATACAAAGACTTTATTGAAGGTTGCAAGTGATTTTCGTTCCCAGACAGGAAATGAACATCATTTGTTTTATCAGCATGCAACCATATCATGATTTAGAAAAAAAGTGAAGATAAAAATATCCCCAGAGGAAAATAAATATAAGAGAAGGTAAAAAATATTTTTGACTACGTCGCCATCAAATTTGCTAAAAAAGGTGGGATCTTCTTTCATTCTCCTTAATAAAGGATGCTATTCAAGTATCTTTTCTCTGTCTCAATCCTGCCTTTGCTGTGGAGTGGCACACTACCCCACTGTGTGATGGTCTTGGGGGCCATCGCATATGACAGTAACCCACCCCTAGTAGTGTTATGAGGGACAACGACAGCTCAGCGATATGTTCAGGACATCCTGCAGCCACATGTGTTCGTCTGATGGTGGCTTTCAAGATGCATTTTCCAGCAGGATAATGCTCAGCCGCACACAGCAAGGGGGTCACAGGAATGTCTCCACAACATTGGCACACTTCTATGGCCTGCCCAGTCGCCAGATTTATCCCCAATAGAGCATGTATGGGACCATCTGGGATGCCAACTCTCTCAGCCTATAAGTGGTTCAGTTACAGCAAATGTGGAGCGATATGTCGCAGGATACCACATGGCACCTGTATACCTCCATGCCTGCCCGTATCACATCTTGCATGCAAGCTAGAGGATACTAGAGCCTTCCTTTAAGTGTCCAGTTTTCTGCAATGAATTATATGTTTGTTCTGATATTGTAATCACTTATATCAACATTACAATTGCACATAGAAAATTACATCTAATTCCAACTCCTTCTTTTTACCAAAAAAAAATATTATATATACATATATATTTTTTTCCCTTTACTTTGTGATTTAAAAAATAATAATTTTCCATATCACCACGTATATTAATCACACTGACTACTGAACATCCCGACGGCTGACCCCATAAAATTAACAAGTGGAAAATGAAACATACAAAAATGCACTGTTTGTAGCATGTTGTTTTTAAATTGTCCTACAAACTTCCAGCTAACATATGTCCACAGCATATTTTGAAGAACAAAAAAAAGATGAGCCAGAAAAAAAGCCACTAAGGCCCCATGTCCACGGCACATGCGGATGAGCCCTGCTTACCTATATTTCCCCGTCAGCGGCATCCGCACAGATCCCTCCACTTCCGGGTTTTCTGTACTGCGCACGGTCGTCACGGCTCGCCATCAGACATGCGCAGTACAGTCAGCTGCGGGTGTGCCGCGGATCATCTGGATTCCATTGACTTCAATGGAAGCCGTCCGTGTAGGAAACGCACAAAAATGGAGCATGCTGCAATTTGTTTTCTGGACCAAAAAGTCCGCAAATCAAATCTGCATGTTTTAATCCATTTGCAGACGCCCATGCACCTCTATGGGCAGCTTGATTTGTGGATCTCCCAAGCGGGTGCCCCACGTGGATTTTGCAAATCGAATTCGCCCATGGACATTAGGCTTAAAGCTGTGGAGACTTTTAAAATTACCACAATTGCAAAAAAAAATGCAGAGCGTGTGCGGGCGAAAATCCGCACCTATCAAAGATAGAACATATGGGTGGCAATGGACGTGGTCATGCAGATTTTGTCCCGCACACGAATTGTGTTTTTTTTCCATGCGGAAAAACGTACGGATCTACACTTGTCTGACTGAGCCCTTATATGGAGAAACAGTGTATACAACTTTACATCTTATATGGCAGTGTATAGTAATTATACAGAATCTGCAGTCATTAAAATAAAGTACAAATCTAAACTACAAAATAGTTTGCCACTGGAGTGAAATCAAAGTAAAGAAGACCGTAAGCGAAGAATGCTATGTGTTAAAGTACTATTTATCAACAATATGAACACAAAAGCTATTATCTGCTGCTAATGGTCACATCGCAACAACATTCAAACTATCTCTTTCTTTTTTTAACTCTCCCTTTTCCTTTAAATATGCTGTCATATCCTCATTGTTAAAGGTTAGAGATGAGCGAGCATGCTCGTTCGAGCATTAGCCTGCTCAATGTACTCGTTACTTGAGCTGAGCACCACGCGCTGCTCAAGAAAATTTCATCCTCTCCTCCCCTGTATGTTTTGCGCCATTTCTTAGCCAATAAGCATGCAGGATAGGCTTGGGCACCTCCTGCTGTGACGTGCCAACCCTGTGCATGTCTATAGCAGTGACTGGCTGGTCTGATCAGGTGATCAGGTGACCTGCATTAGCTAAGGGACAGAGCTGCTGCTATTCAGGGAAAGTGATATTGTAGGTTAGAGGTTGCGGTTAGGCAGGGATCCTTGTTCCAAGAACCCAACAGTCCTTTCTAGGACTACAACTCCTCTCATTGTGTGCATCAGCAGTTTGGCTGGCTGGAGCAGTAGTGCACACAAAGTATTCTCAAGCATTCCGGCTGTATACTGCATACTGTTACCAGTTTTATGCAGTATACTGCTAGTGGCGTGCAGAGATTTGATAGGAAGTAACAAAACTCCTATCATTTTTCATTTTTTTATTTGTTGGGGGGCTCAAAGCGTACACTATATACCTGTGTGTGGGTCCTGTCAATCCACACTATCTAACTACAATATACACTGTTTACTGTGTATATTTTGGGACTCAAAGTGTATGCTATATACCCATGTGTGGGTCCTGTCAATCCACACTATCTAACAACAATATGCACTGTTTACTGTGTATATTTTGGGACTCAAAGTGTACGCTATATACCCATGGGTGGGTCCTGTCAATCCACGCTATCTAACAACAGTATACACTGTTTAAATTTTTTTGGAAGGGGGGCTGAAAGCGTACGCTATATACCCTGTGTGGGTCCTGTCAATCCACGCTATCTAACAACAGTATACACTGTTTACTGTGTATAGTTTGGGGCTCAAAGCGTACGCTATATACCCATGTGTGGGTCCTGTCAATCCACGCTATCTAACAACAAGTGGAAGCATGCAACTCCTTTGGGGTCTGATGGTTCACAAGGGGGAGCCACACATGGCACAGAGAATAGTAGATGTAAAATCAGCTATGACCATTAACTATTATTATAGTCATGTGACACACTTTTCTGTTATGTTATGTTTATCTTTGTTAGTCTCTAATAAAACAAGATTTGATTACAAAAAAGACATAATTATTATAGCAATGTACTGAATCTTATATATTGGCTGCTTCTTATAGCACCTCTTTCAACTAACACCCTATACGTCCCAGTATTGGCTGCTTGCAGTTATGTTGTTCCCCTGAGGACAGCATGCTGTGTGAATATGATAGTGGCTATAAATGACTGCACTTTCAGCTTACCTAGGAAATTTATAATCAGGCTGCTTTCATAGTATCTCTATTAACTCACACTTTTGTATCATACCCTTTCAGCTTGCCTAGCTAACATACACTTAGTTCCTCCATGGACATACTCCAGATCTAGTTCAGCCACCTACTCCTTTATTTTAAAGTGTCTGTGTCCTTTTTTGAGTGCATTATTAAAGTATATTATTTATTAATTTGTGTTTGGGAGGGTATAACCAGTAGGCTATTCTCTTGCCCCTGGCAATTTTCTTGCTAATTGTTTATTTAACCAGGTATACCCTAGGGAGTCTTGGCTCCTTACACATTGCTAGGGTTCTGGCTGCTATAGCAATTCATAAGTCCCCCAGAATTCCATCAAAAGGAGGCCTGATGAGTAATAGAAGGAGCCCCCTCTATCTGAAACTACTTAGATGCTAAGGCTTCTCTAACTCAATGATTAGAACAGGAGCCCAGTCATTCGATAACTGAACACCCACTCTTCTTTGCATAGAACATCAATGAAACATGTAAACTAGTTTGCTGTAAGAAGCCAAGGCCTAGCTTAAGGTCCCTTAGTGACCACTGTAAAAACACTCCTTTTTCATATAAGTAAGGAAGAAATTATGTCCTTTGACTTGAGGATTCTCATTGAGGATATGAAAATGTAGATTAAAAAAAAAAGCATGTTAAAAAAATTGATGCCAATACCTATTTGGAATTTCCAGTTGTCACTATAAAACTTGGATAACAAATATATCGTATGAGAAATGCGACAAATTTATCACAACTGCTCATCGGAAGCTTGAATTCATCAGTGACTGAAGGTAATTAGTTATAGATTTATAGATAAGAATTAACCTAAAAGATTAACTACTGCTTGCCAGGAATGTATTGGCAGGTGTAAACAGGATGACTATTTAATTCCATCACATTAAAGAGACTAAAGTACTGTTTTCCCTTCCCTTAACATTTATAGGAGGAGGAGAGGTGGAGGGGGGATTTAAACATGCCATACGGTAATATGTACTAAAAGGAACTTAGAAATATTCTAAGTAGAAACTGGAATATTCTCTTCACAGAAATGAACATATTCTTTATTAGGTTTTCAAGAAGAACAAATAGAAAATACACAGCATTCTGTCAGATACATCTCTGAAAAAGGATTCAATTAAAGTTCTCTAAGTCTTTGTCATAATAAAGCAAAATGTGCAAAAAATGCAGATCTGAATCCTGCAATATAATCATGATGTATATAAAAAATAGCAAGAGTTATAATAATAGAATAGAGAAAAAGAAGGACAATAGGGAACCACAAGACAACATGCAAATAACAAACCCTGCATATAAAATGAGATATTTTAGCTATCTCTAAGTATTGACTATAGCAAGTTAAACATAAAGGAAGCTCACATGCACTCACTGTTATTTTGACCTATACAAAAAGTTGATGTCTAGATATAATATTACCCACAATCAACTACAAATCCTAAAAAGTTAATTTGCTCTAACATTTGGAACCTAAAAACTGGAACCATGTTGCTCAATGAAGCTTAAAAGTTGGGATTTTTTTCCAATTGACAAGCAATCAAATATTCTAAAATGCAGTTAGAATGTACAGTCTATAAAATTGCATGTATAGTAGGGATTTCAATATTTTCCATCTCCTAGCTATACAAGATCTAGCAGTAATATTTTTACAGTTAATGGGTGCTTCTTCTCAGCCTAAAAATAATAAAGCAACATGCGCACTCCAAAGAATGCTATGCTCCAAATTCATTTTAAGTAAATCATAGACCATTAGCCAGAATGGTTGAATATGTTTGCAAATCTACCAGGCATGCAGTAGAAACTCCACTTGTTTGTTACATTTCCAGCATAAGACAAGCATAAAAGGGTAAATTTTAGTTAAAAGGAAAGGATGAAGATACCATCTGTATGAAATCTCTGTATTATCCACACACCTAGACACTTTCTTTTCAATAGAAAGTATTAATAACCATTGTTCAATCACGAACGGTTTTTGCAATTCTACTTCCCATTTTAACTGAAAGGGCAGTTTGACTGGAGTGTTACACAAGATTCTATGATGTGCTTTGGAAATCCTCTTCTTAGAATTACTGGAATTTAAGAAAAACTTCTCATATAGAGAGACTGGAAAATTTGGATCCTAATGCACACTTTCTATGAAATGTCAAAGTTGTAGGTATTTATAAAAATCTTAAGTAAAAATATGAAAAGCTCTAGCAGTATGGTTAAAAGGAAGTAGGTAGATTTAATCAATTATATCCTCTAGGGAAGGTATCCTATTTTTCACCCAATTATCCAAATTTAAAATGGGGATCAAATGTTGGCTTTAGACAAATGGAATGGTAAACAATCTTAGAGGCAAAACACTGTTAGGTACAATATAAGAAACACCATAACCAAGAAGATAGAGTTGAATTGCCAGAAAAATTAGTTTCAGTTGTCACCTAATGTTTAGATATGTAATTTATCCACCAACTCCCTAGTTCATCCAGACTTGTACCATAATAATATAACGTTATGGTGAGGCAGCTTAGGCCACCCATACCAGTTGGAAAAGAGAGAGTGCTAGCTGCTACCCTTTACCTTTCCAAAAATGTTGTAGAAATAAGCTTTGAATTAATGCGGTTGTATCACTAACTTGAATATTATCATTGTGATGCAAACAATTTTCCAGACTATCAATGGTACTGGGTGAATATTTAGAATGTTGAAGGATATAATTGTTCAATTGACAAACTCTATCAAGGGGTTATTGTATTGTTTGCTCACTGTTATACATAACTGTTATACATATGGGGGCATGGTCTGATCAAGTTGAGTTGAGGTGAAATTTGTCAACTAAAAAAAAAAATCAATTCTCGTGTAAATTTTGTGAGAGTGTGAAAAGAAGGTGGAGTTATGTTCAATCTGGATGTTGAATTCTCCATATATGGTATAGGGCATGAGTATGAAAAAATGGGACTAATGTAGAGGAATCTTCTTTAGGAAGCTGAGTCGCGGAGTCCAAAGAGTTCCACTTTGTTAAAGTCTCCAAGTAAAATAATTGATCCGACGTTTATTTGCTTGGTGTTAGGGACATATAAAGAGATGAGCATAAAGATCTCATTATTAATTAAGCAAAATAGGATAACAAAACCTTTATCATCCATAATTACTTTAGTCAAAAAGAAGGCAACAGTAGTACAGATTGCGACAGACAACCCACACATCTTCCCCTCTGCAGGAGATGAAAATATATGGGGGAAATTAATATTTTTCAGTTTAATAAGATCTGAACTATTTAAACGAGTTTCTTGAGTACACACAATGTTGGCTTTCTCATATAACACTTCTTTTCATAATGTAGATTGTTTCTAAAGAAAATTTAGCCTCCTAACATTCAGCAAAAAAATATAGAATACCATATTGGGGGAGAATAAAAATGTGTTATACTGATTGGGAATGCCATGCGAAAAGGTCCTTTTAGACAAGCCGATTATCGTTTGAACAAGCGAACAAGCAAATGAGCGAGTGACGTCATCACTAGCTCATTTGCTCTCATGTAAAATGTTTAGACAGGCAGATACATTGTTGGCTTGTTCAAACAATAAATTGTTCAGTATCAGTCTTTCACATTGGCTGTATAAGTGAATGAGAAGGACCTAATGAGTGCTATTTAAAACGAATAATAAGTGAACAAGCCAACAATGATTTTAATGCCTGCATAAAATGAACAGTGAACAAAAAGTAAACAATTATCATTTATCATTCGGCCATTGACTCGCCTTTAGACCAAGCGATTATTGTTGACTTTCGTTCGTTTGAACAATTTTTTTGAATGCTAGTTGTTCTATCTAAAATCACCTTAAGGTCAAAGTGTCTGCAGCAAGAACTTCCACCACATAATACAGAACGCAATAAATTTTAGTGCATGTAAAAACAGAAAATAATTGTAAATTCAGAATTACGGGAGTTAAAAAAAAATACCCCAACTTGTAAAGTAAAAAAAAAACAACCACAGGTTATGATATAATAAAGTAGCAATTTGTCCCAATACATCTTGGGGATCCAGTTACAGAAAAGAAAAAATATTAACCAGGAATATACATGCTAGGTTGGCAAGTCTATAGTTGCCCTTATATGGAAACAGTCAAACAGTACACTGGCTGCTAAGGAAAGGCTGATCTTACCTACTGTGCATCTTTTACCATAATAAGAGGCCATTTTCTATTTTTCGTTCACTTTCACAAGCGAGATTATTTTATTCTGAGAGGCAGATGATGCGTTATCCACAGGTAGGAGATTCAATTCTTTACATAGCGTATAGGCTTCTTCTGGAGTTGATACAAGCAATTTTAAAATATTCTTACTTAAAGGGGTTGTCTCGCGCCGAAACAATTTTTTTTTTTTCAATAGGCCCCCCGTTCGGCGCGAGACAAACCCAAGGGATAGGTTAAAAAATAATATATATATATATATCACTCACCCGAATCCCCGCTCTGCGACGACTTCTTTCTTCCTTCTCCAAGATGGCCGCCGGGATCTTCACCCATGATGCACCGCGGGTCTTCTCCCATGGTGCACCGTGTGCTCTGTGCGGTCCATTGCCGATTCCAGCCTCCTGATTGGCTGGAATTGGCACACGTGACGGGGCGGGGCTACGATGACGACGCGGGACCAGCTCTCCGGCACGAGCGGCCCCATTCACCAGGAAGAAGACCGGACTGCGCAAGCGCGTCTAAAAACGCCAGAAGACAGCGAATTTAGACGGATCCATGGCGACGGGGACGCTAGCAACGGAGCAGGTAAGTGAATAACTTCTGTATGGCTCATATTTAATGCACGATGTATATTACAAAGTGCATTAATATGGCCATACAGAAGTGTATGACCCCACTTGCTGCCGCGAGACAACCCCTTTAAGATCAATTTGACACGTAAACCCCATTTGTACGGTATGCCATGGAAGTTTAATAAGAAAATACTTTCTTGTAAGATAAGGTTTCTGCTGATAAATCTGTGAACAATTAAACATTTTTAAAGGTCTGGGAGCTCAGGGGGTTTCCTCAAGGCTTTCATTAGTTGTTGCTTTACATAAAAAAGCACTCTCACTATAATATCCCATTTAACTGATGGTGGAAAAGATTTTGGTTTAGGTAAGCGATGTGGATGGTCAATAATAAGATCCGCCGGTGAAGAATCTAGACATATAAATAGGTGTGTGAGGGATTCCTTCAAATTCTTGGTCTTGACAGACTCTGGAATCCCCCTAAAGCGAATGTTATTTCTGCCCAATCTGTCCTCCATATCATTCATTTTCAGCTTCAACATCTCAACTTCTTCGCTTAAGTATTAGAAACCTCAAATAGCTTATTATGAGCAGAGGTCAGTTCTCCCATTTGGCTTTTGATATGGGAGGCTTGGTTGTCGAGAGCTTTAACATCTTAGCAAACTTTGCAGTGCATTTTTTGCAAATCCGCCTGAATAATAGATTTAAGATCAGCAAGCAAGATTCTCATAGTGGCTTCTTCGATAGGTCCAGAGGTAGGACTAGGAAAACTTATAGAAGGAAAGTTAAGAGAGATTTCTTTAAGTGCAACCTCAGCCAGAGAGTCCTGCACTATATCTGTAAAAGTAATAGAAGGCATAGAGTTACCTTGGTGCCTTCTTTCTGATCTTTGTGGCGTGACACCAGGAGATTCATCCGTGAATGACTGCTCAGAATCAATCACAGAGGGAGCTGAGGCAGTGCCGATTAGGAGGATGCCAGTCAAAGCAAGGGGTTAAACAGCTGTATATAACTTGTCACTCTCCGTATTTCTCACTAAAGTGCTGCTGGTGTTGGATACCTTACGTCTAATGGTGCACGCAGTGACATTTTGGACTGTCTCTGTAGCAGGAAAAATGTTAAGCTTGAGGGAAGTCCTCTTCTTTTTCATCCTGTGTCATGTCTCCTCCATCATCATCACTGAACACTCAGTATAGCTTAAAAATAGTTTTCTTTGCTACTGTGAGTTATTAATATTACAGAAATGGACACGAGCAGTGTTCTCACATGTCCTACTCCACTGCTAACCACGACCCCCTCTCCACAGATATTAATAATCCTTATTTTTATAGCACTAACTTATTCTGCAGTACTTTCAAAGGAGAATTAAATTTTAGGGCGCCTACCCACTTGCGTTGCTGATTTTCGCGCGTGAAAAATGCGGCGTTTTTGCGCGTTTCTCGCGCGTTTTTCGTGGCGTTTTTTGCAGCCCTCCATTGACAATCATGGGTGCATTAAGAGAAAAATAAGGAGACATATGCAACTGACAGTTCCTATGTGAAAAAACCCCACGAAACGGAAAAAAAACCCAGATGGACAAGAACACATTCTATACTAATTGCTCTTGAGAAAAAACGCAAAACATCACAGGAAAAAAAAATCGCAAGTGGGTAGGCAGGCACCCTTAGGGGAATTAATAGGTACCCATCATAAATTAATACAAGACCCTAAAATATTATAGCCTCCTCATATACAAAGTTTGTGTGCAACTATTAAAAATGTGGGTCATTCAAATGTATGAAGAATAAATGTAAATACTGCTTGAATATAGAGAAAAAAAAGTCTATTGAACTCAATGGCTAAGAGAAATATTCTAATATTTGATCATATCTGAATTGTGAATCATCATACATACAGATGCAGCAAAGTTTAAAGGCTCATTTACACGGAGTGATGATTGTTCAAAGATCGCTCAAATTACAGTTTGAGTGACACCTTTGAGAGATCATTTTGAGTAAAATATTAAGTAGCTGCTCAGCTACTTAATAGCTTATTAGTGTGCAAATGAAGCCTTTAGCTGAATGCAGTTAATAGCCGGAGGGGTATTATCACCATTCAGCTCCTTTGTTCTCCGATGGGTAACAATGCTATCAGCACTAACCACAAAGAACTCAGCGTGCGGTCCTGCTAAAACCGCACAACAATTTTTAGGTTGGTCTGAATTTAACGATCAGCTAGCAGTGCACGAAAAGTGCAGGATGGGGGCGCGTTTAGATGCAACGATTATCGCTCAAACGATCGCTTTTTAGCAATTTTTGGCGATCATCATTCCGTGTAAATGGGCCTTAACTTGTGTGTGATAAGTTTCTGCAACAAGTTATCTTATCTTAATGCATTAAAAAACTATTGTTCTCTTACCTTAACACAAAAATGCATTGTAAAGCAAGTGTAAATCTATATATATAAAATTGAATGTATGTCTGTCTGCGTGTCTGTCTGCGTGTCTGTCTGTCTGTTTGTCCTTTATGCGCTACTACACCATTCATTCGATCGCCATGAAACTTTGGGAAGTTGTTGAGTACACTCCTGGGAAGATTATAGGCATATTACATTTATGCTATGACAAATGGCGTGCGTGCGAGCGTCGTCGACAGTTACGCCCCCCCATGTAGATCGTTCGATTTCCATCATTGCCACTAATTCTCTCACTTCCCGAGGTCGTAGAAACATGAAATTTGGAACAAGCATTGAATATGTCAAAAATAGGAAAAGCTAATGGGTCCCAACTCGATTATTCAATTCTAAGCGCAAAAGAATTAGCGTCCGAATTTTACATACGGAATCTAATTCTCTCACTTTCCAATGTCGTAGAAACATGAAATTTGGCATGAGCATTGATTATGTCATAAATAGGAAAAGGCAATTGGTCCCAACTTGATTATTCAATTCTAAGCGCAAAATAATTAGCGTCCAAATTTTACGTACGGAATCTAATTTTCTCACTTCCCAATGTCATAGAAACTTGAAATTTGGCATGAGCATTGATTATGTCATAAATAGGAAAAGTTAATGGGTCCCAACTCGATTATTCAATTCTAAGCGCAAAAAAATTAGCGTCCAAATTTTACGTACAGAATCTTTTTCTCTCACTTCCCAATGTAATAGAAACTTGAAATTTGGCACATGCATTGATTATGTCATAAATAGGAAAAGTTAATGGGTCCCAACTCGATTATTCAATTCTAAGCGCCAAAGAATTGGCGTCCACATTTTACATACGGAATTTAATTTTCTCACTTCCCAATGTCATAGAAACTTGAAATTTGGCATGAGCATTGATTATGTCATAAATAGGAAAAGTTAATAGGTCCCAACTCGATTATTCAATTCTAAGCGCCAAAGAATTAGCGGCCAAATTTTACGTACGGAATCTAATTCTCTCACTTTCCAATGTCGTAGAAACAGGAAATTTGGCATGAGCATTGATTATGTCATAAATAGGAAAAGGTAATCGGTCCCAACTCGATTATTCAATTCTAAGCGCAACAGAATTAGCGTCCAAATTTTACGTACAGAATCTAATTTTCTCACTTCCCAATGTCATAGAAACTTGAAATTTGGCACGAGCATTGATTATGTCATAAATAGGAAAAGTTAATAGGTCCCAACTTGATTATTCAATTCTAAGCGCAGAAGAATTAGCGTCCACATTTTACGTATGGAATTTAATTTTCTCACTTCCCAATGTCATAGAAACTTGAAATTTGGCATGAGCATTGATTATGTCATAAATAGGAAAAGTTATTGGGTCCCAACTCGATTATTCAATTCTAAGCGCAAAAGAAGTAGCGTCCAAATTTTACGTACGGAATCTAATTCTCTCACTTCCTGATGTCATCTATATATAAAAAGGAATGTATGTCTGTCTGTCTGTCCTTTTTGCGCTACTACACTATTCATCTAATCGCCATGAAACTTTGGGAAGCTGTTGAGTACACTCCTGGGAAGATTACTGGCATAGTACATCTATGCTACGATAGGTGGCGCGGGCTTGCGAGCATCGTCGACAGTTATGCCCCCCAGACAAAGATCGTTTGATTTCCATCTCAAGCACGAAAGCAAAAGGCATTATGAGCAACGAGATGCGTGTTTAATTACAAAATGATGCATCCGCCGAACGTTTCGCAAGACAATCGCTGGATATTGAGAATGCTGAGGTAAAATGAAAGCTGTGCTGTGCTTGGTTGCTATTTCTTATACTGCTGAGGTAACATGAAAGTTGTGCTGTGATTGGTTGCTATTTCTTATACTGCTGAGGTAACATGAAAGCTGTGCTGTGATTGGTTGCTATTAGAGATGAGCGAGCACCAAAATGCTCGGGTGCTCGTTACTCGGGACGAAAATTTCGCGATGCTCGAGGGTTCGTTTCGAGTAACAAACCCCATTGAACTTAATGGGCGACTCGACCATTTTTGTATTTCGCTGATGCTCGCTAAGGTTTCCATTTGTGAAAATCTGGGCAATTCAAGAAAGTGATGGGAACGACACAGCAACGGATAGGGCAGGCAAGGGGCTACATGTTGGGCTGCATCTCAAGTTCCCAGGTCCCACTATTAAGCCACAATAGCGGCAAGAGTGGGCCCCCCCCTCCCAACAATTTTTACTCCTAAAAAGCCCTCATTAGCAATGCATACCTTAGCTAAGCACCACACTACCTCCAACAAAGCACAATCACTGTCTGCATGACACTCCGCTGCCACTTCTCCTGGGTTACATGCTGCCCAACCCCCCCCCTGCATGACCCAGTGTCCACAGCGCACACCAAAGTGTCCCTGCGCAGCCTTCAGCTGCCCTCATGCCACACCACCCTCATGTCTATTTATAAGTGCATCTGCCATGAGGAGGAACTGCAGGCACACACTGCAGAGGGTTGGCACGGCTAGGCAGCGACCCTCTTTAAAAGGGGCGGGGCGATAGCCCACAATGCTGTACAGAAGCAATGAGAAATCCAATCCTGTGCCACCTCCATCAGGAGCTGCACACGTGGGCATAGCAATGGGGAACCTATGTGCCACACACTATTCATTCTGTCAAGGTGTCTGCATGCCCCAGTCAGACCGTGGTTTTTTATAAATAGTCACAGGCAGGTACAACTCCGCAATGGGAATTCCGTGTGCACCCACAGCATGGGTGGCTCCCTGGAACGCACCGGCTGTACATAAATGTATCCCATTGCAGTGCCCTGGACAGCAGAGCTAACATCAGACTAAATGCAGGTGGGCTTCGGCCCACACTGCATGCCCCAACCTGACCGAGGTTTTTAATTCATAGACACAGGCAGGTACAACTCCCTATTGTGAAGTCCCTGTGGACCCACAGCATGGGTGGCTCCCTGGAACCCACCGGCGGTACATAAATATATCCCATTGCAGTGCCCATCACAGCTGAGGTAATGTCATGTTTAATGCAGGTGGGCTTCAGCCCACACTGCATGCCCCAGTCAGACTGGGGTTCTTTAGAAGTGGACACATGCAGTTACAACTCCGTGTGGACCGACAGCATGGGTGGCTCCCTGGAACCCACCGGCGGTACATAAATATATCCCATTGCAGTGCCCAGCACAGCTGATGTAACGTCAGCTTTAATGCAGGTGGGCAAAAAATTAATTGGATTACACTGCAGGCGAGGGCCCTAAAGAATTGGTGTACCAACAGTACTAATGTACCTCAGAAAAATTGCCCATGCCCAACCAAGAGGGCAGGTGAAACCCATTAATCGCTTTGGTTAATGTGGCTTAATTTGTAACTAGGCCTGGAGGCAGCCCAGTTAAAATAAAAATTGGTTCAGGTACAAGTTTCAACGCTTTAATGAGCATTGAAACGTATAAAAATTGTTTAGAAAAATTATATGACTGAGCCTTGTGGGCCTAAGAAAAATTGCCCGTTCGGCGTGATTACGTGAGGTTTCAGGAGGAGGAGCAGGAGGAGGATGAATATAATACACAGATTGATGAAGCTAAAAGGTCCCCGTTTTTGATGGTGATAGAGAACGATTCCATCCGCGGGTGCAGCCTACGTATTGTTTAGGTACCGCTGCTGTCCGCTGGTGGAGAAGAGAAGTCTGGGGAAATCCAGACTTTGTTCATCTTTATGAGTGTAAGCCTGTCGGCACTGTCGGTTGACAGGCTTTAACGCTTATCCGTGATGATTCCCGCAGTTGCACTAAACACCCTCTCTGACAAGACGCTAGCCGCAGGACAAGCAAGCACCTCCAGGGCATACAGCGAGAGTTCAGGCCACGTCTCCAGCTTAGACACCCAGCAGTTGTAGGGGGCCTAGGCGTCACGGAGGACGGTCGTGCGATCAACTACGTACTCCCTCACCATCCTTTTACAGTGCTCCCGCCGACTCAGCCTTGACTGGGGAGCGGGGACACAGTCTTGCTGGGGAGCCAGAAAGCTGTCAAAGGCCTTAGAGAGTGTTCCCCTGCCTGTGCTGTACATGCTGCCTGATCTCCGCGCCTCCCCTGCTACCTGGCCCTCAGAACTGCGCCTTCTGCCACTAGCGCTGTCGGATGGGAATTTTACCATCAACTTGTCCGCCAGGGTCCTGTGGTATAGCTACACTCTCGAACCCCTTTCCTCTTCGGGTATGAGAGTGGAAAGGTTCTCCTTATACCGTGGGTCGAGCAGTGTGTACACCCAGTAATCCGTAGTGGCCAGAATGCGTGTAACGCGAGGGTCAGGAGAAAGGCATCCTAACATGAAGTCCGCCATGTGTGCCAGGGTACCTGTACGCAACACATGGCTGTCCTCACTAGGAAGATCACTTTCAGGATCCTCCTCCTCCTCCTCCTCCTCCTCAGGCCATACACACTGAAAGGATGACAGGCAAGCATCATGGGTACCCTCAGCAGTGGGCCAAGCTGTCTCTTCCCCCTCCTCCTCATGCTCCTCCTCCTCCTCAACGCACTGAGATGTAGACAGGAGGGTGCTCTGACTATCCAGCGACATACTGTCTTCCCCCGCCTCCGTTTCCCAGCGCAAACCGTCTGCCTTTATGTTTTGCAGGGAACTTCTCAAGAGGCATAGCAGAATAATGGTGACGCTAATGATTGCATCATCGCCGCTCACCATCTGGGTAGACTCATCAAAGTTTCCAAGGACCTGGCAGATGTCTGCCAACCAGGCCCACTCTTCTGTAAAGAATTGAGGAGGCTGACTCCCACTACGCCACCCATGTTGGAGTTGGTATTCCACTATAGCTCTACGCTGCTCATAGAGCCTGGCCAACATGTGGAGCATAGAGTTCCACCGTGTGCGCACGTCGCACAGCAGTCGGTGCACTGGCAGATTAAACCGATGTTGCAGGGTGGCAGCGTCCGTGTGGGACTTGCGGAAATGTGCGCTGACCCGGTGCACCTTTCCGAGCAGGTCTGACAAGCGTGGATAGCTTTTCAGAAACCGCTGAACCACCAAATTAAGGACGTGGGCCAGGCATGGCACGTGCGTGAGGCTGCCGAGCTGCAGAGCCGCCACCAGGTAACGGCCGTTGTCACAAACGACCATGCCCGGTTGGAGGCTCAGCGGTGCAAGCCAGCGGTCGGTCTGCTCTGTCAGACCCTGCAGCAGTTCGTGGGCCGTGTGCCTCTTCTCTCCTAAGCTGAGTAGTTTCAGCATGGCCTGCTGACGCTTTCCCACCGCTGTGCTGCCACGCCGCGCGACACCGACTGCTGGCGACGTGCTGCTGCTGACACATCTTGATTGTGAGACAGAGGTTGCGTAGGAGGAGGAGGAGGAGGAGGAGGAGGAGGGTGGTTTAGTGGAGGAAGCATACACCGCCGAACATACCACCACCGAGCTGGGGCCCGCAATTCTGGGGGTGGGTAGGATGTGAGCGGTCCCAGGCTCTGACTCGGTCCCAGCCTCCACTAAATTCACCCAATGTGCCGTCAGGGAGATATAGTGGCCCTGCCCGCCTGTGCTTGTCCACGTGTCCGTTGTTAAGTGGACCTTGGCAGTAACCGCGTTGGTGAGGGCGCGTACAATGTTGCAGGAGACGTGGTCGTGCAGGGCTGAGACGGCACATCGGGAAAAGTAGTGGCGACTGGGAACCGAGTAGCGCGGGGCCGCCGCCGCCATCATGCTTTTGAAAGCCTCCGTTTCCACAAGGCTATACGGCAGCATCTCCAGGCTGATCAATTTGCCTATGTGCACGTTTAACGCTTGAGCGTGCGGGTGCATGGCGGCGTACTTGCGCTTGCGCTCAAACACTTGTGCTAGCGACGGCTGGGCGGTGCGCTGAGAGACATTGGTGGATGGGGCCGAGGACAGCAGAGGTGAGGGTGTGGGTGCAGACCAGGAGACGGTAGTGCCTGTGTCCTTAGAGGGGTGTTGGATCTCAGTGGCAGGTTGGGGCACAGGGGGAGAGGCAGTGGTGCAAACCGGAGGCGCTGAACGGCCTTCGTCCCACCTTGTGGGGTGCTTGGCCATCATATGTCTGCGCATGCTGGTGGTGGTGAGGCTGGTGGTGGTGGCTCCCCGGCTGATCTTGGCGCGACAAAGGTTGCACACCACTGTTCGTCGGTCGTCTGCACTCTCAGTGAAAAACTGCCAGACCTTTGAGCACCTCGGCCTCTGCAGGGTGGCATGGCGCGAGGGGGGTGCTTTGGGAAACAGTTGGTGGATTATTCGGTCTGGCCCTGCCTCTACCCCTGGCCACCGCACTGGCTCTTCCAACCTGCCCTGCTGCTGCACTTGCCTCCCCCTCTGAAGACCTGTCCTCAGTAGGCTTAGCAAACCAGGTGGGGTCAGTCACCTCAGCGTCCTGCTGCTCTTCCTCCGAATCCTCTGTGCGCTCCTCCCTCGGACATAATGCAATTACTACTACCTGACTGATAGACAACTGTGTCTCATCGTCGTCGTCCTCCTAACCCACTGAAAGCTCTTGAGACAGTTGCCGGAAGTCCCCAGCCTCATCCCCCGGACCCCGGGAACTTTCCAAAGGTTGGGCATCGGTCACGACAAACTCCTCCGGTGGGATAGGAACCATTGCTGCCCATTCTGGGCAGGGGCCCGAGAACAGTTCCTGGGAGTCTGCCTGCTCCTCAGAATGTGTCATTGTAATGGAGTGAGGAGGCTGGGAGGAAGGAGGAGCAGCAGCCAGAGGATTCAGAGTTGCAGCAGTGGACGGCGCAGAACTCTGGGTGGTCGATAGATTGCTGGATGCACTTTCTGCCATCCACGACAGGACCTGCTCACGCTGCTCATTTTCTAATAAAGGTCTACCGCGTGGACCCATTAATTGTGAGATGAATGTGGGGACGCCAGAAACGTGCCTCTCTCCTAATCCCGCAGCAGTCGGCTGCGATACACCTGGATCAGGAGCTCGGCCTGTGCCCACACCCAGACTTGGGCCTCCGCGTCCTCGCCTGCGTCCACGTCCTCTAGGCCTACCCCTACCCCTCAGCATGGTGTATTACCAGTAGTGCAGAAACAGAACGCTGTAATTAAATGTGCCGCTTATTGGCCTGTGGTTGGAGGCTGACTTCGCTTATGGGACGCACAGCAGAGCCAGGAAAGAATTTTGCGCAAGCCTGTAGTGAGACGTAGGTGCATATGACTGAGCTAGTGGAATTCACAGCGCAGAAGCAGTCAAGTGTCCAAAGGCCACTAGTAGGCCTTAAGTGTTTTGCTTCTATTTTTTTAAAGGCTGAGCTGAGACAGCAGACAGATACTGTAGGCAGCGTATATATGTATACTGTTTCCCTCTGGAAGGGATGACGGCGGTGATGTAACGGGCAACGCAGAGCCAGGAAAAAATTTTGCGCAAGCCTGCTGTAACACTTAGCTGCGTATTAATTAGGACTACTACCCCCAGCAGAGACGCAGTACACTGAGGACGGTCACAGGCAGCCCAAATAGATTTTTTTTTCCAAAATTTTTTTGAAAAAGCCCACTGCCTATATAGACAGTATATCTCTTTCACCTTTCCCACTGTCCCTGCCTCACCACTACTGGCCCTATACTATGTAAAATTACTGCAGACTGAGGACGCAATGCTCTGCACGGCCCTAAGATGTGGCCCTAAGAGGGACCGTTGGGGTTATTGAAGCCTAAAATAACTCCTAACACTCTCCCTATAGCAGCTCCACCAGCAGCAGCACTTTCCCTGATCTATGTCAGAATGCATCTGTGGCAAGCCACGGGAGGGGCCGATTTAAATACTCAGGTGACACCTGATCTCCCCAGCCACTCACTGCAGGGGGGTGGTATAGGGCTTGAACGTCACAGGGGGGAGTTGTAATGCCTTCCCTGTCTTTCTATTGGCCAGAAAAGTGCGCTAACGTGCCAGAGATGAAAGTGAAAGTAACTCGAACATCGCGTGGTGCTCGCCTCGAGTAACGAGCATCTCGAACACGCTAATACTCGAATGAGTATCAAGCTCGGACGAGTACGTTCGCTCATCTCTAGTTGCTATATATTATACTGCTGAGGCAACATGAAACCTGTGCTGTGATTGGTTGCTATATATTATACCGCTGAGGTAACATGAAAGCTGTGCTGTGATTGGTTGCTATATAATATACTGCTGAGGTAACATGAAAGCTGCTGTGCTGCGATTGGTTGTTATATATTATACCGCTGAGGTAACTTGAAAGCTGCGCTGTGATTGGTTGTTATCTAGATATATAAAAACGAATGTATGCATGTCTGTCTTCGCAGCAACGCGCGACGGGTAAGCTAGTTATATATAAACGAATGTATGTCTGTCTGTTTGTCCTTTATGCATTACTACACCATTCATCCGATCGCCATGAATCTTTGGAAAGTTGTTAAGTACACTCCTGGGAAGGTTTCTGGCATAGTCCATCTATCCTACGATCATGTGAACTTATGATAGGGGACTAATGCACAATAGCTCAGAAAAAAGCAATGGAAGCGCTTAATCGTACACTGTAGGATTTGAGGGGAAATGCACAGCCCTCCGGTGGAGCACTCATTTTATTGTTTGGTGATTTTCGACAAACTCTGCCAGTTATACCACGTTCAACACCCACTGATGTACTTAATGGATGTTTCAAATCATCAGCTCTATGGCGACAAGTTAAGAAATTGACTTTGAAATGTAATATGCGTGTTCAACTACAAAATGATGCATCCGCCGAACATTTCGCAAAACAATTGCTGGATATTGGGAATGGGAAGATGGCAATCGATAGATCTACACAATGTATCACGTGGCCCACAAACTTTGGTAAGATGACATCAACCAAAGACAAATGAATTCAAAAGGTTTTCCCAAATATGGAGCGGAATTACAAAAATCATCAGTGGCTTGTGCTATATTAGCAGCTACAAAGGTATAATGAAAGCTGTGCTATGATTCGTTGCTATTCCTTATACTGCTGAGGTAATATGAAAGCTGTGCTGTGATTAGTTGTTATTTCTTATACAGCTGAGTTATAATGAAAGCTGAGCTGTGATTGGTTGGTATTTTTTTATACTGCTGAGGTAACATGAAAGCTGCGCTGTGATTGGTTGCTACTTCTTATACTAATGAGGCTACATGAAAGCTGCGCTGTGATTGGTTGTTACTTTCTAAACTGCTGAGGTAGCATCAAAGCTGCGCTGTGATTGTTTGTTATATCTTATACTGCTGAGGGAACATAAAAGCTGTGCTGTGATTGGTTGCTCTGTCTTATACTGCTGAGGTAACATGAAAGCTGCGCTGTGATTGGTTGCCATTTCTTATACTGGTCAGGTCACATGAAAGCTGCGCTGTGATTGGTTGCTATTTTTTATACTGCTGAGGTAACATAAAAGCTGTGCTGTGATTTGTTGCTATTTCTTATACTGCGGAGGTAAAATGAAGGCTGCGCTGTGATTGGTTGCTATTCCTTATACTGCTGAGGTAACATGAAAGCTGCAATGTGATTGGTCGCTATTTCTTATACTGCTGAGCTATACTAAAACCTGTGCTGAGGTAACATGAAAGCTTTGCTGTGATTGGTTGCTATTCCTTATACTGCTGAGGTAACATTAAAGCTGTGCTGTGATTGGTTGCTATATATTATACTGCTGAGGTAACATGAAAGCTGCGCTGTGATTGGTTGTTATATATTATACTGCTGAGGTAAAATTGAAGCTGCGCTGTGATTGGTTGTTATATATTATATCGCTGAGGTAACATGAAGGCTGCGCTGTGATTGGTTGTTATATATTATACTGCTGAGGTAAAATTGAAGCTGTGCTGTGATTGGTTGTTATATATATTATACCGCTGAGGTAACATGAAAGCTGTGCTGTGATTGGTTGCTATATATTATACTGAGGTAACATGAAAGCTGCGCTGTGATTGGTGGCTATATATTATATTGTTGAGGTAACATAAAAGCTGTGATGTGATTGGTTGCTATATATTATACTGCTGGGGTAACATGAAAGCTGTGCTGTGATTGGTGGTTATATATTATACTGCTGAGATAACATGAAAGCTGTGCTGTGATTAGTGGTTATATATTATACTGCTGTGATAACATGAAAGCTGCGCTGTGATTGGTTGTTATATATTATACTGCTGAGGTAACATGAAAGCTGCGCTGTGATTGGTTGCTACTTCTTATACTGCTGAGGTAACATGAAAGTTGCAGTGCACTTGGTTGTTATATATTATACTGCTGAAGTAACATGAAAGCTGTGCTGTGATTGGTTGCTATTTCTTATACCGCTGAGGGAACATAAAAGCTGCGCTGTGACTGGTTGCTTTTTCTTATACTGCTGAGGTAACATGCAAGCTGCGCTGTGATTGGTTGCTATTTCTTATACTGCTGAGGTAACATGAAAGCTGAGCTGTGGTTGGTTGCTATTTCTTATACCGCTGAGGGAACCTAAAAGCTGCGCTGTGATTTGTTGTTATTTCTTATACTGCTGCGGTAACATGAAAGCTGCATCATGATTGGTTGCTATTACTTATACTGCTGAGGTAACCTGAAAGCTGCGCTGTGATTTGTTGTTATTTCTTGTACTGCTGAGGTAACATAAAAGCTGTGTCGTGATTGGTTGCTATTTCTTATACCGCTGAGGTAAAATGAAAGCTGTGCTGTGATTGGGTGTTATATATTATAAAGCTGAGGTAACATGTAGGCTGCGCTACAATTAGTTGTTATATATTATACCGCTGAGGTAACATGAAAGCTGCGCTGTGATTGGTTGTTATCTATATATATAAAAACGAATGTATGTCTGTCTTCACAGCAACGTGCGACGGGTAAGCTAGTATGGTATAAAAATTAGATATGGGAACAGATGAATAAACACCATTATAGTATTTTGATTTGGTATTTAAAACATAGTGTGCCTTGATATTTTGTAGCCTTGATGATGGTTGAGCAAATCAGTCGACTCTTAAAATTCTGTGCTGATGACAAATGTTTTGGATTTCTAGGTTGAGTTCATTAGCTCCAAATAGCCTTAGGCCGGCTGCACATGGCCCCCCAGGAGACCCCATACTTACCTGCGGATCCAGCGTCCTCGGCCCCTGCATGACGCTTCCCCGCCCACCTCCGCCGCGTCATGTGACACGCCCACCGTGTCACATGACGCGGCCGGCCGTGTTACATGATGCGGCCGGCCATGTCATATGACGCGGTGGCGGTGGGCGGGGAAGCGTTTACACGCTATCTTCCACTGTGCTACAGCGGAAGATAGCGTGAACGGACCGTTTCCATTGACTGCAATGGAAGCCGTCCGAGCGTACACCCGTGGCACATAGAGCATGCTGCGGGTGAGGACGGGAGATTTCACGGTGCCGAATTCCGCGGTGGAATTCCGCACCATGAGCACTGAGCTATTAGGTTCAATAGAACCTAATAGCAGCGGGCAACACAGCAGATTTCCGCCGTGAATTATGCGGCGGAAATCCGTTTGTGGGAAGGAGGCCTAAGCGAAACAATGGAGAATATATATTAGAATCCAGACAGGAGGAGAATTGTTATTAAAGTTGTCTGTTAAATTCCTATTTGAGCTAATGAAATCTTATTTAAAAACTCTTTGCATTTCCATGTTTTTTTATGCAGTTTTTTTCTTACATTTTTTTGATGAACAATTTTTCTGTTAGGGATTGCTTTACATGGAACAACTATTGGCCAAACTAATTGCTCAGATGAGTGATTTCCAGCAAAAGTTGTCCCTGGTAAACATGGAGCCAGATAGGATATTGAGCAAGAAATTACTCGTTAGTCGCTAGTCACTCCATTTCAGCTCTGGAGTGATTAGTGAGTGACTTCTCACCCAGTGTAAACAGGTAGTCAATTATCTTTAAATGACTACCTGTTCACTGTGTATGAAGACAGGTGACCAGAAGAGATCTCAATGATCTGCCTCCATTTACTTCACAGCCTGACCAATCAGAGGCAGCTCTCACTCACACCCATTCATGAATTCATGAATGGGTGTGAGTGAGAGCTGCCCCTGATTGGTCCCTGTGCTGAGCCAATCAGAGGCAGCACTCACTCACCCATTCATGAATTCATGAATGGGTGTGAGTGAAAGCTGCCTCTGATTGGTCAGGCTGTGACCAATCAGAGGCAGCTCATTCAGCAGGCGGCAATTTTAAATCCCCGGCTGCTGAATACTACATGTGCACAGCACATGTCAGAGTGATAAAAATCAAATGCTGCTCATGCATAACACTAATTTATTTGTAACTGTAATTTCTAGGATAAAAGATGAAAACAAAAATCATTGAAACTACATCCATGACATCAGCAGCTCACCGTCACTAATTTATCTGTGTAACAAATTAAAAAGGTAGCATGCTGCAGATACAGAGCGATGGGACAAGAAGGACCCTAAGTCTAAACCTGCTCCATTTTTAGTGGGTGCTGGCTGAGTAAAACAGTTGACACCAACTCACAACAGCTGTGATTGCAGATTATGTTGATCTTAGTCAATTAACCACTTAGATGCCATGGTCCATGTTGATCACAACATCTGTACTTTAGACAAAGGGGGTGCCTTCTGTATGGTATTTGACCACAGTACCCAAAATGCAGCAACAACCATTATGCGTGATTAGACTCCTTGGGAGCTGGATTAAACACACAGCATGCACCATGAACGCTGTGAACTAGCAAATTATGTGCAAATGTGGATCGCGCCTTTAGCTTCGTTCATGTGATTTTTCCACACGCGAGTTGCAATCTTTTTGTGCGCCTATTTATTATCTTTTAGTCAGATATATATGTGGTACACTGAAATACAATTATATGCAAGTTTTTTTAACTTTTATTGACAAATACATTAAGTTTAGACAAAGACTTAATGTTTAGGGTGGATTCAGACAAGCGTGTTTATGTGCATACAAAACCACACGTTTATTAGAACCATTGGTTCCCTATGGTGTGTTCACATGTCCCTTTTTTACAGACATGCAAATGCGTGCACCAGTAAAATATAGGACATGCGTACACTATAGGTCCATGGTGCATGTAAAAATTCCCCGTGGGGAGTCCCCTTGTCACTGAACACTGTGACAGCACTGTCACAGTGTTCCGTGACAAGGGGACTCTCCACGGGGTGTACAGAATCCCCTGCCACAGCTGTCACAGCTGTGACAGCTGTGGCAGAGGAATGCAATGTTCTCCCATTGCTTTCAATGGGATGGGCACATCTGCAGTCCTATTGAAAGCAATGGGCTGCTGTCAAGCTCTGCAGGGATTTTTGGGGAAGGGCTTTAAATATAAGAATGTGTTAAAAAATTTTAAAAGTATACTCACCTCTCCTCAGCTGCCGATTTAAAATCCCCACCTGCTGAAATGGCTGTATCTGATTGGCTGAGTGCTGAGCCAATCACAGGCAGCACTCAGCCATTCATTGAATGACAGCTGAGTTCTGCCTGTGATTGGTCACAGCACTCAGCCAATCACAGGCAGCACTTGGCCATTCGTTGAATTCAATGAGTGCTGCCTGTGATTGGCTGAGCGCTCAGCCAATTAGACACAGCCCTTTCAGCAGGCGGGGAATTTGAATCCCCGCTTACTGAAACAGATTCAGAGCAGTGCAGGGAGAAGACAGGCTGGATGCCCTTGAGCCCTGACAGCTGAGGAGAGGTGAGTATATTTTTTTTCTGCCTCATGGTGAGTCCCCTTGTCACTGAACACTGTGACAGTGCTGCCACAGTGTTCAGTGACAAGGGAAATCTACTCAGAGATGAAGAAATCCTCTGCTACAGCTGTCACAGTTGTGGCAAGGAATTCTTTACTCCCGATGGGGAATATTTACACAGCAGTGACGGAGAGGTGAGTATTATTTATATAATATATATATATATATATATATATATATATATATATATATATATTATTCATTTATTTAATTTTAACACAAACCATGGCTGATTTTCAGGGAAGAGCTTATATTTCAAGTCCTTTCCTGAAAATCACTGCAGGGGTGCCGGCATCCTATTGCTTTCAATGCAGCTGCCGGCAGCAGCCGTGGCCCCATTAGGAGCGATGTTGCACGGACCTGCATTCACGCATGTTTGCGCACATACATGGGTGCGCGGTTTTGTGTGCTCCAATGTACACATACGCACACGCTCGTGTGAATGCACCCTTACAGTAAATTATTTTCAATGCATAAGCCCTAGCTACTGGAAAAAAATATACATCAATCATTGAATGGCTGTGATTGGTACCTGCACTCAGCCAATCAGAGGCAGTGCTTCCAGGAGGCTGGGATTTTTAAATCCCCATCCAGAAGAAATGATACAGAAGAGTGCATGGGAGTTGGGGAGAAGACACGTCTGAGCCCCGACAGCGGTGCTAGGTGAAGTATGATTTATTCTTTTCAGCAGCTGGGGATTTTTTCAGGGAAGGGCTTATATTTCATGTCATTCCCTGAGAATCCCTACGGGGGTTGCCTTCATCCCATTGCTTTTGATGGGGTAGCAGCAGCGCTGGCCCCATTGAAAGCAATTGGATAGCATCATGCTCCTCTGCCACAGCTATGACAGCTGTGGGAGGGGACTCTTTCGACCCCACGGGGAGCCCCATCATCACTGAACACTGTCACAGTGCTGTTACAGTGTTCAGTGATGAGGGGACCTCCATGGAACAGCTGCTCCAGTGAACGGTAAAAGTTTCATTGCTGCACAAATGAAACTTTGCTTGTTCACGTCTTTTCTGCTTATGCGAGCAGTGCATTTTTCATATACATAGGCACAAAAAAACACACTTGTCTGACTGTGGCCTTACAAGGGTGAAGGTAAAAACCACCATAAAATAATATCAGAAAAAAACTAAATGACGGTTATATTTTTCTTTAACGTTTCTAATGATCAATCATTTAGCCGGCTAGGTAGGGTGTATGAATTCGTATTTTACAACACTAAAGCTAATAATTAACTGGCATAAAAATGTTGATTGCTGAATTGTTAACAAAAATGTACCTATATATTTTTCTCAGTTTAGAGAAATGTATTTTTGCATTTGCAAAACACAGAATCATTATACCTATAAAACTGAATTTTGGAATGATGCAAGCAAAGAAAAGCTGTGTCAGCAGGTATAAATTATGATTTTTACAAGTAATACTCTCAGACAGAGTACACTTATTGACTTGGTACCTTTGAGTAAAACAGAAGTACACAGCTGCCAAAAACTATTTTTTTGTTGTTCATAAGTCATAGTCAAACAAAGTGGCAAACTACTTTCCCCCCTCTCCCCCAAAATAGCAAATTACTTAGATTCCCCCTCTCCCCAAATAAATACATCAAAAAAGAACTTGGAGTTTCAAAATAGGTAATTGTGTTCTCCCTACCAATTTTTTATGCCATCTTGGTTCAATGGTGTGTCATCTAGTGAAAACTTTATGTGACCACTGCAACCAATCACCAGCCACCACTGCGGCCCTGGAGAATTATCATTGCACACCAAGAAATAGCTTGAGACATACATATTTTACAATTTTTAACTTGTATGTCCCAGTTGTTAGACATTCACTAATAGCAGCTATTACAAGGAGAATGCCAAACCAGATTTCTATAGATCCTAAATTGAAATGAAATCTGCACTGTAACACAGAAGTAGTAAAAATAGAACATCGGGTTGTCATCATTGGACCATGCCATTTAATGGCATTTTGCATCAAAAAGCCCTTTTAGATGGATTGTTCAGGATTCAAAAACATAATAAACAAGCCTATATTCACCTGTCCCAAATCCCTACATTCCGTGTGCTGCAGTTATATCATCTATATCTAATCTGTGTTTACAAGCTGCTGTCAGCTTAAGCACAAGACATCAAAGGCTGCTGTAGCCAATCACATAGCTCAGCATTTGAGCACTTAGGTCTGTGAATGGCTGCAGCAGCCTATGATGAACATTAAACAGGCTGCTGAAGCCTGTAAACATTATATCTTAGAGGAAACCTGGAGCTGCCAGTGTGGGAAATGTGGGGACCAGGGAGAGGTGAGTGTAGGCTTGTTTATTATGTTTAAGCAGGTAGAACATTTTTTTAATATTATTTCAGACAAATACTTTAATATTAGTGGGAATAGAAATATTTCTCAACTTTTTTCAAAAGCAAATAATGAAACCGAAAATAAGCCAATTTGAACAAAATCTTTTATACAAGAGATCCACTGTGTTTCAGTCTTGGAGTAATTATACTGACCTACTACATCAGAGCAATAAAAATGAAAAAGTGCATACAGAATGGGAGGAATTAGGCTAAGCAGCAGCACATGTGAAAAAGACTTGGTTATACTAATAGATCAAAGGCTGAACATGAGTCAACAATGTGATGCAGCAGCAAAAAAGGCAAACACAATTCTGGGATGTATTAAGCGAAGCATAGAGTCTAGATCATCTGAGGGAATTATCCCCCTCTGCTCTTCCTTAGTCAAACATTATTTGGAATACTTGGTCCAGTTCTGGGCACCCTACTTTAAAAAAATATAGGCAAACTGGAGAAAGTTGAAAGAAGAGTTACCAAGATGGTGAGCGGTCTACAAATCATGTCATATGAGGAACGGTTAAAGGATCTGGGAATGCTTAGCTTCCAAAAAAGAAGGCCAAGAGGAGACTTAATAGCTGTCCACAAATATCTGAAGGGCTGTCCCAGTGAAGAGGGATCAGTCCTATTCTCATTTGCATAAGGAAAGACTAAAAGCAATGGGATGAAACTCAAAGGGAGGAGACACAAACTACATATCAGAAAAAAGTTTCTGACAGTGAGGGTAATTAATGAGTGGAACAGGTTACTATGGGTAGTGTTGAGTTCTCCTTCAATGGAAGTCTTCAAAGCCTGGACAGACATCTGTCTGGGATGATTTAGTGAATCCTGCTCAGAGCAGGGGGCTGTGCCAGATGACCCTGGAGGTCCCTTCCAACTCTACCATTGTATGATTCTATGATTCTACATGCTTATGAAAATCATACCCTATACTGAAACTGCAATGGCAATCAGTGCTCAGTTCTGCTTCATTTGATGATATTTGGCTTGATTTTCAACCTTTTATTATTATTCTTTCTATAGTGCTAACAAGAGATGAATTATTAATGAACAAAATTCTGCTGGCTGTGCTACGCCACCAAGCGTACTTGCTGTACTATCAAGCAGTTGAATTTGACATATATATAATTCAACAGAGACTAAAATGCAGGTCTATAGATCTGTAGTTGGGTCTTCATTGTCTTATATGGAGCAAATATGGGTCCATACCAGAACATTTGTCAATATACATTTTAATGAAAGTGACAGCATTTACAATAACTCTTTGCAAATGAGGAAAGTAGCAAGTAGTATATACAAAATTATAATGGTTGACAAAACAAAGCCATATCATAGAATTTGATTTTAATTGTTTTTAATTTTTGATTTGATGTTGCCAACTAAAGTTACATGTTTAGCACCAATTTTTAGAGTAATGAAATGCTACAGTGGAGGTGAATTAATATGGCTGGAGAATGATCATCTATTGGGCAAAACATTGCCAGTCCCGTTCATGCATTTATACTTCACACTTGTAGAACAAAGGAATCACTTCTGTCAGATGCATTGGTGCTTATTTCTATAGGTGGGCATAGCCTTAATATACCACTGAGAGAATCAGAGCATGCTTAAAAAGGAAATATTCTAGATGACAAAAATAGGTTGAAAATGTCAGTTGAGGCCTTAGTCACATGGGCGTTTTTTCACGCGATTTGCGGATCGCATGACGTATGCGCATCCGCAAATCGCGTGACCGGTGCGCGCAAGTCGCCCGCAAATCACCCGGAAATCTGCTCTTAGCCGCGTTTCATTAGAAACGGGCCGGAGCTGTCCAGCGCATTGCATTCAATGGAGACGGCAATAGAGCCGGCTCCATTTAAAGCAATGCGCTGCGGGCGAGCCTGGGATGAATTGTCGGGAAGGGCTTAAATATATAAGCCCTTCCCTGCAATTCATCCTAAAATGTGTAAAAATAAAAAAAATATATATACTCACCTTCTCCCGGCAGCCGGAGCTCCGCGCTGCCGTCCTGCAGTGGGTGTGAAGGGGGTGTGAGTCAGACCTGCCCCCTGATTGGCTCAGCGCTGAGCCAATCAGAGGCATGTCTCACTCACACCCATTCATGAATTCATGAATGGATGTGAGTCAGACCTGCCCCTGATTGGCTCAGCGCTGAGAGGCAGCAGTCACTCACCCATTCATGAATTCATGGGTGTGTGAGTGAAACCTGCCTCTGATTGGTCAGGGCTGTGACCAATCAGAGGCAGATTATTCAGCAGGCAGGGATTTTAAAGCCCCGCCGGCTGAATAGTGCCGAGAAGCAGTTCAGGAGAACTGACAGCGGCCGCGGCTGGACTCCGGCTGCAGCGGAAAGGTGAGTATACAATATTTTTATTTTAACACATTTTAGGATGAATTGCAGGGAAGGGCTTATATATTTAAGCCCTTCCCGACAATTCACCCCGCGCACGCCGGCAGCCCATTGCTTTCAATGGAGCGGCTGTATTGCCGGCTCCATTGAATTCAATGGGCAAACATCGTTCTTCTCTGTCACAGCTGTTACAGCTGTGGCAGAGAAGAATGATTTGTCTTCTATATGTTCTCAATGGGGTCGGCGCTGCTGCCGCCGGCCCCATTGAGCGCATATAGAGAAGAGAACAGGAATCGCAGATCGCAGATAGGTGCGATCTGCGATTTCTGTTCTATAATTTATCGGACGAGCGCATAAAAAGCGCTCATGTGTCCGATACCATTGCAAAGCAATGGTTTTATAAAATCGCCGGACGCATGCGCATGCGCAAATCGCGGCTAAAAACGCCCTTCTGACTAAGGTCTAAATGTGAAACTACAACTAATGAGAAAAAAAAAACTATATAAGAGGGAATTGGGCTGGTAGCATAATGCAACAAGAACAATGCTGTAACTTTGGCTACAATTACTAGTTCTAAAAACAGACAAGGAAGAGGAGGGGATGTAAGAAGCTGACTGAGATAACAAAGGAAGGAATATATTGCTGGTCTTATGGTGTTGCATGGTAGAGGGCCTAACTATAAATCTCGTGTATAAAATTGCAGTGAAGGAAGTCAGAAAGGGAGCCAGCCTTCCACTGATGCCCATGATCACTGGAGCAGGATATCCTGACTGTGAGAGGGGCTGCATGGCGCTGGTAGACTGGAACATGAGAAGGTAGAAACATCATTTTCTTGAGATTCTATGTCAGATACCCTGTACCCTCAGATTTTCTCTGTATTGCTCTTCCATGCGCACAACAAATTATACCCCCAAGGGATATTGACAACATGGTTGTAAATCCACTTGCAAAATTACTTTTTCCACACTTACATTATTACAAAGCAAGAGGTTATTAAGATGGCTTCACAAGCCACATGGATAGCATGAGCTGAATCTGGTAGCAAAATGCATTACAACCACAGTTCTAATATAGCAGCATGCAATGTAATTACATTTCCTAAGTTCTTACTTTGTTACATTCTGTAAGAAAATTCTTAAAAAGAGAGAACGATATGTATTCAATTCTTCTGGATATGTCAGCAGATTTGTTAGACACAGCGGTTTGCAATATCCCTATGATACTGCATTCTTGGACAAGTTAGTAATGCTGCTAGAATTGGTTGTGATAAATTAAAAAATGTTATAATTTTCTTTCTGCAATTGTTTGTTACATAATTGCTAAAGAGAAAAATACACAATGCAGTAATGCATATTTTTATTTTGTACTTTAGAATAGGATAATGGCACCCAGGTTTTAACCTACTGCATTATGGTTGAATTCTGGGATGTGAATTTATACATGTCATACAAATTCAAGCCAACTTTAAAGGGGTTGTCCCGAGGCAGCAAGTGGGTCTATACACTTCTGTATGGCCATAATAATGCACTTTGTAATATACATTGTGCATTAATTATGAGCCATACAGAAGTTATAAAAAGTTTTTTACTTACCTGCTCCGTTGCTAGCGTCCTCGTCTCCATGGTGCCGACTAATTTTTGGCCTCCGATGGCCAAATTAGCCGCGCTTGCGCAGTCCGGGTCTTCAGCAGTCTTCTATGGAGCCGCTCGTGCCAGAGAGCGGCTCCGTGTAGCTCCGCCCCGTCACGTGCCGATTCCAGCCAATCAGGAGGCTGGAATCGGCAGTGGACCGCACAGAAGAGCTGCGGTCCACGAAGACAGAGGATCCCGGCGGCCATCTTCAGCAGGTGAGTATGAAGACGCCGGACCGCCGGGATTCAGGTAAGCGCTGTGCGGGTGGTTTTTTTAACCCCTGCATCGGGGTTGTCTCGCGCCGAACGGGGGGGGGGTTTAAAAAAAAAAAAAACCCGTTTCGGCGCAGGACATCTCCTTTAAACCTCCTATTGCATTCAATGAAACATTTTGCCACGGAATCCACATCAGGAAGTAACCAGGTTTTTTTTTTTTTCTCGCAACACAGAAATAATTCATGCTGTATTAATAGCAACATGGAAATCTAATTGAAACCAATGGTAGATGCTTTGTAAGCAGTTGCGGCACTCAAGGGGCCTCTTCAAAAATAGTTAAATCATCTATCCACCACTTTCAATGCTTCTCTAAATGATTTAGGTGATAAGGTAAGCCATACGGGGGGAAAAATGAACGAATTGACTAAATCACAGAGCAACCTTACTGATGCATTGATGCCCACTACTTTTTAACCGAACAAAATGACAATATTAAAAGCAAAATGGCAGACCATAAAGATTGCAGCAGAAGAAATAACGTAAAAATCCAAGGAATCTTTGAAAAAGTCTTCCCATCAGAATTGAAAGACTATTTAACCTAATGGATGAAAACTAGAGAAGAGCGAATATATTCGTTTCGAGTAATTACTCGATCGAGCACTGCGATTTTCGAGTACTTCCGTACTCGGGTGAAAAGATTCGAGGGGTGCCGGGGGGCGGGGGAGGCGTGGCGGAGCGGGGGTAGCAGCGGGGAACAGGGGGGAGCCCTCTCTCTCTCCCTCTCCCCCCCCCACTCCCCGCTGCAACCCCCCACTCACCCACGGCGCCCCCCGAATCTTTTTGCCCGAGTACGGAAGTACTCGAAAGTCGCGGCGCTCGGGCAAAAAAGGGGCGTGGCCGAGTAGGTTCGCTCATCTCTAATGAAAACACTTTGCTAACTCACCTCTTAAACTCACTAATAATAGAGCTCACAGTTTGCTGAAAGTATATGGCCCTTTTTTTCATTTTCAGTTTTTCCTCCCCACTAAGGGGAGTGAAATCTATTGGGCTCATTCCCACGAGTGCTATGGGTGCGAGTATAGCCTCAAGCTTTGCTTTAAAGATCGCATGAACGGGTTAAGTCAAGTTCCTTGAAATAGTCCGATCACATGATCCATGTGTGCGGGTGCATGCTTTCCAGCTTCCATAGGAGTGTATGGAAAGCACGCACCAACGATAGGACAGGTCCTATCTTTTCGCGCACCACAGAGTTTGTTCTATATTTGTTAGATATGCTAATTTAGTGCACCTAACAAGCACTCCTGTGAATGCTTCTATAGGAACAAATTGGTTCCTATAAAAGCGCGTATTGTGCACACCTCTATTGCACGTGGACAGCGCTGGTATGAACGAGTCTTCTTAGTAAGTACTGCTTTCATTGCTTTCATTTTTACACTTACTTAGGAGGATATTTTTTATTTATTATGATATACCTTTATCAGATTTAGTCTCTACCAACTTTTAATCTCTCTCCAAGACTAAATTGATCTTCTTTCTAAGCATATTGTTGTCTACAAAATGCTAATTCTCCCAAAAATTCTATATTATTTTCACAGTATATGCTTTCTTATTCCCCATGCTATCATAGCCAAATTTCAAAAAGAATTATCAATTTTAATCTGAAATAATAAAAAGACCTAGAGTTGCTTCATCTATGACATACCTACATCGTAAACACGGTTTAAAATCGGCTCTAATAGACCCAATGCTTTCCAATGAAAGTGGTCACGAGTCAAATTTTTACATGTGGTAAAAATTAGCTCCAGGAAAAAATAGGACAGCATTTTTCGATTCGTCCAAAATGCAGTTTTCGTGCAAATCTATGCAATTTTGACAGAGGAAAATCCTACTGTCAGAGCCCCTAAATAAGCCCCAGCTGCAGCTAAAAAATATTAATACATCACCTAGAAGCACTGTGGGGCTCCAGTGCGTGTTCTCTCCGGGTTCCCAGCACTCTTCTTCATCATGTTCTTCTGGCCAGCCCCATTGAAAGCAATGGGAGAACAGCTCCTCTGCCACAGCTGTGATAGCTATGGCAGGGGATTTCTTCTGTCACAGTGTTCAGTGATGAAGGAACTCCCCACAGGGATGAAGGAATCCCCTGCCACAGCTGTCACAGCTGTGGCAGTGGACTGTGATGCTTCCCCATTGCTTTCAATAGGGCCAGCGCTGCTGGGTGACAGATAGAAGGATGAGTAGTCCTGAACTAGCACAACCCAACAAGTTTGCAAAGTTGGCAGAATGAGGGGATGCCATTACAGAGCTAGCACCACTGCAGCGTGACATGCCCTCCGAACATTGGCATCAATGAGCAAATTAGAGCTCAATAGAGGTCCCTCAAAAACAATTTCAGGAACCTAGTATCCAAGCTTAGGGCGAGAACCTCCAGGGTAGTTTTCTCGGAAATACTTCCTGTACCATGAGCCATGCTAGAAAGGCAGCAGGATCTTAGG
Organism: Eleutherodactylus coqui; assembly: GCF_035609145.1. Taxonomy (NCBI): domain Eukaryota; kingdom Metazoa; phylum Chordata; class Amphibia; order Anura; family Eleutherodactylidae; genus Eleutherodactylus; species Eleutherodactylus coqui. The sequence goes on along the minus strand of NC_089840.1, from coordinate 179,540,316 downwards.
TAAGGTAAACAAGTGGCTCTGAAGTTGGTGTAAGAAGGAGGGGTTTGGGTTCCTGGAGAACTGTGCTGACTTTGCTGTGGACTACAGGCTCTACTGTAGGGACGGACAATACAAGGATCTCTCCCATGATTGTTTATACCCAAGACTGCGACGGTAACAAAAGGGCATCCTCTTTGTCTAGAAGAAAGCAGATTTTATCAGCAACACAGAGGGGGGTTCTTCACTGTAAGAGCAGTGAGACTGTGGAACTCTCTGCCTGAGGACGTGGTGATAGCAAATTCCAAAGAGGAGTTTAAAAGGGGACTAGATGTCTTTTCTAGAGCACTATGATATTACAGGATATAGACATTAGGTGGCCAGCGGGTTGTTAGTATGTGTCTTACATTCAGATAGGAACTATCAAAGATTGATCCAGGGATTATTCTGACAGCCATTATGGAGTTGGGAAGGATTTTTTCCCCCCCAATGGGCTAATTGGCTTCTGCTTCTTGTTTTCTTTGCCTTCCTCTGGATCAACAAGGGGTTGAAAGAGGCTTACCTAGATGGACATTGTCTTTATTCAGCCTAACATACTAAGGTACTATGTGACTGCACAACAAGTGTGAATAAAAACATGTCTGCCGCTTCGGTAACATGTTTTTTATGCATACAATTTGTCTTTCATTTTTACAGACCTATGCATCCATGAAAAAAACGCTTATCTTACTGAGCCCTAAAAGTAAAGTTAAGTCATTTTCAGATTTAGCAACAGAGTATGCAATTCCTCTTAACGATTCTTTTAAATTTACCCAAATTTTATTCTGCCTAAAAACCCTACATAAATGCAAGGTTATGATCCCACTTAAATTATATTGAGTTCTGTTTGAAAGTGTAACTAAGAAATAGTCATGCCTACGATTGGTTTATAACATGGTGCCAGGAGATATGGGAAACTCCAAAAAAACATTTTTTTAAACTGGGAAAGAGACTTGACCAAAAAGTTTTTCCTTGACCCAGTGTTTTTAGTGCTTGTTGGGCTAACAAATCTTCTTTTTGAGGTTCATTATAAATTGTTAATGAGATGGTACCTACTGCCAGACAAACTTACTCAGATGTCTCGTGTTGTAGAAAATGTGGACACACGAGTTCTTTACTCCATATATTTTGGAACTGCCTGGTTTTGTTAAACTATTGGAGAGTAGCACTTTTCCTTATAAAAATAATCACTGGCATAAACATTACCAATAAGTTTGCAACAAGACTGTTGTTTGATGTTGCCCTGTTTTCTCCTATTAATAGGAAGCTGGCATGTCATATTCTCCTTTCCGTCAAACTTCTGAGAAACAACGATCTCCTGCACCTCCCTGTATTAATGTCTTGATCTCTACTATCTCAGAACCTAATGAAAAAAAAAAACCTGCCTTTCATCATAACAACCTACGTAAACATTACTCCATGTGCAACCCTTGACTTCAATTTTTACTCTCTTTCATTAATTTCAACTTACTGTTGATTTCTTTTTTTGTTAAATTTTCTATTCATTATTTTGGCTGTCGGTGATGTAACATATGCTATATTGCATATTTATCCAGTTATTTCATATAATGTTTTTAGGTTTTAATTCATGCAATTTACTTCTTTGCATGTCTTTAAATTTTCAATCAAAATTCTTAATGAGAAAAGAAGAAAACAACACTAATATTTCCAAATATTCCAGGAATGTTAGACTAGTGTCACATGCTATTTCTATTGAAGAGCCTTTCTCTGTACAGTCCACCTTGATAAATATTTCCAGGTGGTCACACATGCTCAGTCTTGATTCTCTCTCTGCTCTACTGGGTAAGTGGAGAGATCCTGGTGGTTGTGTGGTTGCTTTTAAAGCTCCAGTATATTCTCTGCTTGCTAGAGTTGATGTTGAGCAAATGGCATGTAGCAAAAATACTAATGTGGATGTGCTATTAACTACTAAAAATGTGGTAGTAAAGTGTAAAATAATATAGTATAGACAGGTTTAAAAAAAATATATGAGCTGATTTTGCAATGCAAGTACAGTACTTACAAAAATAATAAAATATGTACAGTATGATTACCTAATAAATGAATGAATATGGAATATGAGGTTAAATATTAGTAGAAAACAGATATGAGTGGATGCATGGGAACACACCACCTTGCACCTGTTCTTCACTATTAGTGAAATGAGGCATCTGGGCACAAATAGGCAGCATATGTGAAGCAGATGTCTGCATGTAAAGTTGAATTAATTTTTGGGAAAATTAATTCATGCTGAAAATGCACACATGATCTATTGATATTATTAATTTAGGGCATATGACCATAAATTGCTAATCATAGAAACTATACTTTACAGAAATGACATTAGTTGAAAACTAGGAAAATTAACATATGCATAAGAAAGGTTATAGTTATAGTAGATATACAATGATTATGTTAGCTAAATAACAGTCTCAATATATGTTTTTTATTGAATAGGTTATATACAATGTTTATATATATTAACAGCTTTGTGACAGTTTTCTGGCTTCAAAATTTTTTTTGCAAATGGTCTATATACTCAAAAATGTAAATCATGTAAATGCAACGCTCCTGTCACTGCTCAGTGCACCCTGTGTATCAGTTGTCAGGCACTGTATGTTGCTTAGTGATTGGCCAGTGCTGATCCCGTCACCAGCATTGGCCAATCAGAGCAGCTGGAATTGTCTTAGACCAGTTTTTCCCAACTCCAGTCATCAGGGCATCCCAACAGGTCATGTTTTTAAGATATCCTATACTAAGAACATCTGTGCCAATGTCTGAGGCCCTGATAATAATTATATCACCCGTGCAATATTGAGGAAATCCTGAAAACATGACCTGTTGGGGTGTCTTGAGGACTGAAGTTGGGAGACACCGCCTTAGACTATCAATGCACTACCAGTGCTCAGTGTGCATCACAACAGCCATCTTGAAAGTATGAAGAGGAACCCCAGGATCAGAAAGATGGACAGCCAAACCAGGAAAAGTATGCCACCAGATAATATAACTCTCTGAGTGTCACTTTATGTTCATGTTTACACTGTATATGGCTACATTCACCTGTTCTTCCATGTAACAGAATGTGAAATAAATATTTAGATAAAGAATCAGTATCTCCAGTATGTAACATAAATATCTAGATAAGGATTCACAAAAATATTGGATTTCAGTCTATTAAAACATAGTTTGAGATTTAAACTTAAAATGCCATATTTGATATTCTGTATCTGTTGGATGCTGAGAGATAAGGCCTCCGTTATTTTCATATTTCTGAAGAGCTGTATCTCTGTTAAAGTTATGCAATGAACATGAATTTTAAGCTCTTGATGCCAGATAGATATGGAGAATGAGTAACCAGCCTTTGAAAATATATATATCTGATTTGCTTTGATGCAAGGTGAAAGATCCAATGCACATATCAGCTGCTATCACATATGCTGGGTGACTTGAGACATGCTTACTTTAAATTTAGTGATTTGCAGTCTAAAATAACAAACTGATTAGTATTTATCAGTGAGGGTACATGTATATGGGCGACAGCGAGTCACGACCTACATGCTTGGGTGCAACTCACAACGCACAGCACAAAGATACCCCATCCATGAGCTGTGCGATGTGTGGGAGATCACTGGATATTCTGAAGCAGAATAATCAAGCAGTAAAATCCGCAGCATTTCTGGATCCACAGCTAATTTCATAGAATTCAATGAATGGCTAAGCACTGCCTGTGATTGGCTGAGTGCTGTAACCAATCACAGGCAGCACTCAGCTGTCATTCAATGAATGGCTGAGAGCTGCCTGAGATTGGCTGAGCGCTCAGCCAATGAGATACACCCCTTTCAGCAGGCAAGGATTTTAAATCCCTGCATGCTGAAAGAGCTTCAGAGCAGTGCAGGGAGAAGACAGGATAGATGCGCCTGAGCCCCGGCAGCTAAGGAGAGGTGAGTATATATTTGTTTTATTTTTAACACATTCTAGGGATTATTTTCAGGGAAAAGCTTATATTTAAAGCCCTTCCCCGAAAATCCCTGCGGGACTTGCCAGCAGCCTATTGCTTTCAATGGGCTTCAGACGTGCCAGCCCCATTGAAATCAATGGGAGAACATCGTGATCCTCTGCCACAGCTATGGCAGCTGTGACAGCTGTGGCAGGGGCAGGGGATTCCTTACTCCCCACAGGGATGAAGAAATCATCTGCTACAGCTGTCAAAGATGTGGCTGGGAATTCTTTACTCCCCGCAGTGAGTCCTCTTGGCACTGATCACTCTGACAGTGCTGTCAGAGTGTTCCGTGACAAGGGACTCCCTATGGGGAAAATTTACATGGCAGCAACAGAGAGGTGAATATATATATATATATAATGTTTTTTTTTTTACACAAACAGGGATGATTTTCAGGGAAGGGCTTATATTTAAAACCCTTCCACGAAACTCACTGCAGGGGTTGCTGGCAGCCCATTGAAGGCAATGGGCATTGACCTGCATTCATGTGTGTTTGTGCATGTACATGGATGCGCACTTTTGTGCTCACCTATGTACGGCACACACACACGCTCATGTGAAGCCACCCTTATTGTTGTGCCATAATTCCAGCATTAGTTGTACTAGACTTTGAATGCATATAATTTTAGATACATTTAGAACTGACTTTGCGCCTTGCTAGACACTTTTTAAAAGGGTCTAGAAAAGGGGGTGCAAATTTATCGAGTCATAAAATGCATCAGATTCAGTACTTTTAGCTGTAAAAATTGTGTCTAAAATAAGCGACACAAGAGGTGATGGATATCAGAACACTGAGTTTAATGTGTGCCAAAAATGTGCTAAATCTGTCAAACAGTATGTGACACTGTGACATATTTGGCGCATCTTCAGACTGCCTAACTAACTTTTTGTAGTCTATATACTTTGACAGCCTTAGTGAATCTGCCCCCAATATGCTTGTGAAAGGATGGAGGCCATGCGAGGTTTGCGGTGGGAATACTTGTTGCCAATAAGCCCACTCCTGTTGCCACTGGGTTTACATAGTAACAAGCAAAGCAAAATCACGGTTGGTCTAATTTATTTACACTGAAACATATCTGGATTTTTTATTAGGCAGAATTGAACATTAAGGTGACTTACACAGTGTTTCAACTTCTAGTGCATGAGATCAATAAAGCTTGTGAAATCCCCTTCATATTTAATTTATATGCACAGCTGGAGGCTGGTGTCAGTTTTAAAAGGACTTCTATAAAACTCCTTGAGAAATAAAAGTTAGAACAGAATATTTATCAGCCACACTCTAGTTCTGCAATTCTACGAAAAAATTAAAAATAAATAGAAAAAAAATGTTCCAAGTTAATTTTAAAAGAAAAATTGTGATTTTATTAAGGTTTACAATTCAGAATTGAAAGAAGGACAAATTTTAATTTTGGGTAATGATATGCAAATTATCATACAGGATCATGTTTTGATTAGTACTCTTTTTGCCATGTATCCCTTGGTAAAACCCTATTAACAAGCTCAAAGGGTTCCTATTAGGCTTGATAATTTATTTGCATGACATTATCTTGTATGCACGTATAGAGGGGGTGCATGTACTTAAGGGTTTTAGCTTGAAATATATTATGTGGCTTCTGTGTGATGAGAGTATGACCATAACTATTGATAAACAGTGTATATATAAATAATATTACTTCCGAGACGGCACATCAAAGTCTTATACAGCAAATCTGGGGCACCACTAAATAAATGTGCACGTTATACATACAAAAGCAAATAAATTGAATCCTGAGGGGTTTTGTTGCTGGTTATAGCTAATAATAATTCTTCATGTCACTTGTCCAAGTTTGTTAGCCGTTCTACAAGCATAATTTATCTAACTTAAATGTGGATTTACAGTATTCTTATATGAAATGCCTATATGTAATGGCATGTCTGAGTAAAGGCACACAGATGTATAGGCACGTTTATGTTATAATGCATGCAATCCGCAACAAGTCTAACATTTTTATATACTTATATGTATTATGACATGAACTTGGAAATTTTATACGTTGTTTCTGGTATTTTTTTACCTGTTCTTGAGCAATTCAAAGGGTAGAAAATTTTAGCATGTTAATCCCTTTCTGTGGTAAAGAATTTTTTGTATTTGTATTGATATAATTTTTTATGTTTTGCTACTTAACTTTTTATTAAAAATAATTCTGTCGTCATCTTCTGAGCCCCATAACTTTTTTTTTTCCAGCAAGCTAGCTGTATTTTATTAGTTCAGCAATACCAATTATGTTTTTTTATAGTTTATGTGCTTTATGTAAAGAATGGGAAAATAATTTTTCCATAATTTAAAAAATAGTTAATTAAACTTTTATTTTCCTTTTATAATGCGCGGATTGGTTTGAACATGCGATCTCTGCTTATTACCCTTATTAAGATATTACATGACACTGAACAAGTTTCTTTTTTTAACTTTTGTATCTTAAATACTGTCGTTGAATTTTTCTCTAATGAAAAGATATTAATGAAAAAACATGTTTTCACATCTAGACAACTTTTTCTGATACACCTGATTAGGGGATATATACGACATACAGGGGTTCTAACTCTAAATTCCTTGTCTTAGCCTATTGCCAAAGGATGAGGCTGCCAGTCTGATAACGAGTACCTCATGACCAGGGCAGTTACATACATATCAATATAGTTTGTTAGATTGAGAAATAGACATACGTCCATCCAATTTTACCTATTGTCCTGCAATGTTGTAGTTGTTATTAATACCACTTTGGGGTACAAACAACTTTTTAATCACTTTTTATTCAATTTTTTTGAGTGACGGGGTAACCATAAAAATGTAATCCTCAAGTAGCGTATTTTGTTCTTATAGCATTTGCAGTGCATGATAAGTAATGCAATTTTTTAATATGTCAGACTATTACAGATGTGATGATACCAATTATGTTTTTTTTATTGTTTTGATTTATGTGAAAATGGGAAAATGTTTTTTAACCTAATATTTTTATGTATGGTAGTATTCAAAATGTTTTTCTTACTTAACTTATGTTTAGGTTTTTTTTAGTCTTCATAGGGGACTAGAACCTTTGATTGTCTAATTGCCTGTGCAATGCACTGTAATACTTCAGCATTGCAGTATATAGTACTTTTAATAGCAGAATTTTAACCCTTTCCAATCCAATCTCCCAGCCACCTGCATCCTCCCCAGCTCTTTCATTTTGGATGCAAAAGTGCATTGTAGATTTCTTGGAATTACTCAACAGAAATACATAAAAATGAACTGTCATGATGATTTTATTAGCAATATTTTTTTTATTAAAAGAGAGTTACTATGTATATTACACTATTAAAGAGAGAGATCTGACATTGGAGTTCTCTTCTGTATATCATAGTATACGGGGAAGAGATCTGACAACACGGTTCTCTTCTGTATATTACATTGTGCAGAAGAGAGCTGCGATGTTGAATCTCTTCCCTGTATACTGTAATATACAGAAGAGACCTCCGATGTTGGATCTCTCCCCTGCATAGCCTAATATATAAAAGAGAGGTCTGACATCACAGCTCTCTTCTGTATAGTGTTAGAAACATTTGTCGAACCTATGCAGGGAAATCTCAATGTCAGATGAGGTCTGACACTGGATTGCAAACGGGGTTAAGCACTACTATGGGCAGGGTTTAAAAGGCTGAGGTTCAAGGCAGGTCTGGAAGTTCTCACAATGACCCTACCTTGCAAACCCATCAGCACTCCACAATCACTTTGCAGGATACTTCTGGAGCACAAGAGGCGCCTCTCACGCTAACGGCTGAGACACCCCAGTAAGCATTGACTAAGGTATTTAATCAGTGAAATGGCATGCATCATTATGAGTCCTACAACTACAGGCGGCTGGCAGAAAAAGTTGATAGTTTCCAAGTATAAATCAAGCATGGCTCCCAAGTTCACTCCATAACCCCATTAGGTCTCATGATTTATATATTTATCAAATGTCATTAAAGGGTTAATAAACAGGTTAAATAATAGCAAGCTCCCCAACTGATCCTTGGGATACATCATTTAGACCCAGAGACCATTCCAAATAACCACAATTCTTTGAATTTGTCACTTAAGGCACTTTTCAATCCAGTTGCAAATTATAGCTTCTAACCATATGGACTTTATTTTACCCATTGCGTGTCTACAAGGGACAGTGCAAATGCCTTAGCAAAGTCCAGAAACACTAGATCCATAGCCACCTAACTGCCCAGGCTTTTACGTACCGCTGCATAAAAACAAGTCAGGTTAGTTGACCACATCTGTCATTAGTATAACCATACTGGCTAAAGCTTATTTGCTCTAACATACCTCTACATACAAGGTCTAGTATATAGTATAGTCTCTTAAGAGCCCCTCAAACATTTTTTCTACAATTAGCATTGCGATTACTGGTCTATAATTACCTGAGAAGACCTAGAGCCCTTTTTGAAAATGAGTACTACAATTACCTTACCCCAATACTGGCTCTATTGTGGTCACTACACAGTCTATAATTATTATGAAGGGGGGCAATAAAGGAGATGTGGCTGCAGTGGTCAGGTGGTATCTGTTTTTAGGAGGACTGTAGAACTGCAGCGCTGGATTGCTGGGGCAGAGGACTGGTAAGTACCACTGCTTTTGCTATTTTAAGAAATTTGAGCCTTACCTTAAAAAATTGTACAGTAATCTGATAACCCCTTTAACACAAAAACCTGATTAAAACAATTGGTAATTTTCTCATGACACATTCAGTATATGAATTGTTGCATGTAATCCATCTAGATTATTTATGCTATTTAAGGGCTCAGTCACATGGGCATTTTTACACGCGTATATACACCCGTGTGACTGAGTTCTAACTTAACTTGGTTCATATCTATATTTCCACTAATTTGGTACAGAGCTAACAAACATTCAATTGACACCTAACATGTTAACCCCTTGAGGCCTCAGTCAGATGAACGTGGTTTACTCGCTGCAACAGCACGCTATAGGAGCCGTAATAGCATGCAGCACGCACCACGGATTGTGTGACCAGGCTGCTCCATGGAGCTAGGGGCAGCCCAGTTACACGTTTTTTTTCATGGAAGATAGCAGCGTGGTTTATTCATTGCTTTTTACATTCTCTTTTAGTCCCCATAGGGGAGAAGAACTTGCAGTGATTTGATTGCTCCTGCAGTATGATGTGATGCCATAGCATTACATTATACCATGACTTGAAAAGCAATCTATCAAGCACCAACACATGCCTGGCTTGATAGGCAATCTGCCATTGCAGCCCTGGGAGCTTTCAGAAGGCGAACGGCTTTCATGACAACCACACAGCACCCCACGATCTCATCGCAGGGGGCAGTGTGGGACCCCTAAACATCGATCAGGGCATTGAAATGCTGCTGTCAGAATAGATGGCAAAATGTAAAGGGGTTAACAAATCAGAGCTGGGCGGTTATTGGCTGCAAGAAACAGCTGGCACCTGCATTGTATTGAGTGGTATAAACCCCCAAGGCCCCTCTATACATATCTTAAACCTCCAGGACATAAATGTATGCCTGTAGCGTTAAGGGGTTTGCTAGATCTGTACATTAACTAATGCATTAACAGCAATGGCATCACCTACAAACAGTAAGCTACTCACTCATGTTGTGCATATAGAAACCTAAAGAAACCATTTAGCAGATCTGCTTTCTCTGGAACCCAGTGATAAACTCCCCATTGCCCCCCATTATTTTTTTATCATCTTTAACTACTTGCCTTTAATTTTGTATTTTTGCTGATCACATTACTTTTTCTTATATATTGTATTAAGCATGTTCTAATTTTCAAAGGGATCTTTTAAAATGCTAACTTTTGTTATTTATTGTCTTTTTAGCAGTAGATGTAAGCAATGTGGGACTTTATGTTCAATCAGATTAGAGCAATGTCTGAGTTAACGCATGCAAAGTACAGTATATTCACTGCATTAATCTGTCCTCATCATGAAGAGTCAGTCTCATAAAGTATCTAACGATTATTTAATCTACTTTTCATCAAAGCAGTGATGCATGGGGTCTCATCTTTTAAGTGTTCCCACTGCCTAAAGCTGCATAGAAGTTCATGTCAGGACCCAAGAGACTGCATGACAATTATTGCACTTCAAATCAGGTTTTCATTGAAAATCAAAGGCTATAAAATTACAAAGTGTAAAATTTTAGCAATGTTCCTTCCCTATGAGAGGTTAGCAGCTCCACCATTGTCCAAAGGAAAGTTTTCATTGCTTTCATCTTTTCCTTAAGAAACGGATCTCACAGTCCCCCAGTGCCTTTGGCAACATATTTCTCTGCGTGAAGCTTATAGGTAGTCAACATACTTTGGCTAATGACTCATTTAATTAAATATCTTCAAGGTAGTTGCATGAATTTTGCAGTAGCAAAATCCCCATGATTATATCACATTACTGTTCTAAATTACCCACAGCGCGTTAAAAAGGTGATATTGTATCTTGGCAACCGTTAACATTGCACATATGACTGCACATACATATAATGACTGCTTAAAATCTTAATTGCGCCTGATAAACCACTTTTCTATATCATTATACAGTAGAACATCACATCCACATCTAGTATGCATTTACCAAAAAATTACAGCCTTCTGCATGTTCTCATGACTTTTTTCCCACCTGTTAATGCCTTCCTGTTTTGGTGAGCACATTGACTGTATATACAAATATCACAATATTCATGGTGACCACTAGTAGCATTGGAAGTGTTTCATATACAGACTTTCGTGTGGCTCACAGACAGCAGAAGGGTTTCCTGAATCCAGATTATTTTTTGTGCTTTTTGCAATGTCTAACAAAAAAAACACCACCCATGATTTTTTTTTCTTACCTCGCACTGCACATGTATGTGCACAGTGCAAACAAGACAATGGAGGCACTCATCTAGGAGGAGTGGGAGGGAATTAGTGCTTCTATAGACGTGGAACAGGGGTAAAGATTTTACCCACCCAATCACTGCTGCTCTTACAACTTTCCCATACTATTCTAGACCTTAGTTGAAGCAGGAGTTAAGCCTGACAGAGGCTGAAATTGGAAGTCATCAGTGTCAGTGACTGAGTGTGTCAATGTTCTTTTAACAGAGAATGATGGTCACAAGAAGTAGAAAACTTGAGTTGGCTCTGGGCATAGGAGGATAGACCTCTTGACTTGCTGGGGAAGAAAGTATGCGAATGTAACATGTAAGGCTAATGAAAAAGGTTTGGTACCGTGTAAGCCAGTAGAGCAAAATGTGATTGTTCCCAGCAAGAGAAAGCAAGTAATCGTGTAGATATGATACCTTTTAATGACTAACAAAAATAAATGATGTTAATGCAAGCTTTTGAACTTAGGCCTCGTTCACATGAGCGTGCATTTGTGCTCGTGTATGTTTACACAAATCTGCGCGCCCACAGACGTGCTAAAACACGAATGAATGAAGCTCCATGCCCATTGCTTTCAAAGGGGTGGCCGCTGCTGCTGACCGCCCCATTGAAAGCAATGGGCTGCCGGCAACCCCTGCAGTGAGTATATATTTTTTACATTTTTTTTTACACATGCTATAGTTGATTTTCGGGGAAGGGCTTATATTTAAAACCCTTCCCCGAAAATCCCTGCAGGCGTTTCTGGCAGCCCATGTAGATTGACAGCTCTCTTCTTTTTTTGTACATGGGAGCAAGAGAGCTTCCTGAGGGCAGGAAGAGTCAGGAGCACTTCTGGGACTTAGTGCACCCTTTCAAGTCAATACTGCGGTGTTTCAGAACAACATGTACAACATGGGTGTATTATACATATCTGCCTCATGTTCATGCTGCCTGTGCTGTGGTTTTCAGTTTGCTGACCCCTGCCTATGTGTTTGCTCCACTTACTGCCAGTTTTGGCCACTTTGTTTTCCACGGCAACTTTGCATTCCCAATCTTTCCCCAATATCATCTGCAGTAAATTTATGGAATCAGCTTCTTCTCAAGACTCTTGTCGATCCACAGGGCACATAATGAAAGCAACATTTAGGTTTTATTGGAAACCTTTTTAATGCAACAAATAAATGTGTATATATATATATATATATATCACAAGGTGGGTATGCCTGAGAAAGGCTGATTTCAGGGCTGTGCCCTGGGATGGGCCCCTGTGCAGTCCCTGGGAGAGGTACCTGAGAGAGAGTAACCGGTGAACTAATGCTGTCTAAGAAAGCCACAAACCTGACAGGTAGATGGCCCCTAGGTTAACACCCAGGATGGGTAAATGTTAATGGACTTTGCTTTGTGTTTAAGGCATTAGGCCTATGATAGTAAAATATATGTTATTTAGCGGCAAGACGGACAAAGACATGCATGTGTATGTGTGTACTATGACATGTGACAACAGTATGAAGATTCTACTATGCTTTCTGTTAATGTGTCAAAATAAAAGACTTATGAAGTTTTACCAAATTTCTGGCCTGGGTGTGGGTTACTGACATGCAACTATCCATCTAGGTAGAAGAAAGATGGCAACCACCAAGTTGCCACTAAGCAAAATGACCCATTCTTGAACAGGTCTATTTCATGTAACTGTTTGTGTGTGTGATTAAAAACTTCATTCAATAAAAAATATGGTAAAAAAAAGCAAACAAACTTCAATTACTACTGATATGAAGCCAACATCTTTATAGCACTAGGTTTCAACTCATATTTGCTTTTGTATTCTGATTTTTTGTGAAAATGTCAGGAAGAGTAGGTCCTAGAGAGCATAAGCCTATTTTAGACCTTCTGAAGCACCTGATTTACCTATGTGGCAAATTTGGTGCAGATTGGTCTAGTGATTTGGCCATATTAGAGAGCGCCGTGTGGAGCAGAGTGCTAAGGCAGCTTTCGCTCACGATCTGAAGGTTGCCAGTTTAATCCCTGCCTGATTCAAGTAGCCGGCTCGAGGTTGACTCAGCCTTCCATTCTTCAGTAAAAGAAGTACCCAGCTTTGTGGGGGGGAATAAATAAACTACTTGAAAGCACTGTGGAATAAATTGGCACTATACAAATAACAAGATTTACTTTATTTTATTTATATTTCAATTTTTTGTGATTGTGTTGTAAACAGTAGATCATAGAGAGCTGAAACCCATTCTAAAATCTTTTGTAACACCTGATATACCTATGTGGCAAATTTGGTGCAGAGTTTGGCCAGTGGCGTTTTTAATTATGTGTGTAATCACATGTATGATACCACTACCTGGATGTGAACAAGATGACTCAGCGTGCAGGCAGTAATTCTCCATAATATATATATACTGTATATTACATACACAGCATATGTGTACTATATGCATGTATTATTGATACATGGATTGATAAATTAGGCCCATGTGTCAATTTGCAAAAATGAATACTTGAGATTAGAAAGATGGCAAGCAATATGTCATCAAGGATATCATTATCTTTAAGATGGATGCTGGCGGCTGCATGGAGTCTTTATAGCACAAAAGTCTTAGGCCTCATGTCCACGGGGAAAATCAGATCCGCTGCAGATTCTCCATGGAGAATCTGCAGCGGGTCCCTCCTGCCCCACGGACATGAGCGCTGAAAAGGAGAATAAATAAGAATTAACTCACCTCCCATCCACTCCGTTTCTTCTCTTCGCTGCGGCGTCATCTTCTCTCGTCGCGGCCGGATCTTCTTTCTTCGGCTCGGCGGATGTGCATGATGACGTCGGTGACGTGCCCCGCGCATGCGCCGGGCCGAAGCAAAATGATCCGGCCGCGACTGAGAGAAGATGGCGCCGCGCCGAAGAGAAGAACCGGAGCGTGTGAGTAAAATATGATTTTTGTCTCCCGCGGATCCGGACGGCTTCCATAGGCTTCAATAGAAGCCCGCGGGAGCCGTCCCCGCGGGAGACCCACATGAAAATGGAGCATGGTCCAGATTTTTCCATGCTCCATTTTTTTTAAAATCACTTTTATTGACGATCCGCGGGTATTTATCTACCCGCGGATGGTCAATGCATCCCTATGGGGTGCGGATCCGCACGCGGGAGAAGAGTTAAAATCCGCTGCAGATTTTAATTCTTATTTTGCCCGTGGACATGAGCCCTTAGGGGCTGGAACAGTGCTTAGCAGAGCAATCGTTGTATACAATAATGTAATATGTAATAAAATGCAGTGCTATATTATAATGCAGGATATTATTTTAACTCTATCTTATCAGATAATAATGTATTCCCAGCTTTTAGATGAAATACATTTCATAAACACATGTGACATGTTGCCAACCAGAAATATCTAATACATGTATTGTTTGTGCATGTTTTGAGACTCCTTCAATATAGCGCTGATTTCTATACCCGGTCTATCTTTCCACTACTCCGTTAAATAACAATTAGGCCATATTTAATTAGGTATAGATACAACATATCCATGAAATTCCAAAGGGTTCACTTCATTTTTCTTGCAACTATAAATGCTATTATAACTATTTTTTAAGAATCTCTTCAATTTACATGATTAAAATAAGGAGCATGAGCTTTGGCATTTTTTCATATCAAATGTGTGGAACCCATGTTGCAACTCCTTTCTGTTCTGTAATGATTCCCACAAGACTTTAAAATAATTCTACAGCTATTTTCCTGGATGCACTGACTGGAAAGGAATAGAGAAGCTGGACAAGTGATCCCCCTGCTGAGCTTGCTCAATGTTAATATATGCAAAATACCTGTGGCATGAGATCTAAATAGTTTATTCTTTAATTATCAGTTTATTTGCTAATTCACGATGAGAATGCGAACACCAGCCTTTTCTAGATTACAATTTCCAGCTATTGCAGTTAGTGAAATAGAAAGGTTTTTTGACACATAAAAATGACCAAGGTGACTTGAAAAGGATTCACAAAGAGTGAGCAAATTTACGCAACAAAGAAATATTCTTGTCAATGCTAAGAAACATTTTAACCAGGTCATTTAGTTGTGAATGCTTTCATGCCAGGAAATCCTGCAAATGGTTCTCTACACTCAATTACCAGTCTATATATCTAAAGTGAGAGGGTTGGGATGGCAGCTTTTAATGGGCTGAAAAGCACTGTTCTGCTCGTTGCACAGATGAATATATCACAAACGATGAGCTTTCCATCACGGAGAAAGCCATGCTGCTCTCTCTATTGTGGCAGCACATAAAGTCATAAAAGCTTGGAAAATATGAAGTTTAATACAGCTTTTTCCAGCATCAAGGATGATCTATTTGCCTCTGCTGATAAATAATAACATGGAAGAAACCGTTGGATTATGCAGTATTGTGTACAAGTATATTAACTTATCATTATGGTAAACATCCTATAAAGTTTCATAGTTGGTTCTAACAGTAGTTTTATGGAAATTGTAAAGCAGCATCAGCAGTCAAAAAGCAAGTTAATGTAGTGTGGGAGCATTGGGCACCTCAAGCTTATGGGTCTTACGATTCATCAACGTAAAAGGCTTGAACCCATCCTAGAAATGTGCATTTTATCTTGTCACGAGAGAAAAGAGCATTGTACTTCCATATTTTCAGATTCCAACAAAAGTCTGCCTGTCACATAAAGAACTGTGGGACTAACCTCATGTACATGATTGCTGGAGATGGGTTGTCGATCTAAAAATGTATTCCTATTGCCTGATTCGGAAGGTGAGTCCTCCTGGGATAAGGAAAACCACACCAGGAAGGTTGTTTGATCTTCCTCTAGATCAACACTGAAGGAAAATAGGTTGAACTAGATATATTTAATGTCTTTTTAAAAACATAATATGAATTGTTTGAAGAAGCTCACAGTGTACTGTAGGTACAAAGACGTACAGCTAGGTCAACCAACAAGAGACATAACATGAAGCATCTGGATCCTTATGCAAATCTGTTAACAAGACCCTACTAATTATCACATTTCATTTATAGCACAGCTGTTATTTTATTTGTCATGTTGACACCCCTAAACAGACCTGCAACTGCTACCTGACCACTCCTCTACTGCACCAAGCTAATGGACAACTCCGTGTTGTTCTACCAATTTTGATTATCATCACAAAATCTACAGATGTATACAATATCAATATACAAAAATAAAATTCAGTATTCACTTGCACAGTAACATAACTTTGTATAGCATTATCAATGTAAAATTACCATAAAACATCAATGAGATTTTACAGCAACTAAATATAATGCTACTGCCTAAGGGCCCATTTAGACACAATGATTATCACTCAAAATTTGTGTATCTTCCAACTTTTGAGTGATAATCATTGTGTTTAAACTCGCGACAGTATTGCACGTTTTGTGAACTTTTCACTGATCGCTGACTTTTAGCTTGCTAGAAGTCAGCGATCAGCCTTATCAGGGACACACGCTGAGTTCTTAGCGAGATACTGCTGATATTATAGTTTCAGCTGGTATGCCATTTGGAGAACAAATCACATGTATGCAGAAGACAAGCGCTCCAGCTGTCTTCTGCATACCCCGCTGGGAGCGCCCAGCTGTATACCAGCTGGGCGCTCCGAGAAGAAAACAACTGTATACAGAAGATAGCGGTCCCGCTTGTCTTTTGTAAACAGCACTAACTTCATTTACACTACATTAGGGCTCAGTCACACGGGCGCATCGGCACCCGTACACCGGCGCCGATGCACCCGTGTAACTGCAGCCAGCAGACGGACGTACCTGAAGACGGCCGTCTCTCTGCAGCGCCGGGAGGAAGAACATGTGACCGGCTCCATTGCCAGTCATGTGTTCTATGATCAGTGCTGGAGAGAGACGGCTGTCTTCTGTCAGTCACATAGGCGCCTCGGCGCCGGTGTACGGGTGCCGATGTGCCCGTGTGACTGAGCCCTTAAGCTGTTAAGTAGCTAATTAGCTACTTAACAGCTTATGCAAAATGAACACTGCCGTTTGAGTGAATTTTGAACGATGATCTTGCCAAGTGAATGCACACAACAACTAACGCTCAAAAGATGGAAGATGAGCGAATTTTGAGTGATAATCATTGTGTCTATATGGTCCTTAAGGCCTAAGCTGTGAATTAATGCTAGAAAATTGCAGGAGACCACTCACCTAATTTAACCATTATTTAAAGGGAAGGTTTCATGAATCTACAGCTGATTGCTACAACTTAATCTAGGTATTAGGGCTTAGTCAGCCGGCTGTATTGCCGGCTCCATTGAATTCAATGCGCTGGACAGCTCCGGCCCGTTTCTATTGAAACGCGGCTAGGAGCAGTTTTTTCGGGCGATTTTTCGGCCCCGGTCACGCAATTTGCGGATGCGCATCCGTCATGTGATCCGCAAATCGCGGCAAAAAACGCCCGTGTGACTAAGGCTTTAGGGATAAGCAAACTTTTGAAGAATTTGGTTCAACCGATTTACTGAATTTAAGCAAAAAATTCTATTCGGTTTTAATTAGATAAAACTGCAACATCACCAATACTGTTTAAACTGGTGTATAACACTGTCTAAGTGCCGCAACAGCCCTGGATAGCAATCTTAGGTCATTTAGGTCTGTATCTCTGTATTTTGAGTTGTTTCTAAGGCAAACTTAATGAAGAAAAAGAAGGAAAGGAAGGATAAATAAAAAAGGAGAAGAAGAAGGAGAGGAAAAGATGAAAACTGAAGAAGCAAAAAGAAAGAAAAAATATTTTTTTCTTCTTGTTTCAACTCTTCCATCTACTCCTTTTTCTTTCTTTTTCCAGAGGAGTGTGTGTTTTGCGCACACATAATGCATGCTTCTAAAAGTACCAATGGGTTCTTAAAGAATAATAATAATAATCCTTATTTGTATAGTGCCAGGCATGGGATAAATGCAAAACAATACCACAATTACAATGTCAGGTACATTAAGTTTGAAACAAATGGGTTGGGGGTGGTACAGGAGGTTCAAGGGAGAGGAGGAGCAAGGCTTGGGGAACAAAGGCAATAGGGTATTTCATGTGGAAATCAGTTATTAGAAGGCAAACGTCTAAAATTTCGTGCATCAGGAATTGTCCAGATGCCCTGGGTTAGAGCATTCCAGAGGATGGGTGCTGCTCTGGTTAAGTCCTGGAGGCGAGCATGTGAGGTATGTATTACAGGAGTGTTTAGTCTGAGTGTGTTAGCCAATCAGAGTGAGCGGGCTGGGGGTGTACTAACAGGAGGGAGGCAATGTATGGTGGTGCTGTGCTATGCAGAGCTTTGTGGGTGAGGTAGAGGAGTTTAAATTTAGTTTTGCAGTCCATAGGAAGCCAATGCAGCGACTGGCATAGTGCTGAGGTGTCTGAGTAACGGCTGGATAGAAAAATGAGCCTAGCTGCTGCATTTAGTATGAATTGGAGTGGAGTGAGTCTAGTGCGGGGGAGGCCGATGAGTAGCGAGTTGCAGTAGTCAAGTCGGGAGTGGATGAGGGCGACCACGAGTGTCTTTAGCATGTCCGTGGTTAGGAACGGACGTATTTTAGCAATATTTCTGAGATGCATGTGGCATGTTTGGGCCAGAGATTGGATATGGGGGGTAAAGGAGAGGTCAGAGTCCAGTGTGAGCCTGAGGCAGTGGTTCATATGCATGATATTAGCAGCGCAAAACAGCGTGCTCCTAAAAAAGATAGGACGTAGGTGCTCGTTTTGCCGGAGCAGGCGTGAATGGAAACTCCTGCACATGGAATAGCTTCCCCAAAGCTTACAAAAGGGTATTTAAAAGGTGCTTCCAGCCAGAAGCACCTTTTAAATGTCCCACAGTTAACCCCTTAGTCCCTGTGGGGATTAGGGGACTCCACGAGGGTTCTGTTCATCCCCACGGGGAGTCAATTCATCACTGAACACTGTGACAGCACTGTCACAGTGTTCAGTGATGAGGGAGTTGCAGCAGGAATGAAAGAAGCCACAGCTGTCACATCTGTGACAGGGGACTGCTGCTGCCCCATCGCAAGCAATGGTATGAAGGCAACCCCCGTAAGGATTTTTGGGGAAGGGCTTGAAATATAAGCCCCTCCCTGAAAATAATCCCTAGCTGCTGGGAAACAAAATTATACATTAATCATTGAATGGCTGTGATTGGTATCAATCAACCAATGCACTCAGCCAATCAGAGGCAGCTCTTCCAGGAGGCTGGGCTTTTAAAAAATCCCCGGACAGAAGAAATGACACAGAAGATTGCTGGGGAGAAGACGAGTCAAAGCCCAGAGAGCACTGCAAGGTGATATATAATTTTTTTCCCAGTAGCTAGGGCTTCTTTTCACAGAAGGACTTATATTTCAAGCCTTTCCTCGAAAATCCCTGCAGGGATTGCCTTCATCCCATTGCTTCAATGGGGCGGCAGCAGCACCAGCCCATTGAAAGCAATGGGATAGCATCACAGTCCTCTGCCACAGCTGTCACATCTGTGGCAAGGGATTCTCATCCTCACGGGGAGTCTCGTCATCACTGAACACTGTGACAGTGCTGTCACAGTGTTCAATGATGAGGGGACCTTTGTACAGCAGCTACTCCAGTAAACGGGCAACTTTTCATGCACTGTGCATATGCAACATTGCTCCTTCACGCGTTTTCAGCTTATGTGAGGAGCACATTTTTTTATGCACATAGGTGCACAAAAAACCATGCTCATCTGACCGCAGCCTCAAATAGGTTTGGCCGAGATGACCCACCAAAGGTTTGGGTTCTTGCTGAGTTGAATTTTAAGCAAAAGTCAACCCCAAACAAAATTCGACTGTTTTAGCTCACTCAACACTATATTATGCCTGAACACAAATAATATTAAAATAAATGGCTGTCCATGTAATGCATGGATAGTGCACAGCAGCTCACTATTCTGGTATATAGAAAGAAATCACAAGCAAGGATTTTCCCTTATGAAGTCCAAGTGAGCTAATGAGCATATGGACTAGATTTATCATTGTGAGACATGTCATGTACATTTATAGGATTTGTTACCTTAGTGAATAGTCAATATGTGGTTATGGTTTAGATCACCAAGAGTGGTTTATTATGACAAATTGGCCTCTAAGCAGTATTGATTGATCTATAAAGGAGCAAGAGGTAATTTCTAAAAATTGCACATGTTGAAGAGAGCCACCTGCGGCTCCATACTACAGGACTGCAGATAATTCATATGCTTATATAACTTTGTGCTATGAACTTATTCCCTCATAGAATTCCAGAGTATGTCATCTGTTGGAGCATATCATGATATAAAAGGTCACAAAAATCCATTGTTTACCTTTAATACAGTCTGAAAAAAGTATATAGCTGTCTTTTTATAGCTTCATACAACTTGGAGGTTGTACCATACTGAGATCTAATATGCTCATGTAAATGAGGCCTTAAGATGATATTACTTTTGAACCAAGTGTTTACAATAGCATTGCATATCTGTGTGTTTAAAATAATAGAATGGTTGTGTCTATCATAAGTCTTAGAAGAGAATTAATAGTATTATTATTAGAAAAGAAAGAAGTAGATCGTGTTGGTGGATTAATATATTAAAATAGTATTGAAGGCCGAAAAAAGACTTTTGTGCATCCAGTTTGGCCTATAACCCCCAATGTTGATCCAGAGGAAAGCAAAAACCACCAAACGAGGTAGAAGCCAATTTTCCCTATTTAAGAGAAAAAAATTCTAGCAGTTGGAATAATCCCTGGATCAACAACCCTTCTGAGGTTATTAATGATTATAACAAATAATAGTGTCTCACTTAAGAAATGTGTCCAGACCCCTATTGAACCACATCCTCAGGCAGAGAGTTTCATAGTCTCACAGCTCATACAGTAAAGAACCCCCTTCTATGTCATAGTAGAAACCTTCTTTCCTCTAGATGTAGAAGATGCCCCCTTGTTACAGTCACAGTCCTTTTTGTGTTGCTTATTGCCCCTTTACTTCTTTATTGAGCAACATTAGTTTTCTTCTATTCCTAACTCTTTTATCCCTGTAAGGTAGGAACCACTCACATTAAGTATTTAAGATGTTTTTAAACATTTCCCATTTATTGTCTACTCTTATTTCTGAGGACATTATCCCAGTCTAAAATCCTGTTTAAAGCCCAAATTACAGGGAGATATCTGCAAGGTAGATGAACGTGTGGAGTATCTATGGGTAGAAATACATGGAGGGAAAAACAACAATAAAATCCTCCTAGGGTTTTTTTTATAGACCACCAAATATAACAGAAGCTACTAAAAATCTATTACTGAAGCAAGTAGATGAAGCAGCAAATCAAACTGAAATAATTAAATATCTAGGTATAAACTGGGAATCCAAAACCTGGGGATCTCCTACAGGTAATTCGTTTCTGTCAGTAAATAAAGATAATTACATTACCCAACTTGCATAAGCTCTCGCTCACGACCTGAAGGTTGACGATTCAATCCCTGCTAATAAGCTGAGCTGGTTAAACTTTGCTTTCCTTAAGTTTAGTATATTTGTAGCTCCCCTATAAAATGCTCTCTTGAAAAACAAGTTAAAATGCATTATATTACGGTCACTATCTCCCAGGTGCCACCCAATCTGCACTCCTGTTATTTTGTAAAAAAAAAAAAAATTATTAGCAGGGATTGAATCGTCAACCTTCAGGTCGTGAGCGAGAGCTTAGGACTGCATTTCTGCTGCCTTAACACTTTACACCACACAAGGCTGTCTATAAGGTCTGCTTGTTAATATTAAGTCAAAAATGGCCATTCCTCTATTTGGATCCTATGCAAGTTGGGTAATGTAATTATCTTTATTTACTGACAGAAACGAGTTACCTGTAGGAGATCCCCAGGTTTTGGATTCCCAGTTTATATCTAGATATTTAATTATTTCAGTTTGATTTGCTGCTTCATCTACTTGCTTCAGTAATAGATTTTTAGTAGCTTCTGTTATATTTGGTGGTCTATAAAAAAAACCCTAGGAGGATTTTATTGTTGTTTTTCCCTCCATGTATTTCTACCCATAGATACTCCACACGTTCATCTACCTTCCAGATATCTCCCTGTAATTTGGGCTTTAAACAGGATTTTAGATAAAGATAAATCCCTCACCATTCCTGGTTTTTAGGATCTCTTCTTAAAAGACTAACCCTGTAAGTTCACCACCCAGTCACAGCTTTCATACAATCAGATCTTCATTACTCCTACTATGTCGTAGTTTTCCTCAGACATCATTACTTCCAGTTTGTCTACTTTATTGGTCACATGTCTAGCATTAGTCACCATACAGTTTAGAAGGTTTTTGTTATTTTTTTATTGTATGTGTATCCTTATTAACTATTCTGCCAGTTTTAACTGTACTAACCCTTCCCACCGCTCCACTCCTATTTCCATTACTTAGTCCCAGGTTACTGTGACAGGCAAAGGTCATAGCAGGATTGCTGGCTTCTTCATGGCTTCTTGCTCAGCACTTCACCTTCTATGTAAAGCGCTGAGCTGGGAGTATTTACGTGCAGAAAGTGATCCAGCCATGTTTTTAATGCTGACTGAAAGTCAGTGGTAACGAGAAGTGATGAATATTAAATGATGTGTTTGTATTTACACGGAATGATTATTGCTCAATTCATTCATTTGAATATAGCCATACACACTATCTTAGCTCGTATGCTCATTTACATGCAACGATTATCGCTCAAAATTCATTCATTCAAAATAATTGTTGCATGTAAACACGGGCATCGGGCACTTTTAGATTGAATGTTAATTTAAAGTTAACTTAAAATTCATCGTTCTGCTACAGGAGATAAAGCTAACACCTTTATCTGCCAGTAGACTACAGGCTGTTATCTCTGTGGGGTGCTAGAAGTTAACATTGTATTCTACTGGCACCCACAAAGAGAAAAATGCACACAGCTGCGCATGTGATTAATCACAGTCTGGGCTCTGCAAACAGCTTGTGGAGGCCCTTTTACATGCAAATGAAGATGATAAAGCATCCATTAAGACATTAGGCAAAAATATCGCTAAAACTTTCAATCTTTCAATTGTTTGAAAGATTTTCTTTGGTTGTGTAAATGGCCTTCAGGGTTTGATTTATATAGCTTTTATCTGTTCCTCCTCAGTTTATTGTAAGGGAACTTTCACATATTTCACTCATTTTAAAGATTAACAGGGTAGATTAGGGATAGAAATCTAAGGGATAAATGGAGGCTACAGATGAGCACTGCAAGCAATAAAAACACATTTACAAAAGCTAAGACAATTATGTTCAAAGCATGTTTGTTGTACTGTTTGCCTTAATATTTACAGTATATATGTATCACAGAGACAGAGAGGGCCCAGTGTAAATTCAAGGGCTTACAGTAAATATGGAGTTAAATAAAAATAATAAAAAATATACCATATAAACTTTGCACTAAAACAAAATAGAATCGGCTATGTGTAATGGAAATGCACTATATTATTTTAACAGAGTTGCTGTGGAGCTATCTATCCAAGAACAGCGTGTTTACTGTCATTGCTCAAATTTTCATTCTGAGGGTTCTGTGGTCCCTTAATCAAAAGACTGACAGAGACCCAGAGGCAGATATATGTAAATATTTTATAGCTTTTTGTTTTTAACCTTGTAAACCACAAACAGAATAGAAGAATGACTGCTAAATGTATCTATCATGAGCCATTAGTTCTGCAATACATCACTTTGTGAGAAGATAAACAGCATACAGAGCTGAACAAAACAGATTTTCAAACTAATTTTTTGCTTTAAGTTTGTTTGAATTTACAAAGATTATTTGGGGAAAAAAAATCATTTTATCGCTGTGCTTTTAGTCATCTATTAACATGTAGGTAAATATTGCAAATATCAATGTGTAGCCTACTGCCTTTGCTTTGCATGCTGAGCATCGCTTTTTATTCATTTATTTAATTGGATTTGTGGTGACCAAAAAAGCGCAATTCCGGCATTGCATTATGCTTTTTTTCTGATGGTGTTCACCTTACCGATTTAATAATGTGATATTTTACTAAATTGGATTTTATAGACATGGCTAAACCAATTTTTTTTTAAAGTCATGACTGAAAAAAAACGGGGTTTAAAACTTTTACTACTTTTTCCTAATAATTAATAAATAACTATAAGAGGAAGGGATTTTGAACCTGAAATCTTCAGTAAAGACTTTTATTGCAACTTAATAAAAACAGTACAAAAAGAATGCCATAGTACAGTGATCCACTTACACGTTTTGGACCAAACGGGTCCTTGCTATCAGAATAAATGGTCATACAATAATGTGCTCTTTAAAAACATAGCAAACCAATCACAGCACTGTAATTAGCATATGGGAGAACCCCATCACAAATTAATGAAGCAATTTGTATGCAAAACTCGCTGAAGATATATAACATTACCTCTGACATTGAAAACAAACTTTCAATGAATACATAATAAATCGTTTTTATGGTTCATTCCAAATGGAAGTCTTCTTTTAAATTGAAGTATCCAAAAAGCCTCTATACTAAGGACTCTTCTCCTCCAGTCACCTCTCCTTGATGGTTTCTTAACTATTTTGATACTTTTAAATGAAATGTTTCTAAAGAACCACCATGTATATCTATTAAGTGCCTAGCTGAACAGATGTGTGTCACTGTTTTTTGTATATAAGCAATATGCTCAGCTATTCTCGTTTTCAGCATTCTGAGTGCAACTCCGGTATATTAAATTACAAGATTTAAATGAACTAACATATCACTTGTTAATATTAAAAACATGTGTCATATTGTTGGAGTTGAAACATTGAAACTTAGGGCTCAGTAACACGGGCGCATCGGCGCCCGTGTTACTGCAGCCAGCAGACGGCCGTACCTGAAGACGGACGTCTCTCTGCAGCGCCGGGAGGAAGAACGTGATCGGCTTCATTGCCGGACATGTGTTCTTTCATCAGCGCTGGAGAGAGACGTAGTCTTCAGGTACGGCCGTCTTCTAACTGTTAGTCACACGGGCGCATCGGTGCCGGTGTACAGGTGCCGATGTGCCCGTCTGACTGAGCCCTTATCTCCATAAACATAAACACACAATGTATTTTGTGGTACCCCAAGAAAAAAAAAACTTTAAACTTAATCAAATTTTAGCTGTATTTTTGGTATTTCTGAACTCACAAGGGGAAAGTAAGTTGCCAAGAGTTCTACCTTGTCTAGTGATGCATCAGACCCTAATATCCAAAGTAGATTTCAATTTCTCATCCCGTGTAAGAATTGGAAGATACTTAAAAAAAAATTGTATACTATCACCAAAATTACTGTATGGAATGTAAAATGCTACATTAGATTCAGTTTTACGGTTTCTATCTTTACCAAACCTTTACACAACATGCCCTGTACTTGATGCTCAGCTCTTCTGAACATCATGGACTTATATCCACATTTTATATGGCGCTGTGTAACATTTTTTTTACTTGTTGATAATCACTTACACTAGAACATGCAATTTTTGCTCGTTTATTCTCTAGTAGGGATGGCTTTTATAGTATTACGGGGTGGCAACGCTCTGCATTTAATATGATACTAACATATTAACAATTAACAGCATTGCAGTATAAAAAGGTGGTTATTAAACCATTATGCAAATCATAAGTTAGCTGTACATCTACAAATGCCATGCTGAAATGGTGTACAGAACCTGCAAAAATATATAGGCGTTATCATTGGCATAACCCAAAAACTGATAAAGATAGGCATATGTCTGGGGCAGCCTAAGGGTCTGGTGTTATGTTGTGACTCCAAACAATTAAGAGGTCATCAACATAATACCCATACTATTTATGAGAGGAAAATTGATTATTGGCAAAAAAAACCAATGACATTCTCCTCTCACCACACCACATAAAGGTTTGTGAGGATAGGGGGGAATTGAATGCCCATTGGGGCACCACAAATTTGCCAAAAGATTTGACTATTAGAACTGAAAGAAGATTGAGTTGCAGCAAGAAGTTAATACACAGCAAAAAATTCTTGCAGCATATTAGAATATGAACTAAGTGTGATTGTTCTCAGTTAGAAAAAACAAATAATCTTGTAGATATGACGTATATATCATATCATATAGGAACTATAATGCTTAAGGTGACAAGAGACCTCAATCCAAGCTAAATTAGGGGGGATACATGTAAACAAACTTTCTACATCACAAGATATCAAAAAATAATCCTCATGACCTGTAGTTTTTATTGATATCATTTTGGGGTACATCTGAGATTTTTTTCTTGAATTTGGGGTGACCAAAAAAGCACAATTCTGCCAAGGCATATTGTTTTTTCTGGTGGTGTTCAGCGTGTGTGATTAATTAATCTGTTATTTTACTAAATTGGATTTGTGACTGTGAATCTGACAATGCAAATTTATCTTATGTAATGACTGGGAAAAGGGGGCGGGTTAAAACTTTTTCTCCTTTTTTCTAAAAATTAATAATACAATTTTTTTGCCTATTTTTACCATACCGAACTTGAACTTGCAATCATCTGATCGCCTATATAGTACAACATTACAACTCTATAATATTGCATTATACTGCGTTCTAACAGGCTCTTCTTAAAAAAGCGCTCACTTATGACAGCTCTGGGTGCCTTCAGGAAGCCCCTGGATGCCATGACACCCAGATGGCACTTTGCAATTTCATCACAGGAAGGCCATTCAGATCCCTGAATGCCAAACTTAAAGGGTTAACAGCCTTAATGGGAGCTATCTTCAACTACAGCTGTTGCCAGAGCATGTCAGCTGTCAAATAGTTGACATGCAATGTGTGCTGTACATGTACAGTGCATGTCAGGAAGGGGTCAAGCATTTTCTGTACTTTTTTATTCAGCTAACAGCATATATGTTCAGTAACATAAAAACTGGAAGCTTATCTGCGTTGTAACTTTCAGAATTTCAAATGAAGAAAATATAAAAAGTCTGAAAAACAAATGTATTCATGATCACAATATCTTGATTTTCAATAATTTTGACTAACAAGGTGATAGCACGCCTAATACTGTTTTAGCTTTACCCTACCTTTTAGTTGTAACTTTCCCACAGGGGCCATCAAATACCTTGCTGGAAGTCAATAACTTCCAAGAAGAGTTTTTTGTTATATCCGAGTCACTAAATGAATTATAAAACTCAAACAAATGACTGGAAAAATAAAACAATGTAAAAGGAAACCAGATCCCACAAGTACAACAATTCTTCAGTGAGTCTCGAGCCTTTTGGCTCAGAGCTTGAAAGGTAATGCAAATCTATTACTAAATAAATAAGCTCACATAGTCTTATGATGTTCAAATAAAACAAGAACTTTAATGTTCACCCAATTCATTTTGCTTAGTGCAATTTCCCATCTGTAGGGAGAAAAAAAACAAGTGACTATACTAGTGTGGTACCAAATCCCCAATGGGAGTGAGGCACTTTACAATTTTTTTTAATAGAAGCTACATTGATGATAGAAAAAAATAGAATGCAGTCATGTTTATTGGTAATCAAAGCTTTTCCTCACTCCGCATGCAGTCAGTGCTAGTCTTTGGGGTCTGTTGATGCTAATTAGAGATGAGCGAACGTACTCGTCCGAGCTTGATATTCGTGCGAATATTAGGGTGTTCGGGATGCTCGTTACTCGTAACGAGTACCACGCGGTGTTCCGGTTACTTTCAGTTTCCTCTCTGAGACGTTAGCGCGCTTTTCTGGCCAATTGAAAGACAGGGAAGGCATTACAACTTCCCCCTGTGACGTTCAAGCCCTATACCACCCCCCTGCTGTGAGTGGCTGGGGCGATCAGATGTCACCAGAGTATAAAAATCGGCCCCTCCCGCGGCTCGCCACACATGCCTTGTGACTTAGCTGAGGGAAAGTGCTGCTGCTGGTGCTGCTGTAGGGAGAGCGTTAGGAGTCAGTGTAGGCTTCAAGAACCCCAACGGCCCTTCTCAGGGCCACATCTACTAGTGTGCAGTACTGTGTTAGCACAGTATTTTTTTTTTTTTGTCCAAAATTGGATCTGCAGAGCATTGCGCCCAGCAATAGGGACAGAAGTGGGGGTTAGGCAGGGAGAGTGTTAGGAGTTAGTGTAGGCTTCAAGAACCCCAACGGTCCTTTCTAGGGCCACTTCTATCCGTGTGCAGTACTGTCCAGGCTGCTGTTAGCAGTGTTGCATATTTTTTTTTTCTCTCAAAACCGGCTGTGCAGAGCATTGCACCCGGCATTAATACTACAGGGATATAATTGTGTAGGCAGGGCCAGAAGACATTTATTATTCATTGAATACACGCAGTGGGGTCTTCCCTTTGCTAAAAAGGAAAAAAAATATATTTGGCCAGCCTGTGTCAGTCCTAAGGTCTCCGTGTACGTGTGTGCTGCGTGTACAACGTACAAAAATCAGACGCAACCAGCTACGCTTTACTGCAGGCTTGCGCCATTGTCTTTCCTGACTGGCAAATACCTGCTCTGCTAGAGTTAATAACTCTGCTACACTATAGTTGTGTGACACTTTTTGAGGGCCACACTACAGTTCTAAAAGTTATTGTTCATTGAATATACGCAGTGGGTCCTTCCCTTTGCCAAAAAGGAAAAGAAATTATATTTGGCCTGCCTGTGTCAGTCCTAAGGTCTGCGTGTACGTGTGTGCTGCGTGTACAACGTACAAAAATCAGACGCAACCAGCTACTCTTTACTGCAGCCTAGCGCCATTGTCTTTCCTGACTGGCAAATACCTGCTCTGCTAGAGTTAATAACTCTGCTACACTATACTTGTGTGACACTTTTTGAGGGCCACACCACAGATATTAAACTTCTTGTTCATTGAATATACGCAGTGGGGTCTTCCCTAAGCTAAAAGGGAAAAGAAATTATATTTGGCCAGCCTGTGTCAGTCCTAAGGTCTGCGTGTACGTGTGTGCTGCGTGTACAACGTACAAAAATCAGACGCAACCAGCTACGCTTTACTGCAGCCTAGCGCCATTGTCTTTCCTGACTGGCAAATACCTGCTCTGCTAGAGTTAATAACTCTGCTACACTATACTTGTGTGACACTTTTTGAGGGCCACACCACAGATATTAAACTTCTTGTTTTTCATTGAATACACGCAGTGGGGTCTTCCCTTTGCAAAAAAGCGAAAACATTATATTTGGCCTGCAGGCTTGCGCCAATTTATTTCCTGCCTGGGAAATCAAATCACTGGTAATACAGCATGCTGAGGGGTAGGGGTAAGCCTAGAGGACGTGGACGTGGCCGAGGACGCGGAGGGACAAGTGAGGGTGTGGGCACAGGCCGAGCTCCTGATCCAGGTGTGTCGCAGCCGACTGCTGCGCGATTAGGAGAGAGGCACGTTTCTGGCGTCCCCACATTCATCGCCCAATTAATGGGTCCACGCGGGAGACCTTTATTAGAAAATGAGCAGTGTGAGCAGGTCCTGTCCTGGATGGCAGAAAGTGCTTCGAGCAAGCTATCATCCACCCACAGTTCTGCGCCGTCCAGTGCTGCAAATCCGAATCCTCTGTCTGCTGCTCCTCCTTCCTCCCAGCCTCCTCACTCCACTACAATGACACCTGCTCAGGAGCGGGAACACTCCCAGGAACTGTTCTCGGGCCCCTGCTTAGATTAGGCAGCAGCGGTTCCTCTCCCACCAGAGGAGTTTATCGTCACTGATGCCCAACCATTCGAAAGTTCCCGGGGTCCGGGGGAAGAGGCTGGGGACTTCCGCCAACTGTCTCAAGAACTTTCTGTGGGTGAGGAGGACGATGACGATGAGACACAGTTGTCTTGCAGTGAGGTAGTAGTAAGGGCAGTAAGTCCAAGGGAGCAGCGCACAGAGGATTCGGAGGAAGAGCAGCAGGACGATGAGGTGACTGACCCCACCTGGTGTGCAACGCCTACTCAGGACAGGTCTTCAGAGGGGGAGGCAAGGGCATCAGTAGGGCAGGTTGCAAGAGGTAGTGCGGTGGCCAGGGGTAGAGGCAGGGCCAGACCGAATAATCCACCAAGTGTTTCCCAAAGCACACCCTCGCGCCATGCCACCCTGCAGAGGCCGAGGTGCTCTAAGGTCTGGCAGTTTTTCACAGAGACGCCTGACGACCGACGAACAGTGGTGTGCAACCTTTGTCACGCCAAGATCAGCCGGGGAGCCACCACCAACAGCCTCACCACCACCGGCATGCGCAGACATATGATGGCCAAGCACCCCACAAGGTGGGACGAAGGCCGTTCACCGCCTCCGGTTTGCACCGCTGCCTCTCCCCCTGTGCCCCAACCTGCCACTGAGATACAACCTCCCTCTCAGGACACAGGCACAACCGTCTCATGGCCTGCACCCACACCCTCACCTCCGCTGTCCTCGGCCCCATCCACCAATGTCTCGCACCGCACAGTCCAGCCGTCGCTAGCGCAAGTGTTGGAGCGCAAGCGCAAGTACGCCACCACGCACCCGCACGCTCAATCGTTAACCGTCCACATAGCCAAATTTATCAGCCTTGAGATGCTGCCGTATAGGGTTTTGGAAACAGAGTCCTTGAAAGCTATGATGGCGGCGGCGGCCCCGCGCTACTCAGTTCCCAGTCGCCACTACTTTTGCCGATGTGCCGTCCCAGCCCTGCACGACCACGTCTCCCACAACATTGTACGCGCCCTCACCAATGCGGTTAGTGGCAAGGTCCACTTAACTACGGACACGTGGACAAGCACAGGCGGGCAGGGCCACTACATCTCCCTGACGGCACATTGGGTGAATTTAGTGGAGGCTGGGACAGAGTCAGAGCCTGGGACCGCTCACGTCCTACCCACCCCCAGAATTGCGGGCCCCAGCTCGGTGGTGGTATCTGCGGCGGTGTATGCTTCTTCCACTAAAGCACCCTCCTCCTCCTCCTCCTCAACCTCTGTCTCACAATCTAGATGTGTCAGCAGCAGCAGGACGTCGCCAGCAGTCGGTGTCGCGCGGCGTGGCAGCACAGCGTTGGGCAAGCGTCAGCAGGCCGTGCTGAAACTACTCAGGAGATAGGAGGCACACGGCCCACGAACTGCTGCAGGGTCTGACAGAGCAGACGGACCGTTGGATTGCGCCGCTGAGCCTCCAACCGGGCATGGTCGTGTGTGACAACGGGCGTAACCTGGTGGCGGCTCTGCAGCTCGGCAGCCTCACGCACGTGCCATGCCTGGCCCACGTCTTTAATTTGGTGGTTCAGCGCTTTCTGAAAAGCTACCCACGCTTGTCAGACCTGCTCGTAAAGGTGCGCCGGCTCTGCGCACATTTCCGCAAGTCCCACACGGACGCTGCCACCCTGCGCACCCTGCAACATCGCTTTAATCTGCCAGTGCACTGACTGCTGTGCGACGTGCCCACACGGTGGAACTCTACGCTCCACATGTTGGCTAGGCTCTATGAGCAGCGTAGAGCTATAGTGGAATACCAACTCCAACATGGGCGGCGCAGTGGGAGTCAGCCTCCTCAATTCTTTTCAGAAGAGTGGGCCTGGTTGGCAGACATCTGCCAGGTCCTTCGAAACTTTGATCAGTCTACCCAGGTGGTGAGCGGCGATGCTGCAATCATTAGCGTCACCATTCCTCTGCTATGCATCTTGAGAAGTTCCCTGCAAACCATAAAGGCAGCCGCTTTGCGCTCGGAAACAGAGCCGGGGGAAGACAGTATGTCGTTGGATAGTCAGAGCACCCTCCTGTCTATATCTCAGCGCGTTCAGGAGGAGGAGGAGGAGGATGAGGAGGATGAGGAGGAGGGGGAAGAGACAGCTTGGCCCACTGCTGACGGTACCCATGCTGGTTGCCTGTCATCATTTCAGCATGTATGGCCTGAGGAGGAGGAGGAGGAGGAGGAGGATCCTGAAAGTAATCTTCCTAGTGCGGACAGCCATGTGTTGCGTACAGGTACCCTGGCACACATGGCTGACTTTATGTTAGGATGCCTTTCTCGTGACCCTCGCATTCAACGCATTCTGGCCACTACGGATTACTGGGTGTACACACTGCTCGACCCACGCTGTAAGGAGAACCTTCCCAGTCTCATTCCCGAAGAGGAAAGGGGTTCGAGAGTGTTGCTATACCACAGGACCCTGGCGGACAAGCTGATGGTAAAATTCCCATCCGACAGCGCTAGTGGCAGAAGGCGCAGTTCCGAGGGCCATGTAGCAGGGGAGGTGCGTAGATCGAGCAGCATGTACAGCCCAGACAGTGCAACAGTCTTTAAGGGCCTGGCCAGCTTTATGGCTCCCCAGCAAGACTGTGTCACCACTCCCCAGTCAAGGCTGAGTCGGCGGGAGCACTGTAAAAGGATGGTGAGGGAGTACGTAGCCGATCGCACGACCATCCTCGGTGACGCCTCTGCCCCCTACAACTACTGGGTGTCGAAGCTGGACACGTGGCCTGAACTAGCGCTGTATGCCCTGGAGGTGCTTGCTTGTCCTGCGGCTAGCGTCTTGTCGGAGAGGGTGTTTAGTGCGGCTGGGGGAATCATCACAGATAAGCGTACCCGCCTGTCAACCGACAGTGCCGACAGGCTAACGCTCATCAAGATGAACAAAGCCTGGATTTCCCCAGACTTCTCCACCAGCGGACAGCAGCGATACGTAAGCAATACGTAGGCTGCACCCGCGGATGGAAGCTACGTTCTCTCTCACCATCCAAAACGGGGACATTTCTGCTTCATCAATCTGTGTCTAATATTCCTCCTCCTCCTCCTCCTGCTCCTCCTCCTGAAACCTCACGTAATCACGCTGAACGGGCAATTTTTCTTAGGGCCACAAGGCTCACTCATAATTTTTCTAAACAATTTTTAGATGTTTCAATGCTCTGAAAAGCGTTGGAACTTTAACTTGAACCAATTTTTCGTTAAACTGGGCTGCCTCCAGGCCTAGTTACCACTTAAGCCACATAAACCAAAGCGATTAATGGATTTCACCTGCCCTCTTGGTGGGCCATGGCCAATTTTTTTCAGGTACATTAGTACTGTTGATACAGCAATTTTTGTGGGCCCTCGCCTACAGTGTAATCAAATAAATTTTTAGCCCACCTGCATTAAGCACGACATTACTACCTCAGCTGTGTTGGGCAATGCAATGGGATATTTCTATGCACCGCCGGTGGCTTCCTGGCACCCACCCATGCTGTAGGTGCACACGGAGTTTTTACTACATCTGTACACTTGAAAAGAACCCCAGTCTGACTGGGGCATGCAGTGTGGGCCGAAGCCCACCTGCATTAAGCACGACATTACTACCTCAGCTGTGTTGGGCAATGCAATGGGATATTTCTATGTACCGCCGGTGGCTTCCTGGCACCCACCCCTGCTGTGGGTCCACAGGGAATTATAAATGCATCTGTTTCCACTTGTAAAGAACCCCAGTCAGACTGGGGCATGCAGTGTGGGCCGAAGCCCACCTGTATTAAGCACGACATTACTACCTCAGCTGTGTTGGGCACTGCAATGGGATATTTTTATGTACCGCCGGTGGGTTCCAGGGAGCCACCCATGCTGTCGGTCGACAGGGACTTCACAATAGGGAGTTGTACCTGCCTGTGTCTATGAATTAAAAAGCCCGGTCTGACTGGGGCATGCAGAGACACCTTGACAGAATGAATAGTGTGTGACACATAGGTTCCCCATTGCTATGCCCACGTGTGCAGCTCCTGATGGCGGTGGCACAGGATTCTATTTCTCATTGCTTCTGTACAGCATTGTGGGCTATCGCCCCGCCACTTTTAAAGAGGGTCGCTGCCTAGCCGTGCCAACCTCTGCAGTGTGTGCCTGCGGTTCCTCCTCATGGCAGACGCACTTCTAAATAGACATGAGGGTGGTGAGGCATTAGGGCAGCTGAAGGCTGCGCAGGGACACTTTGGTGTGCGCTGTGGGGGGGAGGGGGGGCGGTTGGGCAGCATGTAACCCAGGAGAAGTGGCAGTGGAGTGTCATGCAGGCAGTGATTGTGCTTTGTTGGAGGTAGTGTGGTGCTTAGCTAAGGTATGCCATGCTAATGAGGGCTTTTCAGAAGTAAAAGTTTTTGGGAGGGGGGGGGCCCACTCTTGCCGCTATTGTGGCTTAATAGTGGGACCTGTGAACTTGAGATGCAGCCCAACATGTAGCCCCTCGCCTGCCCTATCCGTTGCTGTGTCGTTCCCATCACTTTCTTGAATTGCCCAGATTTTCACACAAGGAAACCTTAGCGAGCATCGGCGAAATACAAAAATGCTCGGGTCGCCCATTGACTTCAATGGGGTTCGTTACTCGAAACGAACCCTCGAGCATCGCGAAAAGTTCGTCCCGAATAACGAGCACCCGAGCATTTTGGTGCTCGCTCATCTCTAATGCTAATGTAAACATAATCATGGATCATTATTAACAATTCAATCAAACATTGGGAACTAATAATGACCTATACACAAGAGAATAGACTCTATAGAGAAGGACAAATAATAGAAGAGATGAAATTATAGGGATTTGCAAGTATATACTATACTATGTGATGTTATAGCATTGTAAACCAGTCACTGACCTGTGTGACTACTCTATTTTAAGCCAACAAATAATGTAGAGATGCATTTAGTTACACCATAGATAGAAACTTCTAAACTGTCATTTTTATTAATCACAAAGGGATATCTCTTTTTTCTGTTGATGGATTTAGACAGGGCTTTTTAGACTAGAAAGAATATAAAGTTTTACCTAGTGTTTTTCATTGTGATCGGCCGGCGATAAAATTGTGCCAAATTTTGGTGATTGGATCGGGTCAGCCCAACCCAATTTTTAACTATGGAGTTTTTCAAAGTCCATGCAGATGTTATTTTTGCTGAGATTTCAACCTAAGACCATATGATTTCAACCCAATATACCATAATCATTAAACAGGCACCATCAGCTGTATTCCCATGACATTTGGATACATTAGGGATCTTCTGGAGGTCAAATCAGTAAACCTCATTTATACTCACATTGACTTTAATCGGAATCAGGTTATCCTGATTCTCAATTATTTTTTGAAAATCGGCCTGATCGGTCCCAATCTGATTATTCCAATAATCGCTCATTACTAGTTTTAACTGGTAGAACAATTGTTCCCTAACATTGTGTAGACAAGAGTAACATTAACAATTCAGACCACTGACATTTCTTCTGATCAAAAAGTAATATGGCAGGAGGTAGGTGCTTTATTGATGAGAAACTTTATGATTTTGATGTTAATTATCTGAAGAAAACGTTTACATTGGCAAGTTATTGTACTAAGGGAGTAAGGTGTACAAGCAACCAAATACAATAGAGTTGACCCATGTAGTTGTTATGAGGATAAAGGAGAACCTGACTTCAGTTGTTTCCATTCTCTTTATGATTGGATGGCAAAAATATGCGCAGGACCCACTTTACAAAATAGTTGCATTGTTAACAAAAAAGAGTAATAATTGATGTTATGATCATGAAAAAGCAATGAATGCAGAAATAAGAAACTGACCCTTTTGTCTTGGACAGCAACACTTGTCACCAGAATCGGCATCTCAGTTTAATACGGCCTATAAGTTCCCTTCTTTTCTATGTATACCACTAAATGGATAACATTAGGCTGCCATTTAAGTTAGATAACAGTTGCAGAAATATAGAGAAAATAAACTAGTAATGTAAATTATTTTCTAATACAATTAAGGGAATATTTATATGATTGAAGTAGAATACACTGACCATTTCCAATACAAAAATGCTGTAGATATAACCTAAAATGTTTCCAATGAATTAATACTGCCAAACCTTGCATATAAAAGCAAAATCCTAGCAAAATAGAAGGAAGTATGCACAAAATAGATGATAAACCAAATACCATAGCATAGAAAAGTAACCAAAGGAAAAGTGAAGCATCACATAGTCTCCACAGGGGTACAAATCATCATGTGTTGACCAAAATTGTTGACTGTGCAATTTTGGTCAACAGATGATGATTTGTACCCCTGTGGAGACTATGTATTGCTTCTTTTTCCTTGCTTATTTCTCTGTGTTTGATATATCGTTAGATGTGATGTATTATTCTCAATAACGTGTATATATATATATATATATATATATATATATATATATAATTTGGTTTATCACCCTCTTTGTGCCTTCTTTTTCTAGTGGGACAGAGATGCGGTAGACGTTTCGCACCTGTGCCAAGCAGTACTCGAAATGTTAACTACTGTATGCACAAAACCGAAGTAAAATAAAATATGACTTGGAGTTACAGATGTTCTTTGCTTATGTCCATCTGGGAGTGCAGCCAAAGTAAATGGTCAGTTCTCACAAGCATTCATCCTGTCTAGCTATGGGCAGACAGAGTAAGAAAAATCCGTAATTTCATTCACAATCATAATGTACAGAAGACTCTTCAGATGTAATAGACCAGACTGATACTAGTAAACTAGATGCTACTAAGTATGATAATGCATAAGGATTAGAGATGAGCGAGCACCAAAATGCTCGAGTGCTCGTTACTCGAGTCGAACTTTCAGTGATGCTTGAGAGTTCGTTTCGAGTAACGAACCCTATTGAAGTCAATGGGCGACTCGAGCATTTTTGTATATGACAGGTGCTCCGCTAAGGTTTTCATTTGTGAAAATCTTAGCAAATCACCAAAGTCATGTAAAAAACACAGAAATGGATAGGGCAGGTGAGGAGCAACATGCAGGGCTGCATTTCGGGCTCTGAGGTCTCATTATTAAGCCACAATAGTGGCAAGAGTGAGACCCCCCCCCCCCCCGGCACTGTCAGCATAGCGATCGTTCTCCTCTGCCACAGCTGTAACAGCTGTGGCAGAGAAGAACGATGTTAGCCCATTGAATTCAATGGAGCCAGCAATACAGCCGGCTCCATTGAAAGCAATGGGCTGCCGGCGAGCGCGGGATGAATTTTCGCGAAGGGCTTAAAAATATAAGCCCTCACCTGAAAATCATCCTAAAATGTGTAAAAAAAAAAAAATGTATACTCACCTTTCTGCTGCAGCCGGAGTTCAACCGCGTCTGGCCGGCAGTTCTCCTGAACCGCTCGAAGTAGTATTCAGCAGCCGAGGATTTAAAATCCCCGCCTGCTGAATGAGCTGCCTCTGATTGGTCACAGCCTCACCAATCAGAGGCAGCTCTCACTCACACCCATTCATGAATTCATGAATGGGTGAGTGAGTGCTGCCTCTGATTGACAACTGAGAGCTGCCCCTGATTGGTCCCTGCGCTGAGCCAATCAGAGGCAGCACTCACCCATTCATGAATTCATGAATGGGTGTGAGTGAGAGCTGCCTCTGATTGGTGAGGCTGTGACCAATCAGAGGCAGCTCATTCAGCAGGCGTGGATTTTAAATCCCCGGTTGCTGAATACTACTCAGAGCAGTTTAGGAGAACTGACGGTCAGACGCGGCTGAACTCCGGCTGCAGCGGAAAGGTGAGTATTAGAGATGAGCGAACCTACTCATTTCGAGTAATTACTCGATCGAGCACCGCGATTTTCGAGTACTTCCGTACTCGGGTGAAAAGATTCGGGGGGCGCCGGGGGGCGGGGGGAGGCGTGGCGGAGTGGGGGGCAGCAGCGGGGAACAGGGGGGAGCCCTCTCTCTCTTCCCCCACTCCCCGCTGCAACCCCCCACTCACCCACGGCACCCCCCGAATCTTTTCGCCCGAGTACGGAAGTACTCGAAAATCGTGGCGCACGGGCGAAAAAGGGGCGTGGCCGAGTACGCTCGCTCATCTCTAGTGAGTATACATTTTTTTTATTTTTACACATTTTAGGATGATTTTCAGGTAAGGGCTTATATTTTTAAGCCCTTCCCGAAAATTCATCCCGCGCTCGCCGGCAGCCCATTGCTTTCAATGGAGCCGGCTGTATTGCCGGCTCCATTGAATTCAATGGGCTAACATCGTTCTCAATGGTCAGTGCTCGTTTCATCGAGACAAGTACCACGTGGTGCTCGTCTCGAGTAACGAGCATCTCGAGCACCCTATTACTCAAACGAGCATCAAGCTCGGACGAGTATGCTCTCTCATCACTATTAAGGATGCATTCACTTGGCTGAATTTCACACACAGTATCTAAATGATTGGGAAATGGTCAGATATTGTTAGGTAAAAGAACACATTGCTTGCAATGTGTTTATTGATATGAGCCATTTTTATCTCAGACCAATGGCTTTTGGGTGTTTCTTTTTCCTATCGCATTCGCATGTAGATGTAATTTTCAAGCTACTGTGATACAATTTTCTCCCTCTCTCTGTATATATATATATATATATATATATATATATATATATACACACACACACATACAACAGGGCAAAGGTTTCAGAACATAAATATGAAATTTTGACCTGAAATGCAGCAATAGTCTGAATTCATGATTTTAACCAATGGGTTTTTTGGGGAAACACATCAAGAACAGTTGCTCTGTAGCACAGAAAGAAAATTATGGTTTAAAATTGGATGCTAACTATTCCTACAAATATCTCAACCTTTGTAGATTACTTTCAAACCATCTATTCTATATAACCAGTGTTGGAATAGACTGCATTACAACACACTCCAAGGCAGGATATTTCCACAAATGTGATGCACATGTAACTTGCTTTGATTTCACCCTTTTACACAGTTTATTCTAAAAAAGCCCAATAGGGTTTAAATTGGCAGACTGTGTATTTATCTAGAATAGTTGTCAAACAGTCTTGAAGGAGTTCTCAGAGGTGCTAGATGCTTTTTAAAGATGAGCGAACACCAAAATGTTCGGGTTCGCGTTATTCGAAACGAACTTCCCGCGATGTTCGGGTGTTCGTTTCGAATAACGAACCCCATTGAAGTCAATGGGCGACCGGAACATTGCCCCTGAGCCAGTCAGAGGCAGCCCTCACTCACCCATTCATGAATTCATGAATGGGTGTGAGTGAGGGCTGGCCTCTGATTGGTCAGGCTGTGACCATTCAGAGGCATCTTATTCAGCAGGCGGGGATTTTAAATCCCCGGCTGCTGAATACTACTCACAGCTGTTCAGAGCAGTTCAGGAGAACTGCAGCCTGCCGCGCTGAACTCCGTCTGCCGGCACCAGGTGAGTATATATATATTTTTTATTTTTACACATTTCTGGATGAATTGCAGGGAAGGGCTTATATATTTAACCCCTTTCCGACAATTCATCCCGTTGCATTCAGTGGAGTCGGCTGTATTGCCGGTTCCATTGAATTCAATGGGCAAACATCGTTCTTCTCTGTCACAGCTGTTACAGCTGTGGCAGAGAAGAAGGATTTGTCTTCTATATGTTCTCAATGGGGTTGGCGCTGCTGCCGCCGGCCCCATTGAGCGCATATAGAAAAGATTTCTCAGGGAAGAAAGTTAAAGTAACCCGAACATCCGAACATCGTGTGGTGTTCGTTACGAATAACGAACATCCCGAACACCCTAATATTCGCCCGAGCATCAAGCTCGGACGAGTACGTTCGCTCATCTCTAATGCTTTTCCTTCACTCTGCAGTCCAACTAATTCCAAACCATCTGAATCGCGTTTAGGTCTGGTAATTGTGGAGGCTATGTCATCTGACACAGCACTTCCTAACACTGATTCCTATATAGCCTGGAGGTGTGTTTGGGGTCATTGTCTCGTTAAAACACAAATGACAATTCCACTAAGCACAAACTAGATGCAATGCTGTCGTAGGCATGCTGTTGGTGATTTATTCAAAATTCAAGACACACAAACAGTGCCACTAGCAAAGCATCCCTACACCATAACACTGCTTCTTCCATGCTTCACCGTAGGAGCTACACATGTAGAAACTATCCTCTCACCTTTTCTATACACCTTTTCTCACAAAAACATGGTGGTTGAGGCCAAATCTCAAATTTTGACTCATCAGATGAAAGTACAGGTTTCCACTGGTCTAATGTTCATTCCTTGTGTTTCTTGGTTCAAGCAATTTTCTTCTTGTTGATGTTCCTCCTGTAGTGGCTTATTTGCAGCAACTCAACCATAAAGAATTGATTCTCATAGTCTCCTCTAAAGACAGCTGATTCTGAGATGTGTGTGGCAATTGATCTCTGTTGGCTCTAATCTGAGGTGCTGTTAATTTGCCGATTCTGATGCTGGTAAGTATAATAACTTCTTCTCTGCAGCGATAACTAACTTTTGGTCTTACTTTCCTTGGCGATGCTCACGAGAGTCAGTTTCAGCATAGCATGTGTTGGTTTTCATGACTACACTTGCAAATGCCTTTAATATTCTTGAAATTTTCCTGATTAACTGACCTTCATGTCTAAAAGCAATGATTGAATGTCATTTTTCTTTACTTAGTGTGGTTAGTGTACTTAAGTGGTTCTTGCATTAATGTGAATTAGAACAGTTGTTGGCTAAACACTGTCTCAAACATATTATAAAGGCAAGACATTCCACAAATTAACTCTGTGTTAACTGAAATAATGATCATTATTACCCGTTTGGGATAATTGGTTAATGACACATGTGACTATAATCCTACAAAATCCTTTACCTGTGCAATCGTTAATACAGTAGAATTATTGATGTTATTTTGAAAACAAAGCATGGACACAAATATGATTTTGATTTAGATTTCTATTTTGTTCACTCAAGGTGACACAAAAAAGCGCGTGTGATAGAACCATTGTTTTCCTATGGCGTGTTCACATGTCTGTTTTTTACAGGTGCAAAATACTCACACCTGCAAAAGATAGGACATCCATGAGCCGTGGCGGTCAGTGCTGTGCGTAAAGATTCCCCGCCGGGAATCCCCTCTTCACTGAACACTGTGACAGCACTGTCACAATGTTCAGTGACAAGGGGACTCCCCACAGGGATGAAGGAATCCCCTGCCACAGCTGTCACAGCTGTAACAGCTGTAGCAAAGGACCCCGATGCCAGCACAAAACGCTCGTCTGGCTAAGCCCTTACTTTGTATTTTGTGATTGACATAAATAAAGTATTACAACTTCCATTTTTGAAAGCATTTTAACTCTATGCATGTAGTTCCAATCATCGTGGGTGGATAAGATGGCTATCCCAGACAGCAAGTCACCCCCAAAGTTAACATGTGTATTTCGAAAGCATTCTTATTTTCAAGCATTTTTTCCACACCCGTCTATTTCAAACTCTTGTGCAGTACAATATATATATATATATATATATATATATATATATATATCAAAAGTTTAAAACAGACAGGCATGCAAACAATGCTGGAAAATAAGAATGCTTTCGAACATACAGTTGTTAATTTAGGAGGTGACTTGCTGTCTGGGATAGCCATCTTCTCCACCCAAGATGGTTGGCACTACATGCATAAAGTCTCAGGACCACTGGATTACTTCAAATTCTGGCTTCAACCACTTTTATTTCACACACAGCAAACATGTATTGAATCATAATACAATTAAAGCATTTTCAACCCACAAGGTTCTCGTCACTATCCCCTACCTGTGGTTTCTAGTGGTCATTCTTCCCTATCAGACACATGAGGGGCCCAGTCTGGTCCGCGCCAGACCTAAGGTTCTCAGTTTCTGATGGAGCTATTGCAGCCTCTCTATCTGGCTTTCAGCTGGGAACTCTAGTTTTAACTCCTTCAGACGCACTTGTACAGCTGTCCCAGCTGATAAGCGAAGAAATTTCTTATAGGAACAGTTATATACAGTCAAGTAATGGAGCTAGCACAAGCTGTTTGGAAGCAAAATATGTTAATAAAATACATTACAATGTTTATATTATCCCACTGAAATCCCCTACTCCCTTCAAAACATGTAAGTACCTACTGCTCCATACAAATCTCATACACTCAGGATGTAACTGTACAGCCTGGGGCATGAAGGGGTTAAATACAAAATATGCAGCTCCAGCGAGTGTACAGTATGTATTCGAGGAGATGACTAGATTGTGAATAATTTTAATCTTTTGCTATAATTAAAATGGTAATGTTCAAAAGAATTACTGTAGTCCACAATTTGTTTGTATGATTATAGTAAATGCTGAGTAAAGGTCATCCCTTCACAATTCACCTGACAAACAGCAGGCAATAGCATGTATGCATTTTTAACAAGTGATTTCAAGCAGATGTCCTATTTCAAGCATCAGGAGTTGTTCAGTTAAGCTCTACCCAGCATAATTAATTAGGCAAAATCATCTCTGATTGCTAGCACTTTCATGATACTTAAGGTCCTCTAAGTGGCATGAAATGTCAGTTGTTATGAGAGAAATTTTCCTAAAAGCCACCAATTTGGCCACAACCCAACTGATGTGCTTTAATTCTTGAATTAAAGATACGTTTTTTTGAACATTCAGTTTTGATTGAAAAAGTTTTTCAAATGTTTACAAAATGTGAAAATAGACATTCACTTATCATTGATGTTGCATATATCAGAAAATTTAATACAAAACATATATATTGTATAACTCGAATATAATATACGTAAAAAGAAAAAAATATATAAAAAGAAGAACTTGTGCATTAGCTCACAGTTTTAAATCCTAAGAAAACTCTTAAGTAACTTGCATTATACCAATACTAGACTTACTCTTGATGGTGTCTTATGTATATAGTAAAGCAACCAACTGGACCTACCTGAAATATGAAGATTTAAGAATTTTCCCCTGCCCCCCCCCCCTAAAAAAAAAAGATTATAGTTATACTGAATCTCTCTTTGTGTATATATGTATTCAAATTTCAGACATGGGCTTAGTATGTACAGTTGCTGGCTTCTATAAAAAAAGTATTGGTTCAATTGCCCATAAAGTAATTTTTATGCACATAATAAAACTCCTATGTTTCCTGAATCCTCCTTCATACCTATAGTTGTACATTCACATTTCTTGCATATTACTGATATATTATTCTGCACTGCTATATGTATAGAATAAATACTTGAAACCATAGGTCTGTACATTGTATAAATTATTGTACAATTTTCCTATCTTATAACACATGATCTAAATGGATAATTGCTTATAGGCAATGTCTGGGACTCAAATAATGACGGCCTATCTTCAGGATGAAGTGTTGATTGGTAGGGGTCTTCTCCTGAGGATCCACAGCAATCAGCTGTTATCTGGCCCACTCTCAGTGAGGATGCAGGCAGAAGCTGACAGCTCTGTACATATTGCAGCAGCCAGGGTTGGTAATGCAGGCACAGCTCTCATTGATAGACCATCAATAGTTTAACCTTGGACAACCCCTTTAACTTGAGTATGTGTCAATGTAACCAATAAAGCTCCATCTTCTTAAAACATAAAGCTACCTCTTTCTGAAATAATGTTTAGTATATAGGAGATATTATATATTTATCATCATAATCAATGACTGATGCCTATGATGTACTGCTAAATCCATTATTTGGTCTTTACTGGAAAAGGTTTATGGAGCCATTATTGGAACCTTTCATCCTATCAATCCAAAGCTTTCCATCAACATGTTCCTGGTAAGAGCCAGTAATTATAATGCAAGTTACTATGGAGGTGGTACAGTACTTTCTCCTGGAAATAAGTCTGTTTCACTAATGTTCTTACATCTACTTTTTTCATCTTTCCCATGTTTGATAGAAATACTCAAAAGATAGAAAATTCAGGATAGTTTTCCACTCTTTTCTCAGTAACAAGAGTAAATATCTTAAAGAAACCAATGTTGTCCTCCTTCCATTACCCAATGCATCAGATAGCTCAGACTCTGCAAAAACTAAATTTTCAGACATTCCCGGCAGCACAATATAGTAGCTCATGCTAGAAATCTGATACAGTTGACTTTCAGCTTGTTAAATTGAAAATCACAAGAATGCTAACCAAAAA
The DNA here is from genome assembly GCF_035609145.1 of Eleutherodactylus coqui. Taxonomy (NCBI): domain Eukaryota; kingdom Metazoa; phylum Chordata; class Amphibia; order Anura; family Eleutherodactylidae; genus Eleutherodactylus; species Eleutherodactylus coqui. The sequence goes on along the minus strand of NC_089840.1, from coordinate 179,496,638 downwards.
GTAAGTATCCTACATCTGCTAGGAGTATTTCAAAATATCTGTAATCGAGGATCCCCTATCTCTAGGTTTATGGAGAATTGGAGGTGTGGGATTGGAGGACTCGTGTTAGCAACCTGTTTGCTACTTTGGCATGCAGCTACTAGGGTAGAAGAGGATCCAAACGTCTTGTATCCCAGGCTGCTTTCCTTAGTTATTTTCTATCCCAAACTTCTTTAAATGAACATAATTAGTTCATTTAATTTCAACATTATGCTTTTTTAGTACTTTTTTTGCCATTCCTTGTGATTTAGTCTTCTCAAAGTCAGATATACAGTATGTGATAATGTATGAGAATATACAGCTGCAAGAGGCAGGATGCAGTGTTATTTTAGACACAACATCACACTTTCAATCTCATTTTCATTATCCCTTCCCAATTTGTAATGTACATTTATGTAACAGTGTATGAAGTGAGTTATTAAAAGGCTGACACAACCATCAATGGCCACAATAGGAGCTACAATCATGGTGATTTACTTAGATGCCATATTAAACAAGATCACAGCATCTAAGCTTCCACCAGCACCCCATCTTTTCCCCACAACATGACCATAGGGTGCTGGTGGTTTTCCATGGCAGTTTAGGGCCTAGTAAGGGCTCTGAGAGCTGCCATGCATTTAATACTATTAAGCAATGTTTGTGACAGGCCTTAAGGCCCATTTACACACAACAATTATCGCTCAAAATTCGCTCAAAAGCCGTCTTTTGAGCTACAATCGTTGTGTGTAAATGTTCGCCCATCGTACAGATCTGGTTAAGCTGTCGCTCAGCACGCTTACAAAACAACGATAAGCCTTATCAGGGATTCACAGCAGGATACAGTTGATACTATTGTTTCAGCTGTATCCCGTCTCTGATAATAGGCTCGGTATGAAATCTCCATACCTGGCATAGAGCGCCCGGCTGTATAGCAGCCAGGTTCTCCGTGCAGAAAACATCTGGATGCAAAATAAAGCTGGGACACCCCATTTGTCTTCTGCATCCTCCGCTCCGAGCGCCTGGCTGTATAACAGCCGGGTGCTGGAGCGAGGACCAGCTGTATGCAGAAGACAAGTGGGGACACCCCTCTTGTCTTCTGCAGCCTTCGCTGGCAGCGCAAGGTGATCGCTCATCTTGAGCAATTATCTTGCGCTGTAAATGACACAATGATGATTGCTCAAAAGTCACTTGAGCGTCATCTTTTGAGCGATTATCGTTGTGTCCAAATCAGCCTTTAGTAGGCTAATGAGAAAAGTACAGAAAAGAAAAATCAATATATTAATATTGCAGTAAATTGTACATGCGGTTGATGATTCCCTAGTTGACCACAAAAACTGTAAAAGTAAATGAAATAAATTTTAAAAGTTCAAAATGCCCTCAATTATCCATCTTTCTAAGAAAAACTTCTAAACATTAAAAAATAACTTCATTAATATTGTGCTATCTATATAATACCAAAACCTATTTAAATGTATTTTTACTTATCCCACATGGTGTACAATAAATAAATACAATTCCAGATTTTCGGGGAGGGGCTTGAAATATAAGGTGAAAGTAAAAAAAAATAATAATAATACGTCACCTAGCTGCACTCTCCGGGGTCCAGCGCGTCTTCTCTCTGTGAAGCTGGCACTGTACTAAAGCATTTTCTTCTAACAAGGGATTTTAAAAAAAAACCCTGAAAGAAAACTCTGCCTCTGATTGGCTGAGCGCTATGACTAATCAGAGGCAACATTCAGCTGTCATTCAATGGCTGAGCGCTGCCTCTGATTGGTCTATTTCATTCTATCTTAACAATAAGTCATCAACAGTAAAAGTCCAGAAAACCTCTTTAAGGGATTAACTGAAACACCTTTTGCTTATTAACTCTTGCAGAAGTGAGTAACACAGAAGTTCACACACTTTTTCTTCTTGCAAATGAACAGTAGAACTGTATGTTTTTAGTTTAGCTAGATTGTGTTTGCCTATACTCCTGACTTAAATAACAATTAAACTGCATTTAACTAGTATCCAATGCAGAAATCCAGGTAAATTCCAAATGGCTTACACTTTTTTATTCTTTTGTGAACATGTTCTGGCAATGCAAGCATGAAGCATTTTAGTCTATGTACTGTGACAAGTGTCATGCTCTACATGTTCTTTAATTTTTGCTATGAAATGTCAGTACTAATTTATTAAAACACAAAGTGTATAAACTTTGACCAAATTTCTTTATATAACACCACATATTACAGAGCATTTCCAACACTTGTTGTGTTTTCTATTATGTGCACTGTGAATTCTACTTTTCAAAGCTGTTACATAACATGCATTGATGTTTGCTTTGCATGACAGATGCAACAGGTCTATTCCTGGTTTTATTTGTTTACTCTCATAAGATCCTAGATGTGTTATTATCAGTTGTTTGGTTTCTAATGATGGTGTCATCTTTGCTCTTTTGCCAATATCATTGTTTATCTGCAGTGACTCTGGATATCACTCTTAATCCCTCTTGGGAATTCATTTATCACCTTAGAATTGAAAGCAGAGTCAATTTCCTAGTACTTAACAAATAAAACTTTCAGTTTCAGGTTATAACATACAGTAGAGTTCTATTATAAAGAATTCCATTCAATGATTTCTTTCTAAATGTTATTTTTTCTAAATAGCATTATTCACCATTAAAGCCTTACAATACATAGTAGTATAAATTAGTAAATCCCACTACACAATCTACAATACAGAGCTTTTAAGACCCCAAACATCAAAAGAAGAAAAACCTACCGATGTGCTCTCTTATAAAGCCACTTTAGTTCCTCTTAATCATCCCTCAACATAAACTCCAATAAAGGGGTTTTCCAATTAGTGAAATGTAGTCCTTATCCATAGGATAGGGTATATGTGTCTGATTGCTGGAAGTCCGACTACTGAGATCCCCAGTGATCTCAAAATCTGTGTCCCTGAATCTTCCATGAGAAAGGAACAATGGTGCACATCTGACAACAACTCAATTCACGTCTATGGGATAGAAGGAGATCAATGGGCTCGGCAATCTTCCTCTTTCCTATAGAAGTGAATGGAGCAGTAGTCACACATGCACACCACTGCTCCATTCTCATGGAGTTTTGGAGCACACACATCACAAGATTTCTGGGGTCCCAGCAGTCACACTATAGCAATCAGACATTTATTTCCTGTCCTATTGATAAGCTAAAATTGTCATCAGTGTGAAAATCCCTTTGAGCCAGGGCTCTAGAACTACATATATTGCAGCAATTTATTTTTTCTTACATATGTGTTAATTTTTGAAACATTATACAACTATTTACATTTTTTTCTGCGATGTTGCCATATTTTTAATAACCCATTAAGTAAGAATACTCTTCCATACAAAAAAAACAAACCTCCCTACTGGCATTTTTATACTTCTATTTTTAAGTGAAAAATTGTCAAAAAAATATGCAGTAGGCTCTAGTTGTATATTAACTTTATACAGCCTATTAATTATACGAACCATCTCACACCAGAGCTGACATGCGTAAATCATATGCATTTTGAATTCCACGTTTAAAGCCAGAAGGTCTATCTGGTTAAAATATATTTAGTTGGAGCAAGAGGTTAAAATGCAACCTATGGGTTATATAACACTGAGATATTCTTTGGGCTGGACTAAAAGATATCCTGCAGACTCCTCTTAGATAATCATTATCTAAAGTCTATTGGACATCTTTCCACCTAATCATCCATAGTTTTATGAGATGTTGACAGAGATTTATAGTCACTACTATCACACTTGGTAAATCCTAAATCCTCAAATACTTACAATTTTCTCATATAAAGACATGGAACAGTTGACAATATAAAAAGCCTATAGCTAGTGAATTTTAGTGTTATAATCAATGTTTTTTAGATTTTACTTTCTTGGGTGTTAACGATGTGGTATTGTAAATTTGGTGTGCCTAACAGCTCTAAATGGACACTATGCCAATCTGCTATTCACCTCAAATGCTGATCTGATGTTATACAATGCCAAATATCCATTCAACTAATCAATCAAATAATTCTACCTCCTGTACTAATGTATAATAATGCTTTCACAGAGGCAGGCCAGCCAATATTGAGTGCCATCTCACGGAATACTATGCTGTGACTACAGACTTGTTTATTTAGATCTTAATTTATTATCATCAGATTATTAAATCTCTGAAAATGGTTTATTACAGTAATTAAATCATAGTACCAAAGGGCTTTTCTGCAATATGTATAAGTCTTAATTGTTCATGATTCTGAATTGACTCACTCTTTACGTAAATTACACAATATGAGCAGCAGAAAACTAAATGCAAAGTGGGAATTCACCATATGTTTCCCAATATTACTTCCACTATGTGCATCAGGTATCCGACTTGGTTTACATAAAATAATTTTGACTGACTGGCTATAAAAAGAAAGGTTCAGGCCTTAGTCAGACGGGCGTTTTTTCGCGCGATTTGCGGATCGCATGACGGATACGCATCCGAAAATCGCGTGACCGGTTCACGAAAATCGCCTGAAAATCTGCTCCTAGCCGCGTTTCATTAGAAACGGGCCGGAGCTGTCCAGCGCATTGCATTCAATGGAGCCGGCAATACAGCCGGCTCCATTGAAAGCAATGGGCTGCCGGCGTGCGCTGGATGAATTGTCGGGAAGGGCTTAAATATATAAGCCCTTCCCTGCAATTCATCCAGAAAAGTGTTAAAATAAAAAATATATATATATACACACCTGCTCCCGGCAGCCGGAGTTCCGCGCGGCCGGCCTGCAGTGGGTGTGAAGGGGGTGTGAGTCAGACCTGCCCCCTGATTGGCTCAGCGCTGAGCCAATCAGAGGCAGGTCTGACTCACACCCATTCATGAATTCATGGGGCCGCCGGCCCCATTGAGCGCATATAGAGAAGAGAACAGGAATCGCAGATGGCAGATAGGTGCGATCTGCGATTTCTGTTCTATCATTTATCGGACGAGCGCATAAAAAGCGCTCATGTGTCCGATACCATTGCAAAGCAATGATTTTAAAAAATCACCGGACGCATGCACATGCGCAAATCGCGCGAAAAAACGCCCGTCTGACTAAGGCCTCATAGTGTAAAGAATCATAAGGCCCTTCTTTGCTCTTTATCTAATGCTGATGTTCTTCTTAAATGTGCGTCAAGTACAGCTTATTGCCAATCAAAAAATTTTGATTTATATTGAATCTCATTTTGGTCTTCATAAATATATTCTTATCTTATCAAGTCTATCAAAATTATTAAATAAACACAAAGATAGTTGACTAAGATCTCTACTTTTACCTTCACCATCTGTAATACATAAGGCACAAGAACACCCCAAATATTTTGACAGTATGTGGGGTTCAAGGCCCAAAATACTGTGCACAATTTAAAAACATATTGTGGACTATATTTGAGGCCACACGATTCTATGTAGGATGACATATCATAAACCACATTTTCCTCTAACAAAACGTAAAACAGTGTTCCTTTAGATTAATTAGGTCTGATTGATAGAACATTCTACCATTTTTCTGATACAACCTCTGCATTAAAAGAAATTCCATATACAGTACCTCAGCTTCTTATGGCATGATGCATGGTTGTATTAAAATGTATGTTGTAGTATAGTAGCAGCATATTTGAGATCTGCAAGATTTTTCTCAAAAATAGAACTGAAGCTGAAAATGTTTCTTTTTAAAGTGCATTAACTTTATATAACTTTGTATAATGGACTCATTTAGAATGATTTATATTATGATAGCAGCAGAATTAAAAAAAATCAATGCTGGTTCTTGAATTACACATACACACATTCATACAAACTAAGAAAAAAAAATCATGGCAGCTATTTTACACTTGTAAAAGTGTTGATTAGAAAATTTGAACTTACTTGGGTCAGATAGTACGGAATCAGTTTTCGGTAGGAACTGGTCACATCGTACACCATGGTAGCCCTCTTTGCATCTACAAAAGAATGACAAAAATATGGCTTTGTAAGAAACATATGTTACTATATTATATTGTTGGCAATAATAATCTGGTTCTACTGATTTTCTACTGAATATTTACATTTTGTAGTCGTTTTGCTAAACATAGCTCAGTTATGTTAAGGCCAATGTCTAGCTAAAGATGCTTTAAAGTGATTGTAGAGATGAGCGAACGTACTCGGTAAGGCCGATTTCGCAATCGAGCACCGCGATTTTCGAGTACTTCACTACTCGGGTGAAAAGATTCGGGTGCGCTGTGGGGCGGGGCATGGCGTGGTGGAGCGGGGGGTAGCAGCGCGGAACAGGATGGAGCTCTCTCTCTCTCCCTCTCCCCCCCCACTCCCCTCTGCAGCGCCCCCGAGTACTTTTCACCCGTGTAGTGAAGTACTCGAAAATCGCGGTGCTCGATTGCGAAATTGGCCTTACAGAGTACGTTCGCTCATCTCTAAGTGATTGTCAATTTTTTAACACTGTGTCATTTTAGGTTCAAAATTCTATGTAGATTTGTTACTTAACATATGTTCATAGTGGTTATAGTGGTCGTTTTTTTCATCTTTATGATACAGAGCTCTAAATCTACTAAAGGTAGACATTTGGAGATCTAGCATGTTACTGACTAAGCATGAGAAGGTTTGGTAGCATACAGAGGCTGATGTAGCATGTGGGCCTTAAAGCTTGAAGATGCTCAGGAACTTCAAGGTATAGCTATAAGAATGTAATGTCTTGATGTGGGCCAGCAGCAATTTTACTCCCATCCCTGGAGTTAAAAAGTCAGTGATCAGCCTTGCAGTGGGATATTCCATACTGAAGCATACATGCCTAATAGATAAAATAAATCAAACATTGTAAGTGGCTACTCACTTACATTACATATTACAAAAACAATAAATAGGTTTATTTATTTAAAGCTGCTAATTTAAATACTATATTATTGTGTCTCATCCACAACATTTCATAATGAGAAAAACATTTTGTCACTAAACTATTTTAAACATTTAAATTGAACAGTTTTTGGGCATGTCACCATGGAATGTCAGAAGTTTTAATTCGTGGCACTGCAATTGCTGAGACTCCCACTTTTCACAAAAATGTAGCAGCAGGGGTGCTCATCTGAGTATTGTGCCCATCAGCTCTTTTTGGCTCAGAGGGGTGTGTGGGCTCAAAGGAAAGTCCCAGAGAGCATATACTAATCATTGATCGTTTTACTGATTGGTGAGGGTCTAAGCCCACAAACTCCCACAAACCAAAACTTCTGACAAGTTATTTGACAGCTTAGTTATACTTTGGTTCAAGTTATAAAAATGAAATAACATGGAACAAATTTTTAACAAGAAAAACTTAAATTGTGTCTGCGAATTCTTAGCACTACAGAATTCAGTCCATCTGTTGTACAATATAACTCTCCTTACTGATTTACAGGATTGAAACTACTAAATGCAGAAAGAACAAATCTGTTTTACACAATCCGTTATCGATCCCTGACTTTAACCTAAAGTGATATAATGCTTGCATCATCTTTGGTAGATCACATGTTCTATCAGCATCTAAGAAGAGTTTCTAGTGATAAGAGTATGGACTATGAGGCCTTAGTCAGACGGGCGTTTTTTCCCGCGATTTGCGGATCGCATGAAGGATGCGCATGCGCAAATCGCGTGACCGGGGGTGAAAAAACGAGGGAAAATCAGCACCTAGCCGCGTTTATGGTCGCAGCAAAACGCCCGTCTGACCGGAGTAAAATCGCCGTGCGCATCAAAATGCGCATGAAACTTAGACTGGCCGGAGCTTTGTTTTGCGGGACTTTTTCGCACCTTTTTCGCCGTGCACATCAAAATACGCATGAAACTTAGCCTCCATATTACGACCACCTTGTCAGCCTTTGCCATTTCATTCAAGTTCTCACATCCTACAAGACTATGCACTCGCCAGATGACGGTAGTACAGTGCGGTGTGCTCGCCAGCGAAAAAACGCAGCTGGCTGCAGTAAATGATTTTGGTGCGCACATAAAACGCTGAACGCAGATAGGCGCGATCTGCGAATCATCGTGTCCTATAATTTATCGCATATCCGCATAAAAAGCGGACATGTGACCGATACCATAGCGAACCATTGGTTCTATATATGCGCGAATCGCACGAAAAAATGCCCGTCTGACTAAGGCCTCATAGAGAGTATGACTACGTTTTTAAAATGGCAGGTTCACTAACACACTTGATAAACAGAACTTTTTAATATTGCTAGTCTTTCAAAGGTGCATTAAAAAAATCAGATCTTCTGCTGTTGAAATAGTTATCTTACAGATTAACTACTGGATTAGCTTTGTGTATTTTTTTTTTGTATTTCTGGCTCTTTTTCTTTTTAATCCGGTAGGTCCCAGGATTAATTTATGTCTGCAGCTTAGGATAAGTTTGCACGCCATTAAATGTTAAATTCAGCAAGACTTTTTGACTCTTTAAAATGTTCCTGATAAGGAAATTGCCAAGTATTGGCAACTGCATGCTACAAAGTTACATACATTAACCCTTTCTAGTTACATAAAAAATGTAAACTCAGTGGTAGACTTAGTATATCTATACATTTGCTTTGAAAACAGCCATCAGCCGCATTTCTCAATATACTTCAGGTTTAGTGCTGCTGACTTTATGCTAAACTCATTAATATGTTTGGTCTTTAAAATTTTTGTCGACACATTGGTTTTATCTGGAGAGTAGTAGAAGTAAAAAGAAGAAAACACAAGCTCAAATAAATACATGTAACCTCTTAGTGCTCCTGCATGTGCTTGTACTTTCTAGGTGTGTAGGGTTTCTATGGAGTCCCAGTCAGATTAAGCTGTCTTTGACAACTGGCATCAGGGTGCAACAGCCACAATTAGTATTCATGCTGATGGATAATGTTAAGCCATTAAATTCCCTGATTGGCGTTTAGGGGATTCAAAAAAAACCCTCCCTGTAATGATAACATGTGGTGCCATTTGGATGCCATGGTGGTCCAGGGCCTTATGAAGACCCCTAAGGCTACCAAATACTACTGTCTATTAAGATGGGCCAGGGGCCTGTCTTAATGAAATGCCAGTGGAAAAAAACATATTCTGTAATACTGAAGTATTGCAGTATATAGTACAAGTGATCAAACAATCTCAAATTCCATGAGACAAAAAAATGTAAAAATAAGTGAAAAAAATGTTTATTATTTTGAATATACAAAAAGATATCAAAAGCTTTAAACAATTTTCTCCCATATTTATAATAAAATAATGGTATCACTGCACCCAAAGGTGTCTGATCAAAGTAATTATATACATCAACAGGGAAAAATGCACAATGCTAGAATTGTGCTCTTTTTTCTCTTTTTCTCTCCAAGAAAAAAATTGAAGTTAAAAATCACAAAATATCTCAAACAAACATTAATCTTGCATTGCAAATTATTTCTCTGAAATTATCTAGAGAATAATTAAGACAGATAAAAACAACAGCATCATCCCAATAGAGCTTTATTGGAGCTTCAGCAGAATATGTTTGCTGGTGATAAATCTATATCATGATCAATACTTGAATGGTTCTGTGGAATTATAGAACTTGCTTTTGCTGTCATTTCTCATTTAAAAAAATCATCTGAAATAAAGTAGAACAGCAATGTTGCACACTGCCTTTAAAATTATTCAACTCTCATCCCTGTTTTTACCTGATTTGTTGCATTACGACCTGGAAGTAAAATAGATTTTTGGGGGTTTTCACTATTTTATTTATACAACATGCTGACAACTTTGTAACAATATATTAGACAAACTTCCTCTCCCCAAATCTTTAATGTGCATACTTATTCGACTCCTGAAAGTCAAATTATTGTGAAGCCTCCTTTAGCTGCCATTACATTCGCAAGTCTCTTGTTATACGTTTCTATTAGCTTTGCACATTTAGACAATGTGATGTATGCCTATTCTTCCAGGCAAAACTGCTCTAACTCCTTAAACTTAGATGGGTTGTGTTGGTGTACAGAGGTCTTCAAGTCATGTCACAGATTTTCAGCTCTGTTTGATTGAGGTCTAAGCTTTGAAAAGACTGTTCTAAGACATTTCCATGTTTCCCCTTAGATCCATCCAGTGTAGTTTTAGCAGTATGTTTAGGGTTATTGACCTGCTGGAAGGAGACTCAAATCTCTGGCAGACTGAAACCGGTTTTTATCAATAATTTCCTGTATGCAATGCCATGTTTCCTTCATTCCTGACCAGTTTTCCAGTCTCTGCATATGAAAAGCTTCTCCACAGCATGATGCTGTGACCACCGTGCTTCATGATAAGAATGGTGTTCTTGGGGTAATGGAAAATGTTGGGTTTGCACTGCACATAATGTTTCACACAATGACCAAAAAGGTCAGTTTTTGTTTCATTTGATTAGAAAATCTTCTTCCATGTGTTTGTGGAGCCTGCCATATGCTGTCTGGCAAACTCAAAATGTGTTTTTCTTTAAGCAGTGGCTTTTTTCAGGTTGCTCTTCAATAAAACTCCACTCTGTGGAGTGTATGGCTTATAGTGGTCTTATGGACAGATACTTCTATCTCTGTTGTAGCTCTTTGGTGTTCCTTCAGAGTTCTGGCTGGTATCTTTGTTGAATCTCTGATTAAGGCCCTCTGCACCAGGTGTGTGTTTTTTTGGAAGGCTTTCTCTTGCCATGATTGTAGTTCTGCCATGTTCTTTCTATTATCTTATAAAGGATTTAATCGAGTTTCATGGGATGCTCAAAGTTTGGGATATTTTTATATAACTCAACCCTGATCCACACTTCTTCAAACTTTGTCTTCTACCTGTGTGGAAGGCTCCTTGATCTTATTGTTGCTTACTTAGTGGTGCTACAGACTTAGGGGCTTCTCAGAGCAGGTGTATTCATAATGAAATCATGTGACAGATCACATGACACTTTGATTGCACACAGGGGTCCTGTTTTTAATAGTTATGTGACTTTTTAAGGTAATTTGTTGAACTAGACCTTATTTTGGAGCTTCACAAAAAAGCGGGTGAATACATAGGGGCTCACAACTTTTTAGTTTTCATTTCTTTATTTTTTAAATAAAGGTTTTTTTATGCATTAGACTCTAACAATTTGGACTATTTTGTCAGGTCCATTACAGAAAATCTACATGAAAACAGAAAAGCACAGTAGTTTAAGGCTGGTAGCATTATTATACTCATTCCATCTTATGACCTAAGTTGCCTAGACTTCTCCATGTAGTTGGTGTCACTAGTAAGTGAATAATCAGACCTGTCCTTACTTCAACTGATGTCCTTTCAAATAAGCCCATAAAAATGAAGTATTGATTGCAGAGATCACAATATTCACAGCATCCGAGGGCTGACTTTCTTGTTTATCTGTGTTCATTACAAATAAGGCAGCTTGTGAAGCTTTCTGCTCTCAGACATGTAATCACAGATAATTCTACACACTTGCAGAAGTATGATGTGGACTTGATTGAAAAATTTCAGACAGTAATCACTCCTGAACTTTTCTTTAATTGCAGAAGCATTAAATCCAAATGTTTTTTGGCGATTGGTAGATTTTAATAGCAATTTAGTAATTTTACCAGCAGATATAAGGCTATTCTAGAAGAACTATCACATAAACAGATTGGTTATACATTCCTTAATTAATACCGTTAAACTAATAACTCAAATCACTATATGCATTGTAGCAAATCATTTCTTGAGTGTTGATTGCAGAACCCTTTGGTTGTGAATTACGGGTCATGTTTTGCTGGCATGGATCCATAGAAACGTCATTTGTAATCATACACATCCGCACTGCCATCTCTCAGTATTAATACTCACTTAGTAAATTATAAACTCTTAGTCTACAATTACTTTTATAACTTACCTATATTTTCTAAGAAATGTCACAATTAGGGGTGCTGTGACCTAAAGGAAGCAATTGCACCCAAGACCTAGTGCCTGAGGGGACCTAAAGGCCACATAAGGTCTCAGTCAGATGACCGTTTTTTAAACGCATGTTAGGTGCGTTTGTGATTCGCATCTATTAGAACCAATACTTTTTAATGAAAACAGTCACATGTGCTGTTTTTACATGCAAATAAAATTCATATCTGTAAAAAATAGGACAGTAATTCACCAAACGCACCTAAGGGTGCACACACACCTAAAATTCACACATAAAGAGCGGTGCCATCACTATCACATCACCTTGTGGTCAATGGGGCCAGCGGCAGCAGAGCCGACCTTATTGAGAACATACAGAGAGGATCACGCTCCTGTGACAGCTGTGGCACAGGATTTCTTCATCTTTGCGTGGAGTCCGCTCATCACTGAATACTGTGACAGCACTGTCCCAGTGTTTAGTGACAAGAGGACTCACCCGGGGATGAAGAATTTCCCCGCCACAGCTGTCACAGCTGTGGCACAACAGCGCAATGTTGAAGGCAATGGGATGATGGCAAGCCCAGCAGGGATTTTCAGAGAAGGGCTATACATACAAGCCCTTCCTTGAAAATCATCCTTAGGGAGCCTTCACATGAGTGTGTGCGTACATAGGTGCTTACATAGGTGCACACCCATGTACGCGCAAAAACACGTGTGTATGAAGGTCCATGCATTGCCTTCAATGGAGCAGCTCTTTCAACAAGCAGGGATTTTAAATTCCCCACCTGCTGAAATAACTTCAGTGCACAGACCCTGGGACAGCAGAGACAGGATGCAGCTGATCCCCGGCAGCTGAAGAAAGGTGAGTATGATTTTTTTGTTTTTTACACCAGTTTGGGTTGTTTTTCAGGGAAGGGTTTATATTTAAAGCCCTTCCCTGAAAAACAATTAAGGGGTGCTGGCAGCTGGATCCTCTACCGCAGCTGTCTTCTGTGACAGCTGCGGTAGGGAATTCTTTATTCACCACGCGAATGAAGAACTCCTTTGCCGCATCTGTCACATCTGTGACAGGTGCAGCAGGGAAATCTTTATTCCCCGGGGGGATGACAAAAACATCTTGTGGCAGATGTGTTCTTCATCCCCGCAGGGGAGACGACAGCGGTGGACAGGTAGGTATGTATATATATTTTTACATTAAAAGGGATGATTTTTCAAGGAAGAGCTTATATTTAAAGCCCTTCCCTGAAAATCACTTCAGGGGTGCCGCAGACCATTGCCTTCAATAGAACCACCAGCAGCAGCCACGGCTCTATTGAAGGCAATACATGCAGGACCTATGGTGCACACATGTCCTATCTTTACAAGCCAGTAAAACATGGACATATGAATACACCATAGGGAATTCAGTGGTTGTAGAATCATAGAATGGTAGAGTTGGAAGGGACCTCTAGGGTTATCGGGTCCAACCCCCTGCTCAGTGCAGGATTTACTAAATCATCCCAGACAAATATTTGTCCAGCCTTTGTTTGAACACTTCTATTGAAGAACTCACCACCTCCTGTGGTAACCTGTTCCACTCATTGATCACCCTCACTGTCAGAAAGTTTTTTCTAATATCTAATTTGTGTCACCTCCCTTTCAGTTTCATCCCACTGCTTCTAGTCTTTCCTTGTGCAAATGAGAATAGGGCAGATCCCTCTGCACTGTGACGACTCTTTATATATTTGTAGACAGCTATTAAGTCCCCTCTCAGCCTTCTTTTTTGCAAGCTAAACATTCCCAGATCCTTTAACTGTTCCTCATAGGACATGATTTGCAGATCGCTTACCGTCTTGGTAACTCTTCTCTGAACTTGCTCCAGTTTGTCTATGTCTTTTTAAAGTGGGGTGCCCAGAACTGGACACAGTATTCCAGATGAAGTCTGACTAAGCAAGAGTAGAGGGGGTAATTACCTCACGTGATCTAGACTCTATGCTTCTCTTAATACATCCCAGAATTGTGCTTTGCCTTTTTGGCTGCTGCAACACATTGCTGACTCATGTTCAGTCTATGATCTATTAGTATACCCATGTCTTTTTCACATGTGCTGTTGCTTAGCTCAATTCCTCGCATTCTGTATGTGCTTTTTTCATTTTTCTTGCCCGGATGTAGGACTTTGCATTTCTCCTTGTTAAATACCATTCTGTTGCCCACTGTGCAAGCTTTTCTAGATCTTTTTGAATACTCTCTCTCTCTTCCCTTGTGTTAGCTATCCCTCCTAGCTTTGTGTCATCAGCAAATTTGATCAGTTTCCCATCAATTCCCTTCTCCAGATCATTTTTAAAAATGTTGAACACTGGGCCCAGGACAGAGCCTTGTAGTAGAAGCACATTCTTGTGTGCGTGTATGCATGCACATAAACACGCTTGTGTGAAGGCTCCCTTAGCCTGCTGAAAGCACTTCAGAGCTGTCCAGGAGCACAAGCAACTGAATGCACCTAAGCCCCGGCAGCGGCGGAGAGGTGAGTATATTTTTTTTTCCTTTTTCCACATTCTAGGGATGACTTCCATGGAAGGGCTTATATTTAAAGCCCTATGACAGGGGAATTCTTCATCCCCGCGGGGAGTCTCCTTGTCACTGGGCACTGTGACAATGCTGTCACAGTGTTCAGTGATGAGGAGGCTTCCCCACAGAGATGAAGAAATCCTCTGCCACAGCAGTCACAGCTGTGCCATAGGATCATGATCTTCACTGTGTGTTCTCAATGTGGTCAGCTGTGTTGCCACTGGTCCCATTGACCTCAACATGAAACCCCTGGATGTGTTGCCCAATGTGTTCACAACTGGTCCACACATGCCCATGCTATGCATTTTAGTTTACTGGCTTCTTGCATATTCAAAATCAACAGAAAAAAAATTACAATTCAAAACCCAACTCAATTAGGAATCCAATCTCTTTTCCAAACTTTCTTCTTGATTCTGTATCTTTTCCACTGTTCTTGGTTATTTTTGAAATCTTGGACAAAATAGCACAGCGTGCTGTATTATTTCATCCAGTAAAATCCCAGGAGACAAACTTAGTCATAAGAAATGGGATCCATCTAGTGCCATCTGGCTCTGGCATAAGCCGGTTTTTATTCCATATTTTTTTCTTGTTTATTTCCTAGGATGGAACCCAAAAGAGCAGATTTGAGGATTGCTTAATGTTTTCTAGTGTTTGAGTGGAATAGATCTATAGATCTAAATATTATTGGACTGGGGTTCAATGACTCTACCAGAAAAGATTATTTGGAGAGCTTATCCTCCATCTATAAAGAATATATGTATGTCCACTTTAAACTGTATTGAAAAATTATTATTGTATACAGAAGATAAATTACATTCCCTTTGCTTTTGAGGTAAGGGACCTGCAGGAGAAGATAGACACAGGGCTGACATCATCAGCATTAGTCCATCAAGATCAAAGGATAGTGTCTCAGACTACTGAAGCACACTGTTCATAAGGTAGTCTGAGGCTATGGAGCCATTTTACATACAAGAAGAGGGGACTGAGAATGAGGTGAACCATGGCAGCGACATTAAAAAGGAGAGCACCAGGTATGTTAAGTACCATATACATTCCATATGTATATTGAATTGTTTACTGCGAAATAGAAGGTCCCTTTAAAAGAGACAGCTATGACATTATAGTGAACAGAGCTTTAAAGAAGTACATTGATTGTATCTCAACAATCTAATGAAACCGGAAAGTTGCCATGATAGAAAAAAAATGTCCAGTCCTCTTCATTTCCTGGTAAATACATAGTGCCAAAATTGTCAGAAAGCCATTCACATGCCATCAATTGATTGGTTACTGGGAGAGTTATTTCTACAAGTTGTTGACCATTCTCCCAACTATCTGTTGCCCTAAGGACTAGTGAAAGTATTGCCATTATTACCTTTCTTTAAACAATTGTGATACAAACTATGTATAATCACTCATTTGCCTGTATAAGTGGAAACTTAAACCATCCCTATGTACTGTACATAAAAGCTAACAACTATTCATTAGTCAACTTATTTTTTTTTTTAAATCTGTTCACATTGGTATTTGTTCCCTCCCTCATCTCTACTCCTTATCATAGTGTATGATGACATAATTCTTGTAATGATGTGAAGAAAGGCCTAATTTTATGCTTGGAGTTCAATTAGGCTTTTCAAGTAGGATGTTAAAGATGAAATGAAATCCAACATATTTTAAAGGCAATCTGAGGTCTCAAGAGGCAAAATCAAGCTTCTTAATTTGGTGAGGTTACTATGCTGTTACGCGTGGTTCTTGCATGGTAGGCATATAGTTATTATCATAATAAGATAAAAAATTTTATTAAGTAAGAAAGAAAAACCCCAACCTTTCATCATAATTGCACTGTTTTTATTTATATACAGCAATATTGTAATTATGGTAATTTTATTCACTACTATTACATGGCTATGAAGCTCTCTTAAACAAAAATCTAACCTTGTAAAGTAGACTTTATTGAAAGATATCACTACAGAGGACATTATTACAATATAGCACCTCATTCAGAAATCAAATATTCATGCTACTGTAATTGCTTGGGAAAGATCAGAAAAGCAGTTCCTCACCTAATTGATCTCACAATACTTGCTTTAGATGGGGAATTCAAATTGTATTTTGCATTTTCCAATTACCATTTTCCTTATTTCAGATGAACACCTCAAAACCATAACAGTTTTATCAAGACCATTATATGAGACACAGTTATGAGTTGATCCTAAGTAAACTTTAGTTACAATTTTATTCAGAATTCTTGTTACTTTTGCTTGTTAGAATAATGTACATCGGTTAGGTCAGGAACTCATCAAGAAATACTGTATGTTTGTAAAGAAGAACTGCTTAAAGAAATACTTGTGGCAAAACTGTTACTTTGTAATGTCCAAGTGAAAGACATAAGGGTATGGCTCATTACACATGGATTCAAAAAATATTGGGTCTGATTTACTAACACTGTCTAATAGTTAGGCAGTGCAAACCTAAGGCCCATTTACACAAAGCGATGATAGCTCAAACAATAGTTTGAGTTACAGTTTTGAGCAATTATTTTGCATAAACTATTAAGTAGCTACTCAGCTACTTAATAGCTTATTAATGTGCAAATAAAGCCTTTAGCTGAATGCAGTTAATAGCTGGAGGTCTCTTATCGCCATTCAGCTCCATTGTTCTCCAACGGGTTAAATAGCTGAAACAATGCTGTCAGCACTACCTACCTACCTACGGAGAACTCAGCGTGTGGTCCTGATAAGACCGCATAACAATTTTTAGGTTGGCTTGAATTTAACAATAAGCTAGCAGTGTATGAAAAGTGCATGATGGCCACACATTTAGATGCAACGATTATTGCTCAAATGATCGCTTTTTAGCGATTTTTGAGCAATCATCGCTCCGTGTAAATGGGCCTTTAGACTAAACAATCTTAAATGTGTCAGATTTATCACAATGGTTTAGCTGAATAATAAATCTGTCAAATTGAGGGGCCTCATGTAATGCATAGTGTTAAGGCAGCAGTATGCAGTCCTAAGCTCTCACTCACAGCCTGAAGGTAGCCGGCTCAAGGTTGACTCAGCCTTCCATCCTTCTGAGGTCGGTAAAATGAGTACCCAGCTTGCTGAGAGGTAATGAATAAATTACCTGAAAGTGCTGCGAAATAAGTTGGCGCTATACAAATAATAAGTCCCCCTGCCCCTTTTAACTCATTAGACTATCTAGTCTAACTTTATACCACCTAATAATTAGCTCAGTTTATGCCAAAAATCGTAGCAAAAACTTTGCCAAATTTTTGATGCACAATGTCACATTTAGGCCAAGCCCATTTGTCTCTTGAGTTGCAAAATGTGTCCAAAAATGTCTAAACACATGATAAATGTGGAGCAAAGCATAAAAATATACAACTTTCAAATTCCCAAATCTGTCCCATTATACACGCACATATACATAATATTTATATGCGAAATACATTTTAATCATTAGCACTGAGCTGCCCTTTTGACCCCTGCTTGGCTTAGACTTTTGCAGCCAAATTAGTTTTTACTTCACCTCCAGCCCTGCTCTGGATGTTTTTGGAAGCCAGCTGGTAACAGCATCTGAGTGGCTCAAACATCTGTGCAATGGAACTTAGTTGCTCAGGGGCAGATATTCACTTCTACTCGGCAGCATCTGTGTCATATTACCTCCACTTAAGTTATATTGGATTGTAAGTCATATTTCAATAAGACATGTAGAGACTAGAGATGAGCGAGCATGCTTGGTTAAGGCAGTTACTCGAGTGAGCATCGCTCTTATCGAGTAACTGCATACTGGTCCCAGCAGATTCAAGGGGACGGCGGAGGGGAGCAGGGGCAGGGGTGAGTGGGAGAGATCTCTCTCTTTCTCTCTCCCCCCGCTACCACCCACCGCCCCCGAATCTGCTCGGACCAGTATTTAGTTATTCGAGAAGATCGATGCTCGCTGGAGTAACTACCTTAACCGAGCATGCTCGCTCATCTCTAGTAGAGACCGATTTTAAGGCATGCATTTGTATGTCGTTTCCATGTTTCTGTCCATCCCTGTATATATATATATATATATATATATATATATATATATATATATATATATATATCAACAAAAGAATAAAAAAGTTATGAGTCTCAGAATATGGTGACCAAAAGCAAGATTGTTTTGTTTAAGAAAAAAAAGTATTTACTTTTTAAAAATAGAAAAACATTGATTGGTACCATTAAAAATATGACTCATCTAGAAAAAAACCAAGCCCTCATATAACTATGTCAATGGAAAATAAGGGCTCTCAGGCCTCAGTCACACGGGCGCATCGGCACCCGTACACCGGCGCCAATGCGCCCGTGTGACTGCAAGAAAGAGACGGACGCACCTGCAGACAGCAGTCTCTCTGCAGCAGCGGAGGAAAGAACACATGACCGGCAATGAAGCCGGTCACATGTTCTTTCCTCCAGCGCTGCAGAGAGACGGCCGTCTGCAGGTACGTCCGTCTGCTGGTGTTTGTCACACGGGCGCATCGGTGCTGGTGTACGGGTGCCGATGCGCCCGTGTGACTGAGGCCTCAGAAAGTGGGTAACAAAAACTATAAATAAAAGACATGAAAAAATCTTTTGTCCTAAAGTGGTAACATTTATGCTACTGTCCCTTCAAGAGGGGAGATTACTATTGCTCAGTGAATATAAGTGTCAGGTGGGGAAAATACCTTGGTGGTGGTCATCACACTTTGCTGCTGCCCAACTGATTATAGTTTCATTTATGTTAGGTGTATAGGGCACCCAAAAACAGCATATTTCATTTGCACATTATTGTATTTATGTTTTCCTGTTTATTTAGTGCAGTGCCAGGAGTTGTCATATGAATTGTATTTACTTCTTGTGAACACAAAGATTGGTTGCTTGTACTTCCCTTGTTTAGGAATATAATGCAAGAGAGTAATGGTCCATGTGTCATATTATGTGGGCAGATATTTAGGTATAGTACATAAGCTTATGCAGAGTAAAGGTGATATAGACATAAGTATCATTGAATGTGGGTGGAGCTTGAAGCTGATATATAACTGACTTCCCGTCAGTCAAAGTTGTTGTTGAAAGAATGTGTGTGGCATGTACCACTAGTAAGCCACAGTGAGTAAATAGGGTCTGAAGAGAGGACATGTCCATTGCTACCTGGTTAAAGAGGGTTAGTTACCTCTCGGTCCATGTACTGGAGTTGGGCTGGTGTGGTTAACCTTTTTGCTGAGGTTCAAAATGTAGAATGTGCCCTGCCCAGAATAAAATCCTGATGAGTAGGAGTTGGACTTGATAGGCAGAAACCTGGGTGAGAAGAGTAGTACCAGCAATGACCCAAGGGGTGAATATGGTGAAGTAGTTGATAACTGCTGAGTAACTTCACAGTGTGTTTTCTATATGTACCAACCAATGTGAGTAATCACCATTTTGTGCACCAACCACTATTTTGTTTTGACACATTCACCAAGTGTGTTCCCTCTTTGAAAGAAACCATAACCATACACTTCTGACATGACTGTAACAATTAAAGGAGATGTCCCGAGGCAGCAAGTGGGGTTATACACTTCTGTATGGCCATAATAATGCACTTTGTAATATACATTGTGCATTAATTATGAGCCATACAGAAGTTATAAAAAGTTTTTTACTTACCTGCTCCGTTGCTAGCGTCCTGGTCTCCATGGTGCCGACTAATTTTTGGCCTCCGATGGCCAAATTAGCCGCGCTTGCGCAGTCCGGGTCTTCTGCTGTTCTCTATGGGGCTCCGTGTAGCTCCGTGTAGCTCCGCCCCGTCACGTGCCGATTCCAGCCAATCAGGAGGCTGGAATCGGCAGTGGACCGCACAGAAGAGCTGCGGTCCACGAAGATAGAGGATCCCGGCGGCCATCTTCAGCGGTAAGTATTGAAGTCACCGGACCGCCGGGATTCAGGTAAGCGCTGTGCGGGTGGTTTTTTTAACCCCTGCATCGGGGTTGTCTCGCGCCGAACGGGGGGGGGGTTTAAAAAAAAAAAAACCCGTTTCGGCGCGGGACATCTCCTTTAAGCCTGTTGCCTTTTCAGACTTAAAGGGGTTGTCTCACGGCAGCAAGTGGGGTTATACACTTCTGTATGGCCATATGAATGCACTTTGTAATGTACATCGTGCATTAAATATTGGCCATACAGAAGTTATTCACTTACCTGCTCCGTTGCTGGCATCCCCGTCACCATGGATCCGTCTAATTCTGATGTCTTCTTGCTTTTTTAGACGCGCTTGCGCTGTGCGGTCTTCTCCCCTTCTGCTCGGTCCAGGCACGAGTGACGTTCTGGCTCCGCCCCCTTCTACGCGTCATCGCGTAGCTCCGCCCCGTCACGTGTGCCGATTCCAGCCAATCAGGAGGCTGGAATCGGCAATGGAACGCACAGAGCCCATGGTGCACCATGGGAGAAGACCCGCGGTGCACCATGGGAGAAAACCGCAGTGCATCCCTGGGAAAGGACCGGCGGCCATCTTGGGAGAAGATTTTTTAAAGTCCTTATTTCGTCGGATCGGTAAGTAGCAAGCGGCTTAAAAACCGCTTTACTTTGCAATTTTATGCCAGGGGGGTGACAGGGGGAATGGGGTAAGGTAAAATTTTGAGGTTTGCCGCGAGACAACCCCTTTAAGTTCCAGAGTTGCATTGAACTGTTCGTCTCTCAATTTTTTTTGCTGTGCCATATCTAAAAAACCTGCCTGTCCACGGACATTTGGTTGGACTTCCCCTGGCCCTGGCCATCTAACACTTCCATGGATTTGTGATGCTAATACAGACTGCAAATCCATAGCAATGTACAATCCAATACATGCAAATGGAGGTTTTTTTCTGTGAAAATCTCACAGATTTTACGCTTTCAATGTATGCCAAAGAAAAAGTTAGTCACGTGTGGACTTTGCCTAATAAGCAAGAAAATTCTCCTGTGAGCTCAAGGGCATTAATTTTCAGAAGCAGTTAATGTGATTGCTATATACACCACATAACATTTCAGCATTGACATATAGCGTATCTGTTAGTTTGTATTCTGTCCTTTATCACATATGTCAAAACTAATAAAACTCTTATTTGTAGAAGAGAATCAAAAGAAGACAAGGTTAATTCCTGTTTAGACCGTGTGATTTAATAGTCATAATCAAAACTCAGAAGAATGTCAAGAAAAGCAAAAGAAATATTACCATATCAAATGTGATTTAGGAAAAACTCTCTGGTCATTAATGTGAATATTTTGTTACACAGTTTTAATATTAACAAAATTGCTGTAGTTCTCAGCTATATATCTGAATTTTAAGATTTCATTATTTAAGAACTACCCTCCATTTTAGCTAAATGCAACTGGGCAGATTTAATATTGAAAATGTGCTAGTTTTCTGGTACAAATTGCACAAAAAACTGACTTACATGCCTTGCACCACATTTATTGTGTGTTTCCGGCAGCTTCGCATGTATATGGAGCCCATGCTTACCTATGGGTTCTTCCACACAAACGATGTTTTGTTGCCTGCGACTTTGCAAGACTACAAAATCGCAGCATGCTCTATACAGCTGCAATTTGGGATTTATTTTTTTTGCAACCTATGTTTCCCTATGGAGCCTTCCTATGTGTTGCATCACACGAAAATGAGGTTTTCGTGTGGTGTGATGCAACTTTTACAGTAGAAAATCCTACTGTAAAAGCCTTAAAATAGGCCCTATCTGTAGTAAAAAAAAAATAAAAAATCACCGCAGAGGTGCTGTCATCTCCACCGCGTCTTCTCCTGAAGATTTAATCTATCGCATCCTGGTCAGGGGCTCAAAATTCACGCCTGCAGGAAGCACTGGCAGTGATTGGTTCATCGAGCGCTGGCTCTGATTGGCTGACGTTAGTACAGGTTGGACCTGTACGAATCATGATTTTATAGTAAGTCCTAGTGATATGCCATGCTATACAATGGCAATACCCCTTTAAAAGAAATAATACTAATAAAAAAAATAAATCCAATTTTGATTCTGCTTAGTTCAACTGTAGCTATTGCTGTCCTATAGCCCATTACAACTGCATTTCTTATATGGAAAAATAAGCTTTGGCAATATAATCATAAATCATAAAGTGCTTCCACCACAGCTAGAAATTGTCTGTATTGACATGCAAATGAGCATTCTGCACATAATCCCTTCCTACCCAATAATCTACATAAATCAAACGTCTTATAATTTCATAGTACTGGCTTGCATCCCTCTTCGTTGACAGATTCAAGTTTTCACAGCTGAGTTTTGCTGTTATTGGCCTAATTCTTTTTTTAATCAGCTTGAAACCTGTCCATAATGGTGTACCTTGGGGCCAATGCTTTTCTCTGCCCCCTTTTGGTTATTTAATATCCATTCTTCAATATTAAAATGATCATTATGTCTAAATATAGCTTTATTATCAGCCTGTGGGGCTGTAACTGAAATACATTGCACTACCCTGTTGCAATTAATACTTAAACAATGTTTTTATGTACATGTAATATTTTATAACACTGGTTACACAGTCAATGTCATTTTCTAGTTTGGACCTACAGTTATGGAACATACTCAGGAATTGTTTAAGTGATAATTACTAGAGATGAGCGAACACCAAAATGTTCGGGTGTTCGTTATTCGTAACGAACTTCCCGTGATGCTCGAGGGTTCGTTTCGAACAACGAACCCCATTGAAGTCAATGGGCGACCAGAACATTTTTGTATTTCGCCGATGCTCGCTAAGGTTTTCATGTGTGAAAATCTGGGCAATTCAGGAAAGTGATGGGAATGACACAGTGACGGATAGGGCAGGCGAGGGGCTACATGTTGGGCTGCATCCTAAGTTCACAGGTCCCACTATTAAGCCACAATAGCGGCAAGAGTGGGCCCCCCCCCCTCCCAACAACTTTTACTTCTGAAAAGCGCTCATTAGCATGGCATACCTTTGCTAAGCACCACACTACCTCCAACAAAGCACAATCACTGCCTGCATGACACTCCACTGCCACTTCTCCTGAGTTACATGCTGCCCAACCGCACCCCCTCCCCCCCACAGCGCACACCAAACTGTCCCTGCGCAGCCTTCAGCTGCCCTCATGCCACACCACCCTCATGTCTATTTAGAAGTGCGTCTGCCACGACGAGGGACCGCAGGCACACACTGCACAGGGTTGGCACGGCTAGGTAGCGACACTCTTTAATAGGGGCGGGGCGATAGCCCACAATGCTGTACAGAAGCAATGAGAAATACAATCCTGTGCCACCGCCATCAGGAGCTGCACACGTGGGCATAGCAATGGGGAACCTATGTGCCACACACTATTCATTCTGTCAAGGTGTCTGCATGCCCCAGTCAGACTGGTTATATGCACCTTAACAGTAACCGCGTTGGTGGTAATGTGGTGGTGACTGCGGACCTAGTACCACGGTTGTATTTTGTTGGTTTTCGGAATGTGGCCAGGATTAAGTGGGCCGTGGCGGGGGGATGGTGGGGGGGCTCTCTTGTAGTGTCGGTAAAGGTGAAATTCTTGGACTGCCGCCAGACGAACCAATGCAAAGGCATTTGCCAACAATGTTTTCCCTGTTGGAGGAGGAGGGGGATGTTTTTGAGGCACTACGTGTCCTCTCCACGTGTCCGTGGTTATATGCACCTTAACAGTAACCGCGTTGGTGGTAATGTGGTGGTGACTGCGGACCTAGTACCACGGTTGTATTTTGTTGGTTTTCGGAATGTGGCCAGGATTAAGTGGGCCGTGGCGGGGGGATGGTGGGGGGGCTCTCTTGTAGTGTCGGTAAAGGTGAAATTCTTGGACTGCCGCCAGACGAACCAATGCAAAGGCATTTGCCAACAATGTTTTCCCTGTTGGAGGAGGAGGGGGATGTTTTTGAGGCACTACGTGTCCTCTCCACGTGTCCGTGGTTATATGCACCTTAACAGTAACCGCGTTGGTGGTAATGTGGTGGTGACTGCGGACCTAGTACCACGGTTGTATTTTGTTGGTTTTCGGAATGTGGCCAGGATTAAGTGGGCCGTGGCGGGGGGATGGTGGGGGGGCTCTCTTGTAGTGTCGGTAAAGGTGAAATTCTTGGACTGCCGCCAGACGAACCAATGCAAAGGCATTTGCCAACAATGTTTTCCCTGTTGGAGGAGGAGGGGGATGTTTTTGAGGCACTACGTGTCCTCTCCACGTGTCCGTTCCATGTAAGCAATAGTAGCACTCAAGACAGGCCCCAGTAACAATTCTGAAGCAGCAGTATAGCGGGAGCGCAGTCTTCGTTCCATGTAAGCAATAGTAGCACTCAAGACAGGCCCCAGTAACAATTCTGAAGCAGCAGTATAGCGGGAGCGCAGTCTTCGTTCCATGTAAGCAATAGTAGCACTCAAGACAGGCCCCAGTAACAATTCTGAAGCAGCAGTATAGCGGGAGCGCAGTCTTCGTTCCATGTAAGCAATAGTAGGACTCAAGACAGGCCCCAGTAACAATTCTGAAGCAGCAGTATAGCGGGAGCGCAGTCTTCGTTCCATGTAAGCAATAGTAGCACTCAAGACAGGCCCCAGTAACAATTCTGAAGCAGCAGTATAGCGGGAGCGCAGTCTTCGTTCCATGTAAGCAATAGTAGCACTCAAGACAGGCCCCAGTAACAATTCTGAAGCAGCAGTATAGCGGGAGCGCAGTCTTCGTTCCATGTAAGCAATAGTAGCACTCAAGACAGGCCCCAGTAACAATTCTGAAGCAGCAGTATAGCGGGAGCGCAGTCTTCGTTCCATGTAAGCAATAGTAGCACTCAAGACAGGCCCCAGTAACAATTCTGAAGCAGCAGTATAGCGGGAGCGCAGTCTTCGTTCCATTTCAGTAGCCTTAGTATAGCCAAGGCACAAGTGACATTTATGTAGCTAAACTGTAGGCCAACCCCACACACCTTTCTGTACCATGAGTGCAGGCGAAGAACATAGAAATTACTATGATTACACTGTAGGTGAGGGCCCCAAAAAATTGGTGTACCAACAGTACTAATGTACCTCAGTAAAAATTGGCCATGCCCAACCAAGATGGCAGGTGAATCGCTTTGGTTAATGTGGCTTAAGTGGTAACTAGGCCTGGAGGCAGCCCAGTGTAACGAAAAATTGGTTCAAGTTAAAGTTCCAACGCTTTTAAGCTAATTGAAACTTATACAAATTGTTCTGAAAAATTATTTGAGTGAGCCTTGTGGCCCTAAGAAAAATTGCCCGTTCAGCGTGATTACGTGAGGTTTCAGGAGGAGGAGCAGGAGGAGGAGGAGGAATATTAGACACAGATTGATGAAGCAGAAATGTCCCCGTTTTGGATGGTGAGAGAGAACGTAGCTTCCATCCGCGGGTGCAGCCTACGTATTGCTTACGTATCGCTGCTGTCCGCTGGTGGAGAACAGAAGTCTGGCGAAATCCAGCCTTTGTTCATCTTGATGAGTGTTAGCCTGTCGGCACTGTCGGTTGACAAGCGGCTACGCTTATCTGTGATGATTCCCCCAGCCGCACTAAACACCCTCTCCGACAAGACGCTAGCCGCAGGACAAGCAAGCACCTCCAGGGCATACAGCGCTAGTTCAGGCCACGTGTCCAGCTTCGACACCCAGTAGTTGTAGGGGGCAGAGGCGTCACCAAGGATGGTCGTGCGATCCGCTACGTACTCCCTCACCATCCTTTTACAGTGCTCCCGCCGACTCAGCCGTGACTGGGGAGCGGTGACACAGTCTTGGTGGGGAGCCATAAAGCTGGCCAGGCCCTTAAAGACTGTTGCACTGCCTGGGATGTACATGCTGCTCGATCTACGCACATCCCCTGCTACCTTGCCCTCGGTACTGCGCCTTCTGCCACTAGCGCTGTCGGCTGGGAATTTTACCATCAGCTTGTCCGCAAGGGTCCTGTGGTATAGCAACACTCTCGAACCCCTTTCCTCTTCGGGAATCAGAGTGGGCAGGTTCTCCTTATACCGTGGATCGAGCAGTGTGTACACCCAGTAATCCGTAGTGGCCAGAATGCGTGCAACGCGAGGGTCACGAGAAAGGCATCCTAACATGAAGTCAGCCATGTGTGCCAGGGTACCTGTACGCAACACATGGCTGTCTTCACTAGGAAGATCACTTTCAGGATCCTCCTCCTCCTCCTCCTCCTCAGGCCATACACGCTGAAAGGATGACAGGCAATCAGCCGGTGTACCGTCAGCAGCGGGCCAAGCTGTCTCTTCCCCCTCCTCCTCATCCTCCTCATGCTCCTCCTCCTCCTCCTGTACGCGCTGAGAAATAGACAGGAGGGTGCCCTGACTATCCAGCGGCATACTGTCTTCCCCCGCCCCCGTTTCCGAGCGCAAAGCAGCTGCCTTTATGGTTTGCAGGGAATTTCTCAAGATGCATAGCAGAGGAATGGTGACGCTAATGATTGTAGCATCGCCGCTCACCACCTGGGTAGACTCCTCAAAATTACCAAGGACATGGCAGATGTCTGCCAACCAGGCCCACTCTTCTGAAAGGAATTGAGGAGGCTGACTCCCACTGCGCCGCCCATGTTGGAGTTGGTATTCGACTATAGCTCTACGCTGTTCATAGAGCCTGGCCAACATGTGGAGCGTAGAGTTCCACCGTGTGGGCACGTCGCACAGCAGTCGGTGCACTGGCAGCTTAAAGTGATGTTGCAGGGTGCGCAGGGTGGCAGCGTCCGTGTGGGACTTGCGGAAATGTGCGCAGAGCCGGCGCGCCTTTACGAGCAGGTCTGACAAGCGTGGGTAGCTTTTCAGAAACCGCTGAACCACCAAATTAAAGACGTGGGCCAGGCATGGCACGTGCGTGAGGCTGCCGAGCTGCAGAGCCGCCACCAGGTTACGGCCGTTGTCACACACGACCATGCCCGGTTGGAGGCTCAGCGGCGCAAGCCAGCGGTCGGTCTGCTGTGTCAGACCCTGCAGCAGTTCGTGGGCCGTGTGCCTCTTATCGCCTAAGCTGAGTAGTTTCAGCACGGCCTGCTGACGCTTGCCCACCGCTGTGCTGCCACACCGCGCGACACCGACTGCTGGCGACATGCTGCTGCTAACACATCTTGATTGTGAGACAGAGGAGGAGGAGGAGGAGGAGGGTGCTTTAGTGGAGGAAGCATACACCTCCGCAGATACCACCACCGAGCTGGGGCCCGCAATTCTGGGGGTGGGTAGGACGTGAGCGGTCCCAGGCTCTGACTCTGTCCCAGCCTCCACTAAATTCACCCAATGTGCCGTCAGGGAGATGTAGTGGCCCTGCCCGCCTGTGCTTGTCCACGTGTCCGTAGTTAAGTGGACCGTGGCAGTAACCGCGTTGGTGAGGGCGCGCACAATGTTGCGGGAGACGTGGTCGTGCAGGGCTGGGACGGCACATCGGGAAAAGTAGTGGCGACTGGGAACTGAGTAGCGCGGGGCCGCCGCCTCCATGATACTTTTGAAGGACTCCGTTTCCACAACCCTATACGGCAGCATCTCAAGGCTGATGAATTTTGCGATGCGGACGGTTAACGTTTGAGCGTGCGGGTGCGTGGCGGCGTACTTGCGCTTGCGCTCGAACACTTGCGCAAGCGACGGCTGAACGGTGCGCTGAACTACACTGCTGGATGGGGCCGAGGACAGCGGAGATGAGGGTGTGGGTGCAGGCCATGAGGCGGTAGTGCCTGTGTCCTGAGAGGGGGGTTGCATCTCAGTGGCAGGTTGGGGCACAGGGGGAGAGGCAGGGGTGCAAACCGGAGGCGGTGAACGGCCTTTGTCCCACCTTGCGGGGTGCTTGGCCATCATATGTCTGCGCATGGTGGTGGTGGTGAGGCTGTTGGTGTTGGCTCCCCGGCTGAGCTTTGCGCGACAAAGGTTGCACACCACTGTTCGTCGGTCGTCAGGCGTCTCTGTGAAAAACTGCCAGACCTTAGAGCACCTCGGCCTCCGCAGGGTGGCATGGCGCGAGGGGGCGCTTTGGGAAACACTTGGTGGATTATTCGGTCTGGCCCTGCCTCTACCCCTGGCCACTGCACTGCCTCTTGCAACCTGCCCTGCTGATGCCCTTGACTCCCCCTCTGAAGACCTGTCCTCCTGAGTAAGCGTTGCACACCAGGTGGGGTCAGTCACCTCATCGTCCTGCTGCTCTTCCTCCGAATCCTCTGTGCGCTGCTCCCTGGGACTTACTGCCCTTACTACTACCTCACTGCAAGACAACTGTGTCTGATCGTCATCGTCCTCCTCACCCACAGAAAGTTGTTGAGACAGTTGGCGGAAGTCCCCAGCCTCTTCCCCCGGACCCCGGGAACTTTCGAATGGTTGGGCATCAGTGACGATAAACTCCTCTGGTGGGAGAGGAACCGCTGCTGCCCAATCTAAGCAGGGGCCCGAGAACAGTTCCTGGGAGTGTTCCCGCTCCTGAGCAGGTGTCATTGTAGTGGAGTGAGGAGGCTGGGAGGAAGGAGGAGCAGCAGACAGAGGATTCGGATTGGCAGCAGTGGACGGCGCAGAACTGCGGGTAGACGATAGGTTGCTCGAAGCACTTTCTGCCATCCAGGACAGGACCTGCTCACACTGCTCATTTTCTAATAACCGTCTCCCGCGTGGACCCATTAATTGGGCGATGAATGTGGGGACGCCAGAAACGTGCCTCTCTCCTAATCGCGCAGCAGACAGCTGCGACACACCTGGATCAGGAGCTTGGCCTGTGCCCACACCCTCACTTGGCCCTCCGCGTCCTCGGCCACGTCCACGTCCACGTCCTCTAGGCTTACCCCTACCCCTCAGCATGCTGTATTACCAGTGATTAGATTTCCCAGGCAGGAAATAAATTGGCGCAAGACTGCAGGCCAAATATAATTTTTGCCCTTTTTGGAAAACGAAAGGCCCCACTGCCTCTAGTGAATGAATTATCTAAGTTTAATAACTGTGCTGTGTCCCTGCTTATGTGTCACAGAACGTGAGGGTAGCAGAGTTATTAACTGTGGCAGAGCAGGTATTTTTTTTCCCAATTAAGGAAAGCAAATGGCGAAGCCAGCAGTAAAGCGTAGCTGGGTGCGTATGATTTAGCAATGTTTTTCACGCAGCTCACACGTCTCCACCGCCCGTAAGGACGGACACAGGCTGGACAAATAGATTTCTTTTCAGTTTTTTCCCACCAACAGGCAGCACTGCGTATATTCAATGAACCTGAGAAGTTTAATAACTGTGCTGTGTCCCTGCTTATGTGTCACAGAACGTGAGGGTAGCAGAGTTATTAACTGTGGCAGAGCAGGTATTTTTTTTCCCAATTAAGGAAAGCAAATGGCGAAGCCAGCAGTAAAGCGTAGCTGGGTGCGTATGATTTAGCAATGTTTTTCACGCAGCTCACACGTCTCCACCGCCCGTAAGGACGGACACAGGCTGGACAAATAGATTTCTTTTCAGTTTTTTCCCACCAACAGGCAGCACTGCGTATATTCAATGAACCTGCGAAGTTTAATAACTGCGCTGTGTCCCTGCTTATGTGTCACAGAACGTGAGGGTAGCAGAGTTATTAACTGTGGCAGAGCAGGTATTTTTTTTCCCAATTAAGGAAAGCAAATGGCGAAGCCAGCAGTAAAGCGTAGCTGGGTGCGTATGATTTAGCAATGTTTTTCACGCAGCTCACACGTCTCCACCGCCCGTAAGGACGGACACAGGCTGGACAAATAGATTTCTTTTCAGTTTTTTCCCACCAACAGGCAGCACTGCGTATATTCAATGAACCTGCGAAGTTTAATAACTGCGCTGTGTCCCTGCTTATGTGTCACAGAACGTGAGGGTAGCAGAGTTATTATAACTCTTGGAGAGCAGGTATTTTTTTTCCCAATTAAGGAAAGCAAATGGCGAACCCAGCAGTAAAGCGTAGCTGGCTGCGTATGATTTAGCAATGTTTTTCACGCAGCTCACACGTCTCCACAGGCGTAAGGACGGACACAGGCTGGACAAATAGATTTCTTTTCAGTTTTTTCCCACCAACAGGCAGCACTGCGTATATTCAATGAACCTGAGAAGTTTAATAACTGTGCTGTGTCCCTGCTTATGTGTCACAGAACGTGAGGGTAGCAGAGTTATTAACTGTGGCAGAGCAGGTATTTTTTTTCCCAATTAAGGAAAGCAAATGGCGAAGCCAGCAGTAAAGCGTAGCTGGCTGCGTATGATTTAGCAATGTTTTTCACGCAGCTCACACGTCTCCACAGGCGTAAGGACGGACACAGGCTGGACAAATAGATTTCTTTTCAGTTTTTTCCCACCAACAGGCAGCACTGCGTATATTCAATGAACCTGCGAAGTTTAATAACTGCGCTGTGTCCCTGCTTATGTGTCACAGAACGTGAGGGTAGCAGAGTTATTATAACTCTTGGAGAGCAGGTATTTTTTTTCCCAATTAAGGAAAGCAAATGGCGAACCCAGCAGTAAAGCGTAGCTGGCTGCGTATGATTTAGCAATGTTTTTCACGCAGCTCACACGTCTCCACAGGCGTAAGGACGGACACAGGCTGGACAAATAGATTTCTTTTCAGTTTTTTCCCACCAACAGGCAGCACTGCGTATATTCAATGAACCTGAGAAGTTTAATAACTGTGCTGTGTCCCTGCTTATGTGTCACAGAACGTGAGGGTAGCAGAGTTATTAACTGTGGCAGAGCAGGTATTTTTTTTCCCAATTAAGGAAAGCAAATGGCGAAGCCAGCAGTAAAGCGTAGCTGGGTGCGTATGATTTAGCAATGTTTTTCACGCAGCTCACACGTCTCCACCGCCCGTAAGGACGGACACAGGCTGGACAAATAGATTTCTTTTCAGTTTTTTCCCACCAACAGGCAGCACTGCGTATATTCAATGAACCTGCGAAGTTTAATAACTGCGCTGTGTCCCTGCTTATGTGTCACAGAACGTGAGGGTAGCAGAGTTATTAACTGTGGCAGAGCAGGTATTTTTTTTCCCAATTAAGGAAAGCAAATGGCGAAGCCAGCAGTAAAGCGTAGCTGGGTGCGTATGATTTAGCAATGTTTTTCACGCAGCTCACACGTCTCCACCGCCCGTAAGGACGGACACAGGCTGGACAAATAGATTTCTTTTCAGTTTTTTCCCACCAACAGGCAGCACTGCGTATATTCAATGAACCTGCGAAGTTTAATAACTGCGCTGTGTCCCTGCTTATGTGTCACAGAACGTGAGGGTAGCAGAGTTATTATAACTCTTGGAGAGCAGGTATTTTTTTTCCCAATTAAGGAAAGCAAATGGCGAAGCCAGCAGTAAAGCGTAGCTGGGTGCGTATGATTTAGCAATGTTTTTCACGCAGCTCACACGTCTCCACCGCCCGTAAGGACGGACACAGGCTGGACAAATAGATTTCTTTTCAGTTTTTTCCCACCAACAGGCAGCACTGCGTATATTCTATGAATAATAACTGTGTTGTGGCCCTGCCTATACAATTCTTTCCCTGCAGTATCAATGGAGGGTGGAATGCTCTGCAGAGGCGATTTTGAGAAGCCCAAAAAAAATGCAGCACAGCCAACAGCAGCCTGGACAGTACTGCACACGGATAAATATGGCCCTAGAAAGGACCGTTGAGGTTCTTGAAGGCTACACTCACTCCTAACACTCTCCCTGCCTATGCAGCACTTCTGTCCCTAATGCCAGGTGCAACGGTCTGCAGAGGCGATTTTGAGAAAAAAAAAATCCCACTGCTAACAGCAGCCAACACACAGCTATCAGTGGCCCTAATAAGGACCTTTGGGGGGTCTTGAAGCCTACACTAACTACCAATTCTTTCCCTACAGCAGCACCGGTATAAACAGCACTGTCCCTCATCTAACTCACACCGCATCTGAGGCGAGCCGCGGGAGGGGCCGACTTTTATATTAGGCGAACACCTGATCTCGCCAGCCACTCACAGCAGGGGGGTGGTATAGGGCTTAAACGTTGCAGGGGGAAGTTGTAATGCCTTCCCTGTCTTTCAATTGGCCAGAAAAGCGCGCTAACGTCTCAGGGAAGGAAGTGAAAGTAACCAGAACACCGCATGGTGTTCGTCACGAATAACGAACATCCCGAACACCCTAATATTCGCACGAATATCAAGCTCGGACGAACGCGTTCGCTCATCTCTAATAATTACCTAATTAATGATCTTGGGGGAATATTGGCCTATAACTGGTAGAAGGATACGAATTACATACATAAACTACAGGTGCCTTTCTTAACAGTCTACAGCTTGCTTGATATATCATTTACAAGAAATTTGAGAATTCCCTAGTGGGATGTATTTTCAGAGTACTCCCATAGCTTATGATACTCATCATACATAAAGTTATATTTAATTAATGTAAAAGTGAGCACATACTAATTGCATAAGGATGTGTTCAATGTGAATTTTCATGGCAATTTTTGCAGCATTTTTTCCAGATTACTTGAAATTATAGTAAAATAGTTTTATAAAAATAGGACAATACCACAAGAAAAGCTTCATGAATACACTAAGGGATACATCAGAAATAGGCATTACTATCAGCACCATTTAACTATGTGGTATATCTTTCTATTGAAAAAAAGTGTTGAGGGCCTAGACAATTTCCCAGATTGCCTCTTTCTCAAGGAGAATATACAATAATAGCAGACCATGCAGCCTCTATTTGTCCCTTGTAGCAAGGTTGCTGGTCTTTTCCCCTTTGCTACTGGGTGACTAGAACCTGTGCTCCACTCTCCAGAGGAAGCGGTAAAGCATACCTGTCATTTCAGGTGGCTCTTCAGAAAAAGCAGTCGGTCATGTGTGTACATGAAGAGTAGCACTATTTATGATTAAACTATAAGACTTGTATGTAGATTTTTTCATCAGTTTTCCTCTCTGCAGACTCTTTTTTTAATGATCAGTTTTCCCTGAGCTAGTAAGGGGAGCCTAGCTAATATTATGTCTCTTGTCCACAGCACACATGAAGTGGAGAATTTTCAGCTCCTCTATCTCTCTGTATAACGCCCAAAAAGCAGCAGCTTAGGCACTGGGAGCATTATAAAGCAGTACTGAGCAGTGTAGCTGTGAATTCAGCACTGTAGTGAGAGTAAACACTTGCTGGAACCAGCAGCAGAATCATTTTGCATCCGAGTCTCTCTCTGAAATCCTCACTCCTACTCCTCCTCTTTCCCAGACTTCTAAGAAATTTATATAACCTGACCCTGCGGTGAGCTGCCAATCTGTCTTGACTCTGAAGATATATGTTAGCAGTGAATTTAAAGTAATTAATTAGTGCAGGAGGCATGTGGCAAGAGAGGTGGCTCATAAGTAGACAGAGAGCTATCATTCTAAGATTTATTACAAAGTTCCTTATATTTGCTTGTATATTTATTTATGAAAAATTAGTTAAAGTACAGAGTCTATTTTACAAAAAGTGATAGGGAAATAATTCAAAAATCATGGAAAGGAGCTGAAGAGAAATCGTCAGGCTGTTCTGTCATTGGTGGCAAAATGTGCTAACATATTGGAGGGCATAGGTCATATTTTGATCTTTAGTAAACTTAAGAAAAAGATTAAAAATAACATCTCTAAAAATAAATAATTATAAGTATTTGTAAAGTTTCTCAACGTTTGTTCAGATTTAAACTTTTAAATCTGTAGAAACCTTAAGTGTAGAAACCTTCTGCAAATAAGTATTTTCTCAACTATGAATTAGCATAGCAATATAATGTGACTGCAAAATTGTCTGTCCCTTGTGAAAGTGAAGTGTAAAGTAAAATATCTGTTTACAAATTTTATACAATTCAGGTACTACCTGTACCCATTAACCTTGGGCAGAAAATTAACCATGTAATTTCTTAAACTGTTCTTGCAATATGCACATCTACTTTCTTTGATTGCTCTGGTAACAGCATATCTAATCATTAAGAACAGTGAGCATATTTCAATCAAAAAAAGGCTAAAATAATCAATAAATATGCAAATCATTTCTGCTTCGTAGATTAGACACGTTGTATGAATGGCATACTTATCAGTCTTATGCATATGCATTGAGGTATATGCATATTTATTGAACAGATCATGGTGTAATAAACCACCGCTGAACCTACAGTTTTAAAAATGAAATTACCCAAACTCCTATTCAAGAAAACTATTTTAAATAAAAATTGTTTTATATGCAGATAATGACATAATAACCAAGAACAATTTGGTTCAGTCTTATACAATATTCTGTCGACTTATCGGAGAAATAAAAAGGTATCCCAACCATTGAAGCTTACAAAGTCTCTCTCATGAACCCTTCCCACGTCAAAAAGAAAATAGTGCTCAATGCAAAAACTCTCCAAATCAGGCATAATGTGATCATAATAGGTTTATCTTTTGATAAAAAATGGAGACTAATTCAGTTATCCCGTCTACTTATTTTGTCAACAAGGACTTTGGGACTAAGACGCTTGTCACATGAGCAGCTTTATGGATAAGACATAGGCATAAAATTCCCCTAAATTCCCTTATGACTACATATACAGTCATAGCCCATCACATGTTACTATTACCCTGTTGGCTACGCATAAGTGAATGCCATGTACTTCTCACTTATACCTTCTACAATTTTTTTTTATAATTTGTCCTTAAAGGTTCATTATTAGAGATGAGTGAACGTACTCGGTAAGGGCGATTTCGCAGTCGAGCACCGCGATTTTAGAGTACTTCACTACTCGGGTGAAAAGTACTCGGGTGCGTTGTGGGGCAGGGGGTTGCAAAGGGGAGTGGGGGGTAGCAGCGGGGAACAGGAGGGAGCCCTCTCTCTCTCCCTCTCCCCCCCACTCCCCGCTGCCACCCCCCGCTCACCCACAGCGCACCCGAGTAGTGAAGTACTCGAAAATCGTGGTGCTCGATTGCGAAATCGGCCTTACCGAGTACGTTCGCTCATCTCTATTCATTATCTGCTGTATACTAAAGAGAACATACATTTTTACAGTAAAGATTGACATCTACAGAAATCCTATTCATTCAGATACAAAGAAAGCATTCAACAAGTGAACACAAAGTGACTTGATATACTGTATACAGTACAGTGTGAAAAGCTTGTAAAAACTTCTATCTCATCAAGAATAACTTTTTTAATATAGCTTGTGTAATAATGCAAAATAAGTGGCATCAAATTATGTGAGATAAAAACACTGGACAGACAATGAGGCACTAAGACTTTATGTAAGACCATAAAATTATATCGGGAAAGAGGTCATTAGAGTCATTTGTGTTTCCTAATAGAACCAGTTACTGGTAAGAAGAATAACAACATTTTTATGTATTGATTAAATTCTGTGATGGAAATTTTTGCCTAAAAATGCAGAAAAAAATTGTCTGAGATCTCTTTTTTTTAATTAAATATTCTTATACTTCCTTAATGAATAGAACTGTAAATACACATCTTGATTATGTTAAGCACCAAAGTTAATAACTCTATGTTGTCCATATTATAATTACGATACACTACATTTGGCAATCATATCAGCACAAACACCCATTACCAAGGGCAAGCATGGTGGTGGATGGGTGATGATTTCGGCTTATTTTACAGCTATAGGACCTGGGCACCTTGC
The DNA here is from genome assembly GCF_035609145.1 of Eleutherodactylus coqui. Classification (NCBI taxonomy): domain Eukaryota; kingdom Metazoa; phylum Chordata; class Amphibia; order Anura; family Eleutherodactylidae; genus Eleutherodactylus; species Eleutherodactylus coqui. The sequence continues at coordinate 179,460,668 of NC_089840.1, read as the reverse complement.
AACCATTGAGTCAACAATGAACTCCTCTACATATCAAAGTATTCTAGAGTCAAATTTGAGGTGATCTAACCAAAAGCTAAAGCTTGGCCGAAACTAGGTTATGTATCAGGACAATAATCCTAAGCACAGAAGCAAATCTACATCAGAATGGCTAAAAAAGAAAAGCATGAAGGTATTGCAATGGCTTAATCAAAGTCCAGACCTCAACTCAATTGAAATACTGTGCTGGAACCTGAAGAGAAGTATGTATAAATGAATCCTCACAAACCTCAATGTTGTAAAGAAGATGACAATGATGTCATTGAATGGCTGTGATTGGCTGAAGGCACGTGTGTTTCTGGAGGCGGGGATTTCAACCACTGCGTCCAGAAAGCAATGCTCTGCCGGGGACCAGGAGGGAGCGACAGCCTGCAGCAGCACCGCAGAACGCCAGGAGAAGTGAGTAATGATTTTTATTCTTTGCTCCGCTGTATTCCCGGCGTATAAGGTGACAGTTGGGGGGTCGTCTTATACGCCCCGTCGCCTTATACGCCGGTATATATTTTTATTGTAACACATTTCTGGATGAATTGCAGGGAAGGGCTTATATATTTAAGCCCTTCCCGACAATTCATCCCGCGATCGCCGGCAGCCCATTGCTTTCAGTGGAACCTGCTGTATAGCCGGCTCCATTGAATTCAATGGGCAAACATCGTTCTTCTCTGCCACAGCTGACTGTGCGGGGGGGGGGGGCACTCTTGCCGCTATTGTGGCTTAATAGTGGGGCCTGGGAACTTGCGATGCAGCCCAACATGTAGCCCCTCGCCTGCCCTATCTGTTGCTGTGTCGTTCCCATCACTTTCTTGAATTGCCCAGATTTTCACAAACGAAAACCTTAGCGAGCATCGGCGATATACAAAAATGCTTGGGTCGCCCATTGACTTCAATGGGGTTCGTTACTGGAAACGAACCCTCGAGCATCGCGAAAAGTTCGTCCCGAGTAACGAGCACCCGATCATTTTGGTGCTCGCTCATCTCTAGTCAAAATTCCTCCAGAATGATTTGAGAGACTGATAAAGTCATACAGTAAGCAATTACTTTAAAGGGAATGTGCCATCAGAAAATGATCTATTATATAAATAACATTTTTCTGTAAAACATATTTTTTTAAGAATTTTCTGTTTTTTCACAATCTGTATTTCTAAAAGAATCTTAAAGTGCAGCATTTTGAACATTGATCACATAGCTTAATAATAGGCTAATGTCTTTTAATCTCTAGAGAAAAAATAGCAGCAGTCATCTCTCTAACATCACAGGCAGGATTATACTGAATGATAAACACTTACATGTGGATAACCCCAGACTCACCATTCACAATAGTTCATTAGCTGTAACTTTCTACTCTACATCCCTGAAAAATAACCTCTTCAAAGATCACAGAGTATGCCTAGAGCAGTCTCCCATACAAGTCAGTAGGTCAGCTCCTGTCCATTGTGTATATTTTGAATGTGGCCTTGTTGCATTCAAGCCTTCAGTGCATAGGGTGTACAGTACTGTATGTAACAAACCAATACTGTCCACTGAGACAGTAAGAATACATCTGGTCTGACCGGGTAAGGGCTCACTGTGAGGAAGACAAGTCTTCTGCAGTACAGAATGGTTTCTCCTTAGGGCTTAGTCACACTGGTGCATCGGCGCCCGTACACGGGCGGCAATGCGCCAGTGTGACTGAGCCCTTACTGCATGAAGAAGACGACCGCACTTTAGGACGAACGACTACCCGCAGCGCCGAAGAAAAAACACATGACCGGCAATGGAGCCGGTCACATGTTCTTACTTCCAACGGTGGGGAGATTCGTCTGCACTGCAGTGTGGCCGTCTTTTAGTGCAGTAACACGGGCGCTGATGCGCCCGTATGACTAAGCCCTAAGACAACATCGGGAACAGCATCAAGAGAAGAGACAGACTTATAAAACCAGCGCCAGGGGGCAGAGCAATGGGACACAGCATAGACACTTTTGCTTTGTTTTGTACACCTGGAAAACAAGAGTAGATTCTAATCTAGGCAGGTAAAATATATTTTTAAACTTCAAGTATAGTTTAGAAGAGTCCCAGCATCATATGGTGCAAACCTACAACTGTCACTTTATTACAAATATGTCTCCGTAGTGCTGTGTTGTCAGTAGTAATGTTTTCTGCTTACAGTAACCCTGTTCTGACTTAGCAACTGGGAATCATACTGTTCTAAAGAAAAATGAACAAGGACTAGAAACAGCTTTTTACCGTTGTAAACATTTTCTAATCCCTGAGTAGGTATAAACTTCAAAAAACTAAATAACAAAAACATACAAGCTAACAGAAATACCGTATAACCGAGGAAATGCTTCCTTGATTAAAGGATATTTCTGAATCCATGTTTCGAGCTTATCCCCAGTAAACAAATCAGTCTTCATAGGTTATATGCTACACATGGACATGGGTATCTGGATATTGAGTAAAGCAATTTTTCGGGGGGATTGCTTTGTTTCCTATACGAATAGGACATTTGATAGGAAAACGCATTCATTTATATCAGGCCAACAGTTGGAGACAGCAGTAAGAAAAACTCTTGTAGACAGAAATATAAATTTAGAATTCTACTGAATTCAAGTTAAAAGGGATTGGTGCTTTGTGGGAGCTTATATGAGAAGTACACCCAAGTACAGTGTCAGACTTATGCTGATGGGAGAGCACCTAGGAATTGTAAGGAGACTAATAAGACCATCCATGGCCCTCTGGAAAACATGCGAATGAGAAGATGGAACAATGCCTCTAAAGCAAGACCTATTGGAAGACAGCATTCCTGCAAGCCATTGTCAGACCTTTTAACAAGCCCTTGAATAATGAAAGAGAATTATGAGCCCATCATCTGTTTGCAGTAAATTTCTGACTTGGCTAGCAAGAGGCCTATAGATGTAGATTGGGTGTCAAGAGACTTATAAAGCTATCCATGCACCTTTGGGAAATATGCAAATAAAATATAGAACTATGGCAGTGAAGCATGGATAGCCTTATAGCCTCTCACCTTTTAGGCGTTCCCCCTAAGGATAAATGATACTCTTCCTGACCCACATCTACAGTCCTCTCACTAGCCAAACCAGAAACCTACTGCACATTGATACGAGTCAGTCGTCCCAATAGAGTTTGTATGCACATGGTTATCTTTTTCTTCTGGAGAAGATTCTGGCTTTTGTTCATAATTTGCAGTCATTGTTACAAGGCTTGTTAAAATGTCTGACACTGACTTGCAGGAATACTGCCTTCCAATAGGAGGTGCTGTAGAGGTATTATTCTCTCTTCCAATTTGCAATTATGCTAATAGATCACTTGTCTGACAGTAGAATAAAGCTAAACTGTTATTTAGACCAAAAAAAAATAATCTAAATTTTGAATTACATTATAGATAGATAACTATATGCACACTATATATGCACACAGATCTATCAAGCCCCAACCATACAGACAATCTAGTAATCTATTTGCATAGCATGCTGTTTTAATAGTAATTTTATTAAAACAATTCACTACGTGCATATCGTAGCTATATGGCCCAATACTGAAATAGAGTTGCATTCTGTGTAGTGTTGGCGTTTGCTACATCTGTATATGCTGTAAACTGTCATGCCAAAAGTCATGGGCTAAATATTGTGTAGTACTCCCTCTAGCTTAGGGCTCTTACCTACTTGCGTTTTTTTAACACTGCAATATCGCTGCGTTTTTTTAACATGATTGTCAGTGGGACTTTCTAATGTTAAAAACTCATCGCAAGTTTCTGCTTTGCGATTTTTGTGTGATGCATTTTTTTGTCCCATTGACAATTGCGTTAAAAACGCAGCAATATCACAGCATTAAGAAAACGCAAGTGGGTAGGAGCCCTTAGAAAAGTGCAGCAACTTAACATGGCATCAATTCCACAAGTGGACATAAGACATCTGAAGGGATGCTGAGTAGAGATGAGCGAACGTACTCGTTAAGGGCGATTTCGCAATCGAGCATTGCTATTTTCGAGTACCTGACTACTCGGGTAAAAAGATTTGGAGGGGGGCGGCGTGGTGGAGTGGGGGGTAGCAGTGGGGAACAGGGGGGAGCTCTCTCTCTCTCCCCCACTCCCCTCTGCAACCCCCCGCTCACCCCCGGCGCCCCCCGTATCTTTTCACTCGAGTAGTCAGGTACTCGAAAATAGCGATGCTTGATTGCGAAATCGCCCTTAACGAGTACGTTCGCTCATCTCTAATGCTGAGTCTTGACATATAGATAGCCACTGACAGGTCTGTGGCATTTGAAGATGCAGGATCTCTGGTGTAAATAGACCTCTCCACCACATCCCATAAATTCTTGATTGGGCTCATGTCGGGTGAATGTGCAGGTCCCACTATTCATACAAATGCTCAAGAATGCTCTTAGAACCAATTTTGGATGACTTGGACCCATTGGCACAGTGCATTATCCTGCTGGAATATCCCATAATTGTGGGTGTATATGAAGTCCATGAAGAGCTGCAAATGGTCACTAAGCAGTGGACACCAGTCAATGGCATGTTAAGGGGAGTGGTGGACCCAACCCATGCCATGAGAACACACTCTACACCAGTATGGAACAATCACTAGCCTGCATAGTGCATTTTGACAACTAGGGAACATGGCTTAATGAGGTCTGCGCAATTAAACTCAAAAGTGTGTACTACTCAGGCCTTAGTCAGACGGGCGTTTATTCGCACGATTTGCGGATCGCATGACGGATGCGCATCCGCAAATCGCGTGACCGGTGCCCGAAAATCGCCCGAAAATCTGCTCCTAGCCGCGTTTCATTAGAAACAGGCCGGAGCTGTCCAGCGCATTGCATTCAATGGAGCGGCAATACAGCCCGCTCCATTGAAAGCAATGCGCTGCGGGCGAGTGTGGGATGAATTGTCGGGAAGGGCTTAAATATATAAGTCCTTCCCTACAATTCATCCAGAAAAGTGTTAAAATAAAGAATATATATATACTTACCTTGTCCCGGCAGCCGAAGTTCCGCGCGGCCGGCCTGCAGTGGGTGTGAAGGGGGTGTGAGTCAGACCTGCCCCCTGATTGGCTCAGCGCTGAGCCAATCAGGGGACAGGTCTGACTCACACCCCCTTCACACCCACTGCAGTACGGCCGCACGGAACTCCGGCTGCCGGGAGCAGGTGAGTATGTATATATTTTTTATTTTAACACTTTTCTGGATGAATTGCAGGGAAGGGCTTATATATTTAAGCCCTTCCCGACAATTCATCCTGCGCTCGCCGGCAGCCCATTGCTTTCAATGGAGGCGGCTGTATTGCCGGCTCCATTGAATTCAATGGGCAAACATCGTTCTTCTCTGCCACAGCTGTGGCTGAGAAGAATGATTTGTCTTCTATATGTTCTCAATGGGGTCGGCGCTGCTGCCGCCGGCCCCATTGAGCGCATATAGAGAAGAGAACAGGAATCGCAGATCGCAGATAGGTGCGATCTGCGATTTCTGTTCTATAATTTATCGGACGAGCGCATAAAAAGCGCTCATGTGTCCGATACCATTGCAAAGCAATGGTTTTATAAAATCGCCGGACACATGCGCATGCGCAAATCGCGGCAAAGAACGCCCGTCTGACTAAGGCCTCAGGCTTGCTCATATGCAATGCATCCTACAATCACATATATTCATATAATAAATAACAGACACCATAATCCAATGCTTAGTTGCTACTTTTTATCTCATTGTTTTCAAGGCATACATACACAAGGCATTTTTCAATGTAAAGAGCTTTTAGTCCACAAGGTACTTTAAGTCCATGAAGTGCTTTAATTCATGTGCAGCAAGCCAAAGTAGTGATGCAACAAGAGAGTTGAGTGTGGAGGCACATTGGCAATAGCAGCTGACTAGCATTAATGTAAACAATTATTTTACTTTTAATAGTCAAGAAGTTGTGGACATGCTGTGATGTCCGTGTGGCAAGGGGTACATTACACAGACTAGTTGATCAGTAAACGTTAGATTGAAAGTGCATCGTTCTGCTATTAAATTATATTCTCAGAGGCTGCTACTCAAGAGAAAATGGAGGATGATGGTAAGTTTTAGGTGTAGTAAGACACTTCTTTAGTATGAGACATAAGGTTTTCAATCTAAAATGGAGGAAATTCCAAGAGGTGGTTATGCTGCTCGAAAAAATATATTGCTTCTAGAGATGAGCGAGCACCAAAATGCTCGGGTGCTCGTTACTCGGGACAAAATTATCGCGATGCTCGAGGGTTCGTTTCAAGTAACGAACCCCATTGAAGTCAATGGGCGACCAGAACATTTTTGTATTTCGCCGATGCTCGCTAAGGTTTTCATTTGTGAAAATCTGGGCAATTCAAGAAAGTGATGGGAACGACACAGAAACGGATAGGGCAGGCGAGGGGCTACATGTTGGGCTGCATCTCAAGTTCCCAGGTCCCACTATTAAGCCACAATAGCGGCAAGAGTGCCCCCCCCCCCCGCACTGTCAGCATAAAGATCGTTCTCCTCTGCCACAGCAGTAACAGCTGTGGCAGAGAAGAACGATGTTAGCCCATTGAATTCAATGGAGCCGGCAATACAGCAGGTTCCACTGTAAGCAATGGGCTGCCAGCGTGCGCGGGATGAATTGTCGGGAAGGGCTTAAATATAGAAGCCCTTCCCTGCAATTCATCCAGAAATGTGTAAAAATAAAACAAATATACCGTATATACAGGCGTAAAAGGCGACGGGGCGTATAAGACGACCCCCCAACTGTCACCTTATACGCCGGGAATACAGCGGAGCAAAAAATAAAAATCATTACTCACTTCCCCCGGCGTTCTGCGGCGCTGCTGCAGGATGTCGCTCCTGGAGGCGGGGATTTCAAGCCCTGCGTCCAGAAAGCAATGCTCTGCCGGGGACCAGGAGGGAGCGACAGCCTGCAGCAGCGCCGCAGAACGCCGGGGGAGGTGAGTAATGATTTTTTTTTTTTTTGACACTTTCTTTTTTTTGTATTACCGGCCTATAAGATGACCCCCGACTTCAGAGCAGATTTTTCGGGGTTCAAAAGTCGTCTTATATGCCAGTATATACGGTATATACTTACCTTGTCCCGGCAGACGGAGTTCAGCGCGGCCGGCCTACAGTGGGTGTGAAGGGGGTGTGAGTCAGACCTGCCCCCTGATTGGCTCAGCGCTGAGTCTGACTCACACCCCCTTCACACCCACTGCCGGCCGCCGCGGCTGAACTCCGTCTGCCGGGACAAGGTAAGTATATATATATATTTTTTTTTATTTTAACACATTTCTGGATGAATTGCAGGGAAGGGCTTATATATTTAAGCCCTTCCCGACAATTCATCCCACGCACGCCGGCAGCCCATTGCTTTCAGTGGAACCTGCTGTATTGCCGACTCCATTGAATTCAATGGGGAAACATCGTTCTTCTCTGCCACAGCTGTTACAGCTGTGGCAGAGAAGAATGATTTGTCTTCTATATGTTCTCAATGGGGTCGGCGCTGCTGCCGCCGGCCCCTTTGAGCGCATATAGAGAAGAGAACAGGAATTGCAGATCGCAGGAGTTAAAAATTAAAAGCGGGAGATTTCCGGCAGATTGGCAGTATCTCTCAGGTTCTTATTTCAAAATCCTGAACTGCTCTGTGTGGGTCTGTGCAGGCAGAGCACAATGCCACAGCTTGTGGCATTGTGCTCTGCAGCTCCCATAGTGATACATAGCCTGGAAATCTTCCGGGCTATATCACTATTGGCAGTGGAGCGCTTCCCGGAAAATTTCCGGGTGTGCCACTCAAGGGGTTAATGGAGCAGAAAACTGGAAACCTGAACACAGCCTTTAAAGACGGACCCAGCCTTACTCAATGTTTTAGCTACATTTTGACTGTGGCAAAATATCAATCAATTCATTTTTTTTTACAGTTTTGACACATTGATGGTCCAGTAGAAGTCAATATGAATATCAAGCTGTTGTAGTCAAATATTCATATGCTGCTATTTCTGTAACCACTGCTATATGACCAAATTCTCAAAATGGTTTACGGGACTAAACTATTGATGACCTATCCTAAGGTGAGGTCGCCAAAAGCAGATCATTAATAGAGATGAGCGAACACCAAAATGTTCGGGTGTTCGTTATTCGGAACGAACTTCCCGTGATGCTCGAGGGTTCGTTTCGAACAACGAACCCCATTGAAGTCAATGGGCGACCAGAACATTTTTGTATTTCGCCGATGCTCGCTAAGGTTTTCATGTGTGAAAATCTGGGCAATTCAGGAAAGTGATGGGAATGACACAGTGACGGATAGGGCAGGCGAGGGGCTACGTGTTGGGCTGCATCTCAAGTTCACAGGTCCCACTATTAAGCCACAATACCGGCAAGAGTGGGCCCCCCCCCTCCCAACAACTTTTACTTCTGAAAAGCCCTCATTAGCATGGCATACCTTTGCTAAGCACCACACTACCTCCAACAAAGCACAATCACTGCCTGCATGACACTCCACTGACACTTCTCCTGGGTTACATGCTGCCCAACCGCCCCCCCTCCCCCCCCCCCACAGCGCACACCAAAGTGTCCCTGGGCAGCCTTCAGCTGCCCTCATGCCACACCACGCTCATGTCTATTTAGAATTGCGTCTGCCATGACGAGGGACCGCAGGCACACACTGTAGAGGTTGGCACGGCTAGGCAGCGACCCTCTTTAAAAGTGGCGGAGCGATAGCCCACAATGCTGTACAGAAGCAATGAGAAATAGAATCCTGTGCCACCGCCATCAGGAGCTGCACACGTGGGCATAGCAATGGGGAACCTATGTGCCACACACTATTCATTCTGTCAAGGTGTCTGCATGCCCCAGTCAGACCAGGCTTTTTAATTCATAGACACAGGCAGGTACAACTCCCTATTGTGAAGTCCCTGTCGACCCACAGCATGGGTGGCTCCCTGGAACCCACCGGCGGTACACAGAAATATCCCATTGCATTGCCCAACACAGCTGAGGTAGTAATGTCGTGCTTAATGCAGGTGGGCTTCGGCCCACACTGCATGCCCCAGTCTGACTGGGGTTCTTTATAAGTGTACAGATGTAGTAAAAACTCCGTGTGCACCTACAGCATGGGTGGGTGCCAGGAAGCCACCGGCGGTACATAGAAATATCCCATTGCATTGCCCAACACAGCTGAGGTAGTAATGTTGTGCTTAACCCTTTCCAATCCAATTTGTATATGGTTTTCCTAGGGGGCTTACTCTTTTTCTGCTCTTATACAACGGCGCTATATGCTGGCTAAAGCCAGTACTGCATGAGCTGACACGTAGGATAGGCTCCGACAGCAGAGAGGCTGGCAATATACAGTAAGAGAACCCCGACGGACGTCTACCAACAACGGAGCTGTACAGCCTTAAACCCTAATGTCTTCACAGGTCACACAGTGGACTGGAAAGGGTTAATGCAGGTGGGTTTCGGCACACACTGCATGCCCCAGTCAGACTGGGGTTCTTTACAAGTGGACACATGTAGGTTAAACTCCCTGTGGACCCACTGCCTGGGTGGGTGCCAGGAAGCCACCGGCGGTACATAGAAATATCCCATTGCATTGCCCAACACAGCTGAGGTAGTAATGTCGTGCGTAATACAGGTGGGCTTCGGCCCACACTGCATGCCCCAGTCAGACGGGTTCTTTAGAAGTGTACAGATGTATTAAAAACTCAGTGTGCACCTACAGCATGGGTGGCTCCCTGGAACCCACCGGCGGTACACAAAAATATCCCATTGCATTGCCCAACACAGCTGAGGTAGTAATGTCGTGCTTAATGCAGGTGGGCTTCGGCCCACACTGCATGCCCCAGTCAGACTGGGGTTCTTTACAAGTGGACACATGTAGGTTAAACTCCCTGTGGACCCACTGCCTGGGTGGGTGCCAGGAAGCCACCGGCGGTACATAGAAATATCCCATTGCATTGCCCAACACAGCTGAGGTAGTAATGTCGTGCGTAATACAGGTGGGCTTCGGCCCACACTGCATGCCCCAGTCAGACGGGTTCTTTAGAAGTGTACAGATGTATTAAAAACTCAGTGTGCACCTACAGCATGGGTGGCTCCCTGGAACCCACCGGCGGTACATAAAAATATCCCATTGCATTGCCCAACACAGCTGAGGTAACGTCAGCTGTAATGCAGGTGGCCTAAAAATTAATTTGATTACACTGTAGGCGAGGGCCCACAAAAATTGCTGTATCAACAGTACTAATGTACATCCCAAAAATTGGCCATGGCCAGCCAAGAGGGCAGGTGAAACCCATTAATCGCTTTGGTTAATGTGGCTTAAGTGGTAACTAGGCCTGGAGGCAGCCCAGTGTAACGAAAAATTGGTTCAAGTTAAAGTTCCAATGCTTTTAAGCGCATTGAAACTTATAAAAATTGTTCTGAAAAATTATTTGAGTGAGCCTTGTGGCCCTAAGAAAAATTGCCCGTTCAGCGTGATTACGTGAGGTTTCAGGAGGAGGAGCAGGAGGAGGAGGAGGAGGAATATTAGACACAGATTGATGAAGCAGAAATGTCCCCGTTTTGGATGGTGAGAGAGAACGTAGCTTCCATACGCGGGTGCAGCCTACGTATTGCTTACGTATCGCTGCTGTCCGCTGGTGGAGAACAGAAGTCTGGGGAAATCCAGCCTTTGTTCATCTTGATGAGTGTTAGCCTGTCGGCACTGTCGGTTGACAAGCGGCTACGCTTATCTGTGATGATTCCCCCAGCCGCACTAAACACCCTCTCCGACAACACGCTAGCCGCAGGACAAGCAAGCACCTCCAGGGCATACAGCGCTAGTTCAGGCCACATGTCCAGCTTCGACACCCAGTAGTTGTAGGGGGCAGAGGCGTCACCAAGGATGGTCGTGCGATCCGCTACGTTCTCCCTCACCATCCTTTTACAGTGCTCCCGCCGACTCAGCCGTGACTGGGGAGCGGTGACACAGTCTTGGTGGGGAGCCATAAAGCTGGCCAGGCCCTTAAAGACTGTTGCACTGCCTGGGATGTACATGCTGCTCGATCTACGCACATCCCCTGCTACCTTGCCCTCGGTACTGCGCCTTCTGCCACTAGCGCTGTCGGCTGGGAATTTTACCATCAGCTTGTCCGCAAGGGTCCTGTGGTATAGCAACACTCTCGAACCCCTTTCCTCTTCGGGAATCAGAGTGGGCAGGTTCTCCTTATACCGTGGATCGAGCAGTGTGTACACCCAGTAATCCGTAGTGGCCAGAATGCGTTGAATGCGAGGGTCACGAGAAAGGCATCCTAACATGAAGTCAGCCATGTGTGCCAGGGTACCTGTACGCAACACATGGCTGTCTTCACTAGGAAGATCACTTTCAGGATCCTCCTCCTCCTCCTCCTCCTCCTCCTCCTCCTCAGGTCATACACGCTGAAAGGATGACAGGCAATCAGCCGGTGTACCGTCAGCAGCGGCCCAAGCTGTCTCTTCCCCCTCCTCCTCATCCTCCTCATGCTCCTCCTCCTCCTCCTGTACGCGCTGAGAAATAGACAGGAGGGTGCCCTGACTATCCAGCGGCATACTGTCTTCCCCCGCCCCCGTTTCCGAGCGCAAAGCAGCTGCCTTTATGGTTTGCAGGGAATTTCTCAAGATGCATAGCAGAGGAATGGTGACGCTAATGATTGTAGCATCGCCGCTCACCACCTGGGTAGACTCCTCAAAATTACCAAGGACATGGCAGATGTCTGCCAACCAGGCCCACTCTTCTGAAAGGAATTGAGGAGGCTGACTCCCACTGCGCCGCCCATGTTGGAGTTGGTATTCGACTATAGCTCTACGTTGTTCATAGAGCCTGGCCAACATGTGGAGCGTAGAGTTCCACCGTGTGGGCACGTCGCACAGCAGTCGGTGCACTGGCAGCTTAAAGTGATGTTGCAGGGTGCGCAGGGTGGCAGCGTCCGTGTGGGACTTGCGGAAATGTGCGCAGAGCCGGCGCGCCTTTACGAGCAGGTCTGACAAGCGTGGGTAGCTTTTCAGAAACCGCTGAACCACCAAATTAAAGACGTGGGCCAGGCATGGCACGTGCGTGAGGCTGCCAAGCTGCAGAGCCGCCACCAGGTTACGCCCGTTGTCACACACGACCATGCCCGGTTGGAGGCTCAGCGGCGCAAGCTAGCGGTCGGTCTGCTCTGTCAGACCCTGCAGCAGTTCGTGGGCCGTGTGCCTCTTATCGCCTAAGCTGAGTAGTTTCAGCACGGCCTGCTGACGCTTGCCCACCGCTGTGCTGCCACACCGCGCGACACCGACTGCTGGCGACATGCTGCTGCTAACACATCTTGATTGCGAGACAGAGGAGGAGGAGGAGGAGGAGGGTGCTTTAGTGGAGGAAGCATACACCTCCGCAGATACCAGCACCGAGCTGGGGCCCGCAATTCTGGGGGTGGGTAGGACGTGAGCGGTCCCAGGCTCTGACTCTGTCCCAGCCTCCACTAAATTCACCCAATGTGCCGTCAGGGAGATGTAGTGGCCCTGCCCACCTGTGCTTGTCCACGTGTCCGTAGTTAAGTGGACCGTGGCAGTAACCGCGTTGGTGAGGGCGCGCACAATGTTGCGGGAGACGTGGTCGTGCAGGGCTGGGACGGCACATCGGGAAAAGTAGTGGCGACTGGGAACTGAGTAGCGCGGGGCCGCCGCCTCCATGATACTTTTGAAGGACTCAGTTTCCACAACCCTATACGGCAGCATCTCAAGGCTGATGAATTTTGCTATGCGGACGGTTAACGTTTGAGCGTGCGGGTGCGTGGCGGCGTACTTGCGCTTGCGCTCGAACACTTGCGCAAGCGACGGCTGAACGGTGCGCTGAACTACACTGCTGGATGGGGCCGAGGACAGCGGAGATGAGGGTGTGGGTGCAGACCATGAGGCGGTAGTGCCTGTGTCCTGAGAGGGGGGTTGCATCTCAGTGGCAGGTTGGGGCACAGGGGGAGAGGCAGGGGTGCAAACCGGAGGCGGTGAACGGCCTTCGTCCCACCTTGTGGGGTGCTTGGCCATCATATGTCTGCGCATGGTGGTGGTGGTGAGGCTGTTGGTGTTGGCTCCCCGGCTGAGCTTTGCGCAACAAAGGTTGCACACCACTGTTCGTCGGTCGTCAGGCGTCTCTGTGAAAAACTGCCAGACCTTAGAGCACCTCGGCCTCTGCAGGGTGGCATGGCGCGAGGGGGCGCTTTGGGAAACACTTGGTGGATTATTCGGTCTGGCCCTGCCTCTACCCCTGGCCCTGGCCACCGCACTGCCTCTTGCAACCTGCCCTGCTGATGCCCTTGACTACCCCTCTGAAGACCTGTCCTCCTGAGTAAGCGTTGCACACCAGGTGGGGTCAGTCACCTCATCGTCCTGCTGCTCTTCCTCCGAATCCTCTGTGCGCTGCTCCCTTGGACTTACTGCCCTTACTACTACCTCACTGCAAGACAACTGTGTCTGATCGTCATCGTCCTCCTCACCCACAGAAAGTTGTTGAGACAGTTGGCGGAAGTCCCCAGCCTCTTCCCTCGGACCCCGGGAACTTTCGAATGGTTGGGCATCAGTGACGATAAACTCCTCTGGTGGGAGAGGAACCGCTGCTGCCCAATCTAAGCAGGGGCCCGAGAACAGTTCCTGGGAGTGTTCCCGCTCCTGAGCAGGTGTCATTGTAGTGGAGTGAGGAGGCTGGGAGGAAGGAGGAGCAGCAGACAGAGGATTCGGATTTGCAGCAGTGGACGGCGCAGAACTGCGTGTTGACGATAGGTTGCTCGAAGCACTTTCTGCCATCCAGGACAGGACCTGCTCACACTGCTCATTTTCTAATAACCGTCTCCCGCGTGGACCCATTAATTGGGCGATGAATGTGGGGACGCCAGAAACGTGCCTCTCTCCTAATCGCGCAGCAGTCGGCTGCGACACACCGGGATCAGGAGCTCGGCCTGTGCCCACACCCTGACTTGGCCCTCCGCGTCCTCGGCCGCGTCCACGTCCTCTAGGCCTACCCCTACCCCTCAGCATGCTGTATTACCAGTGATTTGATTTCACAGGCAGGAAATAAATTGGCGCAAGACTGCAGGCCAAATATAATTTTTTCCCTTTTTGGAAAACGAAAGGCCCCATTGCCTCTAGTGAATGAATAATCTAAGTTTAATAACTGTGCTGTGTCCCTGCTAATGTGTCACAGAACGTGAGGGTAGCAGAGTTATTATAACTCTGGCAGAGCAGGTATTTTTTTTCCCAATTAAGGTAAGCAAATGGCGAAGCCAGCAGTAAAGCGTAGCTGGGTGCGTATGATTTAGCAATGTTTTTCACGCAGCTCACACGTGTCCACCGCCCGTAAGGACGGACAGAGGCTGGACAAATAGATTTGTTTTCACTTGTTTTTCCACCAAAAGGCAGCACTGCGTATATTCAATGAACATGAGAAGTTTAATAACTGTGCTGTGTCCCTGCTAATGTGTCACAGAACGTGAGGGTAGCAGAGTTATTATAACTCTGGCAGAGCAGGTATTTTTTTTCCCAATTAAGGAAAGCAAATGGCGAAGCCAGCAGTAAAGCGTAGCTGGGTGCATATGATTTAGCAATGTTTTTCAAGCAGCTCACACGTGTCCACCGCCCGTAAGGACGGACAGAGGCTGGACAAATAGATTTGTTTTCACTTGTTTTTCCACCAAAAGGCAGCACTGCGTATATTCAATGAACATGAGAAGTTTAATAACTGTGCTGTGTCCCTGCTAATGTGTCACAGAACGTGAGGGTAGCAGAGTTATTATAACTCTGGCAGAGCAGGTATTTTTTTTCCCAATTAAGGAAAGCAAATGGCGAAGCCAGCAGTAAAGCGTAGCTGGGTGCGTATGATTTAGCAATGTTTTTCACGCAGCTCACACGTGTCCACCGCCCGTAAGGACGGACAGAGGCTGGACAAATAGATTTGTTTTCACTTGTTTTTCCACCAAAAGGCAGCACTGCGTATATTCAATGAACATGAGAAGTTTAATAACTGTGCTGTGTCCCTGCTAATGTGTCACAGAACGTGAGGGTAGCAGAGTTATTATAACTCTGGCAGAGCAGGTATTTTTTTTTCCCAATTAAGGAAAGCAAATGGCGAAGCCAGCAGTAAAGCGTAGCTGGGTGCGTATGATTTAGCAATGTTTTTCACGCAGCTCACACGTGTCCACCGCCCGTAAGGACGGACAGAGGCTGGACAAATAGATTTGTTTTCACTTGTTTTTCCACCAAAAGGCAGCACTGCGTATATTCAATGAACATGAGAAGTTTAATAACTGTGCTGTGTCCCTGCTAATGTGTCACAGAACGTGAGGGTAGCAGAGTTATTATAACTCTGGCAGAGCAGGTATTTTTTTCCCAATTAAGGAAAGCAAATGGCGAAGCCAGCAGTAAAGCGTAGCTGGGTGCGTATGATTTAGCAATGTTTTTCACGCAGCTCACACGTGTCCACCGCCCGTAAGGACGGACAGAGGCTGGACAAATAGATTTGTTTTCACTTGTTTTTCCACCAAAAGGCAGCACTGCGTATATTCAATGAACATGAGAAGTTTAATAACTGTGCTGTGTCCCTGCTAATGTGTCACAGAACGTGAGGGTAGCAGAGTTATTATAACTCTGGCAGAGCAGGTATTTTTTTTCCCAATTAAGGAAAGCAAATGGCGAAGCCAGCAGTAAAGCGTAGCTGGGTGCGTATGATTTAGCAATGTTTTTCACGCAGCTCACACGTGTCCACCGCCCGTAAGGACGGACAGAGGCTGGACAAATAGATTTGTTTTCACTTGTTTTTCCACCAAAAGGCAGCACTGCGTATATTCAATGAACATGAGAAGTTTAATAACTGTGCTGTGTCCCTGCTAATGTGTCACAGAACGTGAGGGTAGCAGAGTTATTATAACTCTGGCAGAGCAGGTATTTTTTTTCCCAATTAAGGAAAGCAAATGGCGAAGCCAGCAGTAAAGCGTAGCTGGGTGCGTATGATTTAGCAATGTTTTTCACGCAGCTCACACGTGTCCACCGCCCGTAAGGACGGACAGAGGCTGGACAAATAGATTTGTTTTCACTTGTTTTTCCACCAAAAGGCAGCACTGCGTATATTCAATGAACATGAGAAGTTTAATAACTGTGCTGTGTCCCTGCTAATGTGTCACAGAACGTGAGGGTAGCAGAGTTATTATAACTCTGGCAGAGCAGGTATTTTTTTTCCCAATTAAGGAAAGCAAATGGCGAAGCCAGCAGTAAAGCGTAGCTGGGTGCGTATGATTTAGCAATGTTTTTCACGCAGCTCACACGTGTCCACCGCCCGTAAGGACAGACAGAGGCTGGACAAATAGATTTGTTTTCACTTGTTTTTCCACCAAAAGGCAGCACTGCGTATATTCTATGAATAATAACTGTGTTGTGGCCCTGCCTATACAATTCTTTCCCTGCAGTATCAATGGAGGGTGGAATGCTCTGCAGAGGCGATTTTGAGAAGCCCAAAAAAAATGCAGCACAGCTAACAGCAGCCTGGACAGTACTGCACACGGATAAATATGGCCCTAGAAAGGACCGTTGAGGTTCTTGAAGGCTACACTCACTCCTAACACTCTCCCTGCCTATGCAGCACTTCTGTCCCTAATGCCAGGTGCAACGCTCTGCAGAGCCGATTTTGAGAAAAAAAAATGCCACTGCTAACAGCAGCCAACACACAGCTATCAGTGGCCCTAATAAGGACCTTTGGGGGGTCTTGAAGCCTACACTAACTACCAATTCTTTCCCTACAGCAGCTCCGGTATAAACAGCACTGTCCCTCATCTAACTCACCAGGCATCTGAGGCGAGCCGCGGGAGGGGCCGACTTTTATATTAGGCGAACACCTGATCTCGCCAGCCACTCACAGCAGGGGGGTGGTATAGGGCTTAAACGTTGCAGGGGGAAGTTGTAATGCCTTCCCTGTCTTTCAATTGGCCAGAAAAGCGCGCTAACGTCTCAGGGAAGGAAGTGAAAGTAACCAGAACACCGCATGGTGTTCGTTACGAATAACGAACATCCCGAACACCCTAATATTCGCACGAATATCAAGCTCGGACGAACGCGTTCGCTCATCTCTAATCATTAACTTTTAGAAACCTCAACAGTAGAAGTGCATTGTTATTTACACACAAATTGATTCCCAAACTAGCTTATAGATCATCAATGAATGCTTCATTATGAATGCAAAAACTAAAGCAGTAATATGAATAACTTTAAAATCGATTTATGTATGGTATATCATTATACCATTATATTGGCCAATTACCTAAAATATTATGAAACGTAACCCTAAATACTGAACTTTGTTTTCATAAATGTGCTTATACCTCCAAAATAAAACACAGAAGTAACTGAGTTCACTCAATTATGTGATATGTAAGTTCTCAGATACCCAGTACCAGATTTACATCACAGGAGACGGTAGGCATGGATTGTTTGGCACTTCAGGCTCTGCACATGAGCCATACTGTAAGCTATGTTTGACTTTAAAGTGTACCCGAGTTGTCATCACGTTTTCTAAAATACACCAGGTTCTGCTTACCCACTTGTATGCTGCTGTTTGCACTGTTTCATGTCTGTAAGTTCTGATTTTCAGATGGTCAGTTGCAGTCCACTTTAAGGGAGGGGCATGTAGCAAGCCTACTATTCTGCCAGTAATTTACTGTCCTGCAATTTCTTGCCCTTACTTCCTGTGCTGAATTGCACTGTCTCTTGTCGAATCAGCAGGGAGGCAGTGTCTGACTAGTCACCCTTCTGCTTTCCAAAGATGATTCAGGAATTCAGAGACATTCTGGCAAAATGGTTAGTAAACCTATTACAATGTTTACACAGACACACATGGAGACATTGTAACAGCATTTGAGATAGAGATTGTGGAGATCTTTATCATAGTGTCTGCAGATCTGTCTATTTGCAGCCTCTGAGTACACGGGAACTGCCTGTGAAGATATCGCCTCCCTTGTTGCTAAGAAAACTTCCTTGTGTCCTTGTTACTATAGGAGCTTAGCTTTGATGGATTGATAAACTGAGCTCTGCTATTTCTGGACATAAAACTGATGAGTGTTCCAAAACATCTTCCATTATGCTAACATGAACATTAATCCCTATTTGATTCTTGTGGTTATAAAGAATTTGTATCTTAAAAAGACAAACTTAAATTAGAGAACATCAAAAATGTAACATTCACTCTTTTGTTAATATGAGTTTGTTTACAAACAGCAACAGTTGACATTGTGTCATAAAACAAAGGTAGTGCTGTGAAGAGAATTTTTAAGTAGGTGAGTTGTGTCAGTGTGAAATGTCAACATCTGTTCACAAGCATAATGAAGTTGTCCTTCAAAATGACACTGAGTGTTGATTTTATTATTTTATAATGTGCGGCTTCTGAGTGACATAGCTGGCAGGCAATCCAGTCAGCAGGTGAAACAAGGTTACTTTAGATCAGACCTTTAGTAGGTAAAAATGGTCAAATTAATTATTAAGTCTTCAGAATTTAAAGCCCTCACAGGACAGATCTCTAAAACTAAATTTTAATGATTACTACTAAAACCAGGCCAACTAACACACACACAGATCCCATATGGATCTACAATTGAAAAAATATGGACGTGTGGGTGATTGACATATACGGACAAAACAGAACAAATAATTTTATGTAGCCCTCAACAATAGAGAGCCACACATATGCCTCTACTCAGAGATCTCACAGAACCTGATTGTTGGCTGCAGGAGATCAGAGATCGTGATAGAGGTTTTTTTGATAGGCGTTATCATGGATAATAGGCCTTCCTAGAATGCCCGGGTGTAACCATGGGTATTCCAGGAAGGCCTGGGCAGCTACGGCCCCATCGAAAGCAATGCTACAAGGACCTGCATTCACATGTGTTTGTGCCGAGCGCTCAGCCAATCAGATGCAGACATTTCAGCAGGTGGGGATTTAAAATCCCCACATGCTAAAACAGATTCCGAGCAGTGCAGGGAGAAGAAAGGCTGGATGCGCCTCAGCCCCGGCAGCTCAGGAGAGGTGAGTATATATGTTTTTTATTTTTAACACATTATAGGGATGATTTTCAGGGAAAGGCTTATATTTCAAGCCCTTCCTTGAAAATCCCTGCAGGAAGCGCTGGTCCCATTGAAAGCAATGGGAGAACATTGCGATCCTCTGACACTTCTGTCACAGCTGTGACCGGGAATTCTTCACTCCCCGCAGGGAGTCCCCTTGTCACTGAACACTATGACAGTGCTGTTACAGTGTTCAGTGACAAGGGGGCTCCCTGCAGGAAATATACATGGCAGCGGCTGAGAGGTGAGTATATATATATATATATATAATATATTTTATTTTATTTTATTTTACACAAACCACGGATGAATTTTAGGGAAGACCTTATATTTCAAGCCCTTCACTGAAAATCACTGCAGGGGTTGCCGGCATCTATTGCTTTCAATGGGGCTGCCGGCAGCAGCCACGGCCCCCTTGAAAGCAATGCTGTACGGACCTCCATTCACGCGTGTTTGTGCACATACGTGGGTGCGCGGTTTTGTGTGCAGCTATGTACACACACGTTTGTGTCAATGCACCCTTTAGGGGAGATTTTTTTTACCCTAAAATAAATAAAATTGGCTTCTACCTCATTGGGGATTTTTGCCTTCCTCTAGATTAAAATCGGCTGAAGCAAGGGTATATGTCTTATTCAGCCTTACGCACCGTGTTACTGAGTTACAAATGAAGATTGTGGCCAGTTTTCTGCAACATAACTTGAATCACACTTTCAGAGATGACAAGTGACCCATATATAAGCAATGGTTATCTCATCTTGTCATTTATACTTTGTTCAGTTGTTTTCTAATTTCCCAAGTCACTGTCTACATAAAAATAAACCTTCACATATTTTGATTTTCACACTGAACATTCAGTAGAAGAGCACTTCCTGTTTTGTAGAAATCACTTTTCAGCTTGTGTTTCAAACACTGGAGGGCAGTCATCTAATTATCATCAGATGGCATAACAATACCAAGTGCAGTAACACTTGAATTATAAATAGATTACACAGGATGACACTATTAAAAATAACCTCCCCACTCTGCACAGTGAGTACTGCAAAAGAAACAGAGCATGCTCACAACACTCAACATTTAAGGCAATTTTAGTTTTCTTATATCCAGGGGGCCGCTGCTCCAAGCTCTGATGTAGCCCTATAATCATGTAAATAAAAAAAAATAAGTTACAGTTACGAGGGGCTGCTGATAAGTCTTTGGCTTTACCCAGAAAGAAACGAGATAGAAAGATGAAACTTTACATTTATTCCACATACTCTCCATTGATCACACTTCTTACATCGGTATTCCAAGTTCTGTAAGCCTTGCAAAAATGAGGATTTCGGTTGTGCCTCAAACCAGTCATCTGTAGCAGCCATGGCATCAGAAATTGTGTGAAATTTGATACCCTTGAACTGTTTCTTCAGGTTTGGAAACAGATGATAGTCAGAGGGAGCTAGATCTGGTGAATAAGGTGGGTGGTCAACCAGCTGGAAGTCTAGCTCCACCAGTTTTTCCGTGGTCGCTTGTGCAGTGTGAGCGGAGGCGTTGTCTTGCGGGAACAAGATTCCTTTGGACAGCTTGCTGCGCCTTTTGGCCTTCAGAGCTGCCTTCAATGGGTCCAAAAGTTCAATGTAATACCTTGCATTGATGGTGGAACCATTTTGAAGGTAGTCCACTAGCAGCACGCCCTCCTTATCCAAGAACACAGACGTCATCAGCTTAGTGGCTGATTTTTGCACCCTGAACTTCTTTGGGTGAGGAGAACCACTGTGCCTTCACTCTTTTGACTGCTCCTTGGTTTCAGTGTCATGCAAACAAATCCCGGTCTCACCAATATTGACCAGTCGATCCAGGAAGTTCTTATCAGTCCGGAAACACTGACAAATGGACCGGGAAGTTTTCACTAGCATGCTTTTCTGATCTGTTGTCAAACATGTGGGGACCCATTTTGCAGATAGCTTCTTCATGTTCAAATGTTCATGGATAATGGCACAAACACGTTCACCAGAAATCCCCATGATGTCTGCTATTCCTTTAGCTGAAATTGGCCGATTCTCCAGTATGAGGTTGTGCACAGCATCAACAATCTCCGGAACAACAATGTCCAGGACATTCCTCATCATTGGTGCTGAAGCGGCCCGTTTTAAATTTGGCAACCCAGTTACTAACTGTAGAGTATGAAGGGCATTGATCCCCAATGTCTGCAACATATCACCATGAATATCCTTCGCTGACTTTCCTTGCAAAAACAAGAATTTTATCATTCCTCTGCACTCATTTGCTGTGAATATCGCCTTAGACTCCACCATTTTGTTTTCCCGTGTGCCTAGATTACTGTTGCCATAAGCTACAAACACAACATTTTTAAAACATATATTAGACACAACAGGCTTTTATGTGATGTAACATTCGTTACTATAGAAAGAAAAAAAGAGCACAAAGCTGAAGACTTATCAGCACCCCCTCGTATAACAAATTAAAGAGTATATTTGAATATACATTTTAATAAAGTAAAACAGGAAAAACTGGTGCTATATTTCTTTTAAATTCATTTTATTACAATCCATTGTTACATCCATTTTGGCAGGGTTTGGCCATCATGAATATTGCCTGGACAAGACTGTGTCTCCAAACTCAGCGTGGTTTCCCTATGTACACGTCAGTTAACAAGTCAATATAGATTTGAAATCTAGACGAATAGCGCATCGTATTACGTGATATTGTTACTTATGTTAATTACATCAAGATGTATAACATGTAAAATAAAATAGACCAGCTGTATTGTAGTATAACAAGGTTTAGACTGCATTTTTGGATTACATCCAACTGCTAAAAGAACTACAGCGCTCATTGACGTTGATATGCCTTTGTATAATAATTACAATTAATATTTTGCTATATCGTGAATTTGTCTTCCTAATCACTTGTTAGGGCTTTCTTGACAAGGATTATATTGGTTATTAAGATCTCTTGAGGTCCACTGATTCCAGCAAAATCATAAGAGGCAATTATAGCCTTCTTACCTCCAGGATTCCGTCCATTACATGCTGAGGCTAATGCACCATTGTGACTTTGTTGTTAATAGCATCTTACAGAGAAGAACAAAACCTTCCTGATTACTTTGTAATCTGTAAACCTCACATCATTTATTTTCCCCGCTTCAGACCTACAGGGCTTTTTAATATGTTGAAAATCCATCTGGCAAAACAAAAAGTTTCTAATGTAAATGCTCTGGGATTAGAGTAAAAGTTCCCCTGGCATGTCGCTACTTTCACACATGTGGTATGTGTTATCCACATGCAATCTCATTTGTTGCCATATTAAGACACTTGACTAATTTATCCAAGTAATATAATTATATAGAGAGATGTCATTTATGTATTCTTTAAATAAAAATGAATTTAAAAACATCAATACAAAATAATGCAAATGTGTTACAGCAGAAATGTTTATATCGTATTATAATGGTTGCCAGTGAAGGAAGCTATTGATCAGAAATAGTATGGACTACAGGAAGTTCCCATTTGTTTATATTGATAGTTCTTAGTTTGGGAAGCACTATACTACAAGCCAATTAGGCTCATTATTAAATTGAACACAATCTTAAAAAGAATTCTGATACAGTGTATTGTTAGCTACCTTTTTTACTTCCCAACACTATTATACAACATTTAAGAACAAAATACTTAGCTGAAATAGTTCTTTAAGTGTTTATTTACAGCAAAGAAAATGAAGATGAAGCAGTGTATCGATGCTTTTATAATGGCTTCATGTTCTTCATCCAATTACATTAAGATATGTTGTTTCACTGTTTCAACTGGTTGCCATGGATACATCACATGGATGCTTAGTTTTTATCCTAATTTACTCCTCTCTCTGCTTCTCTAGTACAGATAGTACAGAAAGGTTATCTTTTTGGATTGCCCTAAATTGACTATTTCTGCTTATATTTGACCTAAAATATATCCTAAAAGTAGATAAAAAGAACCAAATCAAACAAATGAGTCAAAAATATTAGACCTGGTCATTTATTGATTGAGGAAAATGATCTAATATCACATTTGATAGTTGCAAAAGCATGTGAACCTTTAGGATTAGCAGATCATTTTTAGATGAAATTAGAAAGTGACAATCAGTTGTGAGTGGCTAACCTGTTTTATTTAAACAATAGGGATCTATTAAAGTCTGATCTTTACATCACATGTTTGTCAAAGTCTATATTGGCAAGAACAAAAGAGATTTTTGAGGAACAATTCACAGTCAGACATTTTGTGTATAAATGGAAGAAAGTCAAGACCATTATTACCCCATTCAGGTCAACCAACAAAGATCCCGCCAAGAACAATGCATATAATGGTTCTCAAGGTCACAAAGGAACCCAAGGTAACCTCTAAGCAACTAAAGGCTCTTCTCCCATTAGCTAATGTTTATAATTGCACCATCAGAAGAACAATGGTGGGCATGTCAGGATTACAAGGAGAAAGCCACCGCTCTCAAAAAAACATTGCTGCCCATCTGCAGTTTGCTAAACATCACCTGGACAAATCAGAAGACTTTGAAATAAAGTTTTGTTGAGAGATAAGACAAAAATAGTTTTTTTTGGCTTAAATGAGAAGCGTTATATTTTGAGAAAGAGAAACACTGCTTTAGGCCTCGGTCACACGGGCGTTTTTTCCCGCAATTTGCGGATCGCATGACGGATGCGCATCCGCAAATCGCGTGACCGGGGCCGAAAAATCGCCCGAAAAATCTGCTCCTAGCCGCATTTCATTAGAAACAAGCCGGAGCAGTGCAGCGCTGTCCAGCACATTGAATTCAATGGAGCCGGCAATACAGCCGGCTCCATTGAAAGCAATGGGCTGCGGGCGATCTCACGATGATTTTTCAGGAAGGGCTTAAAAATATAAGCCCTTCCCTGAAAATCATCCAGAAATGTGTAAAAAGTAAAAAAAAAAATACTCACCTTGACGGAGTTCAGCCACGGCCGGCCGGCAGTTCTCCTGAACTGCTGTGAGAATATTCAGCAGGCGGGGATTTTAAATCGAAAATTCATCGTGCGATCGCCGGCAGCCCATTGCTTTCAATGGAGCTGGCTGTATTGCCGGCTCCATTGAATTCAATGGGCAAACATCATTCTTCTCTGCCACAGCTTTTACAGCTGTGGCAGAGGAGAATGATTTGTCTACTATATGTTCTCAATGGGGTCGGCGCTGCTGCCGCCGGCCCCATTGAGCACATATAGAGAAGAGAACAGGAATCGAGATCGCAGATAGGTGCGATCTGCGATTTCTGTTCTATAATTTATCGGACGAGCGCATAAAAAGCGCTCATGTGTCCGATACCATTGCAAAGCAATGGTTTTATAAAATCACACATTGCATGTGCATGCGCAGATCGCACGGAAAATCGCCTGTGTGACCGAGGCCTTACAGTGTAAAAGCCTCATCCATCTGCGAATAATAGGAGTGGTAGCATTATGATTTCAGCCTGTTTTTCTCCATCTAGGAAAGGACGGCTACTCATCATTGATGGAGCCATTAATTCTAAATTATAACAAATTATAAAGGAAAATGTCAGAACATTTGTCTGTGAGATGAATTTCAAGAGAACCAGGGACGACAATCCAAAGCACACAAGTCATTTTACAAAAGAATGATTAAATAATAAAGTTAAAATTTTGGAATGATCAAGTCAAACTTCTGACCTTAATCCTATAGAAATGTTGTGAAAGGACCTGAAGCAAGCAGTTCATGGGAGGAAACCTACCATCATAACAGAGTTGCAGCTTTTTTGTATGGAGGAATGGGCTAAAATTCCTTTCAGCCAATTGCAGGACAACTACTGAAAAAGTTTAGATGTAATAATTGCTGCACAAGAGAGCCACACTAGATATTAAAAAGGAGAGGTTCACATACTTTTGCCATTCAAAGATATGTGATATTGGATAATTTTGCTTAACAAATGCATGAACAAATCTAATGTTTCTGACTCATTTGTTTGGTTTGCTTCTCTTTATCAATTTTTGGGACTTGTGTGAATATCTGGTATAGTTTTAGGTCACATATAAGCAGAAATGAGGAAAATTCTAAGGGATTCACAAGTTTTCAAGTACCACTATGTTAGGTTGTGCTGCTGGGACTTGTTCTACGGGTTTTCCAGGAGCACACCTTTACAGGTGTGTTATAATTGAATTGGTTGTGTTGAATTTAATTGGCTGGGCTGAATTGAGTTTCTCCAGCCAGCCAATCACCACAGGTCTATTACATATAAATAACAGCCTGTCTTGCTAGAAAGAGCTGGCTTCCTCATTCCCCCTCATGTTTGCATTCATGCATGTAAT
Organism: Eleutherodactylus coqui; assembly: GCF_035609145.1. Classification (NCBI taxonomy): domain Eukaryota; kingdom Metazoa; phylum Chordata; class Amphibia; order Anura; family Eleutherodactylidae; genus Eleutherodactylus; species Eleutherodactylus coqui. The sequence continues at coordinate 179,435,251 of NC_089840.1, read as the reverse complement.
TCTAAAGGTGTGAACAGTGATGTGTGGTGTGTGTCTGTGCAGTGTGCCGGACATATGGTGTAACCAGTCCTCTTCCATTTTGGATGCATTCCAGGATGTGTTGACATGAACTGTGTCCTGTATGGCTGAATCGTTTACCATCTTTGGGTGAGCTAGGTCCTTAGGTTCAAGTGTAGGGCTGTTCCTAATGGGATGATCACCCTGCATGCAGGCATCTTGTCAGAGTAGGGACCTGCGAGATAATGAAGACCCTTAAAGTGTGCTCCCGGGTTTAAGTGACTTGGCCAATTCACAAACTAATACCTCGTACTTTTATAGCTATTCCATTTGGTTATGTGTCCAGGTATGTATGGTGCGTGTGTTGGTTATCAGTTCCGTCCTTATGTTATGTTTGCTCATGAGTCCAGTTCCAGTTCACTGTCTCTTGGTGTTCCGTGTGTGTGTTTGTGTAGTATGTCAGGTTACGCATCCAGCGCGTCTCGTGCAGACATGACACACTGTAAATAAAACATGTATACTTGTCTCAAGTATTGAACCAACATACCTTACATCCTAACAGAGGAAACTATTTTCTGGGCTTATAGTATCTCTGAGTACGGAGTATGAATGTGTTCATTTTGAATTACATCATAAATTATGTCATCATTATGCACACGTCATATCACTAATACATTCTAGTAAATTACCTATAAATCAACCCTTGAAAAGTTATCCACATCTGGATGAATCATGTCCAAGATGACAAAACCCCTCTGTTATATAATGGCCAGGGTGATGGAAAGTCTGAGGTGATTATACCACTTTGAGTATATTAGGAAGTATGCTCCCTGAGGCTTCTTTCACACAAGCATGAAAACGGCCAGCCGATATATGCTACATTGGGGGGTGAAAAAACTGGTGAGCGGGCACACAAATCAAACATTTGTGCACCCATTCATATGGCCTGGTGGGGCCCATGCAGTGGCAATTGCACCAACCTCACCAGGCCATCTCCCATTTCCCCTCCCCTTCCCCATGCAGGCTCACCTCTCTTCCTTCTCGCTCGTTCTGTACAATGGGAGGGGATGGGGCAGGGTGGGGTTAAGCGCCGGTCTGCCTTGCCTCCTCCCCTTGATGGCTATGGACAAGGGGCAAAGACAGGGCGGGCACTTAGCTCCACCTATGTCCCCTCCCTTGTCCATAGCCATCAATGGCAGGAGATGGGGCTGATTGGCGCTTAGCTCCGCCCCGTCACACCCCCTGCCAGTGCACATAACGAGCAGTGAGGAAGAGAGGTGGTGAGTCTGCATGGGGAAGGGGAGGAGAAGCTAAACTCCCTCCCACCTACGGCCGTCGCCATGGGCTCCCATAGGAACCCATGCAGCAGCCGACGTATTCCAGCCCAAAACATAGTTCCAAGACTATGTTTTGGGTCAGATGTAAAAACGCCTCGTGCTATATTGGCTTGGCCGGGCGTTTTTATGTCTCACAAATACGCCCATGTGATCTGATGCATTGGAATCCAATGCATCAGATCAAAACGCATATCGGCCAGCCGTGAAAACTCGTGCCAGCTAATGTGAAAGAAGGTGCATTTAGACACAAGGATGATCGGACAAAAGATGGCTTTTGAGCGATCATTTTGCATAATCTACTAACTGGTACTAGTGCCTATTAGTATCAATTAGTAGAGTGTGAACCACTGGGAGCTGAATTTATTCATAGGACCACCTACTATTCTCTGAATAAATTCTCTTTGCTCTGCCACAATCAGCTGTTATCAGCGGTCCCAGGATAGAACACAGCATGCAGTCAGTCTTATCAGCTGTTCTGCTGAAGGATGGATTTCAAGCTGAACTCTTCAGAAAACTGAAAGATGGGCACATTTACACGCAACGATTATCGCTCAAAAGATGGCTTTTGAGCGAATTTTGAGCGACAACCATTGTGTCTAAATGGGCCTTCATTAGAGATGAGCGAGCATACTTGCTAAGGCAAACTACTCGAGCGAGTAGTGCCTTATGTGAGTACCTGCCCACTCGTCTCAAAAGATTCGGGTGACGGCAGGGTAGAGAGGTGAGTTGCGGGAGTGAGCAGGGGGGAGCGGGGGGGGGGGGGGAGAGAGTGAGAGAGAGATCTCCCCCCCCCCCCCCGTTCCTCCCCGCTCTCCCCCGCCGCTCCCCGCCCCCCGCCTGCACCCGAATCTTTTGAGACGAGCGGGCAGGTACTCGCATAAGGCACTACTCACTCGAGTGGTTTGCCTTAGTGAGTATGCTCGGTCATCTCTAGCCTTCATGTAGATTCACTATATTATGAGATTTATTTGTTGCAATTTGTTTTGAAATTTTGTATCCATTTCACAATACTACATCTACAGAACATTTCAAATGTTTTCTTTCCTTTCCTTACACCTGGCTGTCTTTCTAAAGAGCAAACACCAAACAATCAATATTTGAGATAATTCTGTATTCTACTAAAAAAAAGAGAAGTCTCTCAAGATGTGTAACTTCTCTGTGGGAGCTCTGGAGAATAAAAAATCTAGCTCTTATATTGAGATTGCAGATAGAGTCTGATCTTTGAAGTCTTAACCAACATTTAAAGCAAAGATAAAGCACAAGGGAACGTGTGGCCACAGCCCCCTCAGTGAAAACCACACTTCCCAACTTTTCTTCTTAACTAAAACACCCATTGCCACTTAGGTCTTAAAGAAGTCATTAACAGAGATTCACTTACTTTTTCTCTTTGCTCTGTGTAATATGCTTTAAAGCAGCATAACTCATGGCCCTTTCACACAATAGACCATCTCTGATCCATTGATTTCTATAGTAAAGGCATGCTCTGATATTTGCAGAGGTAACTGTGCAGAGAGGAAAAGTAGATAAGCTGAGATCATCACCTATTGTTAATGGTGGATCTTGTGTTATGCATATATAGGTGTGGCGTTTGATTGTAATCCGACCTGTGAAAATAATGAGATGACTGCTGAAAAGTTTTCTCTGCAGAACGGGAGGTGTCATACTATTAGCTTAGTGGTTAGTGTTAAAACTACAGAATTTTAGATAATGACATCAAAATAAAAAAAATACATCAAAGTCCATTAGGAATTAGTCACACGGGGGCATCGGCACCCATGTGACTGAGTCCTTATGGCAGGAAGAAGACGGCCGTACTTCAAGACGGACGACTCCCCGCAGCGCTGAAGAAAGAACACATGACCAGCAATGAAGTTGGTCACATGTTCTTTCTTCCGGCGCTGCAGAGAGACGTCCATCCGGAAGTGCGGCCGTCTTCTACCTGCAGTAGCATGGGCGCCGATGCACCCGTGTGAGTAAACCCTCAGGATTTTAACTTGCAAAACCTGAATTATACAGTAAGTCATTTTCAGATTAATGTTTTCCTTAAAAAAATATATGCACTGTTACACAATAGAAGCCCAGGTTGTTTGCAGTGACCTTGCCACTCTCTCTATTTATATTGCTAGAAATATATTGTTATTACAGTATAATTATTGTAATTAAGTTATTGCTTAGTGATGATAATATATGATTTATTGCCATTGTGCTAATTAGGAAAGTAATAATTGTCATGCAAAATACTGTTTCACAAATAGGTTTTGTGCTATATAACCTTATATTTTGCTGATTAACATGCATGAAACTTGACATAGAATAATATATTCTAAGCAAAGAGTCACATGTACGCTCACATTACTTTTTCCTCATTATTTAGCAGTTTCACTACAGTCTCAGTGGGGACTGTTTGACTTTTACATACATCACTGCCTGCATTTAAATGCATCTTGTTGCTTGCCTGATTGCAATGCAATTACATTTGCTCCAACTTGTTTGATATGGATGGCATAAGTGAACCGTGAAAAAATGTCTGTTGGACACAATAGCAACAATGTCACCTTTTTCTTAATAAATAAAGCATACATTATGAGCGAACACTTCATCCTCCAAGAAAGTTGGTTCTAATTATTGAAGGCTCTATAAAGATTTGCATTTTTGCCTCTCCTTCAGAGTTTTCGGAATTCTTGATTGTAGAAAAAGTGTCTTCTATAATGCTATTCCTACCAAGGATAAGGAGTCCTTTGGGTTGATTTAAAATCAGATTCATCCAATCAGTAACAGACCACTTTTCAATGGGTGCTTTTTCTGGTTTGAAGAGATACTTTCTTGATCCAGCTAAACAGACAAAGCTGTTATGTGACAAGATCTAGTGGTCTGAAATTTTCTGTCAATGTAATACCCTTATTAATGACTACTACTTTCCCTTCCTAAACTTGCCAATGATCTTGGTCTTCCCTACAATGCTTGATAATACTCCAAACCTTCTATTTAAATAGCAAATATTTTGTTGTTAATCTCATTATATTATTATATTGATTCAGGGCAGTTCCTAGGGAATTTGGCCAGTAAGGAGAACATTAAAAAGTCCCCCTTTGCACCACCCCAAGGTGGTGGTTAGAAAGAAAATGTATTTTTGTAAATGTGAAATAAAACCACACATACACACAGTATCAATGATCACAAATTACCACCACACTGTTACTGAACAACCACTACAAACAGCAATATTGCCAGTAATTACACTATTACATGGCCAAATTGTAGCCCCAGTTCATGATCACATAATGTCACCAAAGTGTCACTGAAAAAAAAATGTATACAAAGACCAATATTACCCCCATGCAGTGAACACGTAGCAGTACATGTTAGTTCTACAAAGGCACTCTGCAGACTGTATAAGTGATTACAATACAGTTGCCTCCAGTGATTACAGGTGATGCCCCTTCTGACTCGAGTTGTTCACTTTCCCTTTTCCTTCTTTATCTGGCCCAGACCACTATGGCGACTTTACCCAGTCACAACTTGTCTCTGCAGAATTTGACACACAGACATCTTTCACTTCTCAATTTTCAGGAACCTGCATTCATTTTCCAAACCTCTACATAATCTCTCCACCATGGTGCCAAAGATAGTAATGCAATATGCCACACATAGTAATAGTATCCCCTATTTGTGCTCCCTGTAGGCCCCACATAGTAAGTGCCAGTAATATGCTCCCTTAAATGCAACTAGTGAGTAATAATACCCTTTATTAAATAATAAAGCCCCTCAAAGTCTCTATTCAGTAATATAGTATCTCTGATGATGATTTTCTTTTATTAAAAATGTCCATCATGGCCTCCATTTAGTAATAAATTGCACTCTCACAGGCTAGGTTCAATAATAATAATGATCCTCATGGCCCCTTTCTAGTAATAATTAGTGATGAGCGAGCATACTTGCTAAGGGCAATTGCTCAAGCGAGCATTGCCCTCAGCGAGCACCTGCCCGCTTGAGAGAAAAGGTTCGGGTGCCGGCGGCGGGCAGGGAGCTGCGGGGGAGAGCGGGCAGGAACGGAGGGGAGATCTCTCTCTCCCTCTCTTCCCCCCGCTCACCCCTGCTGACTGCCGCAACTCACCGCTCCCCTGCGCCGGCACCCGAAACTTTTCTCTCAAGAGGGCAGGTACTTGCTATGGGCAATGCTTACTCGAGCAATTGGCCTTTAGCGAGTATGCTCGCTCATCTCTAGTAATAATCATTCCACTAATGGCCCTTTTCTAGTAATAATCATGCCTCTAATGGCCCCCATATGGTAATAATAATGCTCCAATGGTCCCTTTTATAGTAATAATCATGCTCCCATGGCCCTATTTATATTGATGATCATGCCCCTATGGGCCTATATATAGTAATAATCATGTCTAGAGATGAGCGAGAGTACTCAGTAAGGGACAATACTCGAGCGAGTATCGTCCTTTTCGAGTACCTGCCTGCTCGTCAGAAAAGATTCGGGTGCTGGCAGGGGTGAGCGGTGGGTTGTGGGAGTGAGAGGGGGGGGTGGGTCAAGGCAAGCAGCAGAGTGATTGTGATCTATAAAACGGCTGAGGTCAGGAGAGGGACTTGTTATTTTGTATAAGGACTTGTTATTTTGTATAGCGCCAACTGATTCCGCAGTTTTTTCAGGTAATTTATTTATTAATAATAAATACCAATAAATAAATTACCAATTAGCAAGCTGGGTTACTCATTATACCAACCACGGAAGGATGGAAGACTAAGTCAACCTTGAGTTAGCTACCATGCAGGGATTGATCTTGCAACCTTCAGGTCATGAGTGAGAGCTTAGGACTACATACGGCTGCCTTAACACTCCGAGCCCCACAAGGAGACAAGTTAGGAAAGGCACAGATCAAAAACAGGAGACTAGACAGACCACTATAATACCTTCGTACACTAACAGACTAATTACTCAGGCACATGCTTGCAGGGGGAGGGAGGATGCCTAAAACTGAGATTTGTCTAAATCAGCCAGCCATAGAAAAGCGAAATCTGCATGGCCAAGAACAACAGCAGGAGGAGGTGGTAGGGGATGTTGTCGGCTATGACCAGCCATAACACCTGGCTACTATTCCTGTGTTTTTGACTGCGGCCTGACTTCTGATACTGACTTTGTTCCTGTACTACATATTTCTAGTCCGTTTGGATTTATCATCTGCTCCTTGTGGTTCAACTTCTGGTATCAACTCCTGGTCTGACTCCTGACTATGAATCTGTCTCCTGATCTGGCTTGTTGCATCCTGACTATTATTTGATTGACTACTACTGGCTATATTCTGGACTTTGCCACTAGCCATTTTCTACAGTGTACCAATCACCAATCGGTAACTGTTCTAGGGACTGCAACCTGGCAGTGCATCATGAAAAGACCATATTCCCTGGAGTTTTAAGGTGAAGAATTGGGAGAATACTTTGACTCACCACCCCAGTCTATCCAGCATAAAACTGATTGCAGCCTAGAGGATCCACTTCTATACTGAAAAACATGTCCTCATATACATGAAATGCACACAGCACAAAATCCCATTCAGCTATTCTTTGCTTTCGCTCTCAGAAAGGTTTTTTTTATAATTTTTAATGAGAACGGCCAGAAGTTATCACTCTTACTGACCTTAGCAAAATCCAATGTGATGTGATTAAATTATACCTCACATCGGCGAGAAGTTATTACAGAAGATTTTCAAATGTGGAAAGGGATTTTTCTTATTGCAAAATGTACTAAATTACAATCTCCTCAGATATTAGGTTCCTGCAGTGCTCTTTCGCATCATTTCATCAATTCCCAGGATAAAGCAGGCAGAATGTGACTCCTGTTACACTGTGTTAGCTTGTTAAAATGCAGATGGGCTTTAATCTTGGGTGTGTATGGTAGAAGCAGTGACAGACTGCATCTCAACTCTCTCTGATTGCCAAGTAGACTAAATAATAATAATGATAATAATACAGTTTCTTCTCTTTGAAGAAAACTCGAATCCCTCATCATCTGATTGATGTCTCACCTCCAGAATTTTAGTCCTTTAATAATACAGTCATAGCTTTAGGATACCTTAACCCATATAGGCCACAAATCAATACAAATGCACTGATTTCATAAGCCAGATAATCAGAGTGTATCTTGCTGCTGCCATTGATAGGCTCAGTGTAAATTGCTGGAGTTAAGCTTGGAATAATCATGAGTCTTAGACCGGCTGCACATGAATGTAATTTGCTGCGTGCCACCCACATGTGACAGTCACACGGCACACAGCAAGTATGCAATGACATTGTGTACTTGCTGTGGGATGCGGATTGCCATGCACAATCATGGCGTGTTCACACTAGCGCTGTTTTAGTGCAGTATAGGCACATGAAAGGATCGCTGCTATACTGCACTAAAGATCATGTAAATGGGTGAATTCCAGCTATCTTAATTAATGTAAAAACAAGAAAAACCCCTTTGCATTACTTATTCACCTAAGAGTGAATATATGTAACCTACTTCACTGGTGGGATCTGGCATCAGGCCTCTCCCCCCATTCCAGGTTTGCTTTGAAAAATATAGAAACCGTGGTCCTTCTTCATGAGTTTCTTTATTTAGTCAAATTTCAGATGATCAGCATGGCAAAGCAGTGTTCACAACCAATGCTTTTCAAAGTCTGCATACCCCTTTCTCAAGCCTAACAGTAATACACAACCATACTCACTTATATATGTAAGTCTGCACCTCTTGTTAGCATTTCCGTCTGAGCCTGCGGCACCTGGGTCTGATGTCAATCACTGACCAGGGCACATGTAGCATGTGTGTGGTTGCAATGCGCTCCACCCTGCATCTTCGTCTTGGTCACGGTGTGATGACGCAACCCGGGAGTTAGTCATTGTAAAGCAGTGTCTGACATCACCAAGTGTTCCACATGCGTTCTATAGTGTACATGATGCCTGTTGTTAGATTTTCATGTGGTCTTTATAGTAAACATCAAAACTGTTTGAATCCCTGGTTCAACTTTTGTTTATCTACTCTCTAGGAGACCTCTACAGTAATAATATAATAGTATAATATAATTAATATAATATAGTAGAATAATAGAGTAATCACCCCTATGTGCTTAACTGGTATGAATGTATCGATAAAAAAAAAAAGAACATAAAAAATAATCTCCATATAGACATCATATAATACAATAAAACAAATAATTCAATATTAAAATAATGCTTTAAGAAATAAATTAACATGGCTAATCTAAAATTCATAAATATCTGGTCTACATAAATACAGTACTCCTAATTCAGTAATCTAAAATATATATCTATATATATAAAGACGAAAGCCCTCACTGACTGACTCACTGACTCACTGACTCACTGACTCGCCAAAAGTTCTCCAACTTCCCGATGTCGTAGAAACATGAATTTTGGCGCAAGCATAGATTATCTCCAAAATAGGAAAAGTAATTGGGTCCCAACTTGATTATTCAACTCTAGCGCAAAAGAATTGGCGTCAAAATTTAACGTACATAATCTAAATTTCTCAGTTCCCAATGTCATAAAAACTTCAAATTTGGCACGCGCATTGAATATGTCATAAATAGGAAAAGTTAATAGGTCCCAACATGATTATTCAATTCTATGCGCAAAAGAATTAGCGTCCAAATTTTACGTACGGAATCTAATTTTCTCACTTTCCGGTGTCATAGAAACTTGAAATTTGGCACGAGCATTGATTATGTCATAAATAGGAAAAGCTAATGGGTCCCAACTCCATTATTCAATTCTATGCGCAAAAGAATTAGCGTCGAAATTTTACGTGCGGAATGTAGTTTTTTCACTTTCCGATGTCATAGAAACGTGAAATTTGGCACGAGCATTGATTATGTCATAAATAGGAAAGGTTCATAGGTCCCAACTCCATTATTCAATTCTATGCACAAAAGAATTAGCGTCCAAATTTTACGTACGGAATCTAATTCTTTCACTTCCCGGTGTTATAGAAACTCGAAATTTGGCAGGAGCATTGATTATGTCATGAATAGGAAAAGCTAATGGGTCCCAACTCCATTATTCAATTCTATGCACAAAAGAATTAGTGTCCAAATTTTATGTACGTAATCAAATTCTCTCACTTCCTGATGTCATTTTATATAAAGGAAACGTCACATGGTTACCTTCCCGTGGTATTTCCTGGGTAACGCAGAGAACTATGCAAAATGGTGAACATATTTTTTTCCTTAGTATCTCTAAAGTAAGCACGACTTCATAAGATTTTCCGTGTGAACACCAGATAAACACCAGTACCAAATTAATTCGGGCGAAGCCGGGTATACCAACTAGTATATATATATATATATATATATATATATATATATATATATATAGGTACAAATTCATATAATAAAATCATATATAGGAAGAACGTATATGGAAAAAATTGTAGTGTTGTCTTAAAGAGAGGAGGGTACAGTATTCAATTAAAAATGCTCTAGGACTAGAGATGAGCGAACACCAAAATGTTCGGGTGTTCGTTATTCGTAACGAACTTCCCGTGATGCTCGAGGGTTCGTTTCGAACAACGAACCCCATTGAAGTCAATGGGCGACCAGAACATTTTTGTATTTCGCCGATGCTCGCTAAGGTTTTCATGTGTGAAAATCTGGGCAATTCAGGAAAGTGATGGGAATGACACAGTGACGGATAGGGCAGGCGAGGGGCTACATGTTGGGCTGCATCTCAAGTTCACAGGTCCCACTATTAAGCCACAATACCGGCAAGAGTGGGCCCCCCCCCTCCCAACAACTTTTACTTCTGAAAAGCCCTCATTAGCATGGCATACCTTTGCTAAGCACCACACTACCTCCAACAAAGCACAATCACTGCCTGCATGACACTCCACTGACACTTCTCCTGGGTTACATGCTGCCCAACCGCCCCCCCTCCCCCCCACAGCGCACACCAAAGTGTCCCTGCGCAGCCTTCAGCTGCCCTCATGCCACACCACGCTCATGTCTATTTAGAATTGCGTCTGCCATGACGAGGGACCGCAGGCACACACTGCAGAGGTTGGCACGGCTAGGCAGCGACCCTCTTTAAAAGTGGCGGAGCGATAGCCCACAATGCTGTACAGAAGCAATGAGAAATAGAATCCTGTGCCACCGCCATCAGGAGCTGCACACGTGGGCATAGCAATGGGGAACCTATGTGCCACACACTATTCATTCTGTCAAGGTGTCTGCATGCCCCAGTCAGACCGGGCTTTTTAATTCATAGACACAGGCAGGTACAACTCCCTATTGTGAAGTCCCTGTCGACCCACAGCATGGGTGGCTCCCTGGAACCCACCGGCGGTACACAGAAATATCCCATTGCATTGCCCAACACAGCTGAGGTAGTAATGTCGTGCTTAATGCAGGTGGGCTTCGGCCCACACTGCATGCCCCAGTCTGACTGGGGTTCTTTATAAGTGTACAGATGTAGTAAAAACTCCGTGTGCACCTACAGCATGGGTGGGTGCCAGGAAGCCACCGGCGGTACATAGAAATATCCCATTGCATTGCCCAACACAGCTGAGGTAGTAATGTTGTGCTTAACCCTTTCCAATCCAATTTGTATATGGTTTTCCTAGGGGGCTTACTCTTTTTCTGCTGTTATACAACGGCGCTATATGCTGGCTAAAGCCAGTACTGCATGAGCTGACACGTAGGATAGGCTCCGACAGCAGAGAGGCTGGCAATATACAGTAAGAGAACCCCGACGGACGTCTACCAACAACGGAGCTGTACAGCCTTAAACCCTAATGTTTTCACAGGTCACACAGTGGACTGGAAAGGGTTAATGCAGGTGGGTTTCGGCCCACACTGCATGCCCCAGTCAGACTGGGGTTCTTTACAAGTGGACACATGTAGGTTTAACTCCCTGTGGACCCACTGCCTGGGTGGGTGCCAGGAAGCCACCGGCGGTACATAGAAATATCCCATTGCATTGCCCAACACAGCTGAGGTAGTAATGTCGTGCTTAATGCAGGTGGGCTTCGGCCCACACTGCATGCCCCAGTCAGACTGGGGTTCTTTACAAGTGGACACATGTAGGTTTAACTCCCTGTGGACCCACTGCCTGGGTGGGTGCCAGGAAGCCACCGGCGGTACATAGAAATATCCCATTGCATTGCCCAACACAGCTGAGGTAGTAATGTCGTGCGTAATACAGGTGGGCTTCGGCCCACACTGCATGCCCCAGTCAGACGGGTTCTTTAGAAGTGTACAGATGTATTAAAAACTCAGTGTGCACCTACAGCATGGGTGGCTCCCTGGAACCCACCGGCGGTACACAAAAATATCCCATTGCATTGCCCAACACAGCTGAGGTAGTAATGTCGTGCGTAATACAGGTGGGCTTCGGCCCACACTGCATGCCCCAGTCAGACTGGGGTTCTTTACAAGTGGACACATGTAGGTTTAACTCCCTGTGGACCCACTGCCTGGGTGGGTGCCAGGAAGCCACCGGCGGTACATAGAAATATCCCATTGCATTGCCCAACACAGCTGAGGTAGTAATGTCGTGCGTAATACAGGTGGGCTTCGGCCCACACTGCATGCCCCAGTCAGACGGGTTCTTTAGAAGTGTACAGATGTATTAAAAACTCAGTGTGCACCTACAGCATGGGTGGCTCCCTGGAACCCACCGGCGGTACACAAAAATATCCCATTGCATTGCCCAACACAGCTGAGGTAGTAATGTCGTGCGTAATACAGGTGGGCTTCGGCCCACACTGCATGCCCCAGTCAGACTGGGGTTCTTTACAAGTGGACACATGTAGGTTTAACTCCCTGTGGACCCACTGCCTGGGTGGGTGCCAGGAAGCCACCGGCGGTACATAGAAATATCCCATTGCATTGCCCAACACAGCTGAGGTAGTAATGTCGTGCGTAATACAGGTGGGCTTCGGCCCACACTGCATGCCCCAGTCAGACGGGTTCTTTAGAAGTGTACAGATGTATTAAAAACTCAGTGTGCACCTACAGCATGGGTGGCTCCCTGGAACCCACCGGCGGTACACAAAAATATCCCATTGCATTGCCCAACACAGCTGAGGTAGTAATGTCGTGCGTAATACAGGTGGGCTTCGGCCCACACTGCATGCCCCAGTCAGACTGGGGTTCTTTACAAGTGGACACATGTAGGTTTAACTCCCTGTGGACCCACTGCCTGGGTGGGTGCCAGGAAGCCACCGGCGGTACATAGAAATATCCCATTGCATTGCCCAACACAGCTGAGGTAGTAATGTCGTGCGTAATACAGGTGGGCTTCGGCCCACACTGCATGCCCCAGTCAGACGGGTTCTTTAGAAGTGTACAGATGTATTAAAAACTCAGTGTGCACCTACAGCATGGGTGGCTCCCTGGAACCCACCGGCGGTACACAAAAATATCCCATTGCATTGCCCAACACAGCTGAGGTAGTAATGTCGTGCGTAATACAGGTGGGCTTCGGCCCACACTGCATGCCCCAGTCAGACTGGGGTTCTTTACAAGTGGACACATGTAGGTTTAACTCCCTGTGGACCCACTGCCTGGGTGGGTGCCAGGAAGCCACCGGCGGTACATAGAAATATCCCATTGCATTGCCCAACACAGCTGAGGTAGTAATGTCGTGCGTAATACAGGTGGGCTTCGGCCCACACTGCATGCCCCAGTCAGACGGGTTCTTTAGAAGTGTACAGATGTATTAAAAACTCAGTGTGCACCTACAGCATGGGTGGCTCCCTGGAACCCACCGGCGGTACACAAAAATATCCCATTGCATTGCCCAACACAGCTGAGGTAGTAATGTCGTGCGTAATACAGGTGGGCTTCGGCCCACACTGCATGCCCCAGTCAGACTGGGGTTCTTTACAAGTGGACACATGTAGGTTTAACTCCCTGTGGACCCACTGCCTGGGTGGGTGCCAGGAAGCCACCGGCGGTACATAGAAATATCCCATTGCATTGCCCAACACAGCTGAGGTAACGTCAGCTGTAATGCAGGTGGGCTAAAAATTAATTTGATTACACTGTAGGCGAGGGCCCACAAAAATTGCTGTATCAACAGTACTAATGTACATCCCAAAAATTGGCCATGGCCAGCCAAGAGGGCAGGTGAAACCCATTAATCGCTTTGGTTAATGTGGCTTAAGTGGTAACTAGGCCTGGAGGCAGCCCAGTGTAACGAAAAATTGGTTCAAGTTAAAGTTCCAACGCTTTTAAGCTAATTGAAACTTATAAAAATTGTTCTGAAAAATTATTTGAGTGAGCCTTGTGGCCCTAAGAAAAATTGCCCGTTCAGCGTGATTACGTGAGGTTTCAGGAGGAGGAGCAGGAGGAGGAGGAGGAGGAATATTAGACACAGATTGATGAAGCACAAATGTCCCCGTTTTGGATGGTGAGAGAGAACGTAGCTTCCATCCGCGGGTGCAGCCTACGTATTGCTTACGTATCGCTGCTGTCCGCTGGTGGAGAACAGAAGTCTGGCGAAATCCAGCCTTTGTTCATCTTGATGAGTGTTAGCCTGTCGGCACTGTCGGTTGACAAGCGGCTACGCTTATCGGTGATGATTCCCCCAGCCGCACTAAACACCCTCTCCGACAACACGCTAGCCGCAGGACAAGCAAGCACCTCAAGGGCATACAGGGCTAGTTCAGGCCACGTGTCCAGCTTCGACACCCAGTAGTTGTAGGGGGCAGAGGCGTCACCAAGGATGGTCGTGCGATCCGCTACGTACTCCCTCACCATCCTTTTGCAGTGCTCCCGCCGACTCAGCCGTGACTGGGGAGCGGTGACACAGTCTTGGTGGGGAGCCATAAAGCTGGCCAGGCCCTTAAAGACTGTTGCACTGCCTGGGATGTACATGCTGCTCGATCTACGCACATCCCCTGCAACATGGCCCTCGGAACTGCGCCTTCTGCCACTAGCGCTGTCGGCTGGGAATTTTACCATCAGCTTGTCCGCAAGGGTCCTGTGGTATAGCAACACTCTCGAACCCCTTTCCTCTTCGGGAATCAGAGTGGGCAGGTTCTCCTTATACCGTGGATCGAGCAGTGTGTACACCCAGTAATCCGTAGTGGCCAGAATGCGTGCAACGCGAGGGTCACGAGAAAGGCATCCTAACATGAAGTCAGCCATGTGTGCCAGGGTACCTGTACGCAACACATGGCTGTCTTCACTAGGAAGATCACTTTCAGGATCCTCCTCCTCCTCCTCCTCCTCAGGCCATACACGCTGAAAGGATGACAGGCAATCAGCCGGTGTACCGTCAGCAGCGGGCCAAGCTGTCTCTTCCCCCTCCTCCTCATCCTCCTCCTCCTCCTGTACGCGCTGTGAAATAGACAGGAGGGTGCCCTGACTATCCAGCGGCATACTGTCTTCCCCCGCCCCCGTTTCCGAGCGCAAAGCAGCTGCCTTTATGGTTTGCAGGGAATTTCTCAAGATGCATAGCAGAGGAATGGTGACGCTAATGATTGTAGCATCGCCGCTCACCACCTGGGTAGACTCCTCAAAATTACCAAGGACATGGCAGATGTCTGCCAACCAGGCCCACTCTTCTGAAAGGAATTGAGGAGGCTGACTCCCACTGCGCCGCCCATGTTGGAGTTGGTATTCGACTATAGCTCTACGCTGTTCATAGAGCCTGGCCAACATGTGGAGCGTAGAGTTCCACCGTGTGGGCACGTCGCACAGCAGTCGGTGCACTGGCAGCTTAAAGTGATGTTGCAGGGTGCGCAGGGTGGCAGCGTCCGTGTGGGACTTGCGGAAATGTGCGCAGAGCCGGCGCGCCTTTACGAGCAGGTCTGACAAGCGTGGGTAGCTTTTCAGAAACCGCTGAACCACCAAATTAAAGACGTGGGCCAGGCATGGCACGTGCGTGAGGCTGCCGAGCTGCAGAGCCGCCACCAGGTTACGGCCGTTGTCACACACGACCATGCCCGGTTGGAGGCTCAGCGGCGCAAGCCAGCGGTCGGTCTGCTGTGTCAGACCCTGCAGCAGTTCGTGGGCCGTGTGCCTCTTATCGCCTAAGCTGAGTAGTTTCAGCACGGCCTGCTGACGCTTGCCCACCGCTGTGCTGCCACACCGCGCGACACCGACTGCTGGCGACATGCTGCTGCTAACACATCTTGATTGTGAGACAGAGGAGGAGGAGGAGGAGGAGGGTGCTTTAGTGGAGGAAGCATACACCTCCGCAGATACCACCACCGAGCTGGGGCCCGCAATTCTGGGGGTGGGTAGGACGTGAGCGGTCCCAGGCTCTGACTCTGTCCCAGCCTCCACTAAATTCACCCAATGTGCCGTCAGGGAGATGTAGTGGCCCTGCCCGCCTGTGCTTGTCCACGTGTCCGTAGTTAAGTGGACCGTGGCAGTAACCGCGTTGGTGAGGGCGCGCACAATGTTGCGGGAGACGTGGTCGTGCAGGGCTGGGACGGCACATCGGGAAAAGTAGTGGCGACTGGGAACTGAGTAGCGCGGGGCCGCCGCCTCCATGATACTTTTGAAGGACTCCGTTTCCACAACCCTATACGGCAGCATCTCAAGGCTGATGAATTTTGCGATGCGGACGGTTAACGTTTGAGCGTGCGGGTGCGTGGCGGCGTACTTGCGCTTGCGCTCGAACACTTGCGCAAGCGACGGCTGAACGGTGCGCTGAACTACACTGCTGGATGGGGCCGAGGACAGCGGAGATGAGGGTGTGGGTGCAGGCCATGAGGCGGTAGTGCCTGTGTCCTGAGAGGGGGGTTGCATCTCAGTGGCAGGTTGGGGCACAGGGGGAGAGGCAGGGGTGCAAACCGGAGGCGGTGAACGGCCTTCGTCCCACCTTGTGGGGTGCTTGGCCATCATATGTCTGCGCATGGTGGTGGTGGTGAGGCTGTTGGTGTTGGCTCCCCGGCTGAGCTTTGCGCAACAAAGGTTGCACACCACTGTTCGTCGGTCGTCAGGCGTCTCTGTGAAAAACTGCCAGACCTTAGAGCACCTCGGCCTCTGCAGGGTGGCATGGCGCGGGGGGGCGCTTTGGGAAACACTTGGTGGATTATTCGGTCTGGCCCTGCCTCTACCCCTGGCCCTGGCCACCGCACTGCCTCTTGCAACCTGCCCTGCTGATGCCCTTGACTCCCCCTCTGAAGACCTGTCCTCCTGAGTAAGCGTTGCACACCAGGTGGGGTCAGTCACCTCATCGTCCTGCTGCTCTTCCTCCGAATCCTCTGTGCGCTGCTCCCTGGGACTTACTGCCCTTACTACTACCTCACTGCAAGACAACTGTGTCTGATCGTCATCGTCCTCCTCACCCACAGAAAGTTGTTGAGACAGTTGGCGGAAGTCCCCAGCCTCTTCCCCCGGACCCCGGGAACTTTCGAATGGTTGGGCATCAGTGACGATAAACTCCTCTGGTGGGAGAGGAACCGCTGCTGCCCAATCTAAGCAGGGGCCCGAGAACAGTTCCTGGGAGTGTTCCCGCTCCTGAGCAGGTGTCATTGTAGTGGAGTGAGGAGGCTGGGAGGAAGGAGGAGCAGCAGACAGAGGATTCGGATTGGCAGCAGTGGACGGCGCAGAACTGCGGGTAGACGATAGGTTGCTCGAAGCACTTTCTGCCATCCAGGACAGGACCTGCTCACACTGCTCATTTTCTAATAACCGTCTCCCGCGTGGACCCATTAATTGGGCGATGAATGTGGGGACGCCAGAAACGTGCCTCTCTCCTAATCGCGCAGCAGACAGCTGCGACACACCTGGATCAGGAGCTTGGCCTGTGCCCACACCCTCACTTGGCCCTCCGCGTCCTCGGCCACGTCCACGTCCACGTCCTCTAGGCTTACCCCTACCCCTCAGCATGCTGTATTACCAGTGATTAGATTTCCCAGGCAGGAAATAAATTGGCGCAAGACTGCAGGCCAAATATAATTTTTGCCCTTTTTGGAAAACGAAAGGCCCCACTGCCTCTAGTGAATGAATTATCTAAGTTTAATAACTGCGCTGTGTCCCTGCTTATGTGTCACAGAACGTGAGGGTAGCAGAGTTATTAACTGTGGCAGAGCAGGTATTTTTTTTCCCAATTAAGGAAAGCAAATGGCGAACCCAGCAGTAAACCGTAGCTGGCTGCGTATGATTTAGCAATGTTTTTCACGCAGCTCACACGTCTCCACAGGCGTAAGGACGGACACAGGCTGGACAAATAGATTTCTTTTCAGTTTTTTCCCACCAACAGGCAGCACTGCGTATATTCAATGAACCTGCGAAGTTTAATAACTGCGCTGTGTCCCTGCTTATGTGTCACAGAACGTGAGGGTAGCAGAGTTATTATAACTCTTGGAGAGCAGGTATTTTTTTTCCCAATTAAGGAAAGCAAATGGCGAACCCAGCAGTAAACCGTAGCTGGCTGCGTATGATTTAGCAATGTTTTTCACGCAGCTCACACGTCTCCACAGGCGTAAGGACGGACACAGGCTGGACAAATAGATTTCTTTTCAGTTTTTTCCCACCAACAGGCAGCACTGCGTATATTCAATGAACCTGCGAAGTTTAATAACTGCGCTGTGTCCCTGCTTATGTGTCACAGAACGTGAGGGTAGCAGAGTTATTATAACTCTTGGAGAGCAGGTATTTTTTTTCCCAATTAAGGAAAGCAAATGGCGAACCCAGCAGTAAACCGTAGCTGGCTGCGTATGATTTAGCAATGTTTTTCACGCAGCTCACACGTCTCCACAGGCGTAAGGACGGACACAGGCTGGACAAATAGATTTCTTTTCAGTTTTTTCCCACCAACAGGCAGCACTGCGTATATTCAATGAACCTGAGAAGTTTAATAACTGCGCTGTGTCCCTGCTTATGTGTCACAGAACGTGAGGGTAGCAGAGTTATTAACTGTGGCAGAGCAGGTATTTTTTTTCCCAATTAAGGAAAGCAAATGGCGAAGCCAGCAGTAAAGCGTAGCTGGGTGCGTATGATTTAGCAATGTTTTTCACGCAGCTCACACGTGTCCACAGGCGTTAGGACGGACAGAGGCTGGACAAATAGATTTGTTTTCAGGTTTTTCCCACCAACAGGCAGCACTGCGTATATTCTATGAATAATAACTGTGTTGTGGCCCTGCCTATACAATTCTTTCCCTGCAGTATCAATGGAGGGTGGAATGCTCTGCAGAGGCGATTTTGAGAAGCCCAAAAAAAATGCAGCACAGCCAACAGCAGCCTGGACAGTACTGCACACGGATAAATATGGCCCTAGAAAGGACCGTTGAGGTTCTTGAAGGCTACACTCACTCCTAACACTCTCCCTGCCTATGCAGCACTTCTGTCCCTAATGCCAGGTGCAACGGTCTGCAGAGGCGACTTTGAGAAAAAAAAAAATCCCACTGCTAACAGCAGCCAACACACAGCTATCAGTGGCCCTAATAAGGACCTTTGGGGGGTCTTGAAGCCTACACTAACTACCAATTCTTTCCCTACAGCAGCTCCGGTATAAACAGCACTGTCCCTCATCTAACTCACACCGCATCTGAGGCGAGCCGCGGGAGGGGCCGACTTTTATATTAGGCGAACACCTGATCTCGCCAGCCACTCACAGCAGGGGGGTGGTATAGGGCTTAAACGTTGCAGGGGGAAGTTGTAATGCCTTCCCTGTCTTTCAATTGGCCAGAAAAGCGCGCTAACGTCTCAGGGAAGGAAGTGAAAGTAACCAGAACACCGCATGGTGTTCGTCACGAATAACGAACATCCCGAACACCCTAATATTCGCACGAATATCAAGCTCGGACGAACGCGTTCGCTCATCTCTATCTAGGACGTCACTCAGACTATTAGGTTGTTGCATGTCTAGTATTATGATCCAATACTTTTCTTTCTTTCGCAGGGTATTGAATTGGTCCTCTAATATGTGTTCTATGGCAATTACCCTCATCAATGAGGCATCTTTGCCGTGGTAGTTGGCAGAGTGTTTTGATACTTTATTTTTCATATAGCCATTTAAAATATTTCATCTATGTTTGTTGATTCTAGCTCGTAGGATATTGACCGTACGACCCATATACCTGAGTCTGCATGGACATTCTAAAAGGTAGATATTTTGAACCGCATGTTAGGAATTTTTTAATTTTTTAGTTTTTTCTATTTTATTTCTCTCATTATTCACTATAGATCAATTGATTTTCTTTCTTCTGTTACAGATGTTTCAATTTTTTATATTACATTTATAAGACCCGCATAGAGGTTCATTATCTAATCGCTGTATCTGGTCACCTTTCCCCTGATGTAAGTTTTTTTAAGAGGGATGATGCTAAAATATTTCCCAGGTTGTTATTTTTCCTATATATTATGTTTGGTTTTGATTGTAAAAATTTGTTTAAAAAGGGGTCACCTTTTAAAATTTCCCAATGGATATGCAGTATTTTTCTAATCTGATTATATTGTGTGTTATAACGTGTGATACAACAACTTTTCTTTCTAGTGTTTGATCATTATTATTTTTCAATTCTTCCTTTCTTCCACTTTCCTTTCCTTTACCTATAGCTATCTTAATTGGCCCGTTCACACAATCGGAGGTGCATGGTGCGGGTTTTCCAGCTCTATGGAAGGCACGCACCAAAGATAGGGCAGGTCCTATCTTTTCACCCACCACGGACCTTAGATGCGAGCATTGCAGTCGCATGTCCAATCTTTAATTGGTGCGCGTATTTAGTGCGTCTAAAATGACTTCATGTGAGTGCTTCTATAGGAAACCATTGGTTCTTATAGAAGTGCTCTTTTCATGCACCTCTAATGCATGAAAACAGCGCTCGTGTGAACAAGTCCAAAGGCAGATGTAAAGGAAAGAAGGATCAGGCAGGTGTATACTAAATCCCTTTGTTCTCAAGCAAGAGAACTTTCACCGATGGTTTCTGACAGCAGCTTATTTCCCTCTTCCTACTAAGAAGACCTGCAGGCTCAGTTGAACTAAGTGGTCAGTTGAATAACCATGCAGTCAATAGTGATCTAATGTATATCACCGCCCTTAGTTGTTGTAGTTTGTTGTTTTGGTTTTTTTTTGCAATTATTGGTCTGTAGTAAAAGGAAATATTTTTTTTAGACTTTTCAAATATGTCTTCATTGCCTTCTATCACAATGGTGCAATTATAATATAGATTTATGGTAAGCGTGATACTCTCATCATTTTGGTTTCCTTTACTTTGCTCTGTTGGCCCTTATTGATTCTGCACTTTGATATGTTTTATAAAGCTTGCACAAGGCGTTATGCCAAAAAGAAGGATGATCAGTGCAGAATAATACATTTGTTTTTCTCTTGTCCTGCTCTTAAGAGGTAAAGTCAGCAAAAATTTTATCTAACTGTGGCAGGTTATATAACTTTCTTCACTTGAATGCTCTTCTGCACTTAGAAGTATATGATATCGAAGGTGCCTGACCCTCTGCTGTCTGAGACTTCTGTTTTGAGCTCTTATAGATGTTTACTTTGTTTTGCTTTTCTTGTTTTAAATTGTGTGTCCGTTTTTGATAAATATCCTTATTTTTATGAGGTTTATTTTCTACTAGAATTCTACTGGTTTTGTTCCAGAAGTATGTTCTTACCTTTAACTGCCTTCTGTTTGCAGTATGTCCTCTAAGCACAGTTCTTATTTTGTCCTTTAAAGTCTCTACTTTTTCCCTTTTCCTATCTTTTAAAGGATCTAAATTTTCCATCTTCTGTCGTACAGTTAACTTATTACAAGGTATAAATTGTTATATTCTCAGCAATTCATGTTCAGTGTTGGTAACTCCATCCATCTATCTATCTATCTATCTATCTATCTATCTATCTATCTATCTATCTATCTATCTATCTATCTATCTATCTATCTATCTATCTATCTATCTGTCTGTCTATCTATTCTCCCAGAAACAAAAAAATAGTGATTGCAGTGGTTACTACATTTCTACATTTTGAATTAGTAACCACTGGAAAATGTCTTGTTAATAAATTGATTTAAAATAAAAAATGTTCTTTCTCTCTCTCTTTCAACAGTTAATTAAATAAGACAGCTGCCTTTTCATCTTAAGAATGTTGTCACCTGCAGAACTTTTTCCTCCTCTATCCTGCAGTATGAGAAAGCATTTCAAAATACAAAACTGTTAAGGTATTACTCCTAGACTTTGCTGAAATGTTCCCAACAGAAATCTAAAAAATAGAAAACTAGCAGTAGAAAATGCTTGGTGCAATGCTTGAAATCCAATACACTGTGTCTTTAAAAATACCATTTTTGACTTCCGGGTGTGGAATGTCTGGGACAGCCACATTTTGGCTGGGCTCCCATTGCTGCTAAAATGAAGACACAGTCGGACTCAACATCTTTGGAGGCAGTGCATACAGGAGCACCAGCTGTGTTTTCAGACACCCTTGGAGCTTGACCATGCCAGGTCAGGCTGCGGGCAGCAGTGAGCAAGCTACACTGCAAGGCCTTGAGCCCACACTAAAACACCATGCAAGTGGGCTGTAGACTGGAGATCCAGGAAAGACATCCTCAGTGGTGGAAGTGGACAAGAGGCCAGCTGTGGACAGTGCTAGAACCATGGCCATCTACCCCCTATACCTACCTTGAAGAGATGGACATGAAATCTCCATTTTGTGAGCCCCAAGCCACTCTGAGGGAAGGCGCCCACATGACTAGGAACACTGCAGCCTGATATAGAATGGGTCATCACCCCTGCACCAATTTAGGGGTTGTTTTGGAACACTACAAAGTCACAGTGAGTACTCTGTCCAAGACACTCAAACAGCAGGACTCCTCATTACCTCCGATTCACAGGTCCCTAGTCTATAGAAACAATCCCCTAGAAAGCTCCACTGCTATCTCAGCATTGAGTATCCTTCTCATTACAGTCAGCCTGAAATATTGTCCTTCCCTTCTCAAGTCTCTCTATTTTTACCTCAAAGCCATTTATTAAGGACATCTATTTTGCTAAAACTATATTTGTTGCTTGATGATAGAGGTTCCTAAATGAAAACTACCAATGGAGGGCACTGGAGACATAAAAGTAATTTTACCAGCAAGTGTAATCAAACCCATTTGCTTATCTATCCTTTAGAAACAAACATGCACAATTTTTGATACTAGTATAATATAACTCACAGAGACACAACTGTGGCATGATATCCCAGTGCCAAATGGTTGTCTGACCCAAACTGGCTGCTGTAAATATGGACATATTTGTAGCGAAAACTCATCAGTCACAAATTTAAAAGATAATCAGCCTACTCCCTCACAAGAACAGACACCACAAAATAGATGCTATATCATTACACGAGGAATCCACGATGTCTGACTTATCACCAAAACAGGGAGCTTTTGACAATATAACTGAACAAGACATTTCTTCCAGCAAGAGCCCTACCCATAATGTGGACACAGAGGTCACACAAGTAGCCACGGTGGCACAAGAGGTTTCCTGTGTGTTGTTGCCATTGTTTAGCAATAGGCTAGACCTTATACATGCGTCTGTCAATGGCACATTAGCACAAATTACAACCAATGCCCAAATGATTTGGGATTTGGAAAATAAATTAGTCACCATAGTCATTACTGTTGCTGAACCAGAATGAGTGATTACACAATGCCAAGCCAGAGAAAGTCAGCTACAAGAGAAATTAGAAGACCTTGAGAACAGGGATCACGGAAACAATTTGCACTTTATAGGTATTCTAGAAACAGTGAGTGGAAATTATCTTCTCACCCTATTTACAAAGGATTTTCTAGCAACTATGGGCATTGACACATCACCAAGCACTTATAGTGTGGAACAAGCCCATAGAATTGGACCTCCAAAAGCACAGGGAGGTGAACATCAGACATTACATCCAGTCATTGTCAAGTATCTAAACTGGACCATTAAAGAAAAGGTCCTCCAAGTGTAGCAGAATAGAAGTGGACCTCCAAAAGCACAGGGAGGTGAACATCAGACATTACATCCAGTCATTGTCAAGTATCTAAACTGGACCATTAAAGAAAAGGTCCTCCAAGTGTACCAGAACCAAAGACCACTAACAGTTAGATCCTTCACGAGCCTGATTTTTTAAGGTTGCTCAGCCTTGGTGTCACAGAAACACAAAACCTTTTCTACCATATGCAGATGTCTACACGAGAATGACATCTGCTTCAAACTTCTGTATCTGACAAAGCTCCGAGTGATGACTGATGGTAAAAAGGTTTGGTCTGAAAATCTGGTGGAAACGAGGTTTCACTTCCATATTGAGAAGGGCAAAGGCAGAGTGTCCCAGCTTGTGTATAATTGACATTTTACTTTTTGTTTTCTTTTCTTTTCACCTGAAGACCCGAAAATTGGCCTAAAATTCATCTCTGTGACACTGTTTAAATGGCTAATGCTTGGTTATGTTATTACCAATATCATACTAATCTTCATCCTTGCTCAAGGATCCATCTCTTGACCCATTTATATTTCAGGGCAATATTGGTGGTGGATGGACCTCTAACACTCCATTACCTTTAGCGTACACTGTTCCTAGTCACTTGTTGGGGTGGACTTAACTAACTACAGCAACTGGTAATCTTACTGTATAAGTACAATGTCTACATGATTACTACAGCAAATTGATGACTATTTAACATCTAATATGCTTTATATATTATCCTGGAATGTAGTGGGCCTGATACATCAAAATGTAGTCTGTCATATCAAGAGGTTCAAGCCAGACATAATATTTTACAGAAACTCACTAGGAGAGACAAATAGGGTCGTCTTTAAGAACTTCTTGGCTAGACACTTGCTACTCCACTAATTATTCTAGCAAATCTCTTGCAATGGCCATTTTGTTCAGGAAGGATTTACAGGTCTCTCTTGAAGATAACAGAGGATGTTTAGAGTCACTACCTGGTTTTACAAATTCGAATACATGACAGTTTATACCCTTGTATTAATTCAATCTAAAACATATATCATAAAGATACAAATAACTAGCATATGCTTATAAATTAACACTCAGGTTCATCTCTGTCAAGTCTTTTTAGCTGAGGCTCTGGCTGTCTAAGCATGTGCCATAATAACACGGAATCCTCTACTGCCCTTCCATCCATCTTATTTGTCATTACCACATGACTTTTAATACTATTTGTCATGGGATCTTTAGCAGTATAATTTGACAGCTTCAGCATCCACCCATTGCAACTACTGACAAACTAAAATGAATCACTCATGGGGCATGGGGTGTAACAGCCACACAAGCCAGCTAATATTCGTGTTTACTGCATATTACTATTTAAGCCACATACAGTTGACATTATTGGCATGGTTCCTTTTTGGCAGCATTTATTGTAAATAATAGCCTAAGGCATCCCTCACACAGGCGTTCAACAAAGTGCCGTGATTTTACCCTCATTTCGGTCGCAGTTACCTGCAACAGCTAAAGAAGGCCGCATTAATCGCGGACAAATGTGCCTGTGAGAGAGGCCTTGCAATTTCACACTGGTTATATTTATTTTTACTTTGAAAATTAATGTTATTTTATAAGCATGTGCTGGGTATTTATACCTTTATCACACATATTTGGTCACAAAATTCTTATGCGGTTTGTGTGAGATCCTGAATTAATTATTTTTAGATTGCAATAATAAAATGTATTTTTAAAGAGAAAGTGCTCATTTTGCATTGGGTTTAATTTACTGAAATGTATAGTTAGACTGAAATTGGTATTGTACTTGTATATATGAAACAATCCTATAATAAAGTGATGCTACAACTGAGGGCAGACTAAAGTATTTTTGTTTTTTAGGGCATATGTCAACAATCTGAAAATGTGGATTAACATGAAAAAGTGAAGAGCGTTACATTCCTCCAAATATTAGTAAAAAATGTCCAACTCCACTCCATACCATTTGGTACTATACAGTATCATATGTGGGCACTTAGTTTATGTAAGTCTTGCCCAAACACTTTGTATACTGTATCTTGTTTTTATACTCTAAGGCCTCGGTCACACGGGCATTTTTTCCCGCGATTTGCGGATCGCATGACGGATGCGCATCCGCAAATCGCGTGACCGGGGCCGAAAAATCGACCGAAAAATCTGCTCCTAGCCGCGTTTCATTATAAACGGGCCGGAGCTGTCCAGCGCTGTCCAGCGCATTGAATTCAATGGAGCCGGCAATACAGCCGGCTCCATTGAAAGCAATGGGCTGTGGGCGATCTCACGATAAATTTTCGTGAAGGGCTTAAAAATAAGCCCTTCCTGAAATTCATCCAGAAATGTGTAAAACGTAAAAAAAAATATGTACTCACCTTGTCCCGGCAGACGGAGTTCAGCCACGGCCGGCCGGCAATTCTCCTGAACTGCTGTGAGTAGTATTCAGCAGCTGGGGATTTAAAATCCCCGCCTGCTGAATGAGCTGCCTCTGATTGGTCACAGCCTCACCAATCAGAGGCAGCTCTCACTCACCCATTCATGAATTCATGAATGGGTGAGTGAGTGCTGCCTCTGATTGGCTCAGCGCAGGGACCAATCAGGGGCAGCTCTCAGCATAAAAAGCGCTCATGTGTCCGATACCATTGCAAAGCAATGGTTTTATAAAATCGCACATTGCATGCGCATGCACAGATCGCACGCAAAATCGCCCGTGTAACCGAGGCCTAAATATGTAAGGTAAGGCACAATTCAATATCAATAAGTGTTTAAAGAGCCAACAGAGACAGATATGTAAAAGCAAATCACAAAATCCCCCAAAATTGTTTAATCTTTGGAATGACTTAGTTAAAGAAGCCAGTTTACAGTATTATGGGGAAAAAAAATCACAAAATAATCGACTCCATCCAAATTATTCTAAAACATAACTTTTAATAGGTCAGATAAAATAAATTAGACCCTAATGTAAATAAGGGGATACTAGCAAAACCCTAGTGTACCCTAATTTAGCCACTAACAAAAACTGTAGTGCTCATCCTTGCAAAGGGTTTATCTATTACGTCCTTTACATTCAAGTCTGTTTTTCTAACTTTTATATGTCTTCCTAAAAAGGGGGTATGTAGTAACTCTTAAAGGAATTAAATGGGTCTGAAAACTACGGTTTTGCTTAGGTGTACAACCGCAAAGCATTATGAAACTTCCAAATATATAGTCAGAAGGCATTACTAGGTTTTCAAAATGCTATTTCTGTCATTCAAGTAGCAAAACAAAGCTTGCTAAAGTAATTATGTATTGCTGTGTGCCCCATGGACATATCACCAACCTACTCATATATCACATATCTCTCTATGTTAGAAGCTTCTAGGAGCTCCAATGAGGGGTTATGGCAGGAAACATGCCAACAAGTCAAGATAGGCAGGAAATACTTCAAAGGTAGATCTTGTGTTGACTATGTTGTTTGCAACTGATTTTCATAGAAACAGTATAAGGCCACATAATGATGTGCATATTGCATATGCTTAACAGTTCATAATCCGAATGTAATTCCCAGATCCCTTAAGGCTCTACTGAAGCAAACATGCCTCGTTTTAGGAATATCTGGTTGAGTAGGATTGCGAGAGATTTTGGTGTTTTGACTGAAATACAAATGGTAAAGTGTGGCTATCTAAAAGCAGCCTACCTAATAAACAAGTGAGTAGACTATTAGATTTTACACAAATGGAAAACCCAAGGACTTGAGTACTACTAGAAAATTAATAAAGAATGTTATTGCTATATTTCTATTAGCTGCTAGTATACCCTACTACTTATAGCCAAAGAACTATAGTAGTAAAAAACATCCATCCATGTAAAATGCTGCTTGTTTCTTTACAACACTTTATCATATATTGCAGGATAAATCAGAAACGTGGCACATTGTGACATGTGACTCTCTATGATGTACATAAATTGTCTCTCCAACTTTCAGTTCGTTCCATAAGTTTATAAGTATGGCCTCTAGAGTGCGGCATGCCACTGTACATCATCAATGCTGAACCTACTGAAGGCTTTATTGCTTCTCTGAACCAGGCCATAGTCATCCCTAGATAGATACAAAACACAATTTCTCATACTGCTTAGGTTCGATCGCAAAACAAAGATTGCACATTTTGGGTTTGTTTATTTTTTTCACAACCAGAAAACTAAATGTAAAAAGAACATCAATTTATTTTCTCTATAATATATATTCTTAGTTTTCAAACAACAAAAGCGCAGGGAATTAAAACACCGTCCATTAGAGACATTTTTATTATTTCACATCAAATTTACACGGCAAAAATATACCTATTTTGCTGAGGACAAATATAAAATAAATACAAAACACATTGTGTACAAATAAAAATGTTGGTGAGACTCACATTCAGTTTAAAAGTAAAGGACGTCTTATTTATTAACTTTTTCGGATCTGCTCCCTTTTTCTGTCATGAACTTTTTTCTATTGTAACAGCTCTATAAATATATAAAAATGCAGGGGAGGGTAATAGAATCATGGAATGGTAGAGTTGGAAGGGACCTCCAGGGTCATCTGGTTCAATTCCCTGCTCAGTGCAGGATTCACTAATTCATCCCAGACAGATGTCTGTTCAGCCTCTGAAGATTTCCAGTGGCAACCTGTTCCACTCATTGATCACCCTCACTCAGAAAGCTTTTTCTACTATCTAATCTGTGTCTCCTCCCTTTCAATTTCATCCCATGAGAATATGGCTGATCGCTCTGCACTGTGACAGCTCTTCTGATATTTGTAGACAGATATTAAGTTTTCTCTCTGGACATCTTTTTGCAAACTAAACATTCCCAGAGCCTTCAACGGTTCCTCATAGGACATGGTTTGCAGACCGCACATCATCTTTTCTCAACTTGCTGAAGTTTGTTAGTCTTTTTAAAATTGGGGTACCCAGAACTGGACAGAGTATTCCAGATGAGGTCTGACCAAGGAAGAGTAAAGGGAGATACTTACCTCACGTGATCTAGACTCTATGCTTCTCTTAATACATCCCAAAATTGTGTTTTTCTTTTTTGCTGCTGCATCACACCTTTGACTCATGTTGAGTCTGTGATGTATTAGTATACTTAAGTATTTTTCACATAAGTTTAGCCCAATTCCTCCCATTCGGTATGTGCTTTTCTCATTTTTCTTGCCCAGATGTAGGACTTTGCATTTCTCTTGTTAAATACCATTCTGTTAGTCACTGTCCACAGTTCAATCCTGTCCAGATCTTTTTTCAGCCCTTAGCCACCAATGACCACTAATAACAGTAGTGAACAATGGTGGCTAAGAGCTACATTATAATATTTTTATGGTTCGTAAGTATTTAGCATATTAATTAGAGATGAGCGAACGTGCTCGGCCCCGCCCCTTTTTCGCCCGAATACCGTGATTTTCGAGTACTTCCGTACTTGGGTGAAAAAATTCGGGGGGCGCCGTGGCGGCGCGGGGGGTTGCAGCGGGGAGTGGGGGGGAGAGGGAGAGAGAGAGGGCTCCCCCCTGTTCCCCGCTGCTACACCCCGCACTGCCGCGCCTCTCCCCGCCCCCCGGCGCCCCCCGAATCTTTACGCGCGAGTACTGAAGTACTCGAAAATGGCGGTACTCGGGTGCGTAAGTACTCATTACGAGTACGTTCGCTCATCTCTAATATTAATCCATACTGTGTCTGATAGTCTAAGACATTTAGGTGTTAAATGTTGTCTCACCATAAAGAGTGATGGCAAATTGTTATGACATGTCATCACTGATGTGTGAGTCAGACTATTGTGGGGACTCACACTAGCTTTAAAATGAAGAAAGTACAGCTGTATTTAGGGTGTCTAGTCTAGAACACATTTGTTTAGGGGATCTAATCAGGGGTCTGTAGTCAGTTATAATTAAGAGGATTATATGGAATATTTTTGATTAATCTGCCATTTTTTGGAGGGTGCACTACATAAATGTGCAACTGCATGTACCACTTAATATGCAACTGTTACATCTCCCTGATGTCCCTTTTTAAAATTTAGCAAACACAAAATATCTGAATCTGGTAGATTTTAGCAAATTCTGAATGGCTGACCCCAATTATTATTTATGTATATTTTTGCTATGGATATCACACATTGATGTATAACTTACAATATGTTATTTCCAAATTACAAAAATAATCCGTGCTACCAACTTTTCTCTGCCATTTTCAGGCTCTGTTATTCCTTATCCATTCCCTACATATTATTGCTCACTGTTACATGGTGGAAAGTACATACATGTCATATCAAGTAGATGGTGGAATACAAAATTGGTTTATAATACAGTGGATATCAACCCTGCATAAGAATAAAAGGGACTGTTTCAACACAGATATTAGTTAGACATCCATAGGACAAGCTAACAATGTCCAATCTTTGTTGGTAAGATTGATGCATCCCTTGCTAATAGCTAGAACAAATTGGTAGCATCATTACAAAAGTAGCTTTGTAGTTGACTGTTGACTATAATGGGCTGACCATGCAGAAAAGCTGACAGGAAACAAATCGTCACGGTGCTTTTATTCTACTGCTGCTACTTTATTCTAGTAATTGGCAGGGGTCAAAACAGCTGACAAACTGCTAAATAAACATAAGTGGCACATCACAATGACATATCAAAATATCTATGCCAGAAGAACCCCTTCAACATGAAGGGTTAACATAGCTAATGTACTCTCAATTAAATTCTAGGCAAGCCTTTGAAATTTTGCCCAAAGTCACCAAGAGTTATTTTACATAAAGCAATTGCAATGTAGGTTTATGGGCTTAATAGAGTCAGGGACTTTTATGGGAAGAAAACACATTTTCATATGTAAAATATTTATATATCACTTAATTGTTCAGAATGTGGCCAAAATATGTTCATTTAGAGTAAATGGAGATTTTTAAGCAATGACTGAGGCATCTTGATCTTTAATTATTTAATTCCCCTGTCTGCTTCTGTCTAATGTTAAACATGTTCAAAAAGCTTTAGCTTCATCTGTCTGAATGAACTCAAAGGCATTTGATGCAGACACACTATTGCTGAATAATGCTTGGCATACTAAAAAGTTAAAAAACATAAATCACCCGTAACCAGTTCAAAGTCCTATCCTATACCCAAATTTTACCTTCAATGTCTACATGCATTGAAATGCATCTCTCATTGAAAATACATTGCCTTGAACAAAGTATTAGCAAACTGCCCCATAAGCAATTTCCTAAATCATTGTCAGTAGCTAAATTGTTCAAGATTCAACCTATATGAACAGAGAATACTGCAGTGTTGGACTAAAGGAAGGGGGAAAGCGTGAAAAGTCCTGGCGCCTCTAACATCTAGTTTACTTACACAATGCAGTTCTCCACATAAAGCATGCCTTAGGCAGCCACTATCTATATGGTCAGTGTTTACACTGTTCACCTCTTGGCATCCCATCTGACAGGAAAAGGAGTTCCCCTGATGGCTGTTTGGTGATCCATCCAATAAAAAAATACTTAAATGGAAAGAGCAATAGGAATGCTCTACCCATGTCTGCTGTAAAGGGCTTTGAAAGGAGTCATGAGGGATTGAGGTCACAGAGGTTGGATAAGAGTCCACACCAAGCTTAATCTGGCCCAATTAGAAGCAAAGGTTCCGTGCAGCAAGGCAATGTTCTATAGTATAATTATGAGACATATGGAACACAGTACATAGCCTGCAGGTGTAGATACCATAAAAGAAGCCCCAAAAACTGTTACGATTATCAATAGAGATGAGCGAGCACCAAAATGCTCGAGTGCTCGTTACTCGAGTCGAACTTTTAGTGATGCTCGAGAGTTCGTTTCGAGTAACAAACCCCATTGAAGTCAATGGGCGACTCGAGCATTTTTGTATATCGCCGATGCTCGCTAAGGTTTTCATTTGTGAAAACCTGGGAAATTCAAGAAAGTGATGGGAACGACACAGAAACGGATAGGGCAGGCGAGGGGCTACATGTTGGGCTGCATCTCAAGTTCACAGGTCCCACTATTAAGCCACAATAGGGGCAAGAGTGAGACCCCCCCCCCCCGCACTGTCAGCGTAAAGATTGTTCTCCTCTGCCACAGCTGTAACAGCTGTGGCAGAGAAGAACGATGTTAGCCCATTAAATTCAATGGAGCCGACAATACAGCTGGCTCCATTGAAAGCAATGGGCTGCCGGCGATCGCGGGATGAATTGTCGGGAAGGGCTTAAATATATAAGCCCTTCCCTGCAATTCATCCAGAAATGTGTAAAAAAAAAAATATATATATATATACTCACCTGGTCCCGGCAGACGGAGTTCAGCGCGGCCGGCGGCAGTCCTCCTGAACTGTTCTGAACAGCTGTGAGTAGTATTCAGCAGCCGGGGATTTAAAATGAATTCATGAATGGGTGTAAGTGAGATCTGCCTCTGATTGGTCAGGCTGTGACCAATCAGAGGCAGCTCATTCAGCAGGCGGGGATTTTAAATCCCTGGCTGCTGAATACTACTTACAGCTGTTCAGAGCAGTTCAGGAGGACTGCCGCCGACCACGCTGAACTCCGTCTGCCGGGATCAGATGAGTATATATTTTTTTTATTTTTACACATTTCTGAATGAATTGCAGGGAAGGGCTTATATATAATTAAGCCCTTCTCAAGAATTCATCCCGCGATCGCCGGCAGCCCATTGCTTTCAATGGAGCCGGCTGTATTGCCCGCTCCATTGAATTCAATGGGCTAACATCGTTCTGCTGGGACAAGGTGAGTATATATTTTTTTTATTTTTACACATTTCTGGATGAATTGCAGGGAAGGGCTTATATATTTAAGCCCTTCCCGACAATTCATCCCGCGATCGCCGGCAGCCCATTGCTTTCTATGGAGCCGGCTGTATTGCTGGCTCCATTGAATTCAATTGCCAGTGCTCGTTTAATCGAGACGAGTACCGCGTGGTGCTCATCTTGAGTAACGAGCATCTCGAGCACCCTAATACTCGAACGAGCATCAAGCTCGGACGAGTATGCTCGCTCATCTCTAATTATCAACTACCTGCTACAAATTAGTTCAACCATTCCACATATGCATGGATGACCTGAAAGAGGGATTTCACAGACATAACAAGCAAGGAAGGAATTCCAACAGGGGTGATGACCAGACAAAGCTTCAAAATGTATCCACTTAAATGTTTATTCAAACAAGGAACACATCTTGCAGCTTGCACATTTCGGATGAACTGTCTACTAGTAGTATAGAGGGAACCTAGGCTGCAGTGTGAATTTTGAAGAGATGGAGCCTGATCCTGCTTGGTTCCATTCCTTTTCAGTGAAAACCTGTGTAGAACTTCCACTTCTAGAGGAAATGTATTTTAACAAAAAAAGGTTAATTGGTACAAAAGTAATGAAAATTGCGGGAAGGGGGATACATATACCAGAATCTACTGTCCTAGATGGCAAAATCTGGCACCATAATGGGTGTCTAATCTTGTCTTTGCTATGGGACCCACCCTCCTCTATGCATTCTACTGCTGTAGAATGCCATACACAGCAATATATCATTCAATGGTCATCTTAGCAAAACAAGGCATTTTCTCTCATAATAGACTATAAGGAATTTATCATAATGAAATTCCCTGATAAGCCAAGGTACCTTTATAGTGAAGGTACACTTAAATACTCTTACCAAAGACGGTTTGGGCATTTTGGTTACACTTGGATTCATATAATAACCTCTTAGCATTGGTAAAATAAAGCAATTATAGATTTTAGCCTTCATTGAAAGTCATGTCTAATTCTTATGAAAATATACTCCTTTCTTTGGTTGAATACACTCTTTGTAAAGCAAAACTCCAGCCCCTAGAAGTTGTTGTTTTGCTACAAAACTTAGCATGCAGTTACATCTCAGGCAGATATGCAAATTATGAGAGTTGTGGTGTGATTAGATGAACAGCCTTTCCAGCTGAGGCCCTAAAAGTGGTTCTACCCTTGGTCTGTAAAAAAAAGGCTCTCAAAGGCTACTTGTGTGTAGTGGACCTCTTTTTCCACTTGTGTATAGTCTATTAATCACTAGGCATGCCTCTATGATGCAATCAAAGAGATTTCAACTAGTTAACAGAGTTTGAGAGGGGTCACATTATTGGAATGTGAGAAGCTGGATGGTCGTATAAATGAATTGCCTGCCCCTGGCCAATAGTGACAAGCCTATTAGGAGGTGTTGGGACCAGTGGTTGCATGAGGGCATGCACACAAGGCAACTGGGCTCAAGACACCCTTGATACATCACCAACAGAGAGGATCGACTTGTCATCAGACAAGCGCAAACAGCTCCAGCTATCTTATTCTCTGCCATCCAGAGACAGTTGGCACCATTTTTTCAGGCCCCTGTGTCTGGCAGAATCATTTACAGCCACATTGGGAAGAACAATTGGTCTCACGGTGTCTATTATGTGTACTGCATTTGGCACCCACCCACTGTAGCTTCCATTTAAGTGGTGTCATGAATGATTAAACTGGTCTGCCATGTGGAACAGAGTTATCTTCAATGACGAATCCAGGTTCAGTTTCGGCACTTACAATGGTAATTTTTGTATCTTGACACCTAGGGTTGAGCACCTCAATCCTGCCTTTGCTGTGGAGCGGCACACTTCCCCATTGCTAGTGTGATGGTCTGGGGGTCATTGCATATGACAGTCGGTCACCCCTAGTAATAGTATGAGGGATAATGACAGCTCAGCCATATGTTGAGGACATCTTGCAGTCACATGTGTTGTCTATTATGGCAGAGCTTCCAAAAGGCATTTTTAGTAGGCCAATGCTCAGCTGCACACAGCCAGGGTGTCACAGGAATGCCTCTACAACATTACCAACCTTCCATGAACTGCTTGGTCACCAGATTTATCACCAATAGAACATGTATGGGACCATCTTGGATGCCAACTTCGACAGCTTACAAGTTTGCATGATCTAGAGGCTCAGTCACAGCAAATATGGACTGATATGCTGCAGGATGCCATACAGTACCTGTATGCCTCCATGCCCACTGTATCACATTTTGTATCCGAGCTAGTGGTGGTACAACAGGGTACTAGAGCCTCCTTTCAAGTCTTTACTTATCCACAAGAAATTATCCTTTTGCTCTGTAATCACTTACTTATACCAACATTACAATCACACACATAAAGTGCAATTCAATTATGACAACTCCTTCTAGGGGCTTCAATTTTTTTGACAATGAGTGTTGTCACGTATAGGGAGTCCTGTGGGGACTAAAGAAAAGTGTAAAAATTGGTAAAGTAAAGTTTTAGTTATTTTGAAAAAATGTATATTACAGGTTAAAAAAAGTAAAAGAAAGTATTTTTCTAGTCGTCACATCAAAAAATAATGAAAAAAGTTATAATAAAATTGGTATTACTGTGTCCACAATAGTCCAGATTATTAAAATATCACAATATTAATCCTTTACAGCGAAGAAATAAAAAAAAAATGATTACTGCAACTCGCTACTGATTGGTCTGTCCCTCACTAAACTCTCCCCTCTTCAATCCATTCTGAATGCAGCATTCAGACTTATATTCTTGTCAAGCCGCTATACTGATGCCTCCACCCTGTGTCAGTTCTTGCACCGGCTCATTATCAAACATAAAGTACAATTTAAATAAACTCATCACTCTCATCCAAAATACTGCACCACCCTATGACTTCTCCCTCATTATTGTCTACCAACTTTCTTGTTTCCCCCGCTCTGCTACTGGCCTAAGAATAAATTCCTCTCTGGTCCAAACTTCTGATGCTACTCGCTGGAGCATTCCACAATCATCTGACTTTGAGCTTTACTCAACCTGACTAGAGTAACAGGACTCAGAAATAGGAGGAGCATTTACTCAGGACTTTTAATTTTTAAGGCCTTAGTCACACGGGCATTTTTTCGCGCGATTTGCGCATCGCATGACGGATGCGCATGCGCAAATCGCGTGACCGGCGCCGAAAAATCGCCCGAAAATCTGCTCCTAGCCGCGTTTCATTAGAAACGGGCCGGAGCTGTCCAGCGCGTTGCATTCAATGGAGCCGGCAATACAGCCAGCTCCATTGAAAGCAATGTGCTGCGGGCGAGCCTGGGATGAATTGTCGGGAAGGGCTTAAATATATAAGCCTTTCCCTGCAATTCATCCTAAAATGTGTTAAAATAAAAAAAAATTGTATACTCACCTTTCCGCTGCAGCCGGAGTTCTGCCGCGGCCGCTGTCAGTTCTCCTGAACTGCTTCTCGGCACTATTCAGCCGGCGGGGCTTTAAAATCCCCGCCTGCTGAATGATCTGCCTCTGATTGGTCACAGCCTGACCAATCAGAGGCAGGTTTCACTCACACACCCATTCATGAATTCATGAATGGGTGAGTGACTGCTGCCTCTCATTGGCTCAGCGGGACCAATCAGGGGCAGCTCCTAACACATACAATGATTCTGCCCGGAAGGATTGCTAGCAAGAGCAGAGTGCAGGTATTTTTATTCTGAAACTCTTCAATGGGCACAATTACATTTTTTTTTTTATTTCTTCCCCCTTTTAAAAGTTTTTCAGCATATTATATGGTATGTTAAATGATACCATTTTTTAAAAATGCAACTCGGTCCACAAAAAGCAAGTCCTCAAGTAGCTATACTTTTGAAAATAAAAGCTATGATTTTTTTACAAATTTAGAGTAAAAAAAAAAAAGATTAAATAAAAAAGCGTTGCAGTGGGAAGTGGTTAAAGTAACATCTGCATGGGGATTTTGAAATAAAAAGTGCAGTGAAAAATGCTTATGAAAATGCAGCAAAACATGTATTAAAATGATGTGTGAATCCAGCTGAAAAGAAAGATCTGCCTTTGAATAATACATTACCCCACATACACAGTGAATATAAAAAGTCTACACACTCCTGCTAAAATCCCATGTTTTTGGTTAGGTTAAAAAATCTGTTAAAGATGAATCATTTCAGATTTATTTCCACCTTCAGGCCTTAGTCAGACGGGCGTTTTTTTGCGCGATTTGCGGATCGCATGACGGATGCGCATCCGCAAATCGCGTGACCGGTGCCCGAAAATCGCCCGAAAGCCTGCTCCTAGCCGCGTTTCATTAGAAACGGGCCGGAGCTGTCCAGCGCATTGCATTCAATGGAGCCGGCAATACAGCCCTTCCCTTCAATTCATCCAGAAAAGTGTTAAAATAAAAAAAGTCTATATACTCACCTGCTCCCGGCAGCCGGAGTTCAGTGCGGCCGGCCTTCAGTGGGTGTGAAGGGGGTGTGAGTCAGACCTGCCTCTGATTGGCTCATATAGAGAAGAGAACAGGATTCGCAGATTGCAGATAGGTGCGATCTGCGATTTCTGTTCTATAATTTATCGGACGAGCGCATAAAAAGCGCTCATGTGTCCGATACCATTGCAAAGCAATGGTTTTAAAAAATCGCCAGACGCATGCGCAAATCGCGCGAAAAAACGCCCGTCTGACTAAGGCCTCAATGTGACCCATTATCTGCACAATTTAATTGAAAAACAAACTGAAATCTTTTTGGATGGAAAAATAAAAATAACAAAACTATCATAATAATGTGGTTGCATAAATGTGAAAACCCTCTTACATTTGGTGATGTGATTGTGTTCAGAATTAGCCCATCACATTTAAACTCATGTTAAATAGTAGTCAGTACTTCGCTGCCATTACATAAAGTGATTCTGATTCACCTCATATAAAGATCAGCTCTTCTAGTAGGATTTTCCTGCCATTTTCTTAGTTGGTCCATAAAAGGCTTACAAGTAGAGATGAGCAAGTATACTCGCTAAGGCACATTACTCGAGCGAGTAGTGCCTTAGCCGAGTATCCCCCCCGCTCGTCTCTAAAGATTCGGGGGCCGGCGCCGGTGACAGGTGAGTTGCGGGGGGGGGGGGGGGGGGGGAGAGGGAGAGAGAGATCTCTCCTCCGTTCCTCCCTGCTCTCCCCCGACGCTCCCCGCCGGCCTCCGAATCTTTAGAGACGAGCGGGAAGATACTCGGCTAAGGCACTAATGTGTAATGAGTAATGTGCCTTAGCGAGTATACTCGCTCATCTCTACTTACAGCCCATCAAAGGGATCTGATTGTTGAAACATATCAGTCAGGAGCAAAGTACCAAAACACTTCTCAAGTCATATATACCATGGAAAACAGTGAAAACAGTCATCAAGAAGTGGATTTAATTTGACACAACAGTGACATTACCAAAAACTGGATGTCCCTCGAAAATTGAGAAAACCAGAAGACAATTTGTCCAAGGGGTTGCCAAGAGGCCCACAGCAACATTAAAGGAGCTGCAGAAATTTCTGGCAAGTATCGGTTGTGTAGTCGATATGAGAACCATCTTCTGTATTCTTTGTTTGCCTGGACTGTGAGGTAGGGTGGCAAGATGGAAGCCTTTTATAACATAGAAAAACATTCAAGCTCAGATATATTTTGCAGAAATCTACATTAAGCCTGCCAAAAGTATGTGGGAGAACATGCTATGGTCTGATGAGATAGCAATGTTGTAAGATTGGAGCATGACATTGTAGTGGAGGAAAATTGTTGACCATCTAGGATAGTAGGTGTAAGTGCTTGTTTGACCAATCTCTTTTTGATGAATTTTGGGTTAATTCCCCATAACCAAGTTTGCTTATTTTGTAGGTCTTGTGGAAAGGGATCTCTGTATAATCCCTACTACCTATTAAAATAAGGGATGCACCCAACTGGGCTGGTCTGATCTTTCTCTATGGCATGAACACCCTTGTGGGGATAGTCTCTCATAGTTCCATTTACTACATTGCTTCAAATACACCCAAGATGGTCAACAGTAGATAATTTACGTGCTCCATATTTTTAAATAATCACCCTTTTTCTCAGCGGCAAGACATTCCATTTATGGTATTCCATATTCAGCTTTCAAGGCTAATAGCCATATTGAGAACATGTATGGAGATAAAGTAATGTACTGAAAATTAAGACTTGCTGAATCATATCCTTCCGGTTTCCACCAGTATTTTGCAAGTTTATTAACAGCTGGTATGAATTTCAAGACTTAGTGCTAAGACAAAAGAGGCATTTTAATTCTGTCATTATTCATTCATTCCTGGCTGATTTTTCAAGTGGATGAATTCAATAATCAGAACCTTCAAATAAATGTTCAGGAGTTTTTTTTCTATACTTATCACAAATCTAGGTCAGTATTCTTTTCTAAGGAACATTCTCCTCTTTCATTTCTAAGTATAGAGGGGATGGGAAGATAGATGATCTAAAATATTATTTTCAGTTCACTGAGGATTTAACTTGGTTGCTGGGTCAGAAGTTGCAGGCAGACAAGGAACACCCTTTGGCA
Organism: Eleutherodactylus coqui; assembly: GCF_035609145.1. Classification (NCBI taxonomy): domain Eukaryota; kingdom Metazoa; phylum Chordata; class Amphibia; order Anura; family Eleutherodactylidae; genus Eleutherodactylus; species Eleutherodactylus coqui. The sequence goes on along the minus strand of NC_089840.1, from coordinate 179,396,663 downwards.
AAAAAGTCTGTTAATAATAATGTTGGGACTAAGTGAAATATCTGTCATTTCTTTGATTACTGGGCAGAAAATTAAAGTTGTGTGATAAATAACATTCTCATTATAATGTTCGAAATACTTATCAAAACACAATTTTAAAAAACAAAAGGTTCTACTACAACCTACAAGAGCCCTGCAGCAAACCACTATGAGAGCAGATTCTACCCTCACTCACTGTCTCCTTCCTCTGTAATCCCTAATATGCAAGGTCCTCTCTGAGTTTTATGACTCAGGTACATGGTTCTGTTCAGTGGCATGTCAATATAGGTAAACCATGTGACTGCTAGACGGGCCCAGGGCCGAATCACCCTGCCCCTGTGTCCCCAGGCCTTCCCTGAAGACCTGCACAAGTAGCACAAGTCTTTTTTTCACTTAGTCTTGCTGGCCAGATGCTGCTCTTCTTAGTGCAGATACTAACTCCTTCCCCTTTCTCCAGCAGTAATATATTGAGAGCAGAAGATGCCAGCCTCTGCAGTGAGAAAAGCAGCGCCTTGATCAGCAAGACTATAAGTGGCAAAGCGACTTGTGCAGACTTTCAGGAAAGGAAGGAAAAAGACACAGAGTGGGAACTATAAATTTTATGAGCCACAGAGTGGGCAATATACGTTTCAAGGGCCATAGAACAGATACCATGAATTTCAGGGTCACAGGCCACAGAAAGGGTACTATGAGTTTCAGGGCCCACAGAGGAATAACTGAAACATTTAGGGGCCACAGAAGATACACTATCAGTTTTGGAGCCACATAGAGGCCTATTTTATTTTGTGGGATCACAAAGGGGCTAATGTTAGTTTTTAGAGCCAAGAAGGACATTATTAATTTGTGGAACCACGGATTGGACACTATTATTTTCTAGAGCCACATAGGGAGCACTGAGTGAGGTATTAGGATAGTGGCCTTAATGGGGAAAGTCTGAAGAGATGAGTCATGACTGAAGGAAGTTATCATGGCAGTCTGGCCCTAAATAATAGGAAAAAATGAAATTGTACAACACTCATCGAAAACACCATCTTTGATTACTGCAATTAATGACACTGCAATCACCATGACTATTACTAGAGGTAACTGCACTGTAATCACTATCACTGTGTAGAGTTGGTACCTGAATATTATATGGTGACAACATTACTTAAAGAAATATTAGAGCTCAACTATTGTATCTAAGCCTGTCACATTATATATATGCAGTTGCAAATATAAATTCTTTTGGTGGTGGGGGCCTAGTTCTGAGTTTTTACTACAGGGTCCCTTGGGGTCTTAGTATACTCTTGGATCTGTTACAATTCTATGAATAAGCTGTATATTTAGCATTTAAGATTCTATCAAGTGAGAATAGTAAAGCTTTACATAAAGAAATAAATTGTCAGGCAGGCAAATGTGGATTCACCTTGCCACACACCGGTTTGACTTTGGGCCATCTGGAGAGGCAGCACCTGGGAAACCCAGGTTTTCACTCATATCAAGAAATTAGAAGCAGCACTTACTCTTCTAGCTTGAAACATGCAACAGCCCATCCAGACGGAAGAGCCCAAATCCCTTTCTTGAGCATTACAACATTACATGTTATAGTAATGGTACATGTTATAAATTACTTTAGAAGGGTCAGTGATCTGGGGATTATTACGATTGTTAGATAGAGGTCAGGAAGGATTTTTTCCCCCTTAAATGAGAAAAATTGGCTTCTATTTCATTGGGGGGGTTGCCTTCCTCCGCATCAACATGGCAGAGTAATAGGCTAAGTTGGATGGACATGTATTTTTTTTTTACCTAACATTCCATTTTGTCATGTAAGAGTCAAAACAAGATTATGCACAAATTAGGGCTTTGTCGCAAATGGCTAATGAGAGAAAATCGCTTAGGCATCCTCCAAAAGAGGAACATGCCTAATATAGCAGGGAATGGCTGATAATTGGTGAGGGACTGAATTACGGTGTGTGTACTGGCCCATTGAGAAAAAGAGAAGAAGCATGCGGCAGAGGACTGGGAGCAAGGAAATCATCATTGCAGATTGTATTTTAAAATGTTACCATTTAATGTAGCATATAATGTATTGAAAAGTTTGAAGGATTTCTAAGTGGACTGATATGGGAAAAAAATGCAATTGTGACGTGCAGTGCAGTAAAAATGACATGGAAACATTCTTTGGGTCAGTATAGTTACTACGATCTATATATTTATATATTTATTGCACCGCTTTTGAAAATATACTTTAAAGAGAATTGCTTTTGGTACTGTATTATGAATCCCAGAATATTCTTTTATTTTTGCACTGATAGAACTGTGAGGACTTGTGTTTTTGCAGGATGAGCTTTAGTTTCTACTGGTACCATTTTGAATTTGAATATGATTTTTTTTCTCGCTTTTATTCATCCTAGTAGAAAGCCGATTCCAGGACGGTGACTGCAATCTTCGTATATCAATCTCTATACTCAAAAAAATTATTTAATGGAATTAGGAATAATAGTTGTAATGCAAAGGTATCACCTATTTTGGATACATGAAATACCCGGGGCAAACCAATAGGGAGGCTCCTTCATTGTCTCATTCTTTCTGCTTGCTCAGTTTGGCGCTCTTCTTTAATATCATATATATTCGAGGACATACCATGATTTCACAGAACATAAGTTTGGAGTTCGTTAAATCAAGATTTTGCCATTTTATGAAACTGTCATTGTTTTGCTCAATTTGTGAGGATGCACATAATGCAAGGCATGAAGTTTGTGGTAGATGCTATGGTGATGCAGAGTGAATGTAAGGCATAGTCTGTAGTGGGATATGTATTTTTCTTTAGGGCTCAGTCACACGGGCGCATCGGCACCCGTACATCAGCGCCGATGCGCCCGTGGGACTGACAGTTAGAATACGGGTGTACCTGAAGATGGCCGTCTCTCTCCAGTGCTGATGAAAGAGCACATGACCGGCAATGAAGCCATTCACATGTTCTTCCTCCCGGCGCTGCAGAGAGACGTCCGTCTTCAGGTACGGCCGTCTGCTGGCTGCAGTGACATGGGCGCAGATGCGCCCGTGTGACTAAGCCCTAAACTTGACTTTTAATGCAATGCGATATGGTGCTGTAATGGTGATTTATTAATACTTCAAATTGCTGTACAATTGGCTTAGTTGTGTTAAGATATAAGTACAATAGCTTTTTAATAGGTTGAGATAAGATACCTTTTTGCACCACGATATCACAATCAAGCTAAAACATGCTACACACTGGCGTACGGTGGGGGGGAGCAGGGGTCGCAACCGCGACCCGGCCCTTAAGCTGAGGGGGCCCAGGGGACCGGCGCCATCGGTCGCATGATGGCTGAGAGGGGAGGAGGGAGTGGAGAGGAGAGAGACGGGAGGCAGCGCCGCAGGTCGGCAAGAGCAGAGGGGAGGGCTGTTACAACAGGAGTCGGCAGCCAATTACAGGCTGCCGACTCCCACGGCGTGGCCCTCCAGCCTGCCACAGCTGCAGTCTATCAGTCTCTGCCGACCAGCGATTACCAGGGGGGGGGGGCTGGTGCGGCTCTACTCACCTCCGGAGCGCTGGATGCACAGGACCTGGGAGTGGACCTGTGGCTGCAGATCACATGACCAGGCTCTGGTCATGTGATCAGCCTGGTCATGTGATCAAAAGACGGGGGACTTTCCATTATAGGCTGCCCAGAGACTGCTGAAGAGGTGAGTAGAGAAGGAATTGTAATTATATATGTATGGCTGGTATAAGTTATACCAGCTGTATATATAGAATTATATACAGCAGATACACAGGTTACACCATCATGGGACATACCACTATATACAGGGGGACATACATCCTGTATATAGTGATATGGAGCATGCTGGTATAACCTGTGTATCTCCTGTATATAATTATATATGTGCAGCTGGTAGAAGTTATACCTCTCCTGTATATATATAATTATATACAGGAGATACTCAGGTTACACCAGCATGGGACATACCACTATATACAGGGGGACATACATAGTTTTATTATCTTAATTCTTCTGCCTGTTCTGACAATGGATACTTGCAAAGCAGATGAACATTCTTATGGCTATTGTCAGCCCTCGTACACGACTATATGATTGAACTATCTCTCTAATAAAACATATTTTGACCCTTAAATATATTAGATATTTACTGGGAAATGGGATGATTAAAAAATGCAATGCTGACGTTGTGTTATTTTCTGATGGCATTTGATGACATATTTGTCTCTACAGTACTTATATACAATACAGTAAAGACAGTACTTATATGTAATTATATATTTCTTCCTGGAGCATTTGTCTTTATACCTTTTTGTTACAAGGAAAAAGAAAACTAAGCACATTATGAAAGAAACTTCTGCAAAATTATTTTAATATATGCAGTATTTGTATCTCTTCAGATGCTTTCAATTCTGGAAAAGGTTTATAAACATCAATTTAAGAAGATTTCTACATATCAATTAGCATTGATTAGCCAATAACAAAAAATCTGAACAAAGTGCTCAGTTACTAGGTAACATGCATCTGGTAATTTCAGCAGGCAGTTTTAGAGGAGGAGACTGGAAATTAGCAGTCACCAAATAATAGACCAGTTTGGCATACATGGATACAAGAAATCTGCTAAATGTTTATATTTTTCAAGCAAAATATTTAAAATATAAACTCAGAGTTATTTTTACACTATTTAAGGCCACATTCAGACGAGCGCACTTTTAGCGCCGATAGCAGCGAGAAAATCTGCAGCCCTGAACCCCTGTATATTTGCTATGTGGGATCCCTGTGAGAAGCCATGTAACCCCACCCACTATATCTAGCACCGCCTACTCCATATAACCCCACCCACTCTTTCTGCGCTATGGGGATATCCCTCAGGGGACCCCAGAGCAGGGAGAGAGAGAAAATGGGACTACAGATTAATACCCCATAGCAGGGAGAGAGAGCAGAGCTATGAAGGATTAACCCATAGCAGGGAAATCCTGAAGCCCTGCGGGGATTCTTTTCTCTGTCCTGCTGGAGCAGCTGCACTTTTAAAGTGAAGCTGCTCCAGTGAATGAGCGATTTTCATGCGCCTGAAGCCACACTGCAATAGAACCCATGGTTTTGAATGACTCTATTTACATGTACAATTTTCTCTCACAGAAATGCTTAAAGGCAGAAAAATCTCAGCATGTCCTGCAAAAATCTCGCCCATTGCTGAATTGGGTGAGAAAGAAATCACATTGCATGTACATGTGAGTTTAATGCAAATACAATGCGATTTTTAATATTTCTTATTAAAAATGCATGTGATTTTCACACACGTGAAAATCTGTTTAACAATATGACGCAATGTGATTTTCTCATAAATCGTAATGTACATGCAGTGAATATATCAATATAACAAGAACAATATCAGTTCGACTTTCTTGGACTTATATTGCTCTTTCCCATGTGAATGCACCCTTAAGGCCTTATTCATATGAACATTTTGCCACAATAAAATGTCCGAAAATAGCAACCATCTGAAGCATTGGTCTTGCCCTATCTTTGACCATGATTAGCCTGCAGCTCTCATAGAAGTCTATTGGAGCTGCTGTGAGGGGAGGGGAAGGGATTTTAGCAGCAGCTCTGGCTGCTAAACTACCTCCCACCTCCTTGCCCTTCCCTTTGCCAGCAGCTCCCATAGGCTTCTATGGGAGCTTCTATTGAGGAGATTAGCTAGCAAAGGGATGGGGAGGGAGGTGGGAGGGAGTCTAGTATTGCTAAACTCTTTTTTCCTGGCCAACAATATATATGCTGTACCACCTCAATGGACGAGAAAACGCAAGATTTAGCCACGACTTGCTCTCGTCTTTCTCTCTCGTTAATGAGATTTCCGGCCGTGATGTGGGAGGCAAAAATCACCACACCTGTGTGAAAGTGGCTTTCGCTGTCTACAGCTTTATAATAAAGGTGTTACCATTCATTGTAATCCTGCCCTGTGACAATAATGAGATGATGACTAAACAATGATTTTCTTATACAGGTAGAAGGTTTCTTGCAAAAATATCTGAAACTCAAAATTAGTTCTATTCATCTGAATGGGGTTTTTTTTGGCAACAAGCACATAAATTTTAGCAAGCTTTATTCCAATGAATGGCGCAGTCATAGAACTTTCTGTTGTATGTGAATATACCAAAGAGTCTATTGTTAGGGCCCAGTGGCTATTATGCTAGACTGTTACATGGAAAACATTAAAAAAAATGTTTTCGATGTGTCTTGACAGTGAACTATGACATGTAATGCATTTCTATATATAATACAATATTTATATTATCAAAACTGTTTACATTACTAAAGTATCCTAAATAGAGATGAGCGAACACCAAAATGTTCGGGTGTTCGTTATTCGGAACGAACTTCCCGTGATGCTCGAGGGTTCGTTTCGAACAACGAACCCCATTGAAGTCAATGGGCGACCAGAACATTTTTGTATTTCGCCGATGCTTGCTAAGGTTTTCATGTGTGAAAATCTGGGCAATTCAGGAAAGTGATGGGAATGACACAGTGACGGATAGGGCAGGCGAGGGGCTACGTGTTGGGCTGCATCTCAAGTTCACAGGTCCCACTATTAAGCCACAATACCGGCAAGAGTGGGCCCCCCCCCCCAACAACTTTTACTTCTGAAAAGCCCTCATTAGCATGGCATACCTTTGCTAAGCACCACACTACCTCCAACAAAGCACAATCACTGCCTGCATGACACTCCACTGACACTTCTCCTGGGTTACATGCTGCCCAACCGCCCCCCCTCCCCCCCCCACAGCGCACACCAAAGTGTCCCTGGGCAGCCTTCAGCTGCCCTAATGCCACACCACGCTCATGTCTATTTAGAAGTGCGTCTGCCATGACGAGGGACCGCAGGCACACACTGCAGAGGTTGGCACGGCTAGGCAGCGACCCTCTTTAAAAGTGGCGGAGCGATAGCCCACAATGCTGTACAGAAGCAATGAGAAATAGAATCCTGTGCCACCGCCATCAGGAGCTGCACACGTGGGCATAGCAATGGGGAACCTATGTGCCACACACTATTCATTCTGTCAAGGTGTCTGCATGCCCCAGTCAGACCGGGCTTTTTAATTCATAGACACAGGCAGGTACAACTCCCTATTGTGAAGTCCCTGTCGACCCACAGCATGGGTGGCTCCCTGGAACCCACCGGCGGTACACAGAAATATCCCATTGCATTGCCTAACACAGCTGAGGTAGTAATGTCGTGCTTAATGCAGGTGGGCTTCGGCCCACACTGCATGCCCCAGTCTGACTGGGGTTCTTTATAAGTGTACAGATGTAGTAAAAACTCCGTGTGCACCTACAGCATGGGTGGGTGCCAGGAAGCCACCGGCGGTACATAGAAATATCCCATTGCATTGCCCAACACAGCTGAGGTAGTAATGTTGTGCTTAACCCTTTCCAATCCAATTTGTATATGGTTTTCCTAGGGGGCTTACTCTTTTTCTGCTGTTATACAACGGCGCTATATGCTGGCTAAAGCCAGTACTGCATGAGCTGACACGTAGGATAGGCTCCGACAGCAGAGAGGCTGGCAATATACAGTAAGAGAACCCCGACGGACGTCTACCAACAACGGAGCTGTACAGCCTTAAACCCTAATGTCTTCACAGGTCACACAGTGGACTGGAAAGGGTTAATGCAGGTGGGTTTCGGCCCACACTGCATGCCCCAGTCAGACTGGGGTTCTTTACAAGTGGACACATGTAGGTTAAACTCCCTGTGGACCCACTGCCTGGGTGGGTGCCAGGAAGCCACCGGCGGTACATAGAAATATCCCATTGCATTGCCCAACACAGCTGAGGTAGTAATGTCGTGCGTAATACAGGTGGGCTTCGGCCCACACTGCATGCCCCAGTCAGACGGGTTCTTTAGAAGTGTACAGATGTATTAAAAACTCAGTGTGCACCTACAGCATGGGTGGCTCCCTGGAACCCACCGGCGGTACACAAAAATATCCCATTGCATTGCCCAACACAGCTGAGGTAGTAATGTCGTGCTTAATGCAGGTGGGCTTCGGCCCACACTGCATGCCCCAGTCAGACTGGGGTTCTTTACAAGTGGACACATGTAGGTTAAACTCCCTGTGGACCCACTGCCTGGGTGGGTGCCAGGAAGCCACCGCCGGTACATAGAAATATCCCATTGCATTGCCCAACACAGCTGAGGTAGTAATGTCGTGCGTAATACAGGTGGGCTTCGGCCCACACTGCATGCCCCAGTCAGACGGGTTCTTTAGAAGTGTACAGATGTATTAAAAACTCAGTGTGCACCTACAGCATGGGTGGCTCCCTGGAACCCACCGGCGGTACATAAAAATATCCCATTGCATTGCCCAACACAGCTGAGGTAACGTCAGCTGTAATGCAGGTGGCCTAAAAATTAATTTGATTACACTGTAGGCGAGGGCCCACAAAAATTGCTGTATCAACAGTACTAATGTACATCCCAAAAATTGGCCATGGCCAGCCAAGAGGGCAGGTGAAACCCATTAATCGCTTTGGTTAATGTGGCTTAAGTGGTAACTAGGCCTGGAGGCAGCCCAGTGTAACGAAAAATTGGTTCAAGTTAAAGTTCCAATGCTTTTAAGCGCATTGAAACTTATAAAAATTGTTCTGAAAAATTATTTGAGTGAGCCTTGTGGCCCTAAGAAAAATTGCCCGTTCAGCGTGATTACGTGAGGTTTCAGGAGGAGGAGCAGGAGGAGGAGGAGGAGGAATATTAGACACAGATTGATGAAGCAGAAATGTCCCTGTTTTGGATGGTGAGAGAGAACGTAGCTTCCATCCGCGGGTGCAGCCTACGTATTGCTTACGTATCGCTGCTGTCCGCTGGTGGAGAACAGAAGTCTGGGGAAATCCAGCCTTTGTTCATCTTGATGAGTGTTAGCCTGTCGGCACTGTCGGTTGACAAGCGGCTACGCTTATCTGTGATGATTCCCCCAGCCGCACTAAACACCCTCTCCGACAACACGCTAGCCGCAGGACAAGCAAGCACCTCCAGGGCATACAGCGCTAGTTCAGGCCACATGTCCAGCTTCGACACCCAGTAGTTGTAGGGGGCAGAGGCGTCACCAAGGATGGTCGTGCGATCCGCTACGTACTCCCTCACCATCCTTTTACAGTGCTCCCGCCGACTCAGCCGTGACTGGGGAGCGGTGACACAGTCTTGGTAGGGAGCCATAAAGCTGGCCAGGCCCTTAAAGACTGTTGCACTGCCTGGGATGTACATGCTGCTCGATCTACGCACATCCCCTGCTACCTTGCCCTCGGTACTGCGCCTTCTGCCACTAGCGCTGTCGGCTGGGAATTTTACCATCAGCTTGTCCGCAAGGGTCCTGTGGTATAGCAACACTCTCGAACCCCTTTCCTCTTCGGGAATCAGAGTGGGCAGGTTCTCCTTATACCGTGGATCGAGCAGTGTGTACACCCAGTAATCCGTAGTGGCCAGAATGCGTGCAACGCGAGGGTCACGAGAAAGGCATCCTAACATGAAGTCAGCCATGTGTGCCAGGGTACCTGTACGCAACACATGGCTGTCTTCACTAGGAAGATCACTTTCAGGATCCTCCTCCTCCTCCTCCTCCTCCTCCTCAGGCCATACACGCTGAAAGGATGACAGGCAATCAGCCGGTGTACCGTCAGCAGCGGCCCAAGCTGTCTCTTCCCCCTCCTCCTCATCCTCCTCATGCTCCTCCTCCTCCTCCTGTACCAATGAGAAATAGACAGGAGGGTGCCCTGACTATCCAGCGGCATACTGTCTTCCCCCGCCCCCGTTTCCGAGCGCAAAGCAGCTGCCTTTATGGTTTGCAGGGAATTTCTCAAGATGCATAGCAGAGGAATGGTGACGCTAATGATTGTAGCATCGCCGCTCACCACCTGGGTAGACTCCTCAAAATTACCAAGGACATGGCAGATGTCTGCCAACCAGGCCCACTCTTCTGAAAGGAATTGAGGAGGCTGACTCCCACTGCGCCGCCCATGTTGGAGTTGGTATTCGACTATAGCTCTACGTTGTTCATAGAGCCTGGCCAACATGTGGAGCGTAGAGTTCCACCGTGTGGGCACGTCGCACAGCAGTCGGTGCACTGGCAGCTTAAAGTGATGTTGCAGGGTGCGCAGGGTGGCAGCGTCCGTGTGGGACTTGCGGAAATGTGCGCAGAGCCGGCGCGCCTTTACGAGCAGGTCTGACAAGCGTGGGTAGCTTTTCAGAAACCGCTGAACCACCAAATTAAAGACGTGGGCCAGGCATGGCACGTGCGTGAGGCTGCCAAGCTGCAGAGCCGCCACCAGGTTACGCCCGTTGTCACACACAACCATGCCCGGTTGGAGGCTCAGCGGCGCAAGCCAGTGGTCGGTCTGCTCTGTCAGACCCTGCAGCAGTTCGTGGGCTGTGTGCCTCTTATCGCCTAAGCTGAGTAGTTTCAGCACGGCCTGCTGACGCTTGCCCACCGCTGTGCTGCCACACCGCGCGACACCGACTGCTGGCGACATGCTGCTGCTAACACATCTTGATTGCGAGACAGAGGAGGAGGAGGAGGAGGAGGGTGCTTTAGTGGAGGAAGCATACACCTCCGCAGATACCAGCACCGAGCTGGGGCCCGCAATTCTGGGGGTGGGTAGGACGTGAGCGGTCCCAGGCTCTGACTCTGTCCCAGCCTCCACTAAATTCACCCAATGTGCCGTCAGGGAGATGTAGTGGCCCTGCCCGCCTGTGCTTGTCCACGTGTCCGTAGTTAAGTGGACCGTGGCAGTAACCGCGTTGGTGAGGGCGCGCACAATGTTGCGGGAGACGTGGTCGTGCAGGGCTGGGACGGCACATCGGGAAAAGTAGTGGCGACTGGGAACTGAGTAGCGCGGGGCCGCCGCCTCCATGATACTTTTGAAGGACTCAGTTTCCACAACCCTATACGGCAGCATCTCAAGGCTGATGAATTTTGCTATGCGGACGGTTAACGTTTGAGCGTGCGGGTGCGTGGCGGCGTACTTGTGATTGCGCTCGAACACTTGCGCAAGCGACGGCTGAACGGTGCGCTGAACTACACTGCTGGATGGGGCCGAGGACAGCGGAGATGAGGGTGTGGGTGCAGGCCATGAGGCGGTAGTGCCTGTGTCCTGAGAGGGGGGTTGCATCTCAGTGGCAGGTTGGGGCACAGGGGGAGAGGCAGGGGTGCAAACCGGAGGCGGTGAACGGCCTTCGTCCCACCTTGTGGGGTGCTTGGCCATCATATGTCTGCGCATGGTGGTGGTGGTGAGGCTGTTGGTGTTGGCTCCCCGGCTGAGCTTTGCGCAACAAAGGTTGCACACCACTGTTCGTCGGTCGTCAGGCGTCTCTGTGAAAAACTGCCAGACCTTAGAGCACCTCGGCCTCTGCAGGGTGGCATGGCGCGAGGGGGCGCTTTGGGAAACACTTGGTGGATTATTCGGTCTGGCCCTGCCTCTACCCCTGGCCCTGGCCACCGCACTGCCTCTTGCAACCTGCCCTGCTGATGCCCTTGACTCCCCCTCTGAAGACCTGTCCTCCTGAGTAAGCGTTGCACACCAGGTGGGGTCAGTCACCTCATCGTCCTGCTGCTCTTCCTCCGAATCCTCTGTGCGCTGCTCCCTTGGACTTACTGCCCTTACTACTACCTCACTGCAAGACAACTGTGTCTGATCGTCATCGTCCTCCTCACCCACAGAAAGTTGTTGAGACAGTTGGCGGAAGTCCCCAGCCTCTTCCCTCGGACCCCGGGAACTTTCGAATGGTTGGGCATCAGTGACGATAAACTCCTCTGGTGGGAGAGGAACCGCTGCTGCCCAATCTAAGCAGGGGCCCGAGAACAGTTCCTGGGAGTGTTCCCGCTCCTGAGCAGGTGTCATTGTAGTGGAGTGAGGAGGCTGGGAGGAAGGAGGAGCAGCAGACAGAGGATTCGGATTTGCAGCAGTGGACGGCGCAGAACTGCGTGTTGACGATAGGTTGCTCGAAGCACTTTCTGCCATCCAGGACAGGACCTGCTCACACTGCTCATTTTCTAATAACCGTCTCCCGCGTGGACCCATTAATTGGGCGATGAATGTGGGGACGCCAGAAACGTGCCTCTCTCCTAATCGCGCAGCAGTCGGCTGCGACACACCGGGATCAGGAGCTCGGCCTGTGCCCACACCCTGACTTGGCCCTCCGCGTCCTCGGCCGCGTCCACATCCTCTAGGCCTACCCCTACCCCTCAGCATGCTGTATTACCAGTGATTTGATTTCACAGGCAGGAAATAAATTGGCGCAAGACTGCAGGCCAAATATAATTTTTGCCCTTTTTGGAAAACGAAAGGCCCCACTGCCTCTAGTGAATGAATAATCTAAGTTTAATAACTGTGCTGTGTCCCTGCTAATGTGTCACAGAACGTGAGGGTAGCAGAGTTATTATAACTCTGGCAGAGCAGGTATTTTTTTTCCCAATTAAGGAAAGCAAATGGCGAAGCCAGCAGTAAAGCGTAGCTGGGTGCGTATGATTTAGCAATGTTTTTCACGCAGCTCACACGTGTCCACCGCCCGTAAGGACGGACAGAGGCTGGACAAATAGATTTGTTTTCACTTGTTTTTCCACCAAAAGGCAGCACTGCGTATATTCAATGAACATGAGAAGTTTAATAACTGTGCTGTGTCCCTGCTAATGTGTCACAGAACGTGAGGGTAGCAGAGTTATTATAACTCTGGCAGAGCAGGTATTTTTTTTCCCAATTAAGGAAAGCAAATGGCGAAGCCAGCAGTAAAGCGTAGCTGGGTGCGTATGATTTAGCAATGTTTTTCACGCAGCTCACACGTGTCCACCGCCCGTAAGGACGGACAGAGGCTGGACAAATAGATTTGTTTTCACTTGTTTTTCCACCAAAAGGCAGCACTGCGTATATTCAATGAACATGAGAAGTTTAATAACTGTGCTGTGTCCCTGCTAATGTGTCACAGAACGTGAGGGTAGCAGAGTTATTATAACTCTGGCAGAGCAGGTATTTTTTTTCCCAATTAAGGAAAGCAAATGGCGAAGCCAGCAGTAAAGCGTAGCTGGGTGCGTATGATTTAGCAATGTTTTTCACGCAGCTCACACGTGTCCACCGCCCGTAAGGACGGACAGAGGCTGGACAAATAGATTTGTTTTCACTTGTTTTTCCACCAAAAGGCAGCACTGCGTATATTCAATGAACATGAGAAGTTTAATAACTGTGCTGTGTCCCTGCTAATGTGTCACAGAACGTGAGGGTAGCAGAGTTATTATAACTCTGGCAGAGCAGGTATTTTTTTTCCCAATTAAGGAAAGCAAATGGCGAAGCCAGCAGTAAAGCGTAGCTGGGTGCGTATGATTTAGCAATGTTTTTCACGCAGCTCACACGTGTCCACCGCCCGTAAGGACGGACAGAGGCTGGACAAATAGATTTGTTTTCACTTGTTTTTCCACCAAAAGGCAGCACTGCGTATATTCTATGAATAATAACTGTGTTGTGGCCCTGCCTATACAATTCTTTCCCTGCAGTATCAATGGAGGGTGGAATGCTCTGCAGAGGCGATTTTGAGAAGCCCAAAAAAAATGCAGCACAGCTAACAGCAGCCTGGACAGTACTGCACACGGATAAATATGGCCCTAGAAAGGACAGTTGAGGTTCTTGAAGGCTACACTCACTCCTAACACTCTCCCTGCCTATGCAGCACTTCTGTCCCTAATGCCAGGTGCAACGCTCTGCAGAGCCGATTTTGAGAAAAAAAAATGCCACTGCTAACAGCAGCCAACACACAGCTATCAGTGGCCCTAATAAGGACCTTTGGGGGGTCTTGAAGCCTACACTAACTACCAATTCTTTCCCTACAGCAGCTCCGGTATAAACAGCACTGTCCCTCATCTAACTCACCAGGCATCTGAGGTGAGCCGCGGGAGGGGCCGACTTTTATATTAGGCGAACACCTGATCTCGCCAGCCACTCACAGCAGGGGGGTGGTATAGGGCTTAAACGTTGCAGGGGGAAGTTGTAATGCCTTCCCTGTCTTTCAATTGGCCAGAAAAGCGCGCTAACGTCTCAGGGAAGGAAGTGAAAGTAACCAGAACACCGCATGGTGTTCATTACGAATAACGAACATCCCGAACACCCTAATATTCGCACGAATATCAAGCTCGGACGAACGCGTTCGCTCATCTCTAATCCTAAATTAATTTTTATTTTTCTATATTTTTCATGTATGAATACAAGATTTATTTATTTTATTTACACATGTAAGCGTAATCTCAGACATGGTTCTTTGTTAAATGCTCAAATAATTGGATTCAAAAATAAAAATTCTCTGATGCGTGCACACTGAATGTTGGACATCTGTTCAGAAAGAATGCACATAAGGTCAGAACACATGTTGATATGCAGCAAATGAATAGAATTGTTGAGAGAAAAATAATCAGGTGATTCCCGTCTAAAATAAGTTAGCAGTCAATCAATTAAATTGCTTGGCGTAGCAAGGAATTCCTTCTGAAATCTCGTTAAGGGGAAATTTTCAATCAGAATAATCCAGATTAAGTTTTACTAGGAAATATTTTTTTTTAAATATCACAGCTCCTCTTTTTCTGTCTCCTCAGTGTACCGTGAACCACCTATTGGCTATGGACGCACATTAGCAGCTTTTGATAATATTCTGTGGTGATTTATTTCATCATCATGCATACTTGTAACTCAATCTAGTTCTCCTATAGTATTATCCGAAATTAATACTTGCCAAATATGTATTTAACCTGTTGTTTCAAGTTCTATTTGCTCTCTAAGTAACCTTGGCCAGACCATGATGCATTTCCTCTGACTTGGACGGTGCCTAGTTTTCACTAAGCTTGAATAGATCTAGTAAAATGATATACACTCTTTGTCAAAAACAAATCCAGCCACTAGATGAAGTTGTCATTTTGCTGCAAAACTCGGCATGCACTTACATTTCAGGCAGATATGGAGATAATTAGAGTTGTGGTGTGGTTAGATAAACAATCTTCCCACCGGAGGACCTAAAAGTGGTTCCACCCTTGGCCTATAAAAAGGCTCTCAGAGACTACTTATGTGTAGTGGATCTCTTTTGCTGCTTGTGCAGAGCTTGTTGACTACTAGACATGCCTCTGCGGTGCAATCAAAGAGATTTTGCCCAATAAACAGAGATTGAGAGGGGGCATGTTATTGGAATGTGAGAATAAAGATGTTCATATCAACTAACTGCCCACTACCTAGGCCATTCTGAACAGACTGTTCGGATGCGTTGGAACTAGTGGATGTTTGAGTGAACATACAAGGTGACTGGGCTTAGCAAGCCCTCACTGTTAATAGAGAGGATCGTCTGACAAGCATGAGTAGCAGCAACAAATCCAGGTTTAATTTGGGCACTGATGACATCTGTTTTCATGTCTGGAGACCTACGGGTGGGCGACTCAATCCTGCTTTTTATGTGGAGTGGCACACTGCCCTCACTATTGGTGTAATGGTTTGGGGAGCCATCACATATGATAGTTACCCTTAGTAGTGGTACAAGGTAGAATGACAGCTTAGCAGTATGTTTAGGGCATTCTGCAGCCACATATGTTGCCTTTCAAGGTAGAGCTTCAAAGAGGCATTTACCAGCAGGATAATGCTCTGAAACACAGAGTGTCACAGGAATAACTCCACAACATTGTTACACTTCCGTGGCCTGCCTAGTCGCCAGATTTATTGCCAATAGAACATGTATGGAAACATCTGAGATGCCAACTTTGACAGCTTATGACTTTAGTTCAGCTACAGCAAATGTGGACCGATATGCTGCAAGATACCATAAGTAACCTGTATGCCTCAATGCCTATCTGTATCACATCTTGCATGCAAGCTAGAGGTGGCCCAACAGAGTAACCAAGCCTCCATGCCCACCCGTATAACATATTGTATCCAAGCTAGAGGTGGTAAAACAGGGTATTAGAGCCTCTATGCCCGCCTGTATCCCATCTTGCATGCAAGCTAGAGGTGGTACAATAGAGTACTAGAGCACCCATGCCTGCCCATGTCACATCTTAAGCTAGAGGCAGTAAAACAGGGCACTAGAGCCTCCATGCCCTACCCATATTATATCTTGAATCCAAGCTAGAGATGGTACAACAGGGTGCTAGAGCCTACCTTTAAGTATTTAGCTTTCTGCAATAAATCATCCTTTTGCTCTGGTTGACTGAAAATCAGTATCTTCACTCTATATGCTCTGTCACCAGAAGAGACACATAGGTGGATGAACAAAATGAGAAATACTAGTATCAAAAGTATTTATGTTTGTGTCTTTTCTAAAGGGTTGAAATTGTAAAAATAATTGATACAACAATTTCAGAAGAAATAAATATAAAATCCATTGAGGCACAGTCTCTTTAAGTTAAGAATTACGCTGTCTTGTAGATAGTTTCTGTAACATGTATAGGAGGTTATATTTGCAATTTAGCCATAGTTATTTGTTTAACCCATTTCCAAAAACCCTGCAAGGGAATTCTTAGTGAATAGAAAGATCTTTCATAGAAAGATCTTCTATTAGTTGGAGTGAAAAGCAGCTACAAAAAGCACCTCTTGCAGTGGAGGACTTGAAACACCTGTGCACTGCAGGAACAACTTACTGATATCAGTGGGTATTGTGCAATCCTTCAGTTCTCTTGTGGTGATGCTGCAGGAAAATTGAACACTTGCTCCCAGGTCCTTCCACAGATTACAAGAGATTTTTAAGAGGTATAACACTGACTCACCATATGATCTGTCTATTATTGGGGAATACTATAAATAAAAAGAAATTGTTCAACAGCTTTAGTAACACATCCAAGTGTAAATTAGATATGCCTCTGCATTACACAGTATAATCGTGTCCAAAGGATAGTAGAAGATAACTTGCTGGTTGATGGGAGTCTAACCGCTAAGACACCCACCAATCTCAAGAATGGGGCTCCAGTGTTCTACTCTCCTGTCACCGTGGGGGAAACGTGACCTCTGCAGTGACGTCACTCTGAATGGAGCACTAGTCGCACTCACGTGATCAGCGCTCCATTGATTTCCATGGCTCTGACAGAAATATCCGAGTGGGTGCCGCTCGGTTATCTTCGCATTTCCATTAAAGGTGAATGGAGCGTTAGTGTGCTTGTCTCCTCCTCACTGCGGGGGGTGCAGTAACCCTGCAATGAGGACAACAGGAAACACAGAGTGCTCATTCTTGAGATCAGCTGAGGTCTCAGCAGTAAGACTCTCAGCAATCAGCAAGTTATCCCCTACCCTGCAGATAGAGAATAACTTGAAATTCAGGTACAACCCCTTTAATCCAGCAATTGCAAAACTTTAGCTCTTGAATTCTTGATGCAATTCTTGATGCTCCACAGGGAGAATAAAACATATCCTTACAGTAATCATAAGCAATCCTAATACCTTTATATCAAATGCAAACCACTACCCATTAGGATACATGGGCGCATCTGTCACTACAAAATCTTGATTGTCATAAACGAATGAGGTTCATTTGAATGGAAATGGCTCATAACTCAGTCTGGGGCCCTGGCATTGCTAAAGACAATTCACATGATATATTAACATGAGTAAAACTAATGATCCACATTGAATATACATGAATATTCACAATATAATAGTCACAGCTGAAGGACAAAACTGAAATATTATGGTAGTTTTTTCGATCAGAGTAACAGATGGAATGTTAAACATGTATCTTTAAAAACACTGATACAATCATTATTACAAATTCATTTTACTTTAAATTATGTAGGTTAATTGTTACAGTGTGCATAATTAAGATATTACAAATCATATCTTACAGCATCATATATACAAACTCCAATACATTTCTGAAATTATACAAGCCATTGTTTGCTTTGAACAATTCCGGCTTGTCAGAAAAGTCCTTTAACCCCTTGAGTGGCGGGTTTCCTACCACCCTGTCGTGCCCACCAGGGCAGGTTTTTTAAAATGGTCTAATCATTGAATTTCAACTAATTTTGCAGTTGCGTCTCAAGAGCCATAACTTTTTCATTTTTCCATTGACATGGCCATATAAGGGCTTGTTTTTTGCGGGACAAGTTGTGATTTTTTAAACGGGGGAGGAAAAAAAGAAATGGGGAAAAAAGAAAAAAAGGGGCCATGTCATTAAGGGGTTAAATAATGCATTAACTTCCTTCCCTGGGTCATTACGACGCATGGATACCACATGTGTGATTGTATTTTTGATTTTTTTTTACAAAGTAAAGGGAGACAAGTGTTTTTATTATTTTTTTTTATAATTTTTTTACTTTTTTTTTTTTTAATTTTTTTTTTCTCCCTTTAGGGGACTTCCACAGGGACCCATCAGGACCCCTGATCACATTCCGGGGGTCCGATGGTGACAGCCCTTTACATGCTGCAGTGACAGCCCTTTACATGCTGCAGTCACATAGACTGCGGCATGTAAGGGGTTAACACAGCAGAGACCAGAGGTTTTCTCTGATCTCTGCTGTAAGAGCTAGTACCTAGCTGTCTTCTGACAGCTAACAACCAGCTCTCCCTGCCACAGAGACCATCGGCTTGCTTCTGACAAGCCGATGGTCTCTATGGCAACCTGTAAACAAAGCAGGAGATTGCCGACATATCGGCAATATCTTCTACTGGTTTTTCAAAGCCCTTGCTTTGTTCTCTGTGGGTCTGTGCAGGCAGAGCACACTGTCACAGCTTGTGGCATTGTGCTCTGCAGCTCCCATAGTGATACATAGCCCGGAAAGTCTGTGTAATGTAGGACAATACAGGTCCTCAAGAGTGAGAACAAAACTTTAACTACTCCTCACTCTAACAGATGAGTAGAGCATCCAACTATGAATTATTAGCATCACTCTTTCCAACACTGTTTTGCTATGACTGTGGCTGAAAGCATACCTGAGTATTTGAACTTTGAAAATGTCCAGTGCAGCATGTAAATGAGGCAGAGCAGTCCATTGGATGTACTATCTCTGCAAGTTGTATGCTTAGCCAAAAAGCCTGGCCCAACTAACTTCTCTTGATGGGGATGAAGTGGTAGGGGTCATCCATGCATCTCTGTGAAATCTCATGCCTGTGATGTGAGGTCGGATACCAGCGCATGTGCAGATAAACTGTCCCTTCTTTTTGCAGAATCGAATGTGTTATCTGCACATGTGTCACTATCCACTGGTATAAGATTTCACAGAGATACGTAAATGACGTAGTAGACATTATCCATCTCAGAGGAGTCCTATTGGGCAGGCTTTTCGGCTGTACATGCAGCTAACAGAGACGTGCCCACCCACTGGACTACTCCGTCATTTACATGCTGCGCGGGACACTTTCAAAGTTCAAATATTCAGGTAAGCTTTCAGTCACAGTCATAGCATAGAACAGCTTTCAGAAGTATTACTTTTTTACAAAATAGTACTACTCTTATTTGCTCACATTGATAGGACCAGCCGACAGGTTCCCTTTAAGAATTTCCAAACAGTGTATTTAAATATTGGATTTCTAAACTAAGCAGCAACTTTAACTACATTATCATACTTCATAATGTACTGTATGACATGAACAGTTACAAGAAAAAAGTCAGTGTTATTGCTCTCAGTAAAAAAACAAAAAAACTAAAAACTCTAAAATACCCTTTAAGGCCTTAGTCAGACGGGCGTTTTTTCGCGCGATTTGCGGATCGCATGACGGATGCCCATCCGCAAATCGCGTGACCGGTGCCCAAAAATCGCCCGAAAATCTGCTCCTAGCCGCGTTTCATTAGAAACGGGCCGGAGCTGTCCAGCGCATTGCATTCAATGGAGCCGGCAATACAGCCCGCTCCATTGAAAGCAATGCGCTGCGGGCGAGTGTGGGATGAATTGTCGGGAAGGGCTTAAATATATAAGCCCTTCCCTGCAATTCATCCAGAAAAGTGTTAAAATAAAAAATATATACATACTCACCTGCTCACGGCAGTCGGAGTTCCCCGCGGCCGGCCTGCAGTGGGTGTGAAGGGGGTGTGAGTCAGACCTGCCCCCTGATTATATATTTAAGCCCTTCCTGACAATTCATCCCGCGCACGCCGGCAGTCCATTGCTTTCAATGGAGTCGGCTGTATTGCCGGCTCCATTGAATTCAATGGGCAAACATCGTTCTTCTCTGCCACAGCTGTTACAGCTGTGGCAGAGAAGAAGGATTTGTCTTCTATATGTTCTCAATGGGGTCGGCGCTGCTGCCGCCGGCCCCATTGAGCGCATATAGAGAAGAGAACAGGAATCGCAGATCGCAGATAGGTGCGATCTGCGATTTCTGTTCTATAATTTATCGGACGAGCGCATAAAAAGTGCTCATGTGTCCGATACCACTGCAAAGCAATGGTTTTATAAAATCGCCGGACGCATGCGCATGCACAAATCGCGGCAAAAAACTCCCGTCTGACTAAGGCCTAATGGTTAACAAAAATAAATAACAAGGTACAAAATGAAAACCAGCTCACCAACTAGTAGGTAGTCTTGAGTCCCAGTACTCGGATTCAACTCTGACCAGGTGCCCACAGTAAAAACAAATAATAGGTTCAACTATCAGAATTAAAGATAATCCAAATTTATGACGTGTCCTTTATTTATTTATTTTTTTCGCTTTTTCCTCCCAACTTTTTAAAAAATCATAATTCTTATTTATCCATCAGCGTAGATGTTTTAGCGTTTGCTTTTTGCAACACAAGTTGAATTTTTCAGTGATGCTATTTAATATACCATATAATGTACTGAAAAACTTTCTAAAAATTCTAAGTGGACTCAAATGAAAAAAAAATTAAATAAAATTCTGCCATCTTTGGGGGGAGGAGGTGTCTTGTTTCTAGGGTGTACACATTACAGCAAAAATGACATGACAACTTCATTCCATGGATCTGGGACTCCCCTTAACATTTGGGACTTTGTCATCCTAAGTTCTCCAATTGTTGATAAGTCTTAACCAGCTAAACTAATACAGGGGTGTGACACTGAAATACGTTTTCACATGCTGGCTTCACTAAAAGAGAAGTTTATACTGCACTATCTTTCATCTCAAATATCAACCCTATTTAGAGAGTTGCATCTGCTTACTGTACATTTACTCCTATCTAGGTAAAGCATCATCTGGCAGGTAGCACATCTACAGAGTGACCAGAAAAATGCAATTCTGCCTTTTTTTCTAATGACATTCACCTTGCTGGGTAAATAATGCGTTAATTTGATAGATTGGATTTTTATGGACGCAGCAATATCAAATATGTTGTGTTTGTTTTTTATTTAGATTTTTATTATAAATATGGCAAAATGGTTTTATTTTTTGAAACTGTTACCTTTTATTTTTTCTTATAATTAATAAAACCTTTTTCAAATGATTGTTACCTTTTTTTAATTACCTATATGGGAAAAGAACTTGCGATGGCTTGATTGCTCCCATAATATGATGGGCAATGTATCAAGCCATGCCACAAGCATGGCTTAAAAAGCAATCTGCAATGGCAGCCCGAAATGGCAGTCTTGGGGGCTTTCAGAAGGCAAACTCATCACAGGGGGGCCATTTGGGACAACCAAATATTCATTGAGGCATCTAAATGCCACTGTCAGAATTTACAGAGGCATTTAAAGGTTAGCAGCTCAGATTAGAGGTGATGCTGATCAGAGATTTTGCGAGTGAGTGTCAGCTGTAAGAAACAGCCTGCATCTGCATTTTATAGAGCAGTTGGTGCTGTTAGTCCAGTTAGAGCTGACAGAACATCCAATAGTACCATCAGTAGCAAAATGAATTTAAAAACAAAAACAACCGTATAAATTGTATGGCTACGAATGCAAAGTGGGTAAGCTTGAAGGGAGAATAACTGATGAAAACTACAATATAGTTGGAATAACGGAAACATGGCTTGATAAGTGCGATTGGGCGGTGAATTTACAGGGATGCAATCTCTTCAGGAGAGGCCGTGGTGAGTAGAAAGGGGCAGGGGTGTGTCTGTATGTTAAATCCTGCTTAATGCTGAGGATACAGGAGGATATAGGGGCAGGAGATGAACATGTGGATTCTCTTTGGGTAGAAATACAGGGAGAAAAAAAAGTAAAATTCTGATAGGGGTTTTCTATAGGCCACTTACTATTAATGCAGATAGAAGAGGTGTCAAAACACAATGAAGTAATTATTATGGGGTGCTTTAATTATCCGGATATAACATGGGAAAACGAAACTTGCAAATCTCACAAGGGTGATAAGTTCTTGAGAACAATTAAAGATAACTACTACCTGACCCAATTTGTGTGGAGCCAACTAGAGGAAGGGCCACTCTGGACTTAATACTAACTAACAAACCGGACCGAATAATGGGGGTGCAGGTTGAGGGAAACTTAGCTAATAGCAACCACAATATAAATAATTTCCAGCTGTCATTCAATAAGAAACCTTATCAGGGAGCAACAAAAAAACTAACCTTTAGTAAAACAAAATTTGATTAGCTCAGAACTGCTATCGGTAACATCCTCAAAAATATCAGTACAGACAACAAATGGGAAAAGTTTTAAAACATCCTAATCACCTCATGTGAGCAGTTCATACCCTTAAGGCCTCCTTCCCACAAATGGATTTCCGCCGTGTAATACGCGGCGAAAATTCGCCAAGTTGCCCGCAGCTATTAGGTTCTATTGAATCTAATAGCTCCATGCTCACGGTGCGGAATTCCACGGGTATCTGGGTAAACTACTGGCCCAGAGATAGAAAACAGAGGGTGGTAATAAATGGTTCTGATTGGGGTACTGTTGCTAGTGGGGTGCCACAGGTTTCAGTACTAGGCCCCATTCTGTTTAATATATTTATCAATGACCTGATAAAGGAACTGCACAGTAAAATATCAATATTTGCAGATGATACAAAATTATACAAGAAAATTATTACAATAGAGAACAATGTACAGCTGCAAAAGGATCTACATAAACTAGGCAAATGAAGTTCAATATTGCTACCGTGAAACTGTGGAACTCTCAGCCCAAGGATGTGGTGATGGCAAAATCCATAGAGGAGTTTAAGAGGGGACTAGATGCCGAGCAGTATGATATTACAGGATATAGACATTAGGTGACCAAGCTCATGTGGTCCATTTATCTGTTATATTAGAAAGATAAAGAAAAAAAGATCCTGCGCTCAGGGTGACCTCAAAGAACCCTATGCAAAATTCTTGTGGTTTTTTTATCTCCTAGAGTCAAGTGAGTCAACCCAAGATGGTATCATATAAGGATGTTTATTCTATAAAACAAGGAAGTGCCACGTGTTTCAGAGCTTACAGGGCTCCTTTCTAAAGCACAATAGTCCTGATAGATGCTACTTCTCGTGTCTGTAAATGGATCTACAAAATCATATCTTCGTCAAAGAAATAGCCAAGATAATGATAAGCAGACAATAAAGCTTTATTTTTTAGATTGACATCAGTGTTCAAACCAGTAAATACTAATTACATTTTATTGTAAATCCATTTATTTTATTTCCAAGTTTCAAAGAACAATGCTTCAGAATAGACTTTTAATTAAACTGTCCAATTAAACTCCTTTACTAAGAATTATTAAACCATTGCACAGCTTACAGCCAGTTGATATAACCCATATATTAAAAATAGCTCATAAATTATTTTATATCAGCTTATGCCTAATTAATAGTTTTATTAATCACATAGCAAATTACTAACTGTTTTAGTGTTTCTTTAAGTAAAATTATGAGCTAGTTTTCTATAGCTATGGGAACAGAAAACGATAATGAACTTGTAGTGCCCGAGCAGAGACTTAAATAGTTGTAAAATTGGTTTTCTAGGTGCTTAAGTATATCAAAGGTGAAGGTCTGAGTCCTGACCCGTTCACTAATCAGCAGAAAAACAGTTTGTAGTATTATAATTACTGGAGTTCAATAATATAGAAGAAACTGAACAGAATCTGTCTAATTAGAAGTTGGAAAAACTATAGATATCAACATCCAATTTAATGTGTTACACTCTAAAATCAGAAAACATCAGTAAATGTACATGACTGCGCTCCAAGGATTGAGTCCTTGAAAAACTAATTTCTAAATGGAAAACAACCAGTAGTTTTTTTTTTATCCAAATTAATTATGTACACCATGCTTTGTGACACTGACACTCTAAGATTTGTTTTAGACTATACAAATTACTTATACAAAAAATATTTTAAAATTTCTACGACACATTCAAGACACATCAGAAACAACAAAAGTTTCCTTGGGAATAGAAAAGGGCAAAACATCATGTTGCACCTCCCTCAAACGAAATACACCAAACCTCAATTAAATTCGCAAACCCAAACCCATTCTATTTGCACAGGTCAAACTAAGATCTTTCAAATAGGCGCTTTCAAACCAATTTCTCTTCTGGAATTCCTACATTCTCCTCTATCTCAGCCTCTTATGGTCCCTTTCAGTTATCCTCCATACTCCCTTCCTCAATCATTCCCAGTAAATTATGGCCCATTCATTCAAATGAACGGAAATGTGCGATAATCGTTACATCCAAGCAAGAAAATAAATAAAATAAATTTTGTTATTTGCATAGCGCCAACTTATTCCACAGCACTTTCAGGTAATTTACTAACCCCACCACCACCAAGCTGGGTACTCATTTTACTGACCTCAAAAGAATGGAAGGCTGAGCCAACCGTGAACCCACAACTTTCAGGTCATGAGCGAGAGCTTAGGACTGCATTTCTGCTGCCTTAACACTCTGCGCCACACGAGGCTCAGGGAAGCCATTGCACACTTTTCCTTACCTTTTCTTTTGTTGCTTTTTCTTGCTGGGAGAAAAAAAAATACCACGTCACACTACAAGGTAACCCAGTTTCAAATATAAAGAAATCACTGTTTAATTTTATTGATGATGCTTTTATAAGAAATTACATAACCAAAACTGAAATGGAAATTACTAGAGATGAGCGAACACCAAAATGTTCGGGTGTTCGTTATTCGTAACGAACTTCCCGTGATGCTCGAGGGTTCGTTTCGAACAACGAACCCCATTGAAGTCAATGGGCGACCAGAACATTTTTGTATTTCGCCGATGCTCGCTAAGGTTTTCATGTGTGAAAATCTGGGCAATTCAGGAAAGTGATGGGAATGACACAGTGACGGATAGGGCAGGCGAGGGGCTACATGTTGGGCTGCATCTCAAGTTCCCAGGTCCCACTATTAAGCCACAATACCGGCAAGAGTGGGCCCCCCCCCTCCCAACAACTTTTACTTCTGAAAAGCCCTCATTAGCATGGCATACCTTTGCTAAGCACCACACTACCTCCAACAAAGCACAATCACTGCCTGCATGACACTCCACTGACACTTCTCCTG
The DNA here is from genome assembly GCF_035609145.1 of Eleutherodactylus coqui. Classification (NCBI taxonomy): domain Eukaryota; kingdom Metazoa; phylum Chordata; class Amphibia; order Anura; family Eleutherodactylidae; genus Eleutherodactylus; species Eleutherodactylus coqui. The sequence goes on along the minus strand of NC_089840.1, from coordinate 179,371,273 downwards.
GGTTACATGCTGCCCAACCGCCCCCCCTCCCCCCCACAGCGCACACCAAAGTGTCCCTGCGCAGCCTTCAGCTGCCCTCATGCCACACCACGCTCATGTCTATTTAGAATTGCGTCTGCCATGACGAGGGACCTCAGGCATACACTGCAGAGGTTGGCACGGCTAGGCAGCGACCCTCTTTAAAAGTGGCGGAGCGATAGCCCACAATGCTGTACAGAAGCAATGAGAAATAGAATCCTGTGCCACCGCCATCAGGAGCTGCACACGTGGGCATAGCAATGGGGAACCTATGTGCCACACACTATTCATTCTGTCAAGGTGTCTGCATGCCCCAGTCAGACCGGGCTTTTTAATTCATAGACACAGGCAGGTACAACTCCCTATTGTGAAGTCCCTGTCGACCCACAGCATGGGTGGCTCCCTGGAACCCACCGGCGGTACACAGAAATATCCCATTGCATTGCCCAACACAGCTGAGGTAGTAATGTCGTGCTTAATGCAGGTGGGCTTCGGCCCACACTGCATGCCCCAGTCAGACTGGGGTTCTTTACAAGTGGACACATGTAGGTTTAACTCCCTGTGGACCCACTGCCTGGGTGGGTGCCAGGAAGCCACCGGCGGTACATAGAAATATCCCATTGCATTGCCCAACACAGCTGAGGTAGTAATGTCGTGCGTAATACAGGTGGGCTTCGGCCCACACTGCATGCCCCAGTCAGACGGGTTCTTTAGAAGTGTACAGATGTATTAAAAACTCAGTGTGCACCTACAGCATGGGTGGCTCCCTGGAACCCACCGGCGGTACACAAAAATATCCCATTGCATTGCCCAACACAGCTGAGGTAGTAATGTCGTGCGTAATACAGGTGGGCTTCGGCCCACACTGCATGCCCCAGTCAGACTGGGGTTCTTTACAAGTGGACACATGTAGGTTTAACTCCCTGTGGACCCACTGCCTGGGTGGGTGCCAGGAAGCCACCGGCGGTACATAGAAATATCCCATTGCATTGCCCAACACAGCTGAGGTAGTAATGTCGTGCGTAATACAGGTGGGCTTCGGCCCACACTGCATGCCCCAGTCAGACGGGTTCTTTAGAAGTGTACAGATGTATTAAAAACTCAGTGTGCACCTACAGCATGGGTGGCTCCCTGGAACCCACCGGCGGTACACAAAAATATCCCATTGCATTGCCCAACACAGCTGAGGTAGTAATGTCGTGCGTAATACAGGTGGGCTTCGGCCCACACTGCATGCCCCAGTCAGACTGGGGTTCTTTACAAGTGGACACATGTAGGTTTAACTCCCTGTGGACCCACTGCCTGGGTGGGTGCCAGGAAGCCACCGGCGGTACATAGAAATATCCCATTGCATTGCCCAACACAGCTGAGGTAACGTCAGCTGTAATGCAGGTGGGCTAAAAATTAATTTGATTACACTGTAGGCGAGGGCCCACAAAAATTGCTGTATCAACAGTACTAATGTACATCCCAAAAATTGGCCATGGCCAGCCAAGAGGGCAGGTGAAACCCATTAATCGCTTTGGTTAATGTGGCTTAAGTGGTAACTAGGCCTGGAGGCAGCCCAGTGTAACGAAAAATTGGTTCAAGTTAAAGTTCCAACGCTTTTAAGGTAATTGAAACTTATAAAAATTGTTCTGAAAAATTATTTGAGTGAGCCTTGTGGCCCTAAGAAAAATTGCCCGTTCAGCGTGATTACGTGAGGTTTCAGGAGGAGGAGCAGGAGGAGGAGGAGGAGGAATATTAGACACAGATTGATGAAGCACAAATGTCCCCGTTTTGGATGGTGAGAGAGAACGTAGCTTCCATCCGCGGGTGCAGCCTACGTATTGCTTACGTATCGCTGCTGTCCGCTGGTGGAGAACAGAAGTCTGGCGAAATCCAGCCTTTGTTCATCTTGATGAGTGTTAGCCTGTCGGCACTGTCGGTTGACAAGCGGCTACGCTTATCGGTGATGATTCCCCCAGCCGCACTAAACACCCTCTCCGACAACACGCTAGCCGCAGGACAAGCAAGCACCTCAAGGGCATACAGGGCTAGTTCAGGCCACGTGTCCAGCTTCGACACCCAGTAGTTGTAGGGGGCAGAGGCGTCACCAAGGATGGTCGTGCGATCCGCTACGTACTCCCTCACCATCCTTTTGCAGTGCTCCCGCCGACTCAGCCGTGACTGGGGAGCGGTGACACAGTCTTGGTGGGGAGCCATAAAGCTGGCCAGGCCCTTAAAGACTGTTGCACTGCCTGGGATGTACATGCTGCTCGATCTACGCACATCCCCTGCAACATGGCCCTCGGAACTGCGCCTTCTGCCACTAGCGCTGTCGGCTGGGAATTTTACCATCAGCTTGTCCGCAAGGGTCCTGTGGTATAGCAACACTCTCGAACCCCTTTCCTCTTCGGGAATCAGAGTGGGCAGGTTCTCCTTATACCGTGGATCGAGCAGTGTGTACACCCAGTAATCCGTAGTGGCCAGAATGCGTGCAACGCGAGGGTCACGAGAAAGGCATCCTAACATGAAGTCAGCCATGTGTGCCAGGGTACCTGTACGCAACACATGGCTGTCTTCACTAGGAAGATCACTTTCAGGATCCTCCTCCTCCTCCTCCTCCTCAGGCCATACACGCTGAAAGGATGACAGGCAATCAGCCGGTGTACCGTCAGCAGCGGGCCAAGCTGTCTCTTCCCCCTCCTCCTCATCCTCCTCCTCCTCCTGTACGCGCTGTGAAATAGACAGGAGGGTGCCCTGACTATCCAGCGGCATACTGTCTTCCCCCGCCCCCGTTTCCGAGCGCAAAGCAGCTGCCTTTATGGTTTGCAGGGAATTTCTCAAGATGCATAGCAGAGGAATGGTGACGCTAATGATTGTAGCATCGCCGCTCACCACCTGGGTAGACTCCTCAAAATTACCAAGGACATGGCAGATGTCTGCCAACCAGGCCCACTCTTCTGAAAGGAATTGAGGAGGCTGACTCCCACTGCGCCGCCCATGTTGGAGTTGGTATTCGACTATAGCTCTACGCTGTTCATAGAGCCTGGCCAACATGTGGAGCGTAGAGTTCCACCGTGTGGGCACGTCGCACAGCAGTCGGTGCACTGGCAGCTTAAAGTGATGTTGCAGGGTGCGCAGGGTGGCAGCGTCCGTGTGGGACTTGCGGAAATGTGCGCAGAGCCGGCGCGCCTTTACGAGCAGGTCTGACAAGCGTGGGTAGCTTTTCAGAAACCGCTGAACCACCAAATTAAAGACGTGGGCCAGGCATGGCACGTGCGTGAGGCTGCCGAGCTGCAGAGCCGCCACCAGGTTACGGCCGTTGTCACACACGACCATGCCCGGTTGGAGGCTCAGCGGCGCAAGCCAGCGGTCGGTCTGCTGTGTCAGACCCTGCAGCAGTTCGTGGGCCGTGTGCCTCTTATCGCCTAAGCTGAGTAGTTTCAGCACGGCCTGCTGACGCTTGCCCACCGCTGTGCTGCCACACCGCGCGACACCGACTGCTGGCGACATGCTGCTGCTAACACATCTTGATTGTGAGACAGAGGAGGAGGAGGAGGAGGAGGGTGCTTTAGTGGAGGAAGCATACACCTCCGCAGATACCACCACCGAGCTGGGGCCCGCAATTCTGGGGGTGGGTAGGACGTGAGCGGTCCCAGGCTCTGACTCTGTCCCAGCCTCCACTAAATTCACCCAATGTGCCGTCAGGGAGATGTAGTGGCCCTGCCCGCCTGTGCTTGTCCACGTGTCCGTAGTTAAGTGGACCGTGGCAGTAACCGCGTTGGTGAGGGCGCGCACAATGTTGCGGGAGACGTGGTCGTGCAGGGCTGGGACGGCACATCGGGAAAAGTAGTGGCGACTGGGAACTGAGTAGCGCGGGGCCGCCGCCTCCATGATACTTTTGAAGGACTCCGTTTCCACAACCCTATACGGCAGCATCTCAAGGCTGATGAATTTTGCGATGCGGACGGTTAACGTTTGAGCGTGCGGGTGCGTGGCGGCGTACTTGCGCTTGCGCTCGAACACTTGCGCAAGCGACGGCTGAACGGTGCGCTGAACTACACTGCTGGATGGGGCCGAGGACAGCGGAGATGAGGGTGTGGGTGCAGGCCATGAGGCGGTAGTGCCTGTGTCCTGAGAGGGGGGTTGCATCTCAGTGGCAGGTTGGGGCACAGGGGGAGAGGCAGGGGTGCAAACCGGAGGCGGTGAACGGCCTTCGTCCCACCTTGTGGGGTGCTTGGCCATCATATGTCTGCGCATGGTGGTGGTGGTGAGGCTGTTGGTGTTGGCTCCCCGGCTGAGCTTTGCGCAACAAAGGTTGCACACCACTGTTCGTCGGTCGTCAGGCGTCTCTGTGAAAAACTGCCAGACCTTAGAGCACCTCGGCCTCTGCAGGGTGGCATGGCGCGGGGGGGCGCTTTGGGAAACACTTGGTGGATTATTCGGTCTGGCCCTGCCTCTACCCCTGGCCCTGGCCACCGCACTGCCTCTTGCAACCTGCCCTGCTGATGCCCTTGACTCCCCCTCTGAAGACCTGTCCTCCTGAGTAAGCGTTGCACACCAGGTGGGGTCAGTCACCTCATCGTCCTGCTGCTCTTCCTCCGAATCCTCTGTGCGCTGCTCCCTGGGACTTACTGCCCTTACTACTACCTCACTGCAAGACAACTGTGTCTGATCGTCATCGTCCTCCTCACCCACAGAAAGTTGTTGAGACAGTTGGCGGAAGTCCCCAGCCTCTTCCCCCGGACCCCGGGAACTTTCGAATGGTTGGGCATCAGTGACGATAAACTCCTCTGGTGGGAGAGGAACCGCTGCTGCCCAATCTAAGCAGGGGCCCGAGAACAGTTCCTGGGAGTGTTCCCGCTCCTGAGCAGGTGTCATTGTAGTGGAGTGAGGAGGCTGGGAGGAAGGAGGAGCAGCAGACAGAGGATTCGGATTGGCAGCAGTGGACGGCGCAGAACTGCGGGTAGACGATAGGTTGCTCGAAGCACTTTCTGCCATCCAGGACAGGACCTGCTCACACTGCTCATTTTCTAATAACCGTCTCCCGCGTGGACCCATTAATTGGGCGATGAATGTGGGGACGCCAGAAACGTGCCTCTCTCCTAATCGCGCAGCAGACAGCTGCGACACACCTGGATCAGGAGCTTGGCCTGTGCCCACACCCTCACTTGGCCCTCCGCGTCCTCGGCCACGTCCACGTCCACGTCCTCTAGGCTTACCCCTACCCCTCAGCATGCTGTATTACCAGTGATTAGATTTCCCAGGCAGGAAATAAATTGGCGCAAGACTGCAGGCCAAATATAATTTTTGCCCTTTTTGGAAAACGAAAGGCCCCACTGCCTCTAGTGAATGAATTATCTAAGTTTAATAACTGCGCTGTGTCCCTGCTTATGTGTCACAGAACGTGAGGGTAGCAGAGTTATTAACTGTGGCAGAGCAGGTATTTTTTTTCCCAATTAAGGAAAGCAAATGGCGAAGCCAGCAGTAAAGCGTAGCTGGCTGCGTATGATTTAGCAATGTTTTTCACGCAGCTCACACGTCTCCACAGGCGTAAGGACGGACACAGGCTGGACAAATAGATTTCTTTTCAGTTTTTTCCCACCAACAGGCAGCACTGCGTATATTCAATGAACCTGCGAAGTTTAATAACTGCGCTGTGTCCCTGCTTATGTGTCACAGAACGTGAGGGTAGCAGAGTTATTATAACTCTTGGAGAGCAGGTATTTTTTTTCCCAATTAAGGAAAGCAAATGGCGAAGCCAGCAGTAAAGCGTAGCTGGCTGCGTATGATTTAGCAATGTTTTTCACGCAGCTCACACGTCTCCACAGGCGTAAGGACGGACACAGGCTGGACAAATAGATTTCTTTTCAGTTTTTTCCCACCAACAGGCAGCACTGCGTATATTCAATGAACCTGCGAAGTTTAATAACTGCGCTGTGTCCCTGCTTATGTGTCACAGAACGTGAGGGTAGCAGAGTTATTATAACTCTTGGAGAGCAGGTATTTTTTTTCCCAATTAAGGAAAGCAAATGGCGAAGCCAGCAGTAAAGCGTAGCTGGCTGCGTATGATTTAGCAATGTTTTTCACGCAGCTCACACGTCTCCACAGGCGTAAGGACGGACACAGGCTGGACAAATAGATTTCTTTTCAGTTTTTTCCCACCAACAGGCAGCACTGCGTATATTCAATGAACCTGCGAAGTTTAATAACTGCGCTGTGTCCCTGCTTATGTGTCACAGAACGTGAGGGTAGCAGAGTTATTATAACTCTTGGAGAGCAGGTATTTTTTTTCCCAATTAAGGAAAGCAAATGGCGAAGCCAGCAGTAAAGCGTAGCTGGCTGCGTATGATTTAGCAATGTTTTTCACGCAGCTCACACGTCTCCACAGGCGTAAGGACGGACACAGGCTGGACAAATAGATTTCTTTTCAGTTTTTTCCCACCAACAGGCAGCACTGCGTATATTCAATGAACCTGCGAAGTTTAATAACTGCGCTGTGTCCCTGCTTATGTGTCACAGAACGTGAGGGTAGCAGAGTTATTATAACTCTTGGAGAGCAGGTATTTTTTTTCCCAATTAAGGAAAGCAAATGGCGAACCCAGCAGTAAACCGTAGCTGGCTGCGTATGATTTAGCAATGTTTTTCACGCAGCTCACACGTCTCCACAGGCGTAAGGACGGACACAGGCTGGACAAATAGATTTCTTTTCAGTTTTTTCCCACCAACAGGCAGCACTGCGTATATTCAATGAACCTGAGAAGTTTAATAACTGCGCTGTGTCCCTGCTTATGTGTCACAGAACGTGAGGGTAGCAGAGTTATTATAACTCTTGGAGAGCAGGTATTTTTTTTCCCAATTAAGGAAAGCAAATGGCGAACCCAGCAGTAAACCGTAGCTGGCTGCGTATGATTTAGCAATGTTTTTCACGCAGCTCACACGTCTCCACAGGCGTAAGGACGGACACAGGCTGGACAAATAGATTTCTTTTCAGTTTTTTCCCACCAACAGGCAGCACTGCGTATATTCAATGAACCTGAGAAGTTTAATAACTGCGCTGTGTCCCTGCTTATGTGTCACAGAACGTGAGGGTAGCAGAGTTATTAACTGTGGCAGAGCAGGTATTTTTTTTCCCAATTAAGGAAAGCAAATGGCGAAGCCAGCAGTAAAGCGTAGCTGGGTGCGTATGATTTAGCAATGTTTTTCACGCAGCTCACACGTGTCCACAGGCGTTAGGACGGACAGAGGCTGGACAAATAGATTTGTTTTCAGGTTTTTCCCACCAACAGGCAGCACTGCGTATATTCTATGAATAATAACTGTGTTGTGGCCCTGCCTATACAATTCTTTCCCTGCAGTATCAATGGAGGGTGGAATGCTCTGCAGAGGCGATTTTGAGAAGCCCAAAAAAAATGCAGCACAGCCAACAGCAGCCTGGACAGTACTGCACACGGATAAATATGGCCCTAGAAAGGACCGTTGAGGTTCTTGAAGGCTACACTCACTCCTAACACTCTCCCTGCCTATGCAGCACTTCTGTCCCTAATGCCAGGTGCAACGGTCTGCAGAGGCGACTTTGAGAAAAAAAAAAATCCCACTGCTAACAGCAGCCAACACACAGCTATCAGTGGCCCTAATAAGGACCTTTGGGGGGTCTTGAAGCCTACACTAACTACCAATTCTTTCCCTACAGCAGCTCCGGTATAAACAGCACTGTCCCTCATCTAACTCACACCGCATCTGAGGCGAGCCGCGGGAGGGGCCGACTTTTATATTAGGCGAACACCTGATCTCGCCAGCCACTCACAGCAGGGGGGTGGTATAGGGCTTAAACGTTGCAGGGGGAAGTTGTAATGCCTTCCCTGTCTTTCAATTGGCCAGAAAAGCGCGCTAACGTCTCAGGGAAGGAAGTGAAAGTAACCAGAACACCGCATGGTGTTCGTCACGAATAACGAACATCCCGAACACCCTAATATTCGCACGAATATCAAGCTCGGACGAACGCGTTCGCTCATCTCTAGAAATTACGTATATAAATATTCCAGAAACAACATATTTTTAGTTTTTAACTCAAAATACACAAGTCCCACAGAAACCCCCCCTGGATGAAAAATTATAGGCTCAGTTTCCAGTAACATCAGAATATGGTGACCATCAGTTAATAAGGTTTTTCTCATGCTTATCAACCTATCTGAGGGACACAGGACATCTTTTAAACCTTAATAGAGACATCCAATGGAAGGATTCCTATCTCTGGGCATCCGAAGATATAAAATCTCTTTATACTAATATCCCTCAATGCAAGTGGATCCTGGTAAGCTAACAATTTCTCGACCAGGACCCCTTAATGCCCGTCCACCAAAGGAGTTTTATTCTGGATGCTATCCGGTTTATTTAAACAAACAATTATTTTACTTATAATGACAGTTTTTATCTGCAAACTAATTTGCGACAAGCTATGCAAATTTGTACATGGATGCATTTGAGGAATCTCCCATTTATAATCCTCAAATAGTTTTTTTTAGAAATGTTTTATTGACGATATTTAAAAATATATGGGGTAACGCACAGACGGACCTTCTAAATTTAATCTCAGGTCTTTATATTAATATATGGGGACTGTAGTTTTTAAGTAATATTAGCAACAAACAAATGTTCATTTTTTTTTTTGAGGGGCAAATCCACACTGAGGCCTTAGTCAGACGGGCGTTTTTTTGCGCGATTTGCGCATGCGCATGCATCCGGCGATTTTTTAAAACCATTGCTTTGCAATGGTATCGGACACATGAGCGCTTTTTATGCGCTCGTCCGATAAATTATAGAACAGAAATCGCAGATCGCAAACCTGCCCCCTGATTGGCTCAGCGCTGAGCCAATCAGGGGGCAGGTCTGACTCACACCCCCTTCACACCCACTGCAGGCCGGCCGCGGGGAACTCCGACTGCCGGGAGCAGGTGAGTATGTATATATTTTTTATTTTAACACTTTTCTGGATGAATTGCAGGGAAGGGCTTATATATATAAGCCCTTCCCGACAATTCATCCCACACTTGCCCGCAGCGCATTGCTTTCAATGGAGCCGCTGTATTGCCGGCTCCATTGAATGCAATGCGCTGGACAGCTCCGGCCCGTTTCTAATGAAACGCGGCTAGGAGCAGATTTTCGGGCGATTTTCGGGCACCGGTCACGCGATTTGCGGATGCGCATCCGTCATGCGATCCGCAAATCGCGCGAAAAAACGCCCGTCTGACTAAGGCCTAAAACTCATTTTAAAGCAGTAGACAGCGATAGTTATTTGGATTTTAGGAGCTGCCATGCAAAAAAGTGGAACTTGAACAGCCTCTATGGACAATTCTGCAGGATTGGGAGGAAGTTTACAAGGAATTCAGATTTTATTGGGCAATCTAGTATTTTAAAGAAACGTTTTAAAGGCATTTGAAGTATAACATGTGAAGTTGTACACCTGACGTCTACCTCCTGTTTGTCTGCATCAATTTGTTTTATGGAATAAGTTTTCTGAAGCTATTCTAACATCCTGCTGGCTATTTCTTACAAAGTGAACCTGGATATGGAGGAGTTCTGCTGCTCATTGCAGTCTCCTCTCTGAAGTAATTAGTTATTTCTTTCTAATCGATTTTTCTTTAACCTACAAGTCCAAGAAGAAGCAATGGAATTTTTACATTCTGTCCTATCCTACTCTAAAATCAGAGGTATCCTCCATAATCATTGACATATGTTACTTAATGATACAATACTAGGGGGTACCTCAGGTAAAGGTCCTCTATTAACTTTTAGGAAAGCCCCTAACCTTTTAGGAATGATTGTTCCATTCTAACCTAAAAAAAATGCTATCTTTTCTCCTTAGGGACAGCACTTAGACTGGCACTGTGGAGGTATTAGTCCATACTCCTTATTTACATATTACCCAGAGGAGCATGAATGGCCTATCTATCGATTTATCTATCTATCTATCTATCTATCTATCTATCTATCTATCTATCTATATATATATATATGCTTATAGGGCTTTACATTATTTTCTTAAGCTACTTTTTATGTATATTTTATATTTATACTATATCATGGCCAACTATGTGACTACAGGGTTATCTTCCCAATTTTAAACACTCATAACTCCCATTTAATGGCACACACATGTATAAATTTGATATCAATGGAAACAGAAAATCAAAAGTGTTCATTTAGCAAAGTTATTTAACATTATGATTGTCCTGTTGCCCATAGCAAGCAATCACAGGACACCTTTCCTTTCTCAAGCTACTGAGGTAAAATAAAAGCTGGCTGTCAACGAAGACAGGAGAGCATTTTGTGTCCTTGATTGTAACATCTACCAATCTGCTATTAGTGTGCATTTTCAAGCAAAGTTTGGTAAAGATCCACCTAGTGGGCACACAATTAATAAGTGGTACTCCACTGTTAAATAAAAAAGTTGCACCTATAAGCAATAATCATCCAGCTGTCTACCAGTAAGGGCTCTTTTTTCACGCGATATCGTGTTTTTTTTTACTCGATTGTCAATGGGATTTTCTAATGTTAAAAACGCATCACACAAAAATGGCAAAGCACCAACATTCGATGTGTTTTTAACATTTGAAAGTCCCATTGACAATCGCGTAAAAAAAAAGCAGCGATATCGCGTGAAAAAAGCGCACACGAAAAACGCAAGTGTGCAGGAGCCCTTAATGTGGAAACAGTAGAGCATGTCCATGCAAGTTTCACATGAAGAAATACACTATCAGAGAAAGCAGACACCCCACAGCTGACTTTATGGAAGATTCTTCACAAACATTTGTGACGTTATCCCTACCAATTGCAATTGCTATAGGCTCTGAATCTGGACAACAAAGCCAGACAACGTGTTTCTGTAAGAGTATGCAAACTCTAATGGAAATTGATATCACGGAATGCTTAGTGCTTAGGCCACCTTCCACTTTTTGGGCACAGTTAACAAATGTGATGTCAGAATAAGGGTGTGGGAAAACCCACATGTCTATATGGAGTATATGCACGACTCCCCCAAGGTGAATATGTTTTGCGCTACAACCTGTAGGAAAGTGTATGTCCTCTTTTTTCTATGAGGAAAAAATCATGGAAATTCCTTATCCGGACATGCTACAGATATGGCTTCTGCCGCAACTGGAACAGGAAATACCAAGTTTCATCTTCCAACAGGACAGGGCACCCCCCCCCCCTTTTCACAATAAAGTCGGAAGTGAGCTCAATAGGTGATGATTATAGTAAACTTCTTTCTGGGCCTCCATGTTTCCAGTACCTTATGTCTTGCAATATTTTTCTCTGTACTACTCTCCATAGTGTTAAAGATAGAATCTACATGCCACCCTTACCATCCACCATGCATGATCTACAAGTACACATCACAGAAGCCATTGTATTAGTCAAGTATGATATGCTACAACATGGATGGCAGGGATTTGACTACAGGCTCAATGTTTGTCAAGTGACAAAAAGGCTCACATTCAATACCTTCAAAAACATTTTTGATGTTGTGCAACAAACATTTTTGAGTTCTTGTTTCCATTGATATCAAATTATGCATCTAGGTGTTATTAAACATTAATTATCGCCATAGCGGCGACAGTCGCAGCACAAAACCCTGAGAGCCCGATGATGATGCTGTTAAGTTTGGATGCCGAAAAAGCTTTCGACAAAATGGCCTGGCCATTCTTGAATACATTACTGGAAAGATGAGGTTTTGGACAGACTTTTGTGAACTATATAGACACAACACACACAAATGCCACCACGATCCTCACAATTAATGGCCTCAATACCCCCAACATCGATCTATTTAGAGGGGCCCGACAGGGCTGCCCTCTCTCACTGCTGCTATTTAACCTATCAATAGATCCATTACTCAGGCATCTAACACACACAATACTCTTCACAGGGGCGAACTATGGAGATGTAAAGGTAAAGGTAGAAGCATTTGCAGATGACCCTTTATTGGTGGTTAACAACCCCAGAGAGACGCTAACGCCTCTGCTGCAGGAAATTGAGAGAATCGGTAAACTCTCGGGTTACACCCTAAACCTAGATAAATCAGAAGCTCTACTTCTTAAGGGACCGGCCAAACCCCTATGGGCAACGCAGTATCCATTCAAATGGGAAAAACACTCTATACAGTACTTAGGAATCCAAATCACAAAAAAAACCTCCAAATTATACAACACAAACATTGAACCTCACATCAAAAAACTGGAAACGACTCTGAACACATGGAAAAATTTCACGGTTTCCTTCCTGGGGAGAGTTAGGGCGCCCACCCACTGGCGTTTGCGATCTTCGTGCGTGAAAAACGCCGCGTTTACGCGGCGTTTTTTGCCGCGTTTTCGCGGCGTTTTCGCGGCTTTTCCATTAATTTCCATTGACTTTCATGGGTGCATTAGGAGAAAAATAAGGACACATATGCAACTGACAGTTCCTATGTTAAAAAACGCAACGCAACGCAAAACGCCAGTGGACAGGAGTACATTCAATTCTAATTGCTCTGCAGAAAAAACGCAAAACGCAGAGAAACGCAAATCGCCAGTGGGTGGGCGCCCTTAGTCTACTAAAAATGATAGAGTTTCCGCGTCTACTATATATCCTACACTCATTACCCATATTTCTAAAACTAAAAGATATAAAGAAAATAAACTATCTATATAGGAAGTTTATTTGGGGAGGGAGGCGACCGCGCATAGCGCTTAAAATTCTACACAAACATAGAGAGAACGGAGGAACCAATTTACCCAACAATTCGAGATTACAACCTAGCAGCACAGGCACGAATCATTCACGACTTGATTCCCTCCAAGTCATATTTCACAAATAAACCACTTGAACAGAAAATGGCTGGCCCAATACGACTCCAGAACATCCTCCACTACCCATACGCGGAACTGCCAGAAAAAATTAAAAGTAATCCCCTGATACTGACAGCCTGGAAGACATGGAACAAACTGCGCAAAGACAGCCAAACATCACCACATGCATCCCCACACCTGTCACTAATAAACAACCCCAACTTCCAAGATGGTAATCCCCACAATATGTTCGCGGAATGGGAGGCTCAAGGAATATACTTAATAGACAAACTGCTACATAAAAGGGAAAGACGAATCCTATCACACGACGAAATGAAACAAAAATATCCTGAGCTCCCGATCCCGCTGTTTTCATACCTACAGGTCAGGCATTATATTACGGGACTCATACCACAATTTCTGGAACCTGATTGGGTGCAGACAGGTAACACATGGATCGCTAGGAAAACAGGATCACGGGGCCCGAAAATGGGCTCTGGACAATCCTGACCTCACACCCACACTAATAATGAAATCTCTGTCCTCGGCCCACAAATACCTGCGGTTGGCTAGGTTCTTGGAAATGAGGTTACAGATTGTCCACAGGTCATACCTAACCCCAATCAGGGGATTTCATATAGGAATCTATACCACCTCAAAATGCTTCAAGTGCCAGACACCACATGCCAGCTTGTATCATAGCTTGTGGACATGCCCTTCAATACAAGCCTTCTGGACACAAATATGCGAGTATACTAAATTACACCTGACAAACTTTTGCCCACAAGAGCCAACATGGGCAATATTTGGGTACCTAGACCCAAAAATATACCACTGCTCAAGAGGAGTTAGAAAGTTACTACACTTCATAGCAGCAGCGGGACTAAAAGCCATCTTACAGATGTGGATACAGCCAACAGGGCCCCCATTCAGATTGTTCTTGGACAAGCTAGCATTCTTGTTCCAAATGGATTGGGCGGAGACATCACTTTTCAAGGAAAAAAATGGTACAAGCCTTCTTTGAAACCTGGGGGAGCTTTGTTCAATTACTACCGCAGAGGGTAACAGAACAACTAAGAAATTGCTTCTACCACACTTGTTGGTTCCAGAAGCAGGTGGCAGTAGATCGTGCCATAGCCATGTGGGGTCTCCATAATTTTTGAAGATCTCCAATATACAGGTCAGTATACCAGACACATCCGTAGTCATAATGGGTCGAGAGTTTGGTTTAATGTATGTATTTTTTTTTATTATGTTTTGTTTTTGTTTTGTTCTACATAATTGATACAAAATGTGCTAGTTTGGATAACTCATTTAAACATGGGGAAGAAAACCTGCAAAATTATTGTAAAGTCAAATGTTTATCCTGATTTGATTAATAAAGACACAGGTAAAAAAAAAAAACGTGCGTTATGATTGTTTCAAATCTGGAAGATAATTTGCAATAGCCCAGTTTATTATCCACTTAGTCAAACCTTATTATTAGTATTAATGTATGTTTATATTATTGTATATATACTCTACTTAATATTTAAGTAAAAGTTGTTCTCCAATATTCTTGCATTTGCATCGCTGTCTAGAATGCTTTATTAAGTATCTTTATGTCATGTGGTGTTCAGCTCTGAGCGCTACATCCCAAACTGAAGCACAACACCATACTCAGCTCTGACGGTGGACTTCCAGTTTCCTTATGGTTGTCTGCGTACCTTCCTCTGGATCAACATTGGTAATAGGCTGAACTGGATGTACATGTCTTTTTTCGGCCTTACATACTATGTTACCACTGTGGTGTGAATCACACTACACATCCACATCCGATACCAACCGAGACTGCAGTGTTTTTTGGCACGGCTTTCATATTCGATGTAATCTGCTATACTGGCCATGCAAGTATAGAAACGCACTTCCCCCTACCCTTTTTCCATGCTTCCATTTCAGAAATCTTATTAGATGGGTGATATGAACTATTATGCCTGCCAATGTAGTCATGCAGAATGAAACTGCTAATTCAAAAGGGGGTATTCCCATCTTTGCTTTTCATAGCCAAAATGGGAAAATCCAGCTTCTCTGTTCCAATCACCTTTTGGAAATAACCATAACTTGCTCCCCAAGTTACAAGACAGTGTAGTACACTGTGTTGCACTGTTTCCATAGCTCCCATTCACTTCAATGAGAAGTGTGGAAACAGCACTGCACTAAGTACTTAGCTTTTTCCTATACTCTGCTCGGGTGGCCAGTAGCCATCAGCAGTTTCCCATCTCAGCTATGAAAAGCTGAGATGGAAATACCCCTCTAAGTACATCATTTCTCATGACCTGCACTATTCAGAAGATATACATTAACTAGGATTAAAAAAAAAAGATTCTGTTCTTTTTTTTATAGAAACACCACCACTTTTGTTTATGGGTTTGTCTGGTATTTCAGTTTAGCCACATTCACCCAAATGTAGATGAGATGTGATACCTTAAACAGTCAATAAACAAAGTTGGTGATTTTTCTAGAAAACAAAAAAGTAGACATGTTTTTTTCAAATTCAGCTTAATTAGCATTTTCTCATCTATTCACATGGCTGGGTGGGTTGCTTTTGCGAAAAAATATGTCACAGCCTGGAAATCCCTTGCTCGGCGTAAATCCTCGGAATGAATTCCAATGCCTACTTAGAGGCACCTGTAAGCTTTTCACTGCATTTGACACTACTAAACTTCCTCCCCTCCCTTTTTTTCCAGCTCCCCTAGGAGTCTATGAGAGCCACCAGCGTATATCAGTTGAAAGATAGATCCAGACCTATCTTTTTACCCAACATATAACAGCATGCACGGATTTTGGTTGCGCATGTTCTATTTTTTATAGTGCATGTGAATGAATGTATTGGAAACCAGTGCCTCAGATGATCACGTATATTGGCCGGCTGTGAAAGTACGCCTACATACCGCGTATATATGAAATTTCTAGTATTTATCAATGGGACACCTTTCTAGGATATTTGCTTCTCTGTGTTTAACTCCTAGCAAACCACCTTTAATATTAGACAGTGAAAGATATGAAAGGCCTTTTATAAATTACATCATCAAAATCCACAAGTGTGTCATGCTCGTTGTAAGCTTTAATTTCACTAGTACACAAGGAAACTATACAAGCTATCATCTTGAAAAGCTATGCTAATCGTGCACCATTTTTTACGATTCATTATATTAACAAAGGTAAAGTGCTGCAATTAGATATGAAAAATATGATGGAAACCTTATTTTCTAGTATTGTGCCTGAAAGGCCATAACCTGCAAAGTAAGCTATTAAATAATTTATTGTGTCAAACATGTTTTGATTCATATACAATTCACTGGGCATTAAGAGAAAGAAAAATAGATTAGTTATGATTGCTGATCATAGATTAAAGACAATTGTTCCCGCATTCTCTTATAAAAAATGCCACCTGCTGGTATATTTTACATTAATTTGCATTAAAAGCATTTGCCACAGTGAAATTATCAGGATAAATGCAGAAAGCTTTCAGACTTTTTTCAATAAGTTGTATTATTACTCTAAAGCTTTAGATAAACTTTGCATCATAAATATGAAAAATAACAAGAGATGGCCATAAACTTGTGCCAAGGCCATTCAGGACAGATTAAGGGCATTGGTGGGGGATTAAACATTGTAGCTTTAGTTCTTCGATCATGTAGATGAAGTACATTTTGCAAATTTTGTACAAAACTACCATTCAGTATTCAAACAAAATATCATGCAAATGAAAAAGTAATACTATAAAAAGTATCATAATCATATATCAAATGAACCAGTAACTAGGTCGCGCATACATTAAAGGTATTCCGTCAGCAGGTTCACACAGGCGGGCTGCACTGACTTCTCCCCATCTGCAGTATCAGGTCTCTTCTTATACACAAAAGGGGAGAGAATTGTCAGTCTCCTTGATGCAGGCAGGGTGAATCTGACACAGCAAGCTTCCATGCTTAGGATCTCAGCTCCGAGTCAAACTTCATGAACCTAATGACAGAATCCCTTTAAATCTACTGTATAACCCTACAAGAAAACCACAAGCACCACATAATATACCCAAAAAATGTACCAAAGTTCATTAACATGTAGAATGTCCACAGATGGATTGGATTCTGCATGCAGGAGCCTGCAGTGGAATCCAACCCTACCGACAGCCGAGGACACTGCTTACCCATCCGGGTCTTCTGCTTGCCTGTCCAGGTCTCCTATTTTCTTCACTGTGAATGTGTGCAGAAGCGCCGGCCACGTGACGCCACATATGAACAGTGGAGTTTATTTTTTAAACATCTGCTTTCCCGTAGAATCTGGGGCCCATCCACAACTCAATTGTGGATGGGTGGTGGATTGGGCAGCTTTCATTGACTTCAGTGGTAGCCATCCTTGCGGGAACCACACTGAAATGGAGCATGCTGCGATTTGTTTTCTGGACCAAAGTCCAGTAAAGATGCCCATGCTTCCCTGTGGGCAGCTTGCTTTGTGGATTCGACAAATAAGATCAGTCCATAGACATTGAGCCTATAGGTCAACACGACACAGGTTACAGCTAATTATCAATAAATAATATAATCACGTAAGAAATTCATGTGTGAGACAAAAAGTTCCTATAAAATGTATAAAGTGCATGTCTGCACATAAGAATTTTCAGCATAATTTAGAAGAAAAATGTAATGCGATAATGTAAATGACTGTGTGTAGCATCTACCCAACGGGACGACACAGCACTGGTTACAACTAGTTATCATTGAATCATGTAATAAATAAATCTTGACTTCATGTATAATACAAATACTTCATATTACATATATGAAGTGCACATGTGAATATAATCACACATAATTCAGCACAATCAAAGATAAATAGACATCTCATAGTAAGAGAAAACTCTGCATGTAGCATCTACTGTTCAATATTGTTGTCTTTCTGTTAATAGGACCTTCGTTAATAATGCTGTCATATACAAAGAACACATCAGAGATGAATAGGTTTCTAAAATCAATATCTGGCCAGGACTCTCTAAACATGCCTATACACAAGAACAGTGAAATGAAGAAAGCACCTCATGGTTATGGTTACCATTAGAAAGCAAAAAAACAGAGTTGCCTAAGAACTTAAATATTTTGCATATAGACATCAGTAACTAAGGGTGCGTTCAGAAGAGCGTATGCGTTAATTTACACGTGTGAGCGTGCGCGCAAAAATGCGCGTGAACGAAGGTCCATGTTTTACATATGCGTGTTAGCAAATGTGATTTTGGCTGCATGGAGCGCATGTAGATGTGCTTCATACCTTGAGTTGTGTCAGTATCCCAGACAATATACGCGGCGCCAGTATTTTAAGTATTGATAGTTGTGAGACACACGATTTTTCGCGCCCCAGCGAACTTTGGAGTACTAAGTTTCTTCCTTTATATAACAGGCTGCACATCGTTTATTGGTGTTTACAACAATAGACATCCGGAACACAACATGGAGTGCTTTATGCAAAGGGAAAGACACAAAAGCATTTAGCTTTAGCATAGAAAAAAAAAAAAATTTACATTGCTGTCTATTGGGTCGTTCACACGAGCGGACTCGCGTGCAGCGTGTCCCATAGGAGCCAATGTAAAGAGCAGCGCAGTACGGATCAAACTGCCACGCATGTCCTTTCTTCGTTGCTGCGCGCGTTCGCACGCAGTAAAAACACGCCTATGTGAACACTTCATAGGAACTCCATGGTTTTAAATAGGCACGCAGTTTTCTTCGCGCGTATGTACGTGCGAAAGTACGCTCGTCTGAACGTAGACTAAAGTCATAAAAAATAACACATGCCTCTCTCACATCCAAATTATAACTTGATTTCTCTTCCCTGACAGAGAATGGTATTGAAACATTGTCCTCACTTTCTCTTACTAGTCTTAAAAATTATGGTCAGATATAGCAATTTGCAAAAGTTCTTTAGGCCTCTTTCACACGGGCTGCAAAATTGTGAGATTTTGTAGTGATTCAACATTGTTACAAAACGCATGTACGTGAAGCCCATGCTTTCCCATGGGTTCCTTCACATTTGCGATGTTTTGTAGCACGCGACGTTGAGTCAAAAATCTTGCAGGTTTCGCAATATGCCCATGGGTTGTGATGTTCTTTAGCCTATGCTTCCCTATGGTGCCTTCCTCTCTGCTGCATTGCATTGCACATAAATGCATTTTTTGTGCAGTGCGATGCAATTTTGACAGTAGGAAATCTCTAAACTAAGCCTTAGCTGCAGAAAAAAAATGATAATAAATCACCTAAGAGGCGCTGTCATCTCTGAAGCGTGTCTTTTCCCCTAAAGCTCCCCAGCACTTGCTTGAAGTCTTCTGCCAGCCCTTCCCAGATTTGAGGATCAAAATCCCCGCTTTCCCGCTATTAAATGACAGCTGAGCGCTGCCTTTGATTGGCTGAGCACTGTGACCAATCAGAGGCAGCGCTCAGCTGTCATTCAATAGCTGAGGGCTGCCTCTGATTGGAGACAGCGCTCAGCCAACCAGACCAAGTGCTTTCTGGAGGCGGGGATTTTTAAATCCCGGTCAGGAGAATATACTTCAGAAGAGTGCAGGGGAGCCAGGGAGAAGACACGCTGGAGCTGGATTGCATTGGAAAGGTGATGTATATATATTTTTTTCAAGCAGCTTGGGCTTATTTTCAGGCAAGGGCTTATATTTCAAGCCCTTCCCCAAAAATCACAGCAAGGGTTGCCTGCATCCCATTGCTCTCAATGGGGCAGCAGCAACGCTGGCCGCATTAAAAGCAATAAGAAAACATAGCTGTGGCAGGGGATTCCTTCAACCCCGCGGACCCCGCGAGGATAAAGGAATCCCCTGCCATAGCTGTCACAGCAGTGGCAAAGGATCGCGATATTGTCCGTATACTTTCAATGGGGCTGACGCTGTTGGTGCCAGCCCCATTGAAAGCAATGGGAACAGAGCTTTTTTGCACATCCATGCAGCGCACTTTTTTTGTGCACATGGGTGCGCAAAAAAAATTGCTCGTCTGACTGAGCCCTTATAAGTTAAATAACATATGCAAATGCTACAGTGAAACCTTTTTGAGATGATGGATCAAAATTGCATTGAAAAGTGGTCTTTAAGAAGGGTGGGCTTCTAAAAGAAGATAATAAGTATGGAAGAATGAAAATCTGTTAGAGAAAATCTGGTCTGAATAAGGGGGTGGACTTTTCAATGTGGTATTTTAGGGAGGTTTTCCTGCATCAGCAAATGAGACCACTATGTGTTTTGCTGAATAAAATGCAGAATATTTTCATTATAATAAAGCACTTTATGTGGAAAAAAAAGAATATGAACATTTGTTTTATATGTCAGCATACTTGATAATATCTCAGCTTCTGTAATCCGAAAATAAGAAAGCATGAATCAGGCATTGGTCCTGTCTACATGTTATTGGCTTTATATTTCACCATGTGTTGTGGATTGTACTGTTCCTGATAGTTCCATGCATTGACAAAATAAATCAGCTACCAAAGTGATATGTCTAGGGCCAGAATAATCACCTGAACAGGCTATTTGCTCACTTTTGCTCTGTGAGAAAGCAGCAGTCTTCCAAGTGACTGAAGCAAAATGTTTGTTTGAAAGCCATATACAGGAAAAGCATTAACATGGACCATTAATTTCATGAGACGATCAGGAAAACAAGCCCATATGACAATGGATTTGTGCCATCAACCTCCATCTGCCTTGTAGCTTCCTACTTGCAAGAGCCTTTCTTTACAACTGTCAATGTGTCAAGAGAAAACCAACACATCTTTACTGGCTAACTGATGCTTTTCTATAGACACTACTAAAAGGACCTTTCCAGTATGTGTATAAACGTGCTGCTGAAAGCTCCCACTGAACACATAAATAATAGTTGCATTTCATGGGTGTTGGATGTTATTTTTCCTGTTATTGATAGCCCATGTGGATATTTCCTGGGTGTTTAATACACAGGTTTTAACTTAGGCTATTCTTTCCCGAATCATTGCAAAGATATATTTTATGCATTACCCAAATTAGGGCCACATCCATTCTGTTTAGACATCGGGCCATCTAGGGTTGGGAAGGAGGGTGAGAGGGGATGAAAGCAAAAGTTCTTTAAGATGAGCCAATTATTGAACTCAAACATTCCACCAACTGCTCTTTCACCAGATAATTAGGCTGTGCACAGGGACCAATGATCAGCTGACAAACAAGTAAATGCTCATTCGTCAGTGGATTGTTCCATGTCTCTGAGCTTAAAAACGCTTGCTGATCAGCGATACAATTCTCTTCGTGAACGGGGAGATGTACAACCAGCCAATAAAGACAAATGATTGTACTAGCAATTATTTCAATAAGCTGATTCAAGAAAGCTTGTCGACATTCATCACTTGTTAGATTGGCCTGAGAGATCAAAGGACCCTAAGCAAAGAAGTACAGTTAAAGGGGTTGTCCGGCCATAAACATTAGGTCTCATTACTTCTGTTTGCCCAATACAATGCACTTTGTAATATACATTGTGCATTGTAAATTAGGCAAACAGAAGTTATTCACTTACCTCTTGGGCTGCCCCCCCCTGTGTTGCTCCTCGGTTGCCATGGGTTCCGACAAGTCTCTTGTCCTCTTCTTGTCGGGATGACGGAGACACGCTTCTCCAGCACAGCTCTGCGCATGTGCAGAAGAACTTCAGCCGCTGGGAAGCTCAGTTCTGCCTGCAGGGGAGGCGTGGCTGCTGGCTCTTCATCTCCAAGGTAAGAATGAGTGGAGGGGTGGGCTCTCGTGGGGGGGGAGGGAGGAGGGGGGAGGATGGATGGATGGATGGATGTGTGCAAGGGGGGGGGGTGCAGTGATGTGTGTGTTCGTGGTGTCTGGAGACCCGGCTGTCAGAAGTCCCGGGGGAAGGGGGGGTGGGGGTGGAGAGGGAGAGATGGATGGATGGATGTGTGCAAGGGTGGGGGGGGTGCAGTGATGTGTGTGTGTGTGTGTGTGTGTGCAGGGACACGGCTGACAGAAGTCGGGGGGGGGGGGTCATTGTGAGAGGGGTCGCTGTGGGAGGGGCACTATGAGGGCATGTGTGTGTGGGGAAATGTTTTGTTTTACTTCACTTTAGCAGGGTGGGGGGGGCAGTAGGTAGCTTTGCAGTGGGGGGCTGCAGGAGAGTTCTCTCTCGGCTCTCCCCAGCCCCTCTCCATTCACTATACACTCATGGTAGGATTTTATCGTGAACCATGAGAGTATAACAGTCTCCCCTGGCCACAACCCCTCTGAGTATAGTATGCAGCAGGGGGGGGGGCCTGGGCGGGGGGAGACTGTAGATCAGTTCAATAGAGGTGGGCGTGTCGTGGGCGGGGCTAGGACGTGAGCTGAGGGAAATCCTGCCTTTTCATGTCTCTTACTACCATCGAGAGCGCGCACACAGAAGAGGGAGAGCGCAGAGCATTGTGGGAAGGCAGCACAGAGGCGCCATCTTTGAAAGCTGCAGTGAAGATCAGAATCTAAGGTAAGAAACTGACATTGCAGCTGATCTGCCGGCCGGTTTGAGCCCCTGTATGCTGTCTGTTACTATCCTTACTGAAAGGAAAGCAGCAGCATTATAAAAAATGTTACCCTGTGTGGCCGGACAACCCCTTTAATTTTGTGCCACTAATCAAAACACTATAACGAGGTAGAGTCTAACTGTATTTTCTTTATTACCATTGTGACAGTATTACAGGAACCCTTTATTTAAATTTTACATGAATGAAAATTCTAGTGTGTTAACAATGACAATTAAGGATTCGGAATAATCATCAACAGAATGATTGGCCTATGTGTGGGGCAGAATTCATGAATAAGGAGAAATTACAGTATGAAGGATCAGCTTCTTGAATGCCTACCGGTGTGTACTATTTTAATGCATATAATTTAGCAAATAAGATCCAGGAAGCCCTAGAAATGTTTTTAAACATGAAGTTGCACTGATAATAAATATCATTGTGTCTTCATGCTCTTTATACACTTTTACATTATATCATTTTTACAGTGTGGTATCTAAACCATTTATGTGACACAGGGGAAAAATATTACAGATGTGCCCACTCTTCATCATACTACTGCACTAATACAAGAGGGCAGTACATTGGTAAGTATATGGTCACTTTTTGTGATCTTTTTGTTTGCTTGTGTCTACTTTTTTGTGTTTGCTTAAAGTTATAAAATTTGTCATTGTATCAATTCAATACACTCCAGTGAGAAATGTATACATTACGCATACAGTATATGTTTTTTTTTTTTTTAATATGGGAGCCTGTGGGTAACTGATAGATGACATCTGTCAGAGACACCCAATTACAGCCATTCAGTAATAAAAGTTTATGTTAAACATATATGTTTTTTAAGACAAGGGAGCCCTTGAGTAATGGAATGGTGACGGATGGCACCCATCAGTGGCATCCATCATAGCCATCCAGTTAAAAATTGTATAAATTAAAGGTATACTTTTTTTAGAGAGATGGGAGCATATAGGGGACAGATGTTCAATGGACATTTATCTAGGCATACATCTGACAGATACATTTTTTCATGTTTGTTTAACATCTTGCTCCATACATCTCAGGATAAGTTAAGGAAGGGCACGTCTGAATCATGGGGTTTCTATTTATTTTTATGTATCCAAACACTTTATTTGGTTTTCTAGCTGCTGGTTGGCATGGACTGCTATTGTATAAAGCATACAAAGGCTATTTCTCTTAACTTGTTGGCCCTGGTTAGCCATGTTTTGACTGCCTAGAAACATTAATGATTTATTTTTTAATTAAGAAAAAGTTTGTCATAGTTGTATTGATTTTCTTAGACATTCCACAGAAAGATATGCACCGTATGCTATTAATGAGTATCCTTGTGTGAAGCTCCAACAATAATTTCCACAATACATGCTAAAAGGTTTAAGCAAACTGGATTTTATAAGATAATTATACTTACAAAAGCTGATTTGCGTTAGAACCTTAAATTTAGCTACGGCTTTAAAGTTCTTCTTTTCAGTACATTATATGTTGTATCAAAAATGACAATGGAAAAAGGGACACAATTTTAGTGAACACATCATATTTGTCAATCTCTCTTTCTGAGGACAGTGGCATGATCCATTCAACTAGAATCACATTTGCATACATTTCAAAGATTTTAAGAGCTTTTCTTGCAGAAATGTGTATTGAATGCATCTAAACACAATTTTGTAGACTAAAGCTGTTTTCTACCTTCAGAATAGATGACAGTGACATACCACCGCTTTTAATATATTTTTCTATACAAAAAAAAAAGTATCCATAGATGATTCACATTACTATAAGACCATTATAATCCTGCTTCCTAATGGAATATATTAGCTATTCTAATTCTAACACTGGGCCTCATACTGATTTTTATTTACTTTAAGCTACTCCGATTTTTATGAAAGTAGCAATTTCAGATTGAACCTTCTTAAAATAAATTTATTGTCATTTTATGATCTGAAAATTAGCTGTTGTCTATTGTAAGCTGTATTATCATATACACATTTTATTATGCATCAAGAAAAAAGAAACTGAACAAAAGAGGATTGCTTTCTGAATTAAAAAAGCCTGCAAATACATGATCTTGAGTCATTCATCGGTCAGTCAGTCAACGACAATCATTATTTATATCAATGTCTGTAATAAATGTGATAACAATCTGCCATAGAGGTTGCCACTAGAGATGAGCGAGCATACTCGCTATGGATAACTACTCGAGCGAGTAGTGCCTTAGTCGAGTATCTGCCCGCTCGTCTCTAAAGATTCCGTTGCCGGCGCGGGTGACAGGTGAGTTGCAGGAGTGAGCAGGTGGGAGCGCTCTTTCCCACTGCAGGCAGCCGAATCTTTAGAGACGAGCGGGCAGATACTCGACTAAGGCACTACTCGCTCGCGTAGTTAGCCTTAGCGAGTATACTCGCTCATCTCCAGTTGCCACCCAGTTCTTACTGGCCTCTTTCCTGCCTGTTTTGTTAATATACGTTCACACTTCCATATTGCTGTATATCTAGGTAGATGCTTCCTTCTGAAGTCAAGAAAAGTTGATATATGTCCCATAATGGAGCTAGAAATATTGATTATAAAGTCTTCAGTTTTTAAAGTAGCAGCTATAACAAGGACAAATTTAATGTTAACCAACTTGACAAAATAGCACAACTGAAGATCAAATTTTACTGTTGTTTGTGTTTTGCACCATTATTGCTAGATTTTTTTTATCTGGGGCAAAACTGATTTGTCCTAGCCCTCTATATAAATGCGCTAGTCAAAAGAGTCTTGTTTTTTTTTATGCACTCCACCCAAGTGCCTAGGGCATATGCACACCAATGTCTCCCCAGCTACACACCTGGGTGGAGAAATAGTCTTTAAGAAAAGAATTAGTGGTTCTATAGGAAGAATGGTCTACCATGTAATATATTGTTGAGTCAAATCTGGGTTCTCTGGTTTTGTTTATAGAGCAGTGAGGATCCTTCTATGATGGCTATATGTCCTAACAGGGCATTTGACCAGCGTTTGTCCAAACAGGACACAACAAAGTTATCATAGAGGGTCCCCTATGACCCAGAACAGAGAGCATTTTTTAACCTATTGGTAGTGTTGCTGACTGTGATCAGCCAGGTGATAAAATCAAGTCAAATCGGGTTTTTGCAAGTTTAATCGGGTAAGTCCAACCTGATCTTTGCCAAAATTGAATTTACCTAAATGCATGCTACGGAGGTTAGAGTGAAGCCAATCAGAAGCCAGGGTGCCTTGCATTTGGAACTTTGCATTATATATATATATATATATATATATATATATATATATATATATATATATATATATGATGTGATGCAAAGGGAACATGGGGTTTTATTGGAGGGAACAGACAGAGAAGCTGCAACATGTTTATATGCCTACATAGAACATGATCTGGTGGTAGGGACATATATTCGACAAAGCATATATTTTTGCTGGGTGTGAACAGTTATATATGAGTGGAGGACCTAAATAGTGTCATATTAGAGTGACCAGAGAAAGTAGCTGCATTACATTTATATGCTTCTAAGAAATGTGGTCTGTACATTGGGAGACAGTATATTTCTGTTGCTGTCACCATATATAGCTGCAAAGCAGACAGGCAAACAACACTTTCTCAGATGTCATTCAAAGTCACCAGTCCAGCCACAAAAAATATTTACAGGTCTTGCTCTGCCAGCAGTGGGGTTTGGGGGAAATCAATTACACTACACCAAACAGGTATAGTGCACAAATATACAAGCTGTACTCTGTGGCCTTCTGTTCTCATATATCCTGCCTCCCAGAGATTGTGGGAGTTGACAGGTTTTTTCCGTTGATATAAAACAAGAGGAAACCTAGACAGGGAAACAGGATAAGGGAGATGAGAGTGGGTCAGGGCACACAGTGCATGTCAGAAGTATAGAGGAGGAAGAGCTGGATGAGAAAGAAGAAGATGGAATATGGAAATATAGAGCTACAGTTTTCTGTGAGGAGCACACTCTTGCTTCAATGAGCTGTTGCTAATTGTGATAGTGGAACTGCTAGACACTCTTCTTTTCATACTTCTGCCCTGTTTCCCCCTTCTCCCTCTCTCAAAACAAAAAATTTTCAAAGCACGAGTAACAGGTGTAGTTTTGCAGCTTTTCCTTGGAAAGGCCGGTGCTTAGCTGTTTTGTTCACCTGGTGGGATGTGTCTTTTGCAAACTTTATGACATTGCTCTTAAAACAAATATATGCTGTCTCCTTTTTTTGATAACTCTACTGCTTCTCCTTTGAAGAGGAGAAGGAGGCCTGTGCTTGGCTGTTTTCTTCTGTTCACCTGGCAGAATTCGTAATTGTAAAATCTATGACATTGCTTTAAAAATAAACAACACACCCGCTGTCTTTTGTCGTGTAATTTTTGTTAGTTCTATAGCTGTTCCTTGGAGTGATTCCGCTTGAGTGTTGTGATCATCTGGCAGAATTTGTCCTGGTAATATTTATGACATTGATTTTAAAACAAGCAGTACACCTATTCTCTTGCATAGCATAATTTTTGGAGCAGGTCCGTGCTTGAGTGTTGTGTTCACCTAGCAGAATTTGTTCTTGTGAAATTTATTACATTGTTACATTACTTTTTAAACAAGCACCACCCTTGCCATCTTACCTGACATAATTTTGATCTAGAAAACCTTTTGTGGGCCTTCTTTTGTTTTCAGTGAAACCTCTCGGCTACGATTGACCCCTACACCACTGAACACAATTTTTACCCATTTTTGGGAAGAAGACAGTGTTCCCCAAATGTTTGGCTGCATTCTCATGCAATCTTCAGGGGGCTTTGGCTGCCTTGGGGAACTTCTAGAGGGCAAATTAGTGAACCCGATTTTAGCACTCAATGACTTTAATGGAAGTCGGAAACGGCTATTCCAATTTACAATGATTTTGTTAAAATTTGCCCAATCCCGAAACAAACCTAATTGCTCATCCCTATCTATTAGGGGAAAATGGATTTATATATTTCTAGAATTTTCAAGCCTGACTTGCTGATGTCCTGTTGTGGTTTCTTCAAAGAAACATGTTATGGCTGGAGATTTTCTATAGCAGTGATAGATTGATTATCTAACAGCATTTGCTAGAAACTAAAATAATTAACCAGCACACATGGTACACAGTCAAATAGTCATATAGTAGATATTGTTTTGAGATTTTAATTTGAATATTACAGATAATATTAGGGTTAAGTGTTTCGGGGTACTTTAGAGCAACCACGTTTGATGTACATCGTTCTCTAGTATTTTATTTAGTTAAACAGCTGTAAGAGATGTGACCTTTTGGCAGGAGATAAAAGCAGAAAATCCCTCCCTGTGTTTCCCTATTCTACATTTCTCTAAGCGATTAATTAAAATTACAGTAATTAATTCTTGGTATTTTAAAATGCCATTGCAGCACAATTCTCTAACTGCTCATAGTCGTAAAGAATGTTACAAGGAAGAAAATGACATGCATTACTTAAATAATAGCAAGTGAGTACTGAAGGTGTACATAAAAAAAACAAACATAACTCAGGCTGTCGTGTTTAGAAAAGTGCCAAATGAAATAGAAATGAAACAAATTATTTTCTAAACCAAGCATGCAAGCATGTTCTTCTTTCCGGAGGTAAATATATATTCGCATATCAATCAAGAAATGATTAGGATGATGAAATCATTATCATGAATACTTCAAATTAATACACTAATTAAACTGAGCTTTATTGCATCTTCGTGAAATTTATGATACAAAATCAAAGTCAAAGAATATTAGAAAATAATATTTATTCATGTGATGCTTTTTTTTTAGCTGAGCACATTACTTTCATGTTTCATTATATTGATATTACCGTATTTCATGAATCACTTAAAGAAGCACTTAATATTTTTGATTTTGGAAAAATCCATGACAATATCACAGATATCAGCTGTAAAGAATTCAGCCCTGGAGCTCGGCCCCTCCAGATTGTGCATTTTGCCCTTTTTTCAGCATCCAGATCACATGACCAGCACTCGGACAACTCTGTGTCTTGCAGTTAATGAGTTAGCATTGTGTCAACTGCCATAAAGAAAAACTGTCTTTCTTGCCCATAGAAACCAATCACAGCTTAGCCATTAACTCCAGGGCACAGTGCTGGTCATATGACCTGGATGTAAGAAGAAAAGTGCAAAGTGCACTTGTTATGTCTGCAAAGGACGTGCTGGACCAGCACATGCAAACATGCACAATAGTTGCTCACAGTACGACGGCCAAAACAAACTGACAAATAATAAATGGGAAGCCTTTCCCTAAATATGTAACAGATGAGGGAGAGAGCCTTGCTTGACATGGCAGACTGATCGCGTCGATAGATGTGGGCCTGCACTCGTTCTGGGACCTAAGTAGCCATACTTGGCCAAACTGAGAAATCACAAAACAAAATAAAACACAGCACTTAGCTTTAGTAGAATAAGCTGTAGCACACAGAGCCATCCGGAGTACGGAACAGTGGACACCACACTGACCACGGGAGCCACTCACTGCCAGCTCAGACAGTGAGCAACTGACAATTTACAGCACGTTAGCTTCCTATTCATCCCAGCTAAATATCCAGCTAATCACCAACAGATGTGAGCACATTACGTCACACCTACTAAGCAAGAAAGTGCAGAACCATGTCTAAAACCGGCACTGGACTCCATCAACAAGGCAGCGATCCCAGCACTGCTGCAACAGCACTGTCGCAGGGAGTGAGCTAAAGAATTAGATTCTTCACAGTGGAGGTCAGTGATATTGGGATAGATTTACCAAAAATAAAACCTGGAATGCTTATTTAACATATTAGCTTAGTTATACAGAAGTAGCAAAGTTTAACCCAATGCTGATAACTTGTCACCACAATTTATATTATTTTAATGCAACAAGGTTCAATGAAAGCCTATTCAAAATGCATTAAAAAGTTCTATGCCCGGCTGCATTTAGTGGTTAGGTGTAAATTTAAACTTTGTTACATTTGTATTGTTAGAGAAGTTATCTGGCATTTTTTTTAAACCCTACCATAATTGTAGATGTGGAGAAAGAACTTTGGCTGTTAGTAATAGCACTAGCAATACACAGTAGAAGTATTGTATAAAGCAGTACAATGAGCAGGGGAATAAAGGCAATATTTGGGCTGAGCCATGTTTAAAATATTTACAGGCAGGCTCAGTCAGAGATGGGGAGTGCTTCTGAGAGATAAAGGATAAAAATAAATAAATATAATTAAAATTCTGTCTGAAAATGTACTAATTGAGAAAGAGAAACTAATTAAAGCCCAACTCCACTCCAAAGCTGGAAATGTAAAGGATAGATCAAATTTCAAATTACTTTTTCTGCTCTAATGCATCTAAAAACATAAAATAACTTTGCAAATTAGTCTTGATTAGAAATCAGTCATTTTGTGTATACAGTTTTTATACAGACCTATGTGTCTCCGTAGTTATAAAGTGCAAATAAGGCCCCTTGTCCATAGGCGTTGGAAAATCCCACAGTGAATCTCTTCCGTGGGAGCCGCCGATGGGGAGCAAGAGCCAGCTGACGGATCTCCGCGAATTGCCGGCCGGAAGCGGAGAATCGCAATGGTTCTCCACTCGTGGACAGGGGATTATTGCCGCAGGGAACATAATGCAAAAATACCTGTTGGCAGGAGCCCTAAACTGTGTAGTCTGATCCTCCAGTCATATTTCTTTTTATCTGTTTATTACTTGTTATGCTTCATTTTGAGAGTTTGCAAAAACAGGGGACAGGCAAGAAAGATAGCAAAATCCAAAGACACAGAGTTTATAGTTAGAGATGAGCAAGCATACTCGTCCGAGCTTGATGCTCGTTCGAGTATTAGGGTGCTCGAGATGCTCGTTACTCGAGACGAGCACCACGCGGTACTCATCTCGAGTAAACGAGCACTGACCATTGAATTCAATGGAGCCGGCAATACAGCTGGCTCCATTCAAAGCAATGGACTGAGTTGGTTAATGAATCTGATTGGTCCCTGCGCTGAGCCAATGAGAGGCAGCAGTCACTCACCCATTCATAAATTCATGAATGGGTGTGTGAGTGAGATCTGCCTCTGATTGGTCAGGCTGTGACCAATTAGAGGCAGCTCATTCAGCAGGCGGGGATTTTAAATCCCCAGCTGCTGAATACTACTCACAGCTGTTCAGAGCAGTTCAGGAGGACTGCCGCCGACCGCGCTGAACTCCATCTGCCAGGACCAAGTGAGTATATATATTTTTTTTATTTTTACACATTTCTGGATGAATTGCAGGGAAGGGCTTATATATTTAAGCCCTTCCCGACAATTCATCCCGCGATCGCCGGCAGCCCATTGCTTTCAATGGAGACGGCTGTATTGCCTGCTCCATTGAATTCAATGGGCTAACATCGTTCTTCTCTGCCACAGCTGTTACAGCTGTGGCAGAGGAGAATGATCTTTATGCTGACAGTGCGGGGGGGGGGGGGGGGTCTCACTCTTGCCACTATTGTGGCTTAATAGTGGGACCTGGGAACATGAGATGCAGCCCAACATGTAGCCCCTCGCCTGCCCTATCCATTTCTGTGTCGTTCCCATCACTTTCTTGAATTTCCCAGGTTTTCAAAATGAAAACCTTAGCGAGCATCGGCGATATACAAAAATGCTCGAGTCGCCCATTGACTTCAATGGGGTTCGTTACTCGAAACGAACTCTCGAGCATCACTGAAAGTTCGACTCGAGTAACGAGCACCCGAGCATTTTGGTGCTCGCTCATCTCTATTTATAGTCTATAACTATGGAAACATGGTCTGCATAGGAGCTGCAAACACAAATTAGTAAGACGTTTTTAATAAAAACTAATTGCAATGCTGCTTCAAATTTTATCTTAGCTGCATTAGAGCTATATTTTTGAGGGGAGGCTGCAAAGATGAACAATCAAGCTTTTTACTTTATTTTTCACTTGTTAAGACACACCTTGGTTTAAAAGGGAGAAAATAGGAAAAAAAATATTTTTAACTCCCCCAGACCAGGCCGTGAGGATTAAAGAGCAATAAAACTGCCTTGAAATGAAGTATATGCCACCAGTTCAACCTGCCAATCAGCATCCAGTGACAGCTGAGTAAGTGTAATTGTGGTCTTATTACTTGTCACGCAGTTTTCCAGAAGCCCTAAATGCCATGTTTGACTAGTTATAGTGATGTATGAGGTATAAGTGCATTCAGAGCTCTGCAGCTGGCATTCAGGATCCTGGAAGAACTGAGTGACAATGTAATGATGATTCCATTAGTTGTCACCCAACTTTTCAGGAACCCTGAATGACATGCCTCAATATGGTGAGGTATTGTGTATACATTTCAGCACAACTAGGCACCAATCAGCTGTACCTACTGGCGGCTCTTCTCCCCTTCTATGGAGCCGGCAGCTGTGTTATTAGGTGGGGAGAATAGTAGCCTGTATGTAACGCTAACTGATATGGAGGCACGAGCAGTTTCTCCAGCAATGATCAGCAGTTCATTCGGGCAACTGCTATGGATCCGACCTGCGATCTTTATCACACAGCAGGAGAGAAGAGGCGCCCGTATGAACAGCTGATTACTGAGCACCAGAGGGAACTGCTGCTGCTCCCCCAACCCACCAATCAGCAGTTAGTATGAGCTCCCCTGCTATGTATACGATCCTGGCTGGCAGCTGTGTTAGAATGATGTGAGATCTTTCTCACACAGCTGCTGGCCAGTCTAAATTTCGTCACGTTCGCTTTATAGGACAAACTGACTTTTACTCCCCACTTAGGGGGGGGAGTGCATCTTATAAAGAGAAAAACACGGTAAGTGTGACTTTAGATAACTGTTATATGCCATTCTCTCATTGAAGTCAGGAAAATGATGTACAGAGAAATGTTTGGCAGGGTTCTCACATTGTAACTCTGGTGGTCACTAAGGGACAAGCGTGGACTGGCCAACCAGGGAGATGGTGAATTACTCAGTGGGCCAATGAGCCAAGTTCCTTAGCAGAGTACAATGTCACACAGAGCAGTAGCTGGGTCACTGCCCTGTATGTTAGAATATCTGAGTGGCATGCAGCAGTGACAGTGTGATGAGCTACATGCTTTCGCGTACAATGAGTGTCCGTGGCAGAACTATGGGGTATTATTAGAGGTCACAGTCACAGCTGTTGATTGGCTTGTTGCAGGATTTTTGAATCCTGCAACCAGAAAGTGATCTTTTGTGGGCGAACGAGGAATGCAGGACACCAGGCGGAGCTCCAGAGAGCAGCGAGAGGGCCCGGACCAAGCCTTTTAGGTAAGTATTGCCCTTTTTTATTAGGGAACGCTGCACAATTTTATCGCTGGCAACAGAAGAGTGATACATGATTTTTCACAAGAAAAAAGTATCACTGATGCTACAAAATCGCGGGAACACAGCTGCGATATCGCCACACGGTTTTGTACCGCCAATATCACTGTTGCTGTGTAAAGAGGTTTCAGACAGACGTTTGTGCAGTTGCGCATGTTTCAGTGCAACGCTTTTTCCTCGTGAACAAGGTAGATTTGCGTGTACATCAGTGCTTAGCAGTATAATTTTGTGCATGCATGGCCTGTTCAAAAATAGAGTACATCATACTCTTTCTGCAGGCAAAATGCATGTGCAAAAAAGGAAGTTGAGAACGAAACCATTGTAATCAACAGCCACATAACGAGACAAAATGAAACTGCTGATTTTAATTGTTTCGTTTTCACTAGCGGTATTCTCGCGTGTTAATACTACGTTCGAGAAAGATAGGGTAGGACCAATCTTTCTGCTTTTTTTTCAAACGAGCACACTAATGCAGAGTTTGAATAGCTCAAAAAAGAAAAAGAAAAACCCGATACATGTGCAACCATGCTCTGTAGCGGTAAGTGTAGCTACACATGCGCATATCAGTTTAAGGCCGGCTGCACACGGCCGTGACGGGCTCCGCCACGAAATTCCGCGGCGGAACCCATCACGGCACCCCCCAGGAGACCCCAAACTTACCTGTGGATCCGGCGTCCTCGCTCCCGCATGACGCTTCCCCGCCCACCTCCACACTGTCATGTGATGACGCGGCGGCGGTGGGCGGGGAAGCGTTTTCACGCTATCTTCCGCTGTGCTACAGCGTAAGATATCGTGAACGGACGGCTTCCATTGACTGCAATGGAAGCCGTCCGCACGTACACCCGCGGCAAATAGAGCATGCTGCGGGTGAGGACGGGAGATTTCACGGTGCGGAATTCCGCGGTGGAATTCCGCACCGTGAGCATTGAGCTATTAGGTTCAATAGAACCTAATAGCTGAGAGGCAACGCAGCAGATTTCCGCCGCGAATTACGTGGCGGAAATCCGTTCGTGGGAAGGAGGCCTAAGCCCTCAGTCCTGCAGATTTTGGTGTGGAATTCTGCAGCTGTGGATCTTCGTACCCTCTGTGTGCTAATTCCATTCTGTATGAAAGGTTTCTTATTTGCTTCATCATATTGAGAAAATGTGTATAGTTTTTGTAAATAAATTATATATTGACATATTAATTCTGTAGAGCCAATACTTCACTAATCTATTAAAGTCACTGCTGACCACTAGCTCTCCAGCCTAAGGCCTGGTCCACGGCATAGCATTGCTATGTAAAGTGCCGACACCTGTCTACGAGCGGAGAATCATTACGATTCTCCACTCGCGGCGGGCAATTCACAGCATGCTGCGAATTGCCCCGATTCTCTGCAGTCAGCCTATCTATTAGATAGGGCTGACCGGCGGAGATTCGGTGGCCGCTCCTGCTCCCGAGCGACAGCTCCTGCGGCGGAGCTTCGCCTCGGGATACCGCATCGCCTGTGGACAGCCAGCCTAAAACACCTCCCACATGGACGGAATTGCGTTGCACACAATTTACAGTCCACCTGCAAATTTTGATGAGGAATTGACAATGGCTTAAAACCTGCCTGAAATTCCTTATCAAAATCCACAGTTAGGGCTTAAACACGTGACTGTGATTTCGTCACATTTTGCGGGGGTGATTTTTCATTGATTTTAATGGTTTCGTCTTGACCTGCCTGATTCTCACACAATGTTACTACGCATAAGAAAGGATAGGTCTTGCCCTATCTTTCTTGCACTGAGTTTTTACTCATGCAAGAAAAGATAGAGCAGGACCTGTATTTCCGCTTTTTTTTAACTGCATGCAATAGTACAAAATTTAAACGTTAAAAGCAATACAATTTGACTTGTTCATGCACAAATAAGCTATGTATGCATATGTCTGTGAAAGCCCTTAGATCTACAGTTTTTGGCATTGAATTCCACAGCTGCAGTTTTGGCTGTGTCTTGTGACGTAATTCCGGTCCTTGCGAAAGATCCCTAATGAGCCTGTGAAAAATCTTCATTTACATCAATTTCATAAAGTATGAAATGGAGAAGAGTGATTGGGATGTATCAAAAAATTGCATTCTTTCAATTTTTAGTGTTTGAGTTGAGTTATAAAACACTGATGAAAACAACTTCTATTGGCCGCCCTTCTATTGCACAAGGGCGGATTTGCATTGCGGAGTCCGAAACGGGTGTCCACCTCCAGATACCGCAGCAAATACTGAAAATCACTTTTTCCTCTACACAAGCAGAAATCACAGCATGTGAGGGAGGAGAAACGGATTAGATATTAGAAAAAACTTTCTGACAGTGAGGGTGATGAATGAGTGGAACAGGTTACCACAGGAGGTGGTGACTTCTCCTTCAATGAAAGTGTTCAAAGGCTGGACAAATATCTGTCTGATTTAGTAAATACTGCACTGAGCAGGGGGTTGGACCCGATGATCCTGGAGGTCCCTTTCAACTCTACCATTCTATGATCCCTATTTTTGTGCAGATTCTGCACGGACGGCATCCATTGAAGTCAATAGAAGCCGTCCAATCCGCGACCCTTCTGCAATGACAAAAGCAAGAGTTTAAAAAAAAATCTGTACTGCGCATATTCGACGGCGAGCCGTGCGGACCATCTGCAGTACAGATGAAGCAAAGAGGAAGCAGGTGCCCGGCTGTGTGCAGGAGGCCTTAATGTATATACCATTTTCTGAATTACAAGTAAATAAATAATAATAAATAAATTATTGCAAATAATAAGCTGCCAACAACGATAAGTAGATAAAAAAGGAACAGATTCTGCAAAGAACTTCGTTTATAGCTTCATTTTAACAAATTCATTAAGCTTTAAAGAAAATAATGCAGTTGCTTTGTGCCATTTGTCCTGCTGTTTTGCAGCTTTTTTTCAGCCAAAAAACAAACAAACGCTGCAACTAAATGTTTTCAGCAAGTGAATAGGGAATTATAAAATGCACTACAATCAGTGTGCAGGAAATTTATGGCCTTTTTTACAGCCCCCACCAAAAAAAAGTGAATGCATGAAAGGAACCTAAGGGCTATTTTCAAATTTGGCATTAGATGCGTATCATAATAAATCTAGGTTTGAAGAGTTTACTCTCAAGAAAATTGGAGTTAGTATAGATTATGAAACAGATCAGAGCAAATCATTGTTAGAAAAAGCCTTCTGGCGATGATCTGAAGAACAAAGTGGAACTTCAAACAGGAATGCTCAAATGGATTAGAATTTGAACCAAAGCAGATTTTACCAGGATGACAAATCTACCCTGGGTGATTTATATGATGTAAATTCTACTCTAAGTAGTTGAAATAAATGAGCCATTGTATACCAATACAATATATAGAAGTAGACTGTCTGCATGTAGAGCTTAAAGACTGCCATATTTAATAACTATATGACTATAAAAAGTGCGTGCATTCTTAGAAAGTGAATAAGGGCTCAGTCAGTCGACTGTTTTTTGAATGCATTAATGTGTGTGAAAAAAAATGCGAAACGCATGTGTAAAAAACTTTGCGTGACCGAAGCGTCAGGCGCGCTTTAAATTTGCACTTATTGTGCGGTCACACGATGGCAAAATTTGCACATAAAGTGTGGTGCCATCGCTATCCCCTGCTGCAGCTGTGACAGCTGCAGCAGGGGATTCCTTGAATGTGAAACCCCTGGATGCTGTCACATCCAGGGGCTTCACCCTGTGGTCAATGGGGCTGGCGGCAGCAGTGCCAACCCCATTGAGAACATACTGAGAAGATCGCGATCCTCTGTCATCGACAGTCAGAGGCAGCACTCAGCCATTGAATGACAACTGCCTATAATTGGTCCCTGTGCTCAGCCAATCAGAACAGTGCTTTCTGGAGGTGGAGATTTTCAATCCTCGGCCACCAGAAGACAGAAGAACACTGCCGGGTATGGAGAGAAGAGCCGGTCAGCGCTTCTAGGTGAGTTCCCTTTTTTTTTCTACAGCTAGGGGTGATTTTCAGGGAAGGGTTTATATTTAAAGCCCTTCTCTGAAAACCCCTGCAGGGCTTGCAGTCTTCCTATTGCTTTCAATGGGGATGCAGAAATGCTGGCCCTATTGAAATCAATGGAGAACACTGCGCTCCTGTGCTACAGCTGTTACAGCTGTGGCAGGGGAATTCTTCATCACCACCGGGAGTCTCCTTGTCACAGCTGTGGCAGAGGATCAAGATCTTCTCTGTATGTTCTCAATGGGGTCAGCGCTACTGCTGCCTGCCCCATTGACCACAAGCTGAAACCCCTGGATGTGACAGCATCCAGGGGTTCCACATCCAAAGAATTCCATGCTGCAGCTGTCACAGACACAGCAGTGGATAGCAATGCACTTCCATTGCTGTCAATGGAGCTGCACTATACGTGCGAATTGCTGCCCTATTTTTTACAGATGCAAATTTTATTCGCATGTAAAAAAAACACACATGGGACCGCTTTCATTGAAAAGCATTGGTTCTAAAAGATGCAAATCACAAATGAACCTAGCATGCGTTTAGAAAATGCTTGTCTGACCGAGCTCTAAATAGCACTATGTCTTCAGGAAGATACCACATGACCAAAAGTAGGTGGACATGCCTTCTAATTAAAGGGACAGTTTATGAAATTTTGATCCATTCAGCTATGTGTCTGTTATAGGTCAAGCAAAGCTTTCATTTGTCCTCAGAGAAAGCACTTAAAAGGTGAGTGAGTAGACTTATAAGGCCATTCATGCTCCTCTGGGTAATATAGAAATAAGGGAGATGGAACAATACCTCTGCAGCACCACCTATTGGAAGGCAGCATCCCTGTTCTGATTGGAATGCTGCCTTCCAATAGATGGCGCTGCACAGGTTTTTTTTCATCTTCCTTATTTGCATTATAGGTTAATGGAAATGTCTGGGACACAGATGCAAGCCAGTAAGTTATGCAAGGAAAGGGACTACCAAGTGCACATTTAATGCATATGTCATTGTCAGAATATAATGTGATTTATGAAACATAAGTTAGGTTTCATCTATATACCGATAGGCTAATTGGTTTATTATGAAACTGGCCTTAGTGTGTGTGCACATCTGAGATAGGGAAATTAGATTTATATCTCTGTTGGGGACATGGACTCATAAGACTGAGAATAATCTCCCCAGAATATATTAGCACTATATAAGCAACATGAATAACAAATTAAATAATACATTCATACTTTTTATTCATTCTATTTTTTTCAAGGGGAATATAAAGTACCTTCCTGTAAAATAAATTAGCATAGTAACAGATAACACCTGTTTTCTACTTCCTCCTACATATATACAAAATCAGTAAAACTGCATCACAGGATATTTTTAGGGATCATTTTTATAAAAAAGAGACTTTTTTCCATAGTCTGCAGAGCAACATGCAATAAATTAGTATTCGTGGAAACTGGCAATTGCAGCTCTACAAAGATAGCAAACAGAGGCATAGCATCATGGGTAAGCCATTACGAGTGTGTGTGTGGGGATGGGGGGGGGGGTACATGCATTTTTTCAATTGTCCAATTTAGAAAATAAGCTATTAAATGTTTTTTGGCTTGAAGTGCCACAGTTCAAACCATACTTTTCTTGGTTGATATTAATTGGCCTTTAGCATCACATATTTGAAACAAGAATATTGATACTGTACAATCCTAATAAATCTTCAGTATGATAGGTTATCACAAAGAGAGGCGGGATTTAACTAAAGACTCTCTGCTTTGGTGATGACTTTAGACTAAGTTTCCCTTTAATATGAACCTCCCACTCCCCTCTCCAATAATATCCAGTGCCGCACCAGTTCTCTGGAATGCACTACCCCAGACAATCACGTTAATGCCCACCACCGACATTTTTAAGCATACCCTAAAACATATCTCTTTAGGAGGGCCCACTATTTTCTCTAATCCAAAAGCCGAAAATGAGTGATAATCATTACACGTAAACACGGGCATCATGCACTTTTCATTTGAACAATGGATTTTGGTTTATGTATGTAATTATTTTTGCTACTACCTATATTCCCCATGACGTCATATAAGACCTAAGGGTGACATTTACATGTTTTTTGTTTTTTTTTATTTGACACTTTTTCACTGTAACTGAGGCATCCATAGGAGCCTCAGTTACAGGGAAAACATCCCCCTGTAGTGACAATAGTAACTGGCAGAGCTGATCAAGACCTCCTAGGACCCTGTAGCTCTGCTGCAGCAGGGGATCCCGGCAGCCGGCTTGCGTAGTAGAAAAACGATTTTCACTTTTACTCTTTAGTACATAGCAGTCATTAAGTGTTGTGTACTAGAGAAAAGAGAGGGCAGAAAGGGTTATAAACCATTCCTGCCTTCTCCCACAGGTTCTCAGCTGTCACTATCAGCTGACAACCAGACATGCTTCTGATTTATTGCAGAAGCAGAGGCTTTAAACCCCCCCGCTGTATTTTTACTATAGGCTTGGTTTAAAGCCCAGGACCAAGCGCCATAAATTTACTGTGTATGGTCCTAAATGCATTAAAATTCATTGTTCAGCCTCTGAAAAACTAAGCAATTACATTCTATTTGAATGTATTTTGCTAATCTTTCAATAGACTGCAAGATGTTCTCCCCTCAGCATGTTTATACTAGCCACTAGGAGAACAATAGAATGGTCTGGCAGCATAGAGGAGAACAATGGAATGCTTACACAGCCTGGAGTGTGTTTAATCACATACTGGGCTCTGCAAACAACTGGAGGAGGTCTTTTTACATGTAAATGAAGATGATAAAGTGTTAATGCCCATTAACACTTTATGCAAATACATTGCTAAATCTTTCAAACTTTCAGTCATTTGAAAGATCATTTTTGTGTGTAAAAGGGCCATAACTCTTTTCCCATTTACCCTACTTCTGCACTCCACCTTGGAAACATTACCCCCTTCTTCCCACTGTATCCCCCAAACATCACATACACTCTAATGTACTTTATACCTGCACATATGCAGATATTGTTTGGGATTATCTCATACAGCTTTATGTATACATGTATAGTACCCTATTCTTTTTTTTAGTCTATTATGTTATACTATAATTTTTTCTTGCGGCGCCTTATACTATTAAGTCCTAATAACTCCAATTCAGGGGATTTGACCGCCATCTCACCCCTAAAGTAGACATTATTGGAATGCAAGAGATTAAAATTAAGTTCCAGATTTATTCTGTGCTGTATGCAAATCGGCAAAGACGAGTCATCTGGTTGAGAAGAGTTAAGCTGATTCATTGACTGTCAAGCTAACCATGTTTACTTTGTCATCAAAGACAGTTCACTGCGTTCATCATTGCACAGAAAATCCCATCAATCTATAAAGAGAAAGCAGGTGTTGTAGCTCGCTAGCTATGAATAAGGCCAGGCTCACACAAGAGTATCTCACAAGCCACTGCAGGCCGCCTGTTGCGATGTATTGTCTTGTATGCACGCGTAATACCCGCCAAGATAGAACATGCTGCGATTTTTCTTGCATGCGTAATATATGCAATTCATGTAAGTGGCAACATGGCTGTCTATCCAATATTGGTATTGCATATTAGGCATGCAAAACCAAAGTACATAATACAAAATTACCATACACTCATATGGGACAGCCCTAGTGACTCTTCTCTGCTGGACAACTATTCTATGCTCATTTACATGTGACAAGAGATATCTTTGGAACCTAATTATGGAGATACAGGGAAAAGAAAAGAGAGGGCATTGAAAGAGATTGATTTCTCAACCCCTGCTGGCTAGTAAAGTTAATTTTAGGGGTGACACGGTGGTGACAGGGTCCCTTTAATAGTATATTTTATGTTTTTCTATGCTGACCTTAAATTACTATTTAAATAAAAACTGCGTTCCCATGATTCAAGCAGATCAAAGATGCAGGGTCAGATTTATATAGAGTTTTAGAATTTACACAGTTTTATTATCCTTAGACCGGGAAATCAACTTCAAATCTGTGACCTTTAATCCATATCCCTTAATTTGAATACAATAGCAGCAAAGCCAACATAGCCCTGATGTCCTGGGAACAAACATGGAGTTGCTTCATCAGCAAGATAAAAACCCAGGCAGAGAAGGGATGGAAATGAGGAACTGTGATAGAGACAACGATATGCTACACAGCAAAAGCTGTTAGAAACTCATTAGGACAGATGGTGTCTATAAAAAGAAGAAAATGCCATGGAGACTTAAAGAAAAGTAATTGGATGAAATTATCAAAAACCTCATGCTAGTAGAATCTGGCAGATAGAAGGTGTCTGATGAATTTAGGATGAAGACAGAGACACATTACAAATAAATTAGAAAATATTTTCAGGCGCATTCAGTAGTAGAAGTGAAAATAATATTTAGGATGTTAGTAAAGTTTAAGATGCATTCGGCATGTAATATGCAGGTGTGTGCAGACTTAGTACTATCTTATAGGACGGCATCAGCTGGAAGCACTTCATATTCCGGTGACAAGCATTCCATCAGTTCACCCATTCTCAGCTGCAGGCA
Source organism: Eleutherodactylus coqui (assembly GCF_035609145.1). Taxonomy (NCBI): domain Eukaryota; kingdom Metazoa; phylum Chordata; class Amphibia; order Anura; family Eleutherodactylidae; genus Eleutherodactylus; species Eleutherodactylus coqui. The sequence continues at coordinate 179,330,034 of NC_089840.1, read as the reverse complement.
ACAATTCGACAAGAGCTTGCTACGGGTTTCTGAATTACTATTTTACTATTTTATTATACTGACGGGCAGCTAGTTTTCTCAACCTGTTCATTCTCAGAGCATTAACAATGAGTTTTAGTGCTCCTTCACATTGGCGAGAAAATTGCGCGATTTTCTAGCGATGCGAGAGCTAGTGATAACACATAATTTTGAAACCAATGATTTTCAATGGTTTTATTCTCATTTACAGTGTTTTCACTCCCGCAATGCTGGGTGAAATAAAATTGCAGCATATCCTTTATTTTTGCAATATCGACCATTATCTTTAATGGGGCCGGTGGCAGCAGCGCTGGGAAAAGATCGGGGCACAATGGGGATTCCTTCAGCGCCTGCAGGGACGCGATGTTATTGCATCCAGGGGTCTCCACATGTTTTTAATGGAGGTGGCAGCAGCAACGCCGGCCCCATTGTAAACTGTAGTAGAACATTGCAATCTCCTGAGGCGGCTGTGACTGACACAGCAAGGATGAAGGGAATCCCTCAGGAATGCAGGGCTGTTTCCATGTGAAAACGCCTCGCATCCAGGGATTTTCAGAAGGATTGCAAGGCCGATATTAGGCAGTGAATCACAGCTCGATATCGCTCTCGCCCATGTGAAATTCACCTTAGACTGTGTTCATGTTTTTTGTTGTATTTTTGAACCACAATTAAAATCACATAAAAAAACTGCATGTGGTATTGAAAAACACATGTGGATTCAAACAATACATGGGTTTTTTTTAACTGCATGCAAGTTTCTGATGCATTTTTTAGTTGTGTGTAAAGTGTGCAATCATAAACAATTAATACCCAGGTTATACCAGCTGTACATATATAATTATATACAGGAGATCTCCAGGTTTCACCAGCATGCTCCATATCACTATTTTCATAGATGGGGAGAAGTATATATCTCTCCTGTATACAGTGATATCGGCCATGCTGGTGTGAGGGGGGTCTCACATCTGTCTTGGGACCTCTTACCGGAGATTACATCAGAGATCCAGCATCAAATACTGGAAAAAAAGCACCGCATGCAGTGCTTTTTCTTCCATTTAAAAACTGGTCAGCTTGGCGGAAAATGGATGGACCTCATTATAGTCAACGGAATCCGCCCGCAGCTGTCCGGTTCTGTCCAGAGACAAATACATTTGTCCGCGGGGATTCCACTTTCCTGCTCCCCAAGCGGAACAGGAAAGCTGAATGCCCCAGTGCAGGTGTGATACCATCCAAAACTGTGTATTTTCTATACATTCTGTATATAGTGATATCAACCATGCTGATATAAATTGGGCCAGGTTTTCCAGCATGGTACATATCACTATGTACAGGATGTATAAGTTATACCAGAAATGCATATATAATTATATAGAGGAGATCTCCAGGTTACACCAGTATGGCCCATATCACTATATACAGTAGATGTACATCCTCCTGTATCCCTGTATATAGTGATATGGAGCATGCTGGTGCAACCTGGAGATCTCCTGTATATAATTATATATGTACAGCTGGTATAACTTATATCAGCTATACCTATTTAAGTACACTACCTGCTGTACTCAACTCTGGAGCGAAGTCTGGGCAGCCGTAAACGAAAGTCCAGGACCTGTAGTGGCATAGCAACGCGGATCACATGACCAGAGCTGGCTCATGTGATCCGTGTTGCTATGATGACCACAGGTCTTTCTGGACTTCCATTCACATGCTGTCTGGATACTGCAACAGGGGTGAGTAGAAAGGTTACCTAGTCCCTCCGTTGGAGCCCCTTGTAATCGCTGATAGACTGTAGTTGTGACCACTCACAACTACAGTCTTTCAGTGGGAAGACTGTGCACTGTGGGAGTCTGCAGCCTGCAATTGGCTGTCGACTCCCCGGGTAACAGCCCTTCCCTCTCCGAGTTTCAATCTGCAGGTGCTGCCTCCCTGTCTCCCTCTTCTACTCTCCCTCTCTCCTCCTCCCACAGCCACACACTGTCGGCTGCACCAATCATGCAATTGGCAGTGAGACTGGCCAGTAATGCACTCAATGTGCATTTTGTATATGGTGGGGCCTCTGAACCTCCTCAGCACTGGGGCCTGGTCACAATTGCAACCCCTGTGACCCCTGGCAGTACGCCACTGATCTATAGCTTATTTAGGTTACTACAGAATATAATGGCAATGTTCTCCCTGAAGACAGACTTTATGTGGTTATGTGTTGTTCTGATGCATCACAGTGCTCTCACAGTGTTCAGTGATGAGGGCACTCCCCATGGGGATGAAGCAGTCCCCTGACACAGCTGTCACAGTGCTGTTACAGTGTTCAGTGATAATGGGACTCCCTGTGGGGATGAAGAAGTCCCATGCCCCAGCTGTCACAGCTGTGGCAAAGGATTAAGATTTTCTCTCTATGTTTTCAATGGGGCCGGCATTGCTGCCTCTAGCCCCATTGACAACAAGTTGTAAAACCTGGATGTGACAGCATCCAGGGGTTTCATATCCAAGGAATCCCCTGCTGCATCTGTCACAGCTGCAGCAAGGGATAGCGATGGGACCTCACTTTTCTGTGCAAAGTTTGCCATCGTGTGACCGCACAACAAGTGCGAATTTAAAAGCGCGCCTGCCGTTTCAGTCACGCAAATTTTATAGATGCGTTTTGCAAATTTTGCTAATGTGTTTCCTAGATACGTGCACAAAAATGCTTGTATGACTAAGCCCTAATACAGATAGTCACACCACATAAAATAGTTAATAATTAATATTTAACATATATTCACTGTATTTTGGCATCATTTCGTAAGCATCATCTTAAACCTATTTTTTAAAGGACCAGTATAATTCTGAAGTGACTTTGAGAAGCCTATATATTAGAAACCCCCATAAATCACCCCATTTTAAAAACTGTACCCCATTTTTTAAAATGGCACTTGCAAGGTTTGTTAGTAGTTTAGGTGTTTCACAGGAATTAAAGCAAAGTGGAGGATTAATTTAAAAATTTTACTTTTCTATTTTAATCCCTTATTGACAAAGCCTCTTTGCGCCTTGTGTCCTTTCCTCTGATCCATGAGGGAAGGTAAAACTTTGACTTTTTTTAACTTTTCTGTGATCGCCGCTATATAGGCCACCATACATGGCAAACCTAAAGGCCATGATTTGGCCACCAGCTGCAATGGCAATTATCAGCACCCCACAATATAATTATGGGGTAGCTGACCATGTGAAAGAGGGAGCCCCTACCTATCGAAACCCACTAGGTGCTGCTGTCTTTATTGACACTGGCATCTATGGGGTCAAATTGTGGGGATTGGAGATTGGTCTTGATAGCTGAAGAAGGATCCCAACTGCTAGATACAGCTGTGTTTCCATACTGGGACTGGCATACCACTTAGCGAACAGGGCCCCCGCCAGATGCCATTTCAACACCACAGCCCAGGGCCCAGCACTCAGGGAGGAGGGGGCCATTACCCTTGGAGCCGACAGACAATCACACGCTGCAGACTTCTCAGGTACACGCTCCTCCTTTGCACTGAGAGACTGGATTGGTCACAACTCCAGTCTATCAGCACACTGCTGACCACATGATTGATCCAGCCGGCAATACACTGACAGTGTTTTGAGCGGAGAAGCAGTACATGCGGTACAATAAGGTATGTTCCACATATTATCTTGCATGTATAGCTTGTATAAGTTATACCAGCTGTACATACATAACTATATAAGGAGATATCCTGGTTATACCAGCATGCTCCATATCACTATATGCAGCAGATATACATCCTGTATATACTGATATGGAGCATGCTAGTATAATCTGGTATATCATTATATACATAAATATATATAAATATAAATATATACAGGAGATACCCAGGTAAGAGCTCATGCATGCATTGCATGGCCATGTGATTTGCAATGAATGCAGTCAATGATAATCAATGCACTTTCATTGATCCATGCACATTCATTGATCCAAGCAAATGTGCGTGTGGTCACTGTGTATCAATACGCAAGAAAAATAACTTGCAGTATGCTCTTTTTTTTCTGCGTACGTACGCAGCATGAGCCCTATACACTTGTATATGCTGACCATAAGCAATGGATTGCGTATCAGCAGTGTTTCCATACACATCCCAGCTCTGAAGACAGTGGGGAATTAAAAAAACAAATCATACTGCACATGTCCATGACCATGTGATTTGTGGGCAGGCGCAGTGCCATATGCTGTCTCTTTCTGCTCTCTGCCAGCAGCATGTATAGCTAGAAATGTGTAAAACGCTGCAGGAAGAGCCGCAACATTTAACACATATAGCTGTGAGCATAAACCTTTAGGGTGATTTCACATCTGCATTGGGGATTCTGCATTTCTGCTTCATTCAGGGAGCAGGAAAGAGGAATCCCCACAGCCGAACGGCTTTTTCTCTGTACAGAACCGAAACGTTCCATATGGACACCATTGACTATATTGGGGTCCATCCACTTTCCACACAGCTGTCCGGCTTTGGCAGCGTTTTTTTTATCAGTATTTTGAGCCGCATCTGTGATGGAACCTCCGACCAGAGGTTCCGACACAGATGTGAAATTGGTCTTATACCAGCATGGTTGATATCACTGTATACAAGAGATGTTTATACTTATCCCTGTATATAGTGATATGGAGCATGCTGGTATAACCTGAGTATTTACTGTATATAGTTGCACACTTTACACACAATTACAAAGCGCATCAAAAACACATGTGGTTTTTAATAGTGTATGCAGTTTCTTAAAAACATATTTGGTTTTTAAATACCACATGCAATTTTTTTGTGTGTTTTCTTAATTGTGGTTCAAAAATACAACAAAAAACATAAGCACAGCCTAAGGGCTCTTACCCACGTACGTTCTTTTTAACGCTGCAATATCGCTGCTTTTTTTTAACGTGGTTGTTGATGGGACTTTCTAGTGTTAAAAATGCATCGCAAGTTTGTGCTTTGTGATTTTTGTGTGATGCGTTTTTAACATTAGAAATTCCCATTGACAATCGCATTAAAAAATTCAGAGATATCGCAGCGTTAAAAAAAGACGCACATGTGGGGGGGCCCTCAGGCTGGTTTCATGCAGCCGAGAAAATCACATGATATTAGTGCATTGTGAGATGCACAAATATGAACCCCATTCTTTTGAAAAGGGTCATACACATGAACGATGTGCCACGATGAAATAAACTGTGGCAATCTTATGTCTGGGCATGCCCTCGCATCGCCTATTGTTTTCAATTTGGCCGTGGCAGCATTGCACCGTGTACTAGGTAAACGTGAGTGCAATGCGAAGCAAGGTCTCCCCATTGAAAAAAATCCTGACAGCTGCGGCAGATGATCACTACTTCCCGGAAGTGATGTGAGGCAGCTTTGATATAAAAACTGCCCCGCATCCATGAGGATATTGCATGTTCGCGAGCGCAAAATCAAGACGTGATTCACATATCACACTCACCCGTGTAATGTAAGCCTAAGAGGGTATGGGCAAATTTTCGTGTAGTCCAGGAAATGAGTCATGTTTGGAAAACGTATGCCAAGGGGCTAGATTATGTGTGTAAATTTATTTTGCAGCTGTATACAGCACAGTTTATGTATGGCTATAGGTGCAGGTACAGTTGGGTAGGAGGCCTGAGCTGAACATTTGCAACCAGGCCCCAGAGCCATTAATTACGCCTCTGCATACTGGTTACAGAGGGCTCAGCCTCCGAGCTCTCTGGTAACCAGTGCTGTACATGTTTGGCACAATATGGGAACTACTGTTTAGACTGCATCATACATCTACAGCACATCAGGAAGGGAGTAAAAGTTATCACTGAAAAATACAGATCATCTTACAAAAAAAATTAAAAAATTAAAAAAACAAGCTCTCAGACAGCTATGGCTGCAGAAAAAATAATAAAATTTTTTTTTTAAGTGGTGAAGAGAAAACAAAAATGCAAAAAAAAGGCCTTCTCCAAGGGTTAATGTGTTGTAGTATTTTTTATATTTTTTTCCAGTGTCCATCTAAGTTTTCTCTTTTTGAAAATTGATTGTGCCTTAGTAGTTTACTGTGCTTGGCAACCTTGCCTACCACTGTGTGATCTGAGACCAAAGACTGAAGCAGTACAGTATCCGAGCAAATCTAGTGGCTGAGGATGTTTTCTTATAACATCGGGATAATGAAGAACACATTTCCAAACAAGAGTCTGAAAAAATATCCTGACTTAATAAAAAGCTTTAGAATTCTGAGTGACTTTTAATGAAGGACTACAGATGCTGACCTTTCTCTCGCTCCTTCAAGGACTGGCTGATTTACTGTTACAGACTAAAGAGAAAAGCTTGTCTTTTGTGTGCATCAATATCCACATCTTAATCCCTTTTCAACAGCTAGTGCTTAGGAATATGTGCAATAACCATGTTCTGCAGTATGCTCACATTTGTCTCAGCTTTTAACCCATTGTGATGAAAATGTACAAATCAAGCACTTGGCAAAGAATGAAAGAAAATAGCAGCTTTGCATCTGTTTTAAGACATTTTTACACAAATTGCTTTTCTGTACAGAACAGTTTTTTTCTCTTTTACTCAGTGTCACCTTTGCATAAAACATGCATAGTTCTTCTGGACAGCACTAGACATTGTCATGCTTTAATATTAAAGGAAACGCCAGAGAAAACCTTTTTTTTTCATCCCTGCACCACTCACCTTATCATACTCTGGATGTCTCCTATGTATATTGTCCTCACTTCCTGTATGATACTTATCAGACACCATCTTGATTTTAGATTTATTCTGGCTTTCTATTCCTCTATGCTGTGCTAACACTCCCATAATGCATCAGTATAGCCATTATGGATCACATGACCAGCTATAGCCAGTACCATCTTTGCCTACTGAGAGAACATTGTGATTATCATTACCCTCTATATTCACCTAAATAAGCTAAGTCATGGAGGCTGAACTCTCATCTCCATCAGTCTAATTGTGTGACAGGATCTTCTAGTCATCAGCAGTAGCTGTAAAAGGAATTTCTCTCCTACCCATATCGAAACAGTGCATACGTAGACAGAATAAATACCTATATTTCCCCATGGTACAAGTGCCAGCAGCAACGTTTCAACCCGCAATGGGTTAAGCAGTAATCATTACGTGTAAATGGGTCTTTGTATATACTAGAAGACTAGTTACATAATGAATTAATAAAAATTTTCATCAGAGTGTTTTTTTTAATTGAGGATATCTGCCATATTTTAACCCCATAAAGATCCTTTACCATGCTCCACTGTAGGTATGGCGTTCTTTTGGTTATGTGAAGTGTTTGCTTTTCACCTAACATACCCATTGAAATTATGGTTAAAAGGTTTAAAGTTGGTGTCATCATAACATGTTCTTCCACATGCTTTTGGTAGACTTTGGCAAGCAAAGCTGGGTTTGGATGTTTTGCCGCCCTACCCTACAGCCCAGGTATATGGAGAATAAGAGAGATGGTTGACATATGCACTACACAACCAGTACTTGTGAAAAATTCCCACAATTAATTCAATGTTGCTGTAGGCCTTATGGCAGCCTCCAAGACTTTCTTCTGGTATTTTTATCAATCTTTAAGTGACATCCAGTTCTTGGTAATGTCACTGTTGTGCCAATTTTAGTCACTTCTTGATGACCATCTTCACTGTTTTCCATGATACATGTAATGCCTTGGGAATTTCTTGGTACTCTTCTTTTGATTGGTACCTTTTAACAATCAAATTACTTTGATGTGTTGTAAGCTCTTTACGGACTAACTAAGAAAATGTCAGCAAAATCTGTTAACTGTGGTATGCAGCCTAAGTGCTGTGAGTAGGCCCTGTCCCCTCCAATATGAGATGCAGCCAGAAAGGGGGATGGGGAGAAAAGAGTGTTAAGGAGCTCCAGGTGCTAGTTCAAGTCTCCGCTCCCCCATGCTCCCCCACAGGAGCAGGGAGGAAAAATAATGCTGTGAAATGTTGTCATGATGGGGTTAAGCCCTACCCCCAGTGATGCAGATCTGATGTCACTAGCACATCAGCACTTTGAATTTGTAGCACAGGTGTGTAAAGGAGGGAGAGCTAAAAGGCTTCAGAAATACTTTCTTCACTTCCTGGCATTTCACATTGTGCAATAAAAGAGAAGTTCTATCATTACCGTATTGATGACCATGAATTCTTGTCAAACTTAGAGTGTTGCGCCTTTTTCACTAGACTTTTTTTCCTCTTGTAGTATGAGACTGATTGATTGGTCGAACTGGCATACAAGCTCAGTGTTATGCTGAGCTATGGCATTTGACTCAATTTGAAGAAATTATAGGAATTGTAGATATGCAGCGTTTATGGTAATGATGCATAAAAAATAATAAAGTTGCAACAAAACTACTAGAGAAGGAAAAATAAAATAGTAAAGTGTGTGAGACATCTAATAAAGTGTTACGTCTATGACATTGTGTGTCCAGATATAAGCTCATGGCCCTGCGGGGCGAAACAAGATGACTCAATAGAAGTGAATCCAATGTTTGGCGCACATCTAGGAGGTGGAAAGTTAATTGATAGATGTCTAGCTGCTATTATATGGGTATATGAAACAATGCAATTGTTCATTGTGGATGCCAGTGTACAACAAGCACTTGATGTGACAACAAGAAGTGTGATGTGGCAAGATTACACTGGAGATACATAGGTAAAATTGATTTCAATGTGTGCTACCTTGTGCAAAAAGGCACAGCCCCGATGGAGTCGTAAAGGTCTAAGGTAGCAGAGTCTGCGGCGGCCAATGGAGATATGCAAAAGCGGATCAGTTGACTTGTTGTGGCCCAGTCTGAGAGGTGATGTAGAGAAGATGTGCCTGAAGATTTCACATGTGTTATAATTCTGCGTCATGTTTTATGCAACGGTTAAGTACAAGTGCGCTCCTATAGAACGTTATCAGTGAGCTATTGCTTTTGTTTAATAAAGTTCTTTTTCTTTTTGCAAAAAATATGCTGTCTCTTCCTTTGTCTGTCATCATAACACCATCATGTACAATCCACCTACTTCAGTCTCAGCCTTAATTGTCTGCTTTAAGTGTATCTAGTATACAACGGGATCTCATGATGGGCTAACTACCTATATTGTTCATGAGCCATGAGTAGTTTATCACAGATGACTACAAGAAGGAAGCAAGCTCAGTGAGAATCAATGCAGTAAGCAGTGCAGCCACGCCCTGATGGGAACCAAGAAAAGTACTACCAGGCTATTTATCTCAATGGTGACAGCATAATTGGAAACAGCGGATTTTCTCAGAAATGTGTGAGAACTACTGATAATAAAAGGGAGAGAAAGAAAGAATGATCGATGAGCAGGATCAATGGCTAAACAATAGGATTAGTGACCAGGAATAGACTCATTGTATTATACAGATATATTTTCTTGCAAACCTGCTGGCAGTAGAAGTAGAGGAACCATGAGGATATGTAGCCATATAAAGTTTGCGCTCCTATAGAATTTTTAGAATAAACATTATATATTGCTGCATGGAAAATTGCCAGGATTTAAAATTGTGGTGTCTCAACCCCTTTCGGTAACTTTGTATTTTTTTTAAATCTATCCACTGACTGGTACTTTTTAATAACCTTGTCATATAGATGTCGGAAGTGCTATTTTCTCTTTGCAATATTGCTTTTGAAAACTAATACTCTGCTTTAGCTGTGAAGGATCCTATTCACTATAAATGTCTTCTTGTCAATTAAACAAAAAAAAAAACCAACTGGCTCACGTGAGGAAAATGATCAAAGATGAACAGAAAAGAAATGAAAAATCTTTTTTTTCAGAATTTCCCTGTATATTATTTGCTAAATTTATTTCCCTAAAGTTATTGGCAAATCACTGCTATCTATGCACTGGTATACAATATTATATATCTTAGCTAAACTCACTGTATGTATTTTGTTCTCCCTTATCAAGCACAAACTCCAAGAATTGTTTTTGAATGACTGACAACCAGATAAATTGAGTTCATCCATTACAGGTGGATGGCTTGTTTGCTAAATAGAAACAAATGCAAAATGCTAACCATTGAGCTAAAAGTAATAACTGGCCAGCCCAGGTAAATATTGCTGCTGCTTTTAACTTACAGAGTAATTGGCAGGTCAAGTTTCCGCAAGAGAGTTTTGCCCATAGTATATTTGTACTATAGGTTTAGACTTATTTGAAACAGCAAATCTAGTCCAGGCCAGAAATACTCCTAATGCACTGAGCAAGCTTTTGTTATTTTCTTCCCTACCAGTTGAAATGTTGTATGGAATATCTGTGGATTTGCACAGGCAGGTATGTTTTTGGGTTTTATAGTCAATAGTAAAACATTTTTAATATGGTGTAATACCTAACCTTTATGATCAATTCACGCAGCCAATATTTTTGGGCCCTTTCCTATCTGTATATTCCATGAACAGCACATGTCCCCATTATAACCCAAAAGGGTGTTCAAATGAACAAATTTTTTTATACGGACCAATGGCCCATGTGAAAAAAATAGCTGCATACACTATTCACATCCATTGTCACAAACGAGAATAGGACATGCAATGTGCAGTATCCATGGAGAATGGGTAGCACACAGACACCCAAGTTCTTTCTTGGGTGTAACTTGCATACGGCTGTGTGAATCCAACCTTAATGATGGTACTTACAACAGTATGTCATGTAATTCTTTATAACTTCTAGGCACAGCCTAATAGCATAACAACAATGCAGAGTTACCAATTCATGCCTCAATAGCTTGGATCATCATCATCAGAGTCCACACTATCAGAAGACTATATCCAACCTCCATATCCACACCAGAAGGACTAATTTCAGTGCATAATTTGGATTAAATGAGTACTAGTTCATGCACATATTTCCTTCTTCTGATTTCTCATGAAGAGTGCCAATAGTGACCTGCAGTCTTCTTATCAGAATTTGCTGTTATCCTGCATATTAAAGTTATGGTCTTACACACGTACAGTAAGTGCCAGTGTTGGGGTGGCTTTACACAGTACAACTATTGTCTGAATAGTTGCTTGGAAAATCAATTGTAAACAACAGTTGTTTCATATAAACATGGCCACCAACCAGAATTCATTCACTAGTCGCTAGTTGCTTAATTTCAGTTCATCAAAAAATAGTCCCTAGTTGATTAATTATCGTCTAGTGTACACAGGCAGTTGTTTGTCTTTCAATGACTATCCGATAACTTTGCAGAGAGGTCTATGCTTTAGCGAGTGTGAAATTGAACAAGTGAACCATATTTTCCCCGTGTAAAAGTACAGTCATTCGTACATTTTAGGGACCATTTTAAACGACAGTTCAGACCATAGTTGTCTTGCGTTGTGTTGAGTTTCGGGGCTTGAACACTCTTTTTAAGATTTATCATTTGATCCTAGAGTAGCATGTACCTGTGGACACAAAAGTCTCTGGGTTCTAGAATAAGGATTAGTAATGTAATATCACACTTATTCTAAAGCAATCAGCCAATAATCCATCACATGGTCTTGTCATCTGTAAGAAGGCTTGCAAAGCTACCTGAACTATTGTACTGATTGCTTAATCTACATCAACTTGCACATAGCTGAAAAATGGCTGTACTCATTGATATAAGGCCTAGTTCAAATGCCAATTCCTAGCAAGAGGTAAGCAAACTACAATGTTATATAACCAGTTGAAACACTCTGAGCTTCTCAAATACCTACAACCAAGGGCACATCTGTATCGTAAGTGCTCACAAAGCTTCTTCAGGATGTCCAAACATAGTGCTCAAATTGTAGTTTTTAATGCAATTTGTGTAAAGTAGACTCACTACTGTGATTCCAGACACATGATGCTAAGTAATGGGCAATGGCAGGTTGCAGCCCATTACTTCCATGCTTCCTTCCTATTACTTCCATAGTTTCAGATCAAGAGGAATGTAAAGCATGTCAAGAAGTCCACACACGGGACACTGACGCCTTCTACAATTTTTAACACAAAAGTTATGAATTAAAGCTATGTACCAGCTTTTCTTTTTGTGTTATTGTAAGCTTTATTACCTATAGACTACAACCTCTGTTAGGTGTTAAATTATCATTTTATCCAGTTATCAAAGTTAATTCTTCATTCATACCAACAGACTCATTAACAAAATAAAATGCATGCACATATAAGTTTCTAAAGTGATTCTGCAAATGTAATTATGTTAAATTTCTAGTTCTATTTCAGTATGTGCACAACAGTTTATTTTCCAAATGAACTATTCTTTTCTTTGCTAATTTGGTTTACTAAGCTTAATTGAACTTGCTTCACCTTGAATAACAGATTTGTGTCCTAATCAGTAAGGCTATTATTTAGTTATTTTCACATAAAAAATGCAGCCTTTAACAACCTTATTGAGCCCAAAAGCCTCTATGTATTATTTGGGTTCCTGCAGTTTTGAATAAATATAAGTATTGAGGCCTCATATCTCAACTTTGTATTTATATTTCATTCAACTGATGAATATTGAGATTTTTTTAAGAGTCAATTGAAAAAGGACAAGAGGTGCTTTCCTGCAGTTAGAAAATCAATGCTTAAAGTTGGCCAATAATATTTCCTCTGCTTTACCTAAGGTCAGAAACTTGATTGACTGGAGGTGAATGGATAATACTTGTAAACCGATGTGTCTTTTTTCATTACAATTAAAATGTACTGTGGGAGCTCAATATGTTTTTTCCAGTGTATTATAATTTACATTAACTAGATTGACCCGATGTTCGCTATGTGAACATAAAATGTTTTAAAAGTGGTGCTTTTGAACTTCTAAATCTGCTTGGTTAGGTGATTATTTAGAGTGTCACTTTGTATTTGGAAAAACACAACAGTTCAGACAGCGCCAACGGATAGGGAGCAAGTTCTCCGGTATTTCCTCCGTAAAGGAGGAGAGCTGCAATGACAATGTGGGGGGCTCTCACCAGGAGAGTCGTCCCCCAATAAAGAACAAACAACAAGTTTTAAGTAAAAAAAAGTATGCGCTCGTGAAAAATGCAAACAAGTGAAATAAAGAAGTCCGTTAGGTGGAAACGGAACGGATAAGAAATAGAATGACACTTACTCGGGAGGAGGGGGGTTATTAAACAAGAAGCCCCCTCCTTTAAGTGCTGACTCCTAGATCCTCTCGATCGCGGATGATATTTGCAGCAGGCAGGTTGATTTTTCCAATTTTATTTGTGAAATAAAATTAAATTACAGGCAAGCACCTTTCTCAAGCCAATGCATACATATACAAGAAAGAAAACATACTCACATTTATAAGTGTCTAGGTATCACTTTCATTTTGTGTGTGGTGTAATTTTGTGGGTGGAGCCGTGTAGTTCTAGAGGGAGGAGTTCATTGCGATAGGTTTAGATAGGTCACATGATTAATTTGGTGATGTGGCCACATTGTTCAAGCGTGCCACGTGGCGTTTGTGCGCTTGTTTTGTTTTAAAATTACGTGGTCGTGCTGCTCGTGCGCGCCACGTCATGACGGGGATCCTTTAGTCTGATGACGCGGTCGCGTTAATCACAATGAACTCCTCCCTCTAGAACTATACGGCTCCACCCACAAAATGACACCACACACAAAACTAAAGTGATACCTAGACACTTATAAATGTGAGTATGTTTTCTTTCTTGTATATGTATGCATTGGCTTGAGAAAGGTGCTTGTCACACAGAAACGCGTTGCCTGCCTGTAATTTAATTTTATGTCACAAATAAAATTGGAAAAATCAACCTGCTTGCTGCAAATATCATCCGCGATCGAGAGGATCTAGAGGAGTCAGCACTTAAAGGAGGGGGCTTCTTGTTTATTACAACCCCCTCCTCCCGAGTAAGTGCCATTCTATTTCTTATCCTTCCATTTTCCACCTAACGGACTTCTTTATTTCACTTGGTTGCATTTTTCACGAGCGCATACTTTTTGTACTTTGTATTTGGAGCAGATATTTAATATAAAAAAGCCTACACGTCTCTCTCTGTTTATATGTCTTTCTCTTTATTTGTCTGTCTGTCTGTCTCTCTCTCTCTGTCTCTCACTCTGTCTCTTTCTCTCTGTTTGTCTGTCTCTCCGTCTCTCTCTCTCTGTCTGCCTCTCTCTCTCTCTGTTTCTGCCTAGGTATCTCTCTGTCTGTCTGTCTTTCTCTCTATCGCTCTCTGTTTGTCTCTCTACTGCTCTCTCTCTGTCTCTCTATTGCTTTCTCTGTCTGTCTGTCTGTCTATTGCTTTTTCTGGGTCTTTTTATTGCTTTCTCTGTCTGTCTGTCTATCGCTCTCATTCTGTCTGCCTATTGCTTTCTCCGTCTGTCTATCACTCTATCTGTCTTTGTACACTGTCTCTCTGTTTCTCTGTCTCTCTAGCATTCTCTCTGTTTCTCTCTGTCTCTCTATCACTATCTCTGTCTCTCTATCGTTCTCTCTTTCTGTCTGTCTCTCTGTTGCTTTCTCTCTATTGCTCTCTCCATTTCTCTATCAGTCTCCTTCTGTCTGTTTTTCTATTGCTCGCTTTCTGTCTGTCTCTCTATTGCTCTCTCTGTCTGCTCCTCTATTGCTGTCTCTCTCTGTCTCTCTATCACTCTTGGTTGGGCAGTGTATAGTGCCATTTAGCAGTGTATGCTGCATTGCTTAGCAATGCTTCACTCATTCCAGCACATGCCTGAAGCACAGCAGCACATGCTCATAGACTTAACATTGTAACTTTTAACCCACCTGACTGGTTCTCTGAATGTATTAAACTCACGTTTGATGATTTTACGGCACTGGTGAGCATGTGTGTCATCTAATGACACCAACAACATACAAAAAAATTACAGCAAAGGGGTCAAAGTGGTGCAAGAAAAACATGTAGGTTTATTTATATTAGATTATGAGTGTCATCTAAAAATAATAGGGTAAATTTTAAAGAAAATCAAATATTTAAGTTGGCACCAAATTTGTGAAAATGGTGCCTGCTATCTGATAAATTTGGAGCAACTTGAAACATATTATACACACTTATCTTTGAGTCAACTCAAAAAGCACTCTATTGACTGATTTTCTAGGCAATTGTAAGGAATTTGCAACAATTAAAGCCCTACAAATGTGTTTTTGATACTTTTTGAAAGGATGCCATGGTTTTACACATGAAGCTGAGCACTTACTATATGCATTTATAGTAGATTGAGTAAAAAGAATTGTCTTGTCAGGGAAAACTTTTTCAATATTATGTCACTACCACCGATCCATTAAGAAAAAAGAAAGCTACTATAAAAAGATGGATGATTTTGGTGCAACAATATATCACATGGTTGCTATCTATTTGAATCAACACCATGTACTACTGCAGTATAATCTACCATGTGTCAAGTCAGAAGGTGTGGTTATTGATGGCTGATACATTTCCCCTATATTCCTTCCCTATGTCAGGCAAGACCGCTGGTAGACATTCCGATTTGCATTGCAGAATCCTGAGTAGGCATCCACCTCCGGATTCCACGGCAAATACCGCCCATGACATCAGTTAATTGCAATTTTCCACTGACGCAGGAAAAATTGCAGCATGTTCAATTTTTTCTTAGATTCCGCATGGATGGTTTTAATTGAAGTCAATGGAAGCCATCTGATCCATGGCCCTTCTGCAATGACATTGCGGAAGGCTTGCAGATTCTACCTCATCGCTAGGCGATGATGTGGGAAAAGCAGGAGTTAAAAAAAAACCCTGTACTACGACTGTTCGACAGCGAGTCGTGCGGACCATTCACAGTACAGATGAAAAAAAGAGAAAGCAGGTATGAGCGGATGCCGATACTACCAGGGCGGGACTCCGCTGCGGAATTCCACATGCGGAATCTAACTCGTCCTTGTGCAGGCAGCCTTATAGGGAGAGTCTACCTGCTGGCTAATTAATCCAGTGGATAGATATGTAAGAGCAGCTCAGAGAAAAAGGAGTTGTTCTAACCTGTCGTTGCAGAAAAGCTGCTCTGTGTGAGTTATGAACTGTGAGTTAGGTAGCAAAAAGCCTTCTGTAAACTGGAAGGCAAAAGTTCTCCAGCTGATAGAGAGTAACATTTCTGTTTATTTTGTTCAACACAGGCTAGGATTTGATTTCACACACATATTTCTGTATTTTGTTTGTGAATTGCAAATTGATACAATAAAGTTGGCCAAGTGTCAGCAATTAGCAATTCATCCTACATGCTGCTTTCCTGCCCATAACTGGCTAATTAATGCAGCAATGTAAGATAACAATCAAACCTAAAAAGATAAGTTGAATTTAAGCAGCAGCCCCCAACTTGTGCTTCATGAAGCGCCCCTACCCTTCAAAAATAACACATAACTTTAGTAATATATTATTTAAAAGTAGACTTAATAGCTAATATGTTATACTATAACTGTAAAAAAAGTAATTTTTAGTTCCCACCATCATGTATTGTCTTTAAATATTGAAATGTAGTCATTTTGACTGTGCGTTAGCCATTGCATGAAATGTAATTTATTTAGACAGCAAATTCTACTTTAATTTATGTCAAACATAAAATACTTCTTAAATAAAACTGACTCAGATCTGTTAGACAGAAAGGTTTATGCTACCTTGCAGCAATTGTGGTATGTAGGTCCAAAATAAAAATCTATTTGTTTTATGTAGATATTGTTCTTTAAAGAAACACACTAGAAAAAAAAGTAAACTTCATTGTGCTTATTACAGGGCCTGAGGGGGTGCTGCATAAAGGGATTCAAAGAACACTAAAATCATACAATACTCTTTCAGGCCCTGAACTACTGGAGGCGTAACACAATGTATCTATCTTACCTGGAGTGTTCCTTAGAATTAGGAACTATTTTCTAAAAGAATCAAACCGATTAATTTACTCAAAATCCTAGTAACTAGAAGATTATATTTAAATTATATGTCAATATTTCTGCACAGCTTAGTGTCTGATAATAGAGATGAATAGAAATGCTCTTCATACTATCTGAAATAGAGCACAGACCTACCAAGAAAATCATTTTATGTGGGATTGTCACATAAATTGGATCAAAAAGAGGGTGGGACTTCATAAATTGGATCAAAAAGAGGTGGAGCTTATGGAAATCTACCCTAAATGGGGCATTTCCAGTATATTTTATGGGTGTTTCTGTGTAAACAGGGCCCGGCTTTAAAACTGTCCTGCAAATGGAGATTCAAATCTTGAAAGACATGTAGAACATATTCCACAAAGCTTCATAGCTTATCAAAGATTTGGACACTGGTAACATGTGAAAATGCAGAATATTTCTTCACAGAGAGGAGATTTGAAAGTGGTGGTGTTAACACAGTTTATATGTAGCCAAAACCATGACCCTAGACCATGGGAAAATGTTCTAAAAAGCACTTTGAAATATTAACAATAATGTCTTTATTTCTAGACTTTAAAAACATGCTTCGACTGATTTTAGCTTTTTTTAAATTTCTTTATAATTTTTGTGTTTCACAACTGATAGTAACTTCTGGCTGAAAAGGGACTGTACTTAGCAAGCTTACATATTCCTGCTTACACCACCATTTACTTTGCCTTCAAAGTTGGCTTGTCAAATAAAAAAAATATATATATCAGTTCTGGAATGCATATACTATCTGCACATTAGTAATGTCCGTAGGAAGACTGCTTTAGTGCATATATAAAAGTTGCATGTGATTGAGTCTAGTTATACCAGGTGGTGAAGAAGTGGCACCTAACCAATGGCCATTAGAAGAGCCCAACCAATGGCCATTTGAAGAGTTCAGCACCACTGAATATTATGGCTCTAAGGCCTTAGTCAGACGGGCGATTTTTCGCGCGATTTGCGCATGCGCATGCGTCCGACGATTTTATAAAACCATTGCTTTGCAATGGTATCGGACACATGAACGCTTTTTATGCGCTCGTCCGATAAATTATAGAACAAAAAATCGCAGATCGCACCTATCTGCGATCTGCGATTCCTGTTCTCTTCTCTAAATGCGCTCAATGGGGCCGGCGGCAGCAGCGCCGACCCCATTGAGAACATATAGAAGACAAATCATTTTTCTCTGCCACAGCTGTAACAGCTGTGACAGAGAAGAACGATGTTTGCCCATTGAATTCAATGGAGCGGCAATACAGCCGGCTCCATTGAAAGCAATGGGCTGCCGGCGTGCGCGGGGTGAATTGTCGGGAAGGGGTTAAATATATAAACCCTTCCCTGCAATTCATTCTAAAATGTGTTAAAATAAAAAAAAATTGTATACTCACCTTTCCGCTGCAGCCGGAGTCCAGCCGCGGCCGCTGTCAGTTCTCCTGAACTGCTTCTTGGCACTATTCAGCCGGCGGGGCTTTAAAATCCCCGCCTGCTGAATGATCTGCCTCTGATTGGTCACAGCCCTGACCAATCAGAGGCTGAAAACACTCACACACCCATTCATGAATTCATGAATGGGTGAGTGACTGCTGCCTCTCAGTGCTGAGCCAATCAGGGGCAGGTCTGACTCACATCCATTCATGAATTCATGAATGGGTGTGAGTGAGGCATGCCTCTGATTGGCTCAGCGCTGAGCCAATCAGGGGGCAGGTCTGACTCACACCCCCTTCACACCCACTGCAGGACTGCCACGCGGAGCTCCGGCTGTCGGGAGAAGGTGAGTATACAATATTTTTTTATTTTAACACATTTTAGGATGGATTGCAGGGAAGGGCTTATATATTTAAGCCCTTACCGACAATTCATCCCGGGCTCGCCCGCAGCGCATTGCTTTCAATGGAGACGGCTGTATTGCCGTCTCCATTGAATGCAATGCGCTGGACAGCTCCGGCCCGTTTCTAATGAAACGCGGCTAGGAGCAGATTTTCGGGCGATTTGCGGGCGACTTGCGCGCACCGGTCACGCGATTTGCGGATGCGCATCCGTCATGCGATCCGCAAATCGTGCGAAAAATCGCCCGTCTGACTAAGGCCTAACAGAGTAGTTGATTCAGGACATCCTCTTGCAGTATATATTGACTCTGCTGCTAAATATAATTTCTTATGGCGCTTTTACACAAACCGACAGTCATTTAAACGATTGCACGAGTTCTGATGTCACTGCCAAGGTCGTTAGTAGAAATGAGCAAGCACGCTCAGTTAAGGCAGTTACTGGAGCGAGCATCGCTCTTCTCGAGTAACTGCATTATGGTCCGAGCAAATTCGGGGGGGGGGTTGAGCGGGGGGGGGGGGGGGGAGAGAGATCTCTCTCACTCTCCCCCCTGCTTCCTCCCCCCACTGTCCCCCCTGAATCTGCTTGGACCAGTATGCAGTCACTCAAGAAGAGCGATGCTCGCTCCAGTAACTGCCTTAACCGAGCGTGCTCGTTCATCTCTAGTCGTTAGTTCTTGCGCAGGGAGTTTACACTGAAAAATTTATTGCTGGGTCGTGGGCTTCTTGCTTGCTTCTCGCTTGGTGCTTCGCCTTCCATATTAAGTGCTAAGCAAGGAGTGTTTACACGTAACAAGAAGCCAGCGATCTAGCAATATACTTTTTTTTTTTGATGACTTCAATAAATAGTGAGCTTTTTGTTTGCATTTACCTGTACGGATTATCATTCAAATTCATTCATATTAATGAATTTTGACCAATAATCGTTATGTATAAATGGACCCTTACATTGTGTAGTGCGGTTGGGGAGCAATTGCCTTGGAATGTAAATACACCAATATGGAATAAATCATTCTGTAAGTTTTAAACAGTGTAAGACAGCTGCCAATCTGAAAAATTATTCATCCAGATATTAGACAACTAACTATGTGATAAAAAAAGAAAGGAAGGTCACAAGATAAGGGTAAAGTGAACAAGCAGATTGCTCATTATCATTTTTATTATCTAGTCAGGATAGAACCCAGGTACTGTTTATAGTTTGGAAAGAAAACCACCTTCAAAATGTAAAGTCTTATTCCTTAAAGGGAATTACTTATGCCAAGCAGGACCATTTTAATTATAGGTCAAAGCGCGCATTTGCACTGGGACCACTGGCAGAGGAGCCTCCAGCTGCCCAAATTGCTTTCAACTGTATCTTTGTCATCAGTATGCAGATACTGTTGAACACTTCATCCTTTGCCCACCCAAGCAGTACATACTTCACAGAAAACCCATCTACTTCCTCCATGGTCCCCGCCTCCTGGGTGGGTTTACAGCAAGGGAAGATGTCAGCTGCAAGATGTTGTGGTTGCATGGGGACCCTGTCTCTCCAAACAGTTTTTATTGCTTGTCCTTACTGAACAGGAGGGCTAATTCATTGTATTAAAATCTGTCAGTACTTTTGACTGACAGATTATCTTCCAATCAGCACTCTTGCAATATCTGCATGATCGTTTTTTCCCAAAATTCTGGCAAAGTGCTATTTTACATAATAAAATAGTGCCTAGGCTGCTTTTACATCTGTAATCGGGAGTTCCATCTTTCTGCGGTAAAACTCCTGGCTGCACGGATCTGTCTTTTGACGAACCGAACAGCGCCAAATGGAGCCCATTGACTATAATGGGGTCAGTTCAGTTTTGCCTCAGATATCCAGCATTTTACTGGGGAAAAATTGCTGAATGCAGCGTTATTTCTTTCAGTATTTTGTACTGGATCTACAACAAAGCCTTCGAAAGGAGGTTCCAGCACAGATGTCAACCTGGCCTAATATATGTATAGATATATGCATATAAAAGCATGCCTGCGTGTCTAGATGTAGGCATGCAAAAGCGTACTTGCATTTTTAGATATATACATACAAAAGTGTGCCTGCTTATCTAAATGTCTGTTGTAAGAACCTACCTGCGTGTCTAGATATGTGCATGTAAAACAATGCTTTCCTGACTAGATGTCATGAGTGTAAAAGCTTGCTTGTGTGTTTCAATGTATGCATGTACAGTAAATATGCATGCACCTGCATTTGTAACAGGATATGTTAGGGCTTAAGCAGAAAAGCATGTGTCACAATATGCTCACTGCTGCGCAATTTTTTTGTGCAGTGAATGAATGTATTTTGCACTCATGCCTACGCAAATACAGAGCATATTTGCTTAAGCACCACTCGTTCAAATGGGCAAGGGACTCACATTGCCTTGATTTAAATGGCTAATTAGCATAACGTGGTAATGATAATCAAGGGTATGCACAGTGTTTAGCACACACCCTCGTGTTCAGATGTGTGTGTTTGCGCATCTCCCATACACCTCTGTGGGGCTCTTTGGTGAACAAATACACACAAGATAGGGCAGGTCCTATTTTTTGAAAAGACACAGTGAAATATAGATCTTTCAAATCTGTTGTAAGGCCTGAGTCAGACGGGCGTTTTTTCGCGCGATTTGCGCATGCACATGCGATTCGCGCATATATAGAACCAATGGTTCGCTATGGTATCAGTCACATGTCCGCTTTTTATGCGGATATGCGATAAATTATAGGACACGACGATTCGCAGATCGCGCCTATCTGCGTTCGGCGTTTTATGTGCGCACCAAAATCTTTTTTTTTGTCGGCCAGTCTAAGTTTCATGCGCATTTTGATGCGCACGGCGATTTTTCTCTGGTCAAACGGGCGTTTTGCTGCGACAATTAACGCGGCTAGGTGCAGATTTTTCCCGCGATTTTTCGCCCCCTGTCACGCGATTTGCGCATGCGCATCCGACATGCGATCCGCAAATCGCGCGAAAAAACGCCCGTCTGACTAAGGCCTAAAAGAGATTTTCTTCTGGGGATAGACAAAAGTTGCGTGTAACTTGGGTAATTTCTTAAGAGAATAATTTGCATATACATTTCATAGAGCACATACAGAACTTTTCCATCAAAATTGTAAATTTTGCATGAATTTTAATAGAACTTGTGTATAGTCACAACACAGCCCTGGTCTTATTCTACAAATAGAAAGAACTGGTACATTAGCGCAACTCTCCAGTGAAAAGACATGAGGCGATGGAGAAAATATCCGACTTCGTTTTTATTTAGTGAATTAAAGCCAACTGTAAGAAATACATATTGAGGTAAACCCCTTCATCGGCCATTCTGAGGGGTACATTAGTGGTTGCAGTAGGATGGTGTGTGCCCCAAAAGGCAGGATAGTGGCACGGGAGCAGGGAGACTCGAAACAGTGAAGTTGGATATTTTAGTCCATTACCTCATGTCTTTACACTGCAGAGTTGTGCCAACGTAACAGTTCTTTCTATTCGTAGATCCAGTCCATCCTTTGGTGGCTTCACCTGGTTGGCAGCACCTCCACCACTCATTTTTCATAACGCTCCTCAAAGTTTTGGAACCCTGGCCTCATGCCTGAGATTCAAGCTTTTGACCTTTCCATCTCCATCTTTCTCTGGTCTTATTCTGACAGTGCTTTGCACACTGTTAGCTTTTGCTTATCTGCATCATGGTTTCTGTAGAAAAATGTAAACCATGACAGAGCCTAGGATCCATCGCGTGACAGACACTAATGGCACCTGATGGTCCCCAATGACTGAGTGTCATTTTGATGGGAAAAATGGCACTGCATACTGTGCTGATGAAGTCTGTGACGCATATGTGAACATAGTTTTATTCACTCTATAATCTGCTTCATGTGGCTCTATACTCACTTTATGACTATGACTTTAGTTTACTTATTTGTATGAACTTTTATCACGAAATTTTAGCACTGAGCTTGGATCTGTTGCCTTATCTCCGTACAGAGCTGTTACCGTATCACGTTAGTAATGAGCTTGCTTCTATTACTGCATCCTAGTAAGCAAGCCTCGTGTGGTGCAAAGTGATAAGGCAGCAGTAGGCAGTCGTAAGCTCTTGCGCACGACCTGAAGGTTGTAAGTTCAATCCCCACATAGTTCAGGTAGCTGGCTCAAGGTTGACTCATCTTTCCAAGGTTAGAAAAATGAGTATCCAGCTTGCAGGGGGTGGGGGGTAATAAATTACCTGAAAGCACTGTGGAATAAGTTGGCACTATACGAATCCCTTTCCCTCCTGGTTTCTGTTAGTGTGTCTTCATATTCAACTTAATTGTGTTATCATATTTTAGTATTGAGCTTGGTTCTATTACTGCATCCGAGTGCTGAGCTTGTTTCTATTCGCATACTGAGTATTAAAATCTTGGTTCTGTTACCATCAGTTAGTATATTGTGATACTAAGGGCTTATGCCCATGAGCGTTGTGGCATACGCCTGTGGAATTATGCCGTGGGAGTACTGTGATTAAAAATGCAATAGTGCCTTTGAGTCATCCCGGATTTCCGCGCTCTCCATTAATATGCTATTAATGGAGACCTCCCGCAGCATAAATCCGTGGCAAATAGAACATGCAGCAATTTATTTCCTGCAGCAGAATTCCGCAAGTGAGCATTGGCAGGCAGAAAGCTATTAGTTTCAATAAAATCGAGCAGCTGCAGAATTCATGCGCGGATTTCCACTGCGGGAAACACAGTAGAAATCCATTTGTGAGCATTCACCCTAAATTGGTTCTGTTACCAAATCATTACAAAGCTTGGTTCTGATACAGTCTGTGTGAAGTAGCATTCATTCTACTACTGTATGTATGCACTGCAACTATGTACTTAGTGTATGTGGCAAAACACTTTAAAATTCCGAACCCGGAGGGTGGTGCCTATATTTTCCATGCAAAAAATAATAAAAAAAGAGCACACACTAGGAGATTGAAATTTAGCAATAATAGTTGAGATTTATTAACAACTCCTGAATTTGCACTCAGTATCCTAGTCTGCACTCTCCATTTCTAATGTTTTCTTGGCCACGAGCCATTGACAGTATAACTTTGGAGTTAGCGTCAGACGTAGTTTTCCAGACTATGATGACTCTTAAGGTCTGTCTCTAGGAAGCAATTATGCTATAAAACAAAATGCAAAGACTATTCTTTAGATGTGTTTTTTCATCTTGACAATCAGCATATGATCAGCATAGTAGATTTGGGCTAAATTGGCTTTTGCCTCTTTGGGATTTTTTGCCTTCCTGTGGATCAACAAAGGGGGGGGGGGGACAGGCTGAACTAGATGGACATTGTCTCCTTTCAGACTAACATACTTTGTTACTATGTTGCAAACAGGCATCTTGACTGAGGGGTTAAGGAAGGAAGAAAATGCTTTAATTGTCACAAAATCCGTCGGATAATCTGCATATAAATTATCCATTAAAACACTGTACGATCTAAAGTAACAAATATAAATAAGGAAGCATTGTTTCTAGCGGAATGAGTGTCTATGAAATGTGTCAGTTCTCTCGTACTGCTACATATGCAAATTATGTTTGTGGATGCTTTGCTTGATCTGCATTCTAAGTCATGTTTATTTGGTTCATTTCAAGAGAAAAATTACAGCTTGTCCTTGGAGATCTTCAAAAAAGTATAACAATCCGCATTTAAATGACAAATAAAACAAATTACACACATTTTTCCTCAAAAGAGAAGAAACCATTATCTTGTTAAATTTAAGCATGAATTACCAACAATAAAAGTGAAAAAGAGGAACTACTGAAGCCAAATCTCTATATCTAAAGACATCTATTTATGTCTATAAGCATTATAAATTGGTAATAAATGCAATATGTATAATAAAAAGTGTCTCACAATCATCCATTGCCAGCAGTGAATGAATTGACACACTCCTATGAAGCTGGTTACTTGTACTATGCCTCATTTACTCCATATCAATGTACAGACTCTGTCACAGTAGGGGTTGTTTGGATCTAAGAAAAGAGACAATTGGAAATAATAATGGTCACTCCAAGCTCCCCTCTAAAAAGAAAGCTTTCCTGCATACATTATGTAAGAAAAAACATCAGTCTGTTGACCTTTAACCCCTTAGGGGCACTGTTTGTTTTAGGCCTCAAGCATGCAGCAATTTTTTTTGTATCCCTGCATTACAAAGTCAATACTGTAAGCTTATGTTCATATAGCCATGTAAGGGGGGAAAGAATACCGTGATGTTTTTTTTCTATTATTTTATTTTTACAGTGTTCAGCACATTAAAAATGAAATATTAGCTTTATTCTGCAAGTCAGTATAATTAAAATTTTTATACTAATCTTATGTTTTATTACTTTTGCTTTAGAATGAATTGCTTTCGTGTTGCTTCATGCCAAGCGTTATATCATTTTTATTTGTATGTCAATGGAGTTGTATGAGGGATTGCTTTTTTTTTGCTATTTTTGGGTGCACGCAATTTTTTGCTCACTTTTAATTACATTTTTGTGACGCAAGTTAAACAAAAACATCAATCCCAATCACTGCAGGAGGATGACAACTGTATGTTACAACTGACGCTCTTTGCTTATGGTGTAGGCACCACTTTTGTGCCTAGACCATCCCAGCACAGTATATATCCATAGCCGATAGTTTACATAAACTATCAGAGGGGGTTAAATAACATCTGCTATTAAGGTGGTATCTGTTCATGAAGTGTAATTGGCAGCTCTATTGATGGATTCTCTTAATGCTGATTGATCAGAAAAGTGGAAACTCTATGTAAAATTGATGCTAGGTTTGGCATGGGGCCTGAAGGGAAAATGCATAACAAGGATTATCTCTTTGTTATGTGAGTACCTGTGCCGTAAACCTCCCACTCTGGCCCTGAACTAATCTTAATAGAGAGTATCAATTTTATCTGGAGTTTTTCTTTGTTAACACTTATGTTTTTTAGCTTTTATTTTGTTTTGTTTTACTTTCAAATTCACGTGTAGGTCAAACTTTGAGACGTACATTGGAGATCTTGTAAAGGTATTAGAAAAAAGGCATGTTTTCTGTCTTGTTCTGTAACTGGCATTGTAGTCCAGCAGTTTTACTGAAAGAGGTTGAGCTGCTATATCTGAACAGCCCCCGCACATGAGTTGCAATGATTTTGCAAAATAATCAGAACAATAAGTTTTTTTGAGATTATCAAAAAAAGGACTACTATTTTTATGTTAAAAATATAGAACCTTGTTTATTAAAAAAAAAAATGATGATATGCCACTTAATTCTCCACCAATACTTAGTCCTGCTCGGGAATTAAATCCGTCAAAGACTTCTACCATAGCGAGCAGCTTCTATCTTTTTCCTTGGTACAGGAAAGTTTGGGATTCTCTTTTCAGACTTTTACACTTTTCTCTATGTCAGGAAATTTCTACACTCACATCCAATAAAACATGTGCATATCCCTATGACGATGAGGGCTCAGTCACACGAGCATTTTTCCGCAAGATTTTTTGTGTGCAAAACTGGTTCGCACAAAAAAATCACATGACGGAAGCCAGCGTCACTGTTAAAAAAAATGCTGCTAGCAGCGTTTATCAGCCCAAAGTGCTCGGTCACACGGGCGCTACCCACTATCCTCTGCCACAACTGTCATTCAATAGCTGAGAGCTGCCTCCGATTGATCACAGTGCTCAGCCAATCAGAGCAGCACTCACTCACCCATTCATGAATTCATGAATGGGTGAGTGAGAGCTGCCTCTGATTGGCTGAGGGCTGGGACCAATCCGAGGCAGCCCATTCGGCAGGTGGGGATTTTAAATCCCCAGCTGCAGAATACTACATAAAGTAGTTCAGGAGAAGAGCCGGGTGGACGCGGCTGATCTCCGGCAGCTGCAAAAAGGTGAGTATATATATTTTTTTACTTTTTACTCTTTTTTTGGATGCTTTTCAGGGAATGGCTTATATTTGAAGCCCTTCCCCAAAAATAAATACAGCAATTGCCGGCAGCCCATTGCTTTCAATGGAGCTGGCTGTATTGCCGGCTCCATTGAATTTAATGGGAGAACATCGTTCTCCTCTGCCACAGCTGTTACAGCTGTGGCAGAGGAGAAGGATCTTTAGTATATGTTCTCAATGGGGTCGGCGCTGCTGCCACTGGCCCGATTGAGCACACATGCAAGAACACTGATTTGCGCAGAACGCAGTTACATGAGTTCTGCGAATCGTTGTGTCATATAATTTTCATCACATCCGCATAAAAAGCATGTGACCGATCCCATTGCAAAGCATTGGGTATATATATGCAGATCGCAAGCACATCTACAAATCGGGCAAAAAAACGCCCGTGTGACTAAGCCCTAAAGGATCAATTTTCAATTCCACCCAACTTACTCCAGAAAAATACAAATCACATCTCCACATTCCTTAGGCCTCATTCAGATGAGCCTGTATTTTTTGCATGCCTATGTGCATGGAAAGAAAAATGCTGCTCGCATGAGTGGAGAACGTGTGAACGGGCAAAATTTAATATGCGCAGCACAGGAAACTTTGCCTGTTCACTGGAGCAGCTAATCCATGAAGGTCCCCTCATCACTGAATACTGTGATAGCACTGACACAGTGTTTAGTGATAATGTGACTGCAGCGGGGATGAAAGAATCCCCTGTCACAGCTGTGGCAGAGGACCTCGGTGCTATTCCACTGCTTTCAATGGGGCTGATGCTGCCACCTCATTAAAAGCAATGAGATAAAGGCAACTCTTACAGCAGGGGTTGCCTTCATCCAATTGCTTTCAATGGACTGGCAGCAGCGCCGGCCCCATTGAAAGCAATGGGATGGCATCACAGTCATTTGCCACAG
Source organism: Eleutherodactylus coqui (assembly GCF_035609145.1). Classification (NCBI taxonomy): domain Eukaryota; kingdom Metazoa; phylum Chordata; class Amphibia; order Anura; family Eleutherodactylidae; genus Eleutherodactylus; species Eleutherodactylus coqui. The sequence goes on along the minus strand of NC_089840.1, from coordinate 179,302,516 downwards.
CTGTGACAACTGTGGCCGGGGATTCTTTCATCCCTGCTGCAGTCCCCTCATCACTGGACACTGTGACAGTGCTGTCACAGTGTTCAGTGATGTGGGGACTTACCACGGGGATTCATGGAACCCTCTGGGAGGCCCACGGGGACAAAAGAGTTAACAGTGGGACATTTTAAAGGTGCTTCTGGCCAAAAGCACCTTTTAAATGCCTTGCTGTAAGCAGCAGAGAAGCTATTCCATCACAGGAGATTTCATTAGGATCTGCTCCCATAGGAGTCAATGAAAACTCCTGCAAAACACGCATCTATGTCCTATCTAATTCCGCGCATATGTCCAATTCCGCGCATATGAACACTTCTATAGTAACCCATTGGTTATTTTAGAAAAATACATGCACATGTGAATGAGGCCTTACTGACAATCTCCACTTCGAAAAATCTAAACGAATCTTAAAATGGGAGTCAGACTTATCATGCAAAATCCTTATTAGGGATTGACAAACCATGCTAAAATGGGCTAATAAATCCACTTCCTGTGCTTCCCATCACGGACAATACTTCAAATTATTAACAAGACGGTACTATACACCTAACAAACTCTTACACATCAATATTAACTCCTCACCACAATGCTGGAGAAATTGTGGTCAAAGAGGGACTTCTTTACATATCTTCTGGAGTTGCCCATTCATCTCCAACTTGTGGAAATCCGTGTTGAAACTAGTGAACTCACTATGCCCTCATACAATAAAAAAAAAGCCTTGACCTAGCCCTTCTTTTGCTGGGAATCAACAATTTCCCATTGCAATTTAGAACCATCTTATGCCATATTCTACACGCATTCCATCTCACCATTGCATGTAACTGGGAAAGCATGAAAAAGTTTTCCATAGAAGATATTGTATCTATAGTATCCAATAACTGCTTGTATGAAAAAATGCTTGTAATCCAAACACAAAGCTTTTATCTGTCACTGTAAGCTATGGTTCACACAATTCCCTGCACCTACATAATGCACCCCCCTACTACTATTATATATTAAACCTCACAGCCCAATTCCGCATCCAGTGGTATATGTAAGTTAATGGTCCCAGTTATTTACTGTTCTATACCCAATGTTATTCTCGTTGCTAACAGTAAAATATTCAATAGCACCAGTTGTAGACTACTCTCATAAGACTTCTGTATAACCCAAGACATATCTGTGTCTACTATTGTACCTAATATATATTTCTATTTTCAAGATGCATTTAACAAGCTTATACACAACCCTTGCCCTGTATTTAAGAAAAAATGCCAAAAGAAAACCTATTGAAGAGAAAAAAATGATGATGTGTTATAGTTTACACTTTGAAAAGTTCTTGGATCAATTTAAAATTCTTTGACACTACATGGCTTCACGATGATCTGTCAGCACTATGGAAAACAGAGTTTTCCAGAAAAAGTGACAAAAAATTGTTTTACAGATTGATGGCAGGGGAAAATGAAGCACTCAAAAAACTCCAACTAGGATATAATTGACAGTTTAGTCCTTAAAATGAACATGATAAAATGTTGAGGTATTTGCACAAGTGTACATTTAGAGACAATGCACAAATTTAATTTTCTGTAAAACCTCTAAGACAGCTACTGTAGGTAGAATAGATAGAATAAAAGGCCATCACTGTAGAACAACAGATATCATGTCATTAGATTAGTGAAAATAAGTCAATATTTTTGCTATTTTTCTTTAACTTTTTTATTTTTTTAATTATCTTTCTGGAAATTTTTAATATAAATCTTTAGTGGAAGGGCGCCTGCACACGAGCGGAAATTTCACGGCAGGATTTCCACCGCTGGAAGCCTGCATAGGATTGCGTTAACAAACGCAATCCTATGCAGACGGCCGTGATTTGGCCGTGGGAAATCTCACGTGGGAAACAAACTGCGGCATGTACTATTTCTGCGAGCCCCGCACAGAAACATCACTCACCCGCCACCGGCTTCGGTCTGCGCATGCGCTCGTCCCTGCAGGCACTCGGGTCGGGTCCCGCGGCGAGAATTCTCGCCGCCGGATCCGACCCGCCCGTCTGCAGGCGGCCTTAGTTGTTAAAGTGATTTGCCATGCTACTTCACCTATCTATTTTGTAATAAACACTTCTAGTAAACTTTTATTATATTAAAATTTCAGTCATATTGTAGTAAGTAATAGTAAGGTAAGCAATAGAGATGAGCGAGCATACTCGTCCGAGCTTGATGCTCGCTCGAGTATTGGGGTGCTCGAGATGCTCGTTACTCGAGACGAGCACCACGCGGTACTCGTCTCAATTAAACGAGCACTGACCATTGCATTCAATGGAGCCGGCAATACAGCCGGCTCCATTGAAAGCAATGGGCTGCTGGCAATCGCGGGATGAATTGTCGGGAAGGGCTTAAATATATAAGCCCTTCCCTGCAATTCATCCAGAAATGTGTAAAAATAAAAAAAATATATACTCTCCTTGTCCTGGCAGAACGATGTTAGCCCATTGAATTCAATGGAGCCGGCAATATAGCTGGCTCCATTGAAAGCAATGGTCTGCCGGCAATCACGGGATGAATTGTCAGGAAGGGCTTAAATATATAAGACCTTCCCTGCAATTCATCCAGAAATGTGTAAAAATAAAAAAAATATATATACTCACCTGGTCCCGGCAGACGGAGTTCAGCGCGGCCGGCGACAGTCCTCCTGAACTGCTCTGAACAGCTGTGAGTAGTATTCAGCAGCCGGGAATTTAAAATCCCCGCCTGCTGAATGAGCTGCCTCTAATTGGTCACAGCCTGACCAATCAGAGGCAGATCTCACTCACACACCCATTCATGAATTCATGAATGGGTAAATGACTGTTGCCTCTCATTGGCTCAGCGCAGGGACCAATCTGATTGGATGAATTGCAGGGAAGGGCTTATATATTTAAGCCCTACCCGACAATTCATCCCGCGATTGCCGGCAGACCATTGCTTTCAATGGAGCCGGCTGTATTGCCGCCTCCATTGAATTCAATGGGCTAACATCGTTCTGCCGGGACAAGGTGAGTATATATATTTTTTATTTTTACATTTTTCTGGATGAATTGCAGGGAAGGGCTTATATATTTAAGCCCTTCCCGACAATTCATCCCGCGATTGCCGGCAGCCCATTGCTTTCAATGGAGCCGGCTGTATTGCCGGCTCCATTGAATTCAATGTGAATAATAAAGCCAACAGCAGCACTCACATGGATTCTCACCAGACTGATCTCAGTCGTTCTACTGCAAGTGCAGTGAGGAGCAGATAGATGCAGCAGCCCAGCTTGGTCTGGATCACGACCCGATAGCCAGTAGAAGTGTAAAACAAAGACCAGGCAGCATCAGATGAATTTTTCAAGATAGCTTCAAACTCTTTATTCCTCCATCAAAGGAAAACCTGCGACGTTTCGGTCACTATCGTGACCTTTCTCAAGCATGCTTGAGAAAGGTCACGATAGTGACCGAAACGTCGCAGGTTTTTCTTTGATGGAGGAATAAAGAGTTTGAAGCTATCTTGAAAAATTCATCTGATGCTGCCTGGTCTTTTTTTTACACTTTCATTGAATTCAATGGGCTAACATCGTTCTTCTCTGCCACAGCTGTTACAGCTGTGGCAGAGGAGAAAAATCTTTATGCTGACAGTGCGGGGGGGTCCTTACTCTTGCCACTATTGTGGCTTAATAGTGAGACCTGGGAACTTGAGATGCAGCCCAACATGTAGCCCCTCGCCTGCCCTATCCGTTTCTGTGTCGTTCCCATCACTTTCTTGAATTTCCCAGGTTTTCACAAATGAAAACCTTAGCGAGCGTCGGCGATATACAAAAATGCTCGAGTCGCCCATTGACTTCAATGGGGTTCATTACTCAAAACGAACTCTCGAGCATCACTGAAAGTTCGACTCGAGTAACAAGCACTCGAGCATTTTGGTGCTCGCTCATCTCTAGTAAGCAACAAACCAATACAACAACTAAGCACATTAACTCTTTAGTGGCAAGCCAATTTTTTGTCTTCCGAACCAAGCGATTTTCATTATCGCATTCTAAGAGCCATAATTCATTGACATAACTGTATGAAGATTTCTATTTTTGGGGGACGAGCTATATTTTGTAATGCCACCACTCCGGGGTTTTGGGCTTTGTTTTTATGGCGTTCACCATTTGGTAAAATAACAATAACTTTCTTATCTGGATCAGCATGATTACTGACATATCACGTTTATGTAGATTTTTAAAAACATTTTTTACTACTTCTGCATAATGAAAAGACATTTTTAAAGAAAACAATTGAATCTCCAACGTTGCATTCTAACACCATAAGCTATTAATTTTTCTGGAAGCAAAGCTCTGTGAGGCTGTGTTTTTTGCGGGAAGAGTTGTGGTTTTTATTAGTACCATTTTGAGATACATATGACTTTTTGATTGCTTTAAATTGTGTTTTTTGGGTAGGTGAACAAAAGAAAAATAGCGATTTTGGCGTTATTTTTAAAAAGTACTTTTACAGCGTTCACCATGCACGATGAATACCAAAACATTTTTAACTGTCTGGATCATAACAAACACGGTACCTATTATATGTTGCTTTTTTAAAATTTATTTTTGCATCTTATCCATTTAAAGCAGTTTTTATGTGATATAAAATGAGCATTTTTTAAAACTGGATTTCAACTTCATTGAACTTTTTGACACTATTTTTTTTAATCGAATAGTTTTAATTGAGCATTTTCCAATTTCTCCAAAACACACAAATTTCCATTTCCCGAAGAGAAATGAGAAAACAACAATTAAAATGATTCCCTTCCTCCCCTCCCCTATCAACTTGACACTATTTTTTAGTCCCGCAGAGGTACTTAAAATCATGGAATGTAGAGTTGGAAGGCACCTTCAGGGTCATCGGGTCCAACCCCCTGCTCAATGCTGGATCACTAAATCATTCCAGACAGATGTCTGTCCAGCCTCTGTTTGAAGACTTTCATTGAAGGAAAATTTACCACCTCCCATGGCAACCTATTCCACTCATTGATCACCCCCACTGTCTAATAACTAATTTGTGTATCCTCCCTTTTAATTTCATCCCGTTGCTTCTAGTTTTTCCTTGAGAATAGGGCTGATCCCTCTGCAATTAGACTGCCCTTCAGATATTTGTAGACCGCTATTAAAGGGGTTGTCCCGAGGCAGCAAGTGGGTCTATACACTTCTGTATGGCCATAATAATGCACTTTGTAATATACATTGTGCATTAATTATGAGCCATACAGAAGTTATAAAAAGTTTTTTACTTACCTGCTCCGTTGCTAGCGTCCTCGTTCCCATGGAGCCGACTAATTTTTGGCCTCCGATGGCCAAATTAGCCGCGCTTGCGCAGTCCGGGTCTTCAGCAGTCTTCTATGGAGCCGCTCGTGCCAGAGAGCGGCTCCGTGTAGCTCCGCCCCGTCACGTGCCGATTCCAGCCAATCAGGAGGCTGGAATCGGCAGTGGACCGCACAGAAGAGCTGCGGTCCACGAAGACGGAGGATCCCGGCGGCCATCTTCAGCGGTAAGTATTGAAGTCACCGGACCGCCGGGATTCAGGTAAGCGCTGTGCGGGTGGTTTTTTTAACCCCTGCATCGGGGTTGTCTCGCGCCGAACGGGGGGGGGGTTTAAAAAAAAAAAAACCCGTTTCGGCGCGGGACATCTCCTTTAAGTCTCATATCAGCCTTCTCAGACTTCAAGTTGTCATTGTTTGATAATCAGGACAGTACACTGCATTACTTTTGTAGTACATTCTACTAAGTTTATAACAGTAGCCCATTAGCCTCTGCCGAAAGTAAGGCCTTATAGACTGAGTTACATGGCAGACATGCAGGCCTTTGTCAGATCTCCAGCTGCAATGGGAACCAATTAGTACCTATTAAGTCACACTGCAGAATGCTGATGAATAACAGAAAAAGCCCTCTCCCCTGTCATTTGCTGCAGTTACTATTTGTGGCATGTAAGGGGTTAAACTGCCAATATCTGGGGTTTCTCGACTACTGGTGGTTAGAGTAGAAGCTTGCCTGTCTGTAGTCAGACAATCCATTGTCTTAAAAAGATGTATATGCAGGTTTAAAGGCCATTAGTGAGTTCAGTAAAAATGTTTTTGGCCGTCTATAACGGGTTAAGCTTCATCAGACATAATATTAAAATGCTAATTCATGTGCTAATATTATGTACAGCCCCCTCATATTGTCAAAATAGCTCTGAATCATCAAGGTATGGACTCCACAAGACCTCTGAAAGTGTCCGGTTATATATGGCACAAGGACATTAGCAACAGATTCTATAACTCCTGCAAGTTGAGAGGTGGGGCTTCTGTGGATCAAACTTACATTTTTTAGCACATCCAACAGATGCTCAATCAGATTGAGATGTGGAGAATTTGGGGGTTTCAAATGAATTTCATCACCCAAACATCACACTGCCTGTGCCAACTTACGCTCTTCCCAAACGGTATCCTGGTGCTATTTTATTCACAAGAGAGTGATACACATGCACCTGGCTGTACCCATGATGTAAAAGAAAATGTGATTCAACAGAGCAGCCCAACTTCTTCTATTGCTCCACTGCTGAGTTCTGATGCTCATGTGCCCATTCACCCACTGGGCTGCGGGAGCTTATCTGTGGGATTAGAACACATGGTCTAGCCTTTGTTCCATCTGCGATCTTTTGGCACCCATAAATCTGTCACCGGTTTACCAGTTGTCCTTTCTTTGAGCACTTTGGTAAGTACTAAACACTACATACTGGGAACACCCCCCCAAACCAATCTCAATTTCGACTTTGTCAAAGTTGTTCGGATTCTTATATTTTCTCATTTTTTTCTGCTTCTAACATATGAACTTCAAAAACTATATACAGAGTGACAATATACACCTTATCCTGAAACTCTTAGGTCCAATGTGCAATTTGATTTGCGAAACCTAAAAGTCGCCCATAGGAATGCATTAGCATCCGCAAAACAATTAAAGGCATGCGGATGTATATTTTTCGCAACGTGCAGATCGCATGCACGGGAAAAAATTGCAGCAAGCTCCATTTTCTGCAGATTCCCACACGGATGGCTTCCATTTAAGTCAATGGTAGCCGTCCGATCTATTGCACACCTGCAGGTGACACTGTGGACATGCCGCGGATCTGCGGGAAAGCAGAAGATATTAAAAAAATGCACTGCGAGCGTGCGGGGTGCACCCGCCGGCACACCCACAAGCTTTTGCTGTGCAGGAGAAAAAAGATCCAGCCAGGATGCAGGAGATCCGCACCGCATTTGGACAGGTATGAAAACTGTCCATGGCTGCGGGCACGGGCAGATTCTGTGTGCGATTCCGCACTCAGAATTCGTGCATGCCTAGGACATGAGGCCTTACTCACATGGTCCTTATCTCAACACTTCGACCTAATGCACGGCTCACTTGGGGACATGCAATGTATAGGAAATGACTTGGAATGTTTGTACATACATATCACTACTTATAAAGATTCTTGGGACCATCATGACAACCATTGCCTGAGACCTGAACTTGCAGGCAAGCTGCAGGAGATGCCAACAAGACAATTGTCGATCTTTCTATCTGTGGGGATCACATAGCTGAGACATTGGAGGTGGGGCTGGGTGCCTCCATTCCAGCTGTATTTTTAGCTTTTGGCCAAAGTATAATTTCAATAAAATATTAAATATTCTAATTATGAAGTACTTAATAATTTTATTTATCTGTAGCCACCATATATTCCATAACATAATTATCATTTAATCTCTATAGCTATGTATAGGGAAAAGTAGGCCATATAACGGGAAAATAAAGCTGTAAGTCTTATAACTATATATTTTCACATTATTCAGTAATAAAGTTTGTACCTGTTCAGATTAATAAAACAACACATAAAATGCCTCTCATACTCTAATGTGTTTTGTGTGTCGTAGATCAACAACGTTATTTTTTTCAGATGCAATTTAAACATTAGTTGATATATCCTCAAATGCCAATACTGTAATCAGTGGCATGATTAATAACATAATCATCAAAATCGCTATAATAAAGTAGAAAATTGTTAGCCTGAAACAGTAACATTGTAACAAATAGTTGAAACACAATAATTCGTTTGTAGTAATTATACTGCAGCACTGTAATTATAAATCATTCATGCACAAAATCATATATTTAAATGAAGTATATTGTTTCCAAAACAGTAATCACATTTTACAACCCACTATAAAGATAATATACTTTTTTCTCAGGTGAAACATTAAAGTTTTAATCCTTCACATGAGAAATTGCATCTATTGGAGCATAAAAATGTAAAACCATTTAGAATGGTCCAGTAAGACCATACCACCTGTCCCAACACAATGGCCTATTTTGTAATTGCTCTCAGAAGGTACTGATTCTCCTTGCAGAGATCCAGCTAGTAGCGAGTCTTTAGGGCAATGCTCTGTGGGAAAAACATGCAAACATTTTGCATATCTATTCTGTAATAAAATATGATGTGCGAATTATATTACATGTATTTCTCTAATTGGGTCTTTTAGAAATCTGCGTATGCAATAGAGAGAAGTATTTGTATTTTTACATAAGTTCATTTATGCCTTTTAAATCAGACTAAAGAGATTGTTTAATGAAGACAATACATTCTCTAAAGAGAGGGGCCCTGACAAATCACTGAACAGCAATGGGTGTTTAATTGTAATAATTAAAACATAACCTTTATTATAAATGTTTAAATAATTAGTGGAGCAGCATAAAAGAATATCATACCGCAACCAAAAACACTATAAACATACAGTTGAATAGTCACCTTATGTAATCATATAAGCCAATATGAGATGGCGCCTATACAAATCAACACAGATAGGCGCCAAATGTATCAAAGATGGCAAATCAATCACTGTGATGCAATGAATATCAACTAGCAATAATAGATCAATATAGTATTGCTGAATACTTGAAAAACAATTATGCAAGCAATAGAACCATGTTACCAATCTTGTAGTTTGAATGGTCTGACGTTCTTAAAGATCTTCATCCTCCTTCTCAAATCCATAGAGGTACAATGTGTTTGCATCTGTAACAGGAAAACTGGACCATATAAAACTATCCCTAACTATCCCTCCTCTGTAGAGGAGATAGCGGGGCAATCGCCTTGAAAAGCGCAGCCCTGCACTGACTTTGTTATGGAGGCCCTGCACTAACTTGAATGGTCCCTCGCGACAATCACAGTCACTATTTTCCAACACATTTTGATCAGATTAAGGGATCATCAGAGAACTAGATAACTATAAAAACACTTACATAACAAAATGAGTGTGTCCAAAAATCTATAACGTGCCCAGATTATACAGGCCAATACCGCTGCTGGAGTGCCCAAACTACTGAACTGCAAGGTCCACAGTGGTGGCTCACCTGCTCTATAGACAACTAGTTATCTAGTCCCCTGATATGCTGTTATGGTCCAATCTTCTCATTACAGATGCAGGCCCTTTGTGCCTCTATGGAACTGAGAAGGAGGATAAAGAGCTTTGAGAACGTCAGACCATTCAAACTGTAAGATCAGTAAGAAGGTTCTATTGCTTGCTTGACTATTTTTCAAGTATTCAGCAGTAATATAATAATCTATTATTGCTAGTTGATACTCATTGCATCATAGTGATTGATTTGCATCTTTGACACATTTGGTGCCTATTAGAGATGAGCGAGCGTACTCGGAAAAGCACTACTCGCTCGAGTAATTTGCTTTATCCGAGTATCGCTGTGCTCGTCCCTGAAGATTCGGGTGCACGGAGCGGGGAGCTGCAGGGGAGAGCGGGGAGGAACGGAGGGGAGATCTTTCTCCCCCCCCCCCCCGCTCCCCGCTGCGACTCACCTGTCAGCCGCAGCGGCACCCGAATCTTCAGGGACGAGCACAGCGATACTCGGATAAAGCAAATTACTCGAGCGAGTAGTGCTTTTCCGAGTACGCTCGCTCATCTCTAGTGCCTATCTGATTGATTTGTTTAAGGCCCTTTTACACATAATGTTTGTCAACTGCATGAATTAACAACTTTTATGCATGAAATGCTCTACATTTATACGGACAGATAATTGTCTAAAATCCTCTCCATTTCCCTCATTATCTAAAGTAAACTCTGTATATGTTGTTTGCGCAGATGGGCGCGTGTTTATGTGAGGAAAACTCTGGCCAGCAGGTTTTTAGTGTGAAGAAAACCAATTGCCTTGAGTAAACAAGTAGTCATTGTGTTTTAGCAAAGCAAACAATCACCCATCCCCTCAAGTCTTTCAAAGACTGAACCCATGCCATTTAAATGCAACAAAAAACGAATTACCTAACGACATTTTTTATGCAGACTGAAACCAAGTGAACAAGTAGTGCATAGAGGCCGCGCATTTATACATAAGGATTATCGCTCACTTTTGCCTGCTTGAAGAAATTTCAGCGATAATCTTTGTGTGCAAATGGGCCTTTAGGCGCTGTCTCAGACACTGCTGCAGGGAAAATATGGCATTACAATCTGGACTTTCAGTTGAATGGTTGCCTATGTAATTACATTAATAAGCTATATTTACCAGAGCAGGAGCCATTTTTATTTAGTTACACACTGCTCTAGCTCCAGTGCTGAAGTCACTGAGCAAAACATTGTGTACAATATTGTATTGCATAATTTAAAAAAAAACAAAAGTAAAACGTTCATGTCATAAACATACAATCTTTCAAAGTTCAGAAAAATACAGCAACTAATAAATTTCTTTATAAAGTATATACTCCATTCAATTCTACTTATTAAGCCACAAATGGATGAATAAAGACTAGAGATGAGCGAACGTACTCGTCCGAGCTTGATACTCGTTCGAGTATTAGCGTGTTCGAGATGCTTGTTACTAGAGGCGAGCACCACGCGATGTTCGAGTTACTTTCACTTTTATCTCTGAGACGTTAGCGCGCTTTTCTGGCCAATAGAAAGACAGGGAAGGCATTACAACTTCCCCCTGCGACGTTCAAGCCCTATACCACCCCCCTGCAGTGAGTGGCTGGCGAGATCAGGTGTCACCCGAGTATATAAATCGGCCCCTCCCGCGGCTCGCCACAGATGCATTCTGACAGAGATCAGGGAAAGTGCTGCTGATGCCGGAGCTGCTATAGGGAGAGCGTTAGGAGTGATTTTAGGCTTCAAGAACCCCAACGGTCCTTCTTACGGCCACATCTGACCGTGTGCAGTACTGTTGAGGCTGCTTTTTGCAGTGTTGCACATTTGTTTGTTTTTTTTGTATATCGGCCGTGCAGAGCATTGCGTCCTGCACTAATTTTACATAGTCCCCGGCCAGTAGTGCTGGTGAGGCAGGGACAGTGAAAGACATATCCAGTCTATATACGCAGTGGGCTTTTCCAAAAAAATTTGGGAAAAAAAATCTATTTGGGCTGCCTGTGACCGTCCTGACTGTACTGCATCTCTGCTGGGGGTAGTTGTCCTAATTCATACGCAGCCAGCTAAGTGTTACAGCAGGCTTGCGCAAAATTCTTTCCTGCCTCTGCTGTGCGTTCCGTAAGCGAAGTCAGCCTCCAACCACAGGCCAATAAGCGGCACATTTAATTACAGCATTCTGTTTCTGCACTACTGGTAATACAGCATGCTGAGGGGTAGGGGTAGGCCTAGAGGACGTGGACACGGGCGAGGACGCGGAGGCCCAAGTCAGGGTGTGGGCACAGGCCGAGCTCCTGATCCAGGTGTATCGCAGTCGACTGCTGCGGGATTAGGAGAGAGGCACGTTTCTGGCGTCCCCACATTCATCTCACAATTAATGGGTCCACGCGATAGACCTTTATTAGAAAATGAGCAGTGTGAGCAGGTCCTGTCGTGGATGGCAGAAAGTGCATCCAGCAATCTATCGACCACCCAGAATTCTGCGCCGTCCACTGCTGCAACTCTGAATCCTCTGGCTGCTGCTCCTCCTTCCTCCCAGCCTCCTCACTCCATTACAATGACACATTCTGAGGAGCAGGCAGACTCCCAGGAACTGTTCTCGGGCCCCTGCCCAGAATGGGCAGCAATGGTTCCGAATCCTCTCCCACTGGAAGAGTTTGACGTGACCGATGCCCAACCTTTGGAAAGTTCCCGGGGTCCGGGGGATGAGGCTGGGGACTTCCGGCAACTGTCTCAAGAGCTTTCAGTGGGTGAGGAGGACGATGACCATGAGACACAGTTGTCTATCACTCAGGTAGTAGTAATTGGAGTAAGTCCGAGGGAGGAGCGCACAGAGGATTCGGAGGAAGAGCAGCAGGACGATGAGGTGACTGACCCCACCTGGTTTGCTACACCTACTGAGGACAGGTCTTCAGAGGGGGAGGCAAGTGCAGCAGCAGGGCAGGTTGGAAGAGCCAGTGCAGTGGCCAGGGGTAGAGGCAGGGCCAGACCGAATAATCCACCAACTGTTTCCCAAAGCACCCCCTCACGCCATGCCACCCTGCAGAGGCTGAGGTGCTCAAAGGTCTGGCAGTTTTTCACTGAGAGTGCAGACGACCATCGAACAGTGGTGTGCAACCTTTGTCGCGCCAAGATCAGCCGGGGAGCCACCACCACCAGCCTCACCACCACCAGCATGCGCAGACATATGATGGCCAAGCACCCCACAAGGTGAGACGAAGGCCGTTCACCGCCACCGGTTTGCACCGCTGCCTCTCCCCCTGTGCCCCAACCTGCCACTGAGATCCAACCCCCCTCTCAGGACACAGGCACTACCGTCTCCTGGCCAGCACCCACACCCTCAACTCCGCTGACCTCGGCCCCATCCACCAATGTCTCTCAGCGCACCGTCCAGCCGTCGCTAGCGCAAGTGTTGGAGCGCAAGCGCAAGTACGCCGCCACGCACCCGCACGCTCAAGCGTTAAACGTGCACATAGCCAAATTTATCAACCTGGAGATGCTGCCGTATAGGGTTGTGGAAACGGAGGCTTTCAAAGGTATGATGGCGGCGGCGGCCCCGCGCTACTCAGTTCCCAGTCGCCACTACTTTTCCCGATGTGCCGTCCCAGCCCTGCACGACCACGTCTCCCGCAACATTGTACGCGCCCTCACCAATGCGGGTACTGCCAAGGTCCACTTAACAACGGACACGTGGACAAGCACAGGCGGGCAGGGCCACTATATCTCCCTGACAGCACATTGGGTGAATTTAGTGGAGGCTGGGACAGAGTCAGAGCCTGGGACCGCTCACGTCCTACCCACCCCCAGAATTGCGGGCCCCAGCTCGGTGGTGGTATCTGCGGCGGTGTATGCTTCCTCCACTAAACCACCCTCCTCCTCCTCCTACGCAACCTCTGTCTCGCAATCAAGATGTGTCAGCAGCAGCACGTCGCCAGCAGTCGGTGTCGCGCGGCACGGCAGCACAGCGGTGGGCAAGCGTCAGCAGGCCGTGCTGAAACTACTCAGCTTAGGAGAGAAGAGGCACATGGCCCACGAACTGCTGCAGGGTCTGACAGAGCAGACCGACCGCTGGCTTGCACCGCTGAGCCTCCAACCGGGCATGGTCGTGTGTGACAACGGCCGTAACCTGGTGGCGGCTCCGCAGCTCAGCAGCCTCACGCACGTGCCATGCCTGGCCCACGTCTTTAATTTGGTGGTTCATCGCTTTCTGCAAAGCTACCCACGCTTGTCAGACCTGCTCGGAAAGGTGCGCCGGCTCTGCGCACATTTCCGCAAGTCCCACACGGACGCTGCCACCCTGCGCACCCTGCAACATCGGTTTCATCTGCCAGTGCACCGACTGCTGTGCGACGTGCCCACACGGTGGAACTCTACGCTTCACATGTTGGCCAGGCTCTATGAGCAGCGTAGAGCTATAGTGGAATACCAACTCCAACATGGGCGGCGCAGTGGGAGTCAGCCTCCTCAATTCTTTACAGAAGAGTGGGCCTGGTTGGCAGACATCTGCCAGGTCCTTGGAAACTTTGAAGAGTCTACCCAGATGGTGAGCGGCGATGCTGCAATCATTAGCGTCACCATTCCTCTGCTATGCCTCTTGAGAAGTTCCCTGCAAAGCATAAAGGCAGACGCTTTGCGCACGGAAAAAGAGGCGGGGGAAGACAGTATGTCGCTGGATAGTTAGAGCACCCTCCTGTCTATATCTCAGCGCGTTGACGAGGAGGAGGAGGAGCATGAGGACGATCAGGAGCAGGGGGAAGAGACAGCTTGGCCCACTGCTGAGGGTACCCATGCTGCTTGCCTGTCATCCTTTCAGCGTGTATGGCCTGAGGAGGAGGAGGATCTTGAAAGTGATCTTCCTAGTGAGGACAGCCATGTGTTGCGTACAGGTACCCTGGCACACATGGCTGACTTCATGTTAGGATGCCTTTCTCGTGACCCTTGCATTACACGTATTCTGGCCACTACGGATTACTGGGTGTACACACTGCTCGACCCACGGTATAAAGAGAACCTTTCCACTCTCATACCCGAAGAGGAAAGGGGTTCGAGAGTGATGCTATACCACAGGACCCTGGCGGACAAATTGATGGTAAAATTCCCATCCGACAGCGCTAGTGGCTGAAGGCGCAGTTCCGAGGGCCAGGTAGCAGGGGAGGCACGGAGATCAGGCAGCATGTACATCACAGGCAGGGGAACACTGTCTAAGGCCTTTGACAGCTTTCTGGCTCCCCAGCAAGTCTGTGTCACCGCTCCCCAGTCAAGGCTGAGTCGGCGGGAGCACTGTAAAAGGATGGTGAGGGAGTACGTAGCCGATCGCACGACCGTCCTCCGTGACGCCTCTGCCCCCTACAACTACTGGGTGTCGAAGCTGGACACGTGGCCTGAACTCGCGCTGTATGCCCTGGAGGTGCTTGCTTGTCCTGCGGCTAGCGTCTTGTCAGAGAGGGTGTTTAGTGTGGCTGGGGGAATCATCACAGATAAGCGTACCCGCCTGTCAATCGACAGTGCCGACAGGCTTACACTCATCAAGATGAACAAAGCCTGGATTTCCCCAGACTTCTCTTCTCCACCAGCGGACAGCAGCGATACCTAAACAATACGTAGGCTGCACCCGCGAATGGAAGCATTGTTCTCTATCACCATCAAAAACGTGGACCTTTTAGCTTCATCAATCTGTGTATAATATTCATCCTCCTCCTCCTGCTCCTCCTCCGGAAACCTGACGTAATCACGCCGAACGGGCAATTTTCTTAGGCCCACAAGGCTTAGTCATATAATTTTTGTAAACAATTTTTATACGTTTCAATGCTCATTAAAGCGTTGAAACTTGCACCTGAACCAATTTTTATTTTAACTGGACTGCCTCCAGGCCTAGTTACAAATTAAGCCACATTAACCAAAGCAATTAATGGATTTCACCTGCCCTCTTGGTTGGGCATGGGCAATTTTTCTGACGTACATTAGTACTGTTGGTACACCAATTTTTTGGGGCCCTCGCCTACAGTGTAATCAAATTAATTTTTTGCCCACCTGCATTAAAGTTGACGTTACATCAGCTGTGATGGACACTGCAATGGGATATATTTATGTACCGCCGGTGGGTTCCAGGGAGCCACCCATGCTGTCGGTCCACACGGAGTTGTATCTGCATGTGTCCACTTCTAAAGAACCCCAGTCTGACTGGGGCATGCAGTGTGGGCCGAAGCCCACCTGCATTAAACATGACACTACCTCAGCTGTGCTGGGCACTGCAATGGGATATATTTATGTACCGTCGGTGGGTTCCAGGGAGCCACCCATGCTGTCGGTCCACACAGAGTTGTAACTGCATGTGTCCACTTCTAAAGAACCCCAGCCTGACTGGGGCATGCAGTGTGGGCCGAAGCCCACCTGCATTAAACATGACATTACCTCAGCTACGATGGGCACTGCAATGGGATATATTTATGTACCGCCGGTGGGTTCCAGGGAGCCACCCATGCTGTGGGTCCACAGGGGCTTCACAATAGGGAGTTGTACCTGCCTGTGTCTATGAATTAAAAATCCCGGTCAGGTTGGGGCATGCAGTGTGGGACGAAGCCCAGCTGCGTTTAATCGGACGTTAGCTCTGCTGTCCAGGGCACTGGAATGGGATACATTTATGTACAGCTGGTGGGTTTCAGGGAGCCACCCATGCTGTGGGTGCACACGGAATTCCCATTGCGGAGTTGTACCTGCCTGTGACTATTTATAAAAAAACGCGGTCTGACTGGGGCATGCAGACACCTTGACAGAATGAATAGTGTGTGGCACATAGGTTCCCCATTGCTATGCCCACGTGTGCAGCTCCTGATGGCGGTGGCACAGGATTCTATTTCTCATTGCTTCTGTACAGCATTGTGGGCTATCGCCCCGCCCCTTTTAAAGAGGGTCGCTGCCTAGCCGTGCCAACCCTCTGCAGTGTGTGCCTGCGGTTCCTCCTCATTGCAGACGCACTTATAAATAGACATGAGGGTGGTGTGGCATGAGGGCAGCTGAAGGCTGCGCAGGGACACTTTGGTGTGTGCTGTGGACACTGGGTCGTGCGGGGGGGGGGGGGTTGGGCAGCATGTAACCTAGGAGAAGTGGCAGCGGAGTGTCATGCAGGCAGTGATTGTGCTTTGTTGGAGGTAGTGTGGTGCTTAGCTAAGGTATGCATTGCTAATGAGGGCTTTTCAGAAGTAAAAATTGTTGGGAGGGGGGGGGCACTCTTGCCGCTATTGTGGCTTAATAGTGGGACCTGGGAACTTGAGATGCAGCCCAACATGTAGCCCCTCGCCTGCCCTATCCGTTGCTGTGTCGTTCCCATCACTTTCTTGAATTGCTCAGATTTTCACAAATGGAAACCTTAGGGAGCATCGGCGATATACAAAAATGCTCGGGTCGCCCATTGACTTCAATGGGGTTCGTTACTCGAAACGAACCCTCGAGCATCGCGAAAATTTCGTCCCAAGTAACGAGCACCCGAGCATTTTGGTGCTCGCTCATCTCTAATAAAGACCAAATATCAGCCACATGAGCCCATTTAGCCTTAAAGGGGTTGTCTCGCGAAATCAAGTGGGGTTATACACTTCTGTATGGCCATATTAATGAACTTTGTAATATACATCGTGCATTAAATATGAGCCATACAGAAGTTATTCACTTACCTGCTCCGTTGCTAGCGTCCTCGTCTCTATGGTTCCGTCTAAATTCGCTGGCGGCTTGCTTTTTTAGACGCGCTTGCGAAGTCCGGTCTTCTGCTCTCAGCACGAGCCGCTTCAGCCTGCTAGCCGCATGCGCAGACGAGCTGTCACTTCTCGGGAGCGCGCTGAAGCGGCCATTCTGTACCATCCTCTATTAGAGGAAGGTGCAGAAACTTGAGCCGCCCAGCCGCCCCGAGAAGCCGCCCAGGTGTCCCGAGAAGCCGCCCAGCTGTCCCGCCGTCCTGCCGTCCCGCCGTCCTGCCGCCCAGGTAAGTGATGGGCCGGGGGGGCTGCCGCTGGGCCGCGGGGGGGCTACCGCTGGGCCGGGGGGGCTGCCGCTGGGCCGGGGGGGCTGCCGCTGGGCCGAGGGGGTCTGCCGCTGGGCCGGGGGGTCTGCCGCTGGGCCGGGGAGGCCTTCGTCTGTTGTCAGGGGTCTAGCGCCGGTTACCTGCTGCCTGGCGGTGGGTGACTGTGTGCCGTGGTCAGCCGCGTTCAATCCAGGGGTCCGGTCGGCGGCTGCGGGGCGTCTGGTTGTCAGGGAGACACAGCTGGTAGCGTCTCGGGAGCGCGCACGTCGGGCTACAGCAAGCGACGGGAAAAAAGCTGGCGGCCATCTTCGGAAAATTTTTATAAGTTGCTGAAACGCTGGAACTGTAAGTACAAACCAGCTAGAAAAGTCATTTACAGGGGGGCTTAGTAATGTATGCTTAATTAGGGGGACTGGGCAAAAAAAAAAAAATTCACTGCTTCCTCGAGACAACCCCTTTAAGGGCAAAGTAATATTTGAAGATGTATTGAGTACATCAGCAGAACAATGGTTGGATAAGAGCATGACAAATGCTATGAGTGAGGTGGAGGGTATCAAACTCTGAACCCACTCCCACTATTCATAGTCTTAGGGCTCC
The DNA here is from genome assembly GCF_035609145.1 of Eleutherodactylus coqui. Taxonomy (NCBI): domain Eukaryota; kingdom Metazoa; phylum Chordata; class Amphibia; order Anura; family Eleutherodactylidae; genus Eleutherodactylus; species Eleutherodactylus coqui. Next base: position 179,284,465 of record NC_089840.1, on the reverse strand, counting down.
CACACACTTGCGTTTTTTTAACGCTGCGTTTTTTGTTAACGTGATTGTCAATGGGACTTTCTAATGTTAAAAACGCAACCCAACTTGTGTTTTTGGTGCATTGCGTTTTTAACATTAGAAAGTCCCATTGACAATCGCGTTAACAAAAAACGCAGCGTTAAAAAAAAACGCAAGTGTGTAGGAGCCCTAAGGTTAGCTTCCCCTTGTATATTCTACGCAAGTGTGTAGGAGCCCTAAGGTTAGCTTCCCCTTGTATATTCTGTCTTTTCAGCATTAATTCGCACATTTAATACATTCTCCAAATCTTACCATTAAATACTTAAAGGGGTTGTCCCGCGCCGAAACGGTTTTTTTTTTTTTTCAACCCCCCCCCCCCCCCCAGTTCGGCGCGAGACAACCCCGATGCAGGGACCTAAAGAAAGCTTACCGGAGCGCTTACCTTAATCCCCGCGCTCCGGTGACTTCTATACTTACCGGTGAAGATGGCCGCCGGGATCCTCTTCCTCCGTGGACCGCAGCTCTTCTGTGCGGTCCATTGCCGATTCCAGCCTCCTGATTGGCTGGAATCGGCACGTGACGGAGCGGAGCTACACGGAGCTACACGGAGCCCCATAGAGAACAGGAGAAGACCTGGACTGCGCAAGTGCGGCTAATTTGGCCATCGGAGGGCGAAAATTAGTCGGCTCCATGGGAACGAGGACGCTAGCAACGGAGCAGGTAAGTATAAAACTTTTTATAACTTCTGTATGGCTCATAATTAATGCACAATGTACATTACAAAGTGCATTATTATGGCCATACAGAAGTGTATAGACCCACTTGCTGCCGCGGGACAACCCCTTTAAGAATTATATAACAAAACCAGCTACTACGAAAAGTATGGCTTTTTTAAATATGCACCTGTAAACATGGAAGCAGACCCCATGTGCAAAGAATTGCCATGGACCTTTCAATCAGCTGATTGACAGGGCTTCCCCACCAATCAGAAATATAGCAAACAATGTTGTATAGCCAGAACCTTATGAGTGAATCTCAAACCTGGCAAATAAATTCTTCATCTTTACCTAAAAAACTCAAAAATATACCATAGAATTACACATTTTACAGTAATCTAACCTGCTTTCATAATATTTTGTCAAACAAATTCATATTTTAAAAAGACTGAATCTTATTTTGCTCATCTTAGGTTTGTATGAAATGAAAACAATGCTTGTTAATATAAGAGATATGAAATTAATAGCCTGTAGGCTCACAGTCACAGCTAATCAATTCTCTAGTATGAGCTAATGTTGAATGAAACTAAATCAAAGGTCCATCAGACTTGCAGGGTTCAGGGGATGAATGTGCTCTTCTCTTAATGGACTAGTCACTTACCTTTGGGACATGTTCAATTTCATCCCCAGCCAATATGCAAAAGCCGGATTTCTTATATATCAAAAAAAGCGAGCACATAAAATGCTTACCAGACAAGAAACAACTCTGCTAAGAAAAGTCAGGAATAGCAAATTGTCTTTGGTTGCAGAGATAGAAAATAAGTATTTTGCCATTGGTTAATGTCCTTTTCAGAGTTAAACAATACACTAGATACAGAGCATTGCACAGGTTTTTATATGTTGTATGTGCTGTAAAACATATTATGTAATAATTATATTAAGATTGCATTACAGAAGATTACACATGAGGGCTCAGTCACACTGGCACATCAGTGCCTGTGTGGGCTCAGTCACACGGGCGCATCGTCACCCATACACAGGCGCCGATGCGCCCGTGTGACTGAGCCCTTCCTGCAGGAAGAAGACGGCTGTACTTCAAGACGGACGACTCCCCGCAGCGCTGAAGAAAGAACACATGACCGGCAATGAAGCCAGTCACATTTTCTTTCTCCCGGCACTGCAGAGAGACGTCAGTCTTGAGGTATGGCCATCTTCCCCCTGCAGTAACATGGGCGCCAATGCGCCCGTGTGACTGAGCCCTTACTGCAGGAGGAAGACATCCTATTTACTTACTTTGAAAGATTCATACCTTACAGGAAAACCAATGTTGCAATAAACAGCCAAAAGAAAGTGTTAGGCAGTAAAAAGCACTATAAACCAATAAGAAAAAAAAAATCTAAAAATCAGATAAAAGCAGCAACGATGGAGAAAGAGAGATTTATTGCCAGAGAGAGTAAAACTAACCCTAAAATGTTCTTCAACTATAGAAATAGTAAATAGAATTAATACTGAAAGTGTTGGCCATTTAATAAATAATGTAGGAAAAATTGTAAAGGATGATGAGGAAAAAGTAAATCTATTACATTGCTTTTCTCCAGTGACAAAATCACAGAGTTCTAATGGAATTAAGTAATATGATAGACAAACCCTCGTTTCTTATATTTTAGGACTCAATTATGACGGGGCATGTTCCACTGGATTAGCGTACAGCCAATGTGGTGCCGATATTAAAAGTTGGACCAAAACGTGAACCTGGAAACTACAGGCCAGTAAGTCTTACTTCAATTGTGAGTAGTTGTGGACAGTTTTGGGCTCTGATACTCAAGAAGGACATATCAGAGCTTGAACAAGTACAAAGGCAGGCAACTAAAGTAATGAAGTGGATGGATTACAATACCCAGACAGGTTATCAAAATTGGGATTATTTAGTTTAGAAAAATACATCTAAGGGGCGACCTAATAACTAAGTAAAACCATGTCAGGGGTTAGTACTAGGAATGAGCGAGCATACTCGCTAAGGACAATTACTCGATCGAGCATTGTCCTTAGCGAGTATCTCCCCGCTCGGAAGAAAAGGTTCGGCTGCCGTCGCGGGTGTCAGGTGAGTTGCGGCCATGAGCAGGGGTGGAGCGGGGGGAAGAGAGAAAGGAGAGATCTCCCCTCCATTCCTCCCCACACTCCCCCGCCGCTCCCCGCCCGCCGTCAGCAGCCGCATCTTTACTCCCGAGCGGGCAGGTACTCGCTAAGGGCAATGCTCGATCGAGCAATTGCCCTTAGCGAGTATGCTCGCTCATCTCTAGTTAGTACAGACATCTCTCCCACCATCTATTATACCCTGGATTATGACAGTAACAAGGGTGCACCCTCTATGTCTAGAGAAAAGAAGATTTTTACACCAACACAGAAGTGGGTTCTTTACTATAAGGGCTCCCACCCACTAGCGTTTTTTTACTGTGAAATTCGCAGCGTTTTTTTTTTCTGCAGGGGTCTTTGGGCTATGGAAGTTGTAAAGCTAAAATCGCGATTGCGCAAAATCGCGATTTCGCGGTAAATCGCGATTTTGCGCGATCGCGATTTTAGCTTTACAAGTCCCATAGACCCCCTGTAGAAAAAAAAAAACGTGCGAATTTCGCAGTGAAAAAAAACGCTAGTGGGTGGGAGCCCTAAGAGTAGTGAGACTATGGAACTTTCTTCCTGAGGACGTGGTGATTGCAAATTCGATAAATGAGTTCAAGAGGGACTTGGACACCTTTCTTGAGTGATACAATATTATATGCAATAATCTTTAATAACTTCAGAAGAATTTTTTTCTTAAATGGGGAAAATTGAGTTTTACCTCATTGTTTTTGTTTTGTTTGGAAGTACCTCTGGATCAACATTGGGGAGTAAGTATGTCTTTTTTTCAGTTTTACATACTATGTTACTATATAAGATACTACAGTCTAAGCTTTTAGAGAGGGGGGTTTCTCCACCACCTCATCACCCCCTCTATAATACAATTCTGGGGAGCCAAAGAGATACCATGGTAGTCAAAGACCTAGTGAAGGCTTACAGGCCTGATAGGTATTAAAGCCTATTAAGTGCTGCCTATAGCAGAGATTAATAGGCAATGATAACAGAAAAACAATACACTGCAGTACAGAAGTATTTCAGTCTATTGATCACATAATTGTATATTCACATATGTATATGTATGTATATTATATATAACACATATATGAGAAGTTTAAAAGTCTCTTTTCCAATTTTTTGCTAAAAAGATCTAAACAACAAAAAAGCAATAACTGGCAGCACAAACATCTGCATGTCTGAACCATTAAAATATCAATATTCATCTTACATGGTCAATGCAGAACGAAAAAGATAACATAGCACCCAAATTGCTTGTTCTTACCTGATCTCCTGTAACAGAATTGAATTTAAAAAGAGAGAACATAACATAGTAACATAGTATGTTAGGCTGAATGAAGACAATGTCCATTGAGTTCAGCCTGTTTCAACCTCTTTGTTGATCCAGAAGAAGGCAAAAAACCCAAGAGGCAGAAGCCAATTAGCCCTTTCGGGGAAAAAATTCCTTCCTAACTTCATAATGGCGGTCAGAATAATCCCTGAATCAACCTCTGATAGTTCCTACCTGTCTGTAATACCCAGCTCAACAACCCGCTGGTCACCTAATGTTTATATTCTGTAATATCATAGCACTCTAGAAAGACATCTAGTTCTCTCTTAAACTCCTCTTGGATTTTGCCATCAACACGTCCTCAGGCAAAGAGTTCCACAGTCTCGCTGGTCTTACAGTAAAGAACTCCCTTCTGTGTTGTGATGAAACCTGCTTTCTTCTAGATGTAGCAGATGCCCTCTTGTTACCATCCTGGTCCTGGGTAAAGCTCTTATTCGGGCTCTCAAAGTACGTAAAAGCCCTGAGCTGGATGGTTTTATGCCACGTTTCTTTAACTTGTGCGGGGACTCATTGGCTCCTGTAATGTTAGATGCTTTTAATGTCATTACGCATGAGTGTTCCTTCCCTCCACAGTCATTGTAGGCCATGATAATGGTCTTACCTTAGACTGGGAAGGAACCCTCTGTGTGCGGCAGCTATAGGCCGATCTTTTTACTAAACATTTATGCCAAGATCTATTCGGGGATGCTGGCTGGCCATCTGCAACTTTTGGTCCCCTAATTGATTGACAGATCAGGTGGGATTTGTTCCTGGGAGGGAGGTAGGGGACCATACAATCAGAACTTTAGCCATTGTGTCTAGGACATGTTGCTCGGGGGACCAACTGTGCCTGTTGTCGGTGGATGCCGAGAAGGCATTTGATAGAGTGGAACTGGCGTTCCTTGAGGGGACTTTGCAGAAAGTTGGCATAGGCCCTAGATTCCTGAGTAGGATCATGACACTTTATCGCTGCCTGACTGCCAGAGTGCAGGTTAATAGACAATTGTCACACCCAATACAGATCAACAATGGCACTAGGCGGGATTGTTCCCTGTCTCCCTTTTGTTACAAACTGATGATGGAGATGTTGGTGAATGCACTGACAGCCAACCACAGTATCCAGGGGGCTCGAGATAGGCCGAAGGGATCACAAGGTTGCTCTGTATGCAGACAACCTCTTGATTTATGTTACAAACCCAAGAATAGCACTTCCATGTATTTTAAAAGAATTTGAGACATTTGGTAAATTGTCTAACTTTAAAGTTAACCTTAATAAATCTGAGATTCATAATGTAAAATTGCCTAAAATGGAAAAAGAGTCTTTACAGTTAGCGTTCCCCTTTCTCTGGAAGGAAGATGAGATCAGGTACCTGGGGATGGTGATTACGGTAGACATCAATAATCTCATTGAGATAAATTACAAGCCACTGTTGACAGGCCTTGAAATGGACCAGGATAGATGGAAGACTCTTCTGCTGTCTTGGTTTGAAAAGAAACACAGTTAAAATAAATTCACTCTCTAAGTTCTTGAACATCTTCCAAATAATACCTATAAAGCTAATGGGGGAGTACTTGTCACGGATTATGCATTTAGTTATGAGGTTCACTTGGGGTAACCATAGACCCAGAAGGAATTAGAGGGCCCTTAGTAGCCCCAAGGAGATGGGAGGAATGGGGGTCCCGAATTTCTCACTATATCATAGGGCATCCCTGACTAAGTGTATTTCAGACCTGTTCCATTGTAGCATGCGCAAGAGGTGGGTGAAGGCTGAGCAGGACTCAGCATCATTTAGGGGGCTAGGGTGCATCTGGTTGCTGGGCAGAGAGAGATACAGGGACTTGGGATTATCTTCTTTCCTAGATAATTTAATTGGAGTTTGGGTCGGTCCTGCCATTAAAATGGGGCTGAATCTCAAGCCTGGCCCGCTCACTCTTCTGGTAGGCAATCCAGATGCACCAGCCTTTTTTAAAGGCATCTCTTTGATGGCCAGGATAGCAGACCCATCCTTCGGGTTTGGGATGTAATGATAGTTACCAGGATGAAGATCCTGCAGGAGATATTGGATGGGGGGGTCCCCCAACCAGAGCATGGTACCAATATCTACAATTGTGTCACTACGTGAGGTGCCTGAATTATTTAAAACATTTGGGGAGACCAGTAATCACCTTTGAGAAGATATGCCTGATAAATCTTGACATTCCATTGAATATTTCCCTTCTTTACAAATCACTCTTAGAGACAGACACATCAAAGATTGGCAGGATGATTGAGTTGGCTTAGGAGAGGGACTTTGGCATAGACATCCCAGGGGAGTTATGGAAGAAGGTATTTGTCATGACCCATAAGATGAATATTTCCAGTAAAATGCAGGAACTTAATTATAAAATCTTGATACAGTGGTACAGGACCCCAGTGGGGTTGGCTGGAGTTAACCCCTTAGTATTCGGATCTTTGCTAGAGGTGCCTTAGTGATCGGGGGACCTTGATCTACCTATGGTGGTCCTGTGCACTAATTTAACCACTTTGGCAGAAATTTACAAGGGCAGCTAATCCCAGTTAGAACTTATGGGAAATTTACTGCTAGGACCTTCCAAACTAATAAAATTAAAAAATACCTTTTATTAAATTTCTTTAAAAAGAGAAGAACAAAACACATACAAACAATTAAAGGAGGAGTTATGATGAAGAAGGCCACCTATATCTAGTGACCGGAACAGGTTAGAGTCGTATAATAGGACTCAACCTCAAAGACGACAGCAACCGCCACTTCTATAGTATGAACAATGAGAATTCGAGTCATACAATGAGGCTCAACTGATGTTCATCATTGATCATAGATCAAGAGAATAGTGATCCAGTCTAATGAAAGTAGAATCACTCTTAATCTGGTATCTCAATGTGCGTCATATAATGGAAAAGACTTGCACATAAAGAATTGCTCATAGAGCAGAAATGCGCATTTCTGGTCACTAGATATAGGTGGCCTTCTTCATCATAACTCCTCCTTTAATTGTTTGTATGTGTTTTGTTCTTCTCTTTTTAAAGAAATTTAATAAAAGGTATTTTTTAATTTTATTAGTTTGGAAGGTCCTAGCAGTAAACCACTTTGGCAGAAGTTGAGAGCATTGAACGCTGCGATCTGTAAAATCTTGATGAACCTTACTCCTGAAATGGCTTTGAGGTCCATGATTCTGGGCTCGTTGTCCTTAATAAAAAGCTCATTGTTGCAATTCTTTATATTAGCCACAAGGCAGATTATTCCCAGAAAATAGAAGTCCACAACTTCCCCCTTGATATTGATGTGGCTGAAAGCCACAGACAACCTAAAATATCTGAAGGAACTTTGTGCCAAGGATGAGATGTGATTTACTAAATTTCATGTAACATGGGCTGCTGGTTGCTGTTCCGTGCTTCGCCGGAGTTGAACATCTGGTTAATTAATGGTGCTGTCGTGCCTTGACTTGGTATGAAATGATCTATATGATCAAATCAAGAATATGACTTGATTGTGCATTTGCTTTAGATGTCAGATTAAGCTGGACAGACTTTCCCCATTCTCCTATTGCCCCCTCCCTTTCCCCCTGTCTCCCTCCCCCCACCTGCTCACCATTCTCTTTTCTCATTTTGTTATTCCTATTTCCCCTTTTCACTTCCTCTGGATTGTTGGGTCTTTATGAGAAAGCTGTAAGGGGTATTATGCTACACTATAAATTCTGCATAAGATGTTGGGTAATTTGAAAATATAACAGAAGCGGGGCAATGTAGATATATGTTTATTGCAATTACATGTCTAATGTGGATGTATTGCTGTTAATGATGAAGTTAATAAAATACTTTTGAACCATAAAAATGGGATAATCCCTTTAAGAGACCTCAAATAGACTATTGGAAAGCATCTTTTTAAGATGGCAGTGTGCCTTGAGTTTCCCTGTGCAAAACAACAAGTGCAGGGCTCAGTCACACGGGCACATCGGCATCCATACACAGGCGCCGATGCGCCTGCGTGACTGAGCCCTCACTGCAGGAAGAAGACGACCGTACCTGAAGACGGACGTTTCTCTGCAGCGCTGAAGAAAGAACACATGACCGGCAATGAAGCCAGTCACATGTTCTTTCTCCCCGCACTGCAGGAAGGAGACGTCCGTCTTGAGGTACGGCCGTCTCCTTCCTGCAGTAACACGGGCGCCGATGCGCCTGTGTGACTGAGCCCTTTTTTCTAGTTTCTTCTTTATGTGTTATGTATCATTCTATTTCCTACTGCTTATATGGTAATTTTACAATTCATGTGGCACTGGATAACAACAATTGAAAAAGTTATAAACATTCTCATCTAGGAATATTAGTTATATTTCAACAAATTTGTTTCTTAGACCTCAAAAACATGCATTACATATTACTAAGAAAGTTGCTTTTTTCCATGTTTAAATATTAAGCCAACGGCCGAGGCAGAGATCAATATATTGATAAGTGCTTTCAAAGGGTTGCAGATGTTACCGAGGTTAAGACAAGTTAAAAATTTATAGGCTGTTTATGAAATCCTCAGGGTGAGTTTGTATATGTGTGTAAGTATGTGTATGTGTGGAGAGGGGAAGGTTATATGTTAAATTATGACAGCGCCCTCAACAGACTTTGAAATTAATGTGGCAAAGGGTAATCTAAAATTGTTCAATCAATTTTATTTAAAACCTAAAGCTTTCAACCAACTGATTAACATTCAAGTGATCATGACAGACAAAATTACTTGTGTGTGCAGGAGATGATGAAGCAATTATGTAACAGTTGTATTTATTAAGCAAGTACAGTGTATACATACGCAGTAGCATTCGGTCTTTGAGGCAAGGTGAACTTGCCTTGGGTGGCACCACCTAGTAGTGGGTGTATATATGCCAGCCCCAGATAAGCTAGTCCTTCATAGCGTTGAGCACAGTGCCTCCTGGTCTGGTTCTTCTAACAGTGTGCCAGTATCTCTTCACCATGCAGCAAGTGACAGGTTCACCAACAAGGTGTTTGGCTTGTTTATTTTTAAGGGCACCTACTGGATTAACAATGAATTATGTAAATTATGTGGATATATATTTTAAACAGCTATTAAAGCCAATATAGGGGTTACAGGACAACCCTTGGAGACAGGGGTGTAAATATAGGGGATGCAGAGAATCCGGCTGCACCCAGGCTTACAAGCCTTTAGAGCATCCATAAGGCCTTTCTTCTCCATATAGGGAGCCAAATACTATGAATAAAGCATTATGGTTGGGGCCCCTGTTACTGATTTCTCATTGGGGCCTACAAGCTTTAAGTTCCACCTTTGGTCAGCATGATTTAGGTATGGGTATAGGGTAAGGGGGGCCCCAAGCTGAGCTTTTGCACCGGGGCCCTGAGCCTTTAGTTATGCCCCTGCTTGGAGATATAACAGGAAGACTTCAAATTGGAACTAGATATTGTCAGCAGCACCACAATGTTCTACGTATTTTGTAAGAGCAGACAAACATTTTAAAGCCAGACATGGCTTAAGGTGTTGCCTACTTGAGGGGTGGAGTCTAAAGCAGCATACAATCTGCCTCCACAGGCTCCTGAGGTTTATTATTGGTAATATTCTTACTTTATAGATCAAAAACTGATTAATGGCTTTTGAGTAATAGACAAATTTTGCCATTTACACAGTTCTCTGTGTTCTGCATGGCAAATATTTTCCATATATATATATATTCCTAACCTTGAATGTATAAGTGGCTATAATAGCATCCCTTTTATTAATAGAAAAGTGCATCAATGATAGGAGTAAAAATACTTTGTATAAAACAGTTAAATGAAAAAAAACCTAAGATGATAAGACTGAAGATCGATAGTGTACATATCAGCACATTCTCTTGAACTTCACAAAGGATTCAATGAAAGTTTTATCTGAGATTTGCTGACATTGCTTATTTGATCTGCAAGATCAATCATTATTTTTAGCAAATTTAGTGTAACTGATCAAGAAAACTGCCTACATTTGCAGAATGCTCACATTGCTTTATGTAAGAAAGATCATGTTTCTTAACTCGTACGGATCTTAAATGGGTCCTTTACAACACATCAAGGAGTATGAAAATACCTGAAGACAGAATGCATGGAATTAACTGTACTTCCCAGTAGCATACAAGAGAAATGTATTCATTTGACATCATACCACTGACATTTCTTACTCAAAATAGTCTATGGATCAAGAAGTGAGTAAACAAATGTTATCTTCGAATCACCTTTATCGGGAATACTAATAAAACCTAATGAAGCTTTTACATCACAAGTATACAGGCTGTATAGAACATAATAAGCTGTCCTGATATCTCTTCTGTGAAGTGATTGATGCATAACCTGCCTGGTCCAATGCCACAAAAGAGCACTGTAACCAGGACTGAACATAGAAACCATGGGGCCCTGGGCAAAGGATATGGTGGGGGCCCTTGTTTTCCCATGCAAACAGCTTTCACAGAAGTCTCTAATAATTAAAATTACCAAAAATTAAAAATTGAATTAGTAGCAAAAGATATTTTCCAGTTGTCCAGTACAAATGAGTGCCATCAACCACGCCAGCCCAAAGTAAATGTTTGCTTACGACCCCTGGATTGTGGCAATGCTTTTGGGATTGAACTCTCCACTTATGATAATTTCTGCATAAACTCCTTCCTACAAGTCATTGATCAGTTCTCAGCTTTGCTTAAATGGCATCTTTCCACTTAGGAGTTAATTTGCTCATGATTCGATTTTCTTGGCAAACTAATAAACAATGCTGAAAGAGTTAATGCTGAGTGTGATAGACAAGTGTCAGATCACACAGTATATTACAGCTTGCTGCATATGTGGCTGTGTAGCCACAGACTGGTCAGACTGCTCATACTAATACCTCTCCACCGCTGATAATGCCTACAATGGGTACATGAGCATGAGAACTAGAACATGGAACAATAGAAGAAGGTGGCTTGGTCAGATGAATCACTTTGCTTTTACACCACCTGTATGACCAGGTGCACGAGCATCACTTATCTGGGTGAAGAGATGGCACTAAAAGAAGAAGGAAAGTCAGTGGAGACATTGTAACGCCGTTGGCAGTGTTTTTCGTTTATGGCAAGAACCAAGGTTTACTGGCAGATGTTACTGTCTACCTAAATTTCGATGCAGACCAAGTGAATCCCTTTATGGCAATTATATTCCCTAATGGCAATAGTCTCTGTCAGCAGTAAATTGTGCCATGTCCCACTGCAAAACAAATTGTAAAAGTAGACATCAAATAACATTAAAAGGCACTTATATAAAGAAATAAACTAATGCAGTTGAGCTAGTAAATCTGCCTCCACAGAGTTGTTGTCGGGGAATTATTTATCACTAAGCCACCTGAACCAATAACAGCTGACATATAACAGAAAATGTTCTGTCTTATGTCTGGCAGTATCGTAATACCATTTTAGCCCTTTTTATTAGTGAAAGGACTCAGCATAGGAGATACTGCACACAGTATGGCTCATCCAATCCATGGCTTAGATGTAAGTAGGTTGAAATACACAACATGCTTCCACTGGCCAAAATTTTTTGTAGGCGCACAAACATAACTCTGATTCTGACCTAATGTTCTCCTGTTAACAGACACTAAAACAGAAGGAGATTAGAAGTTAGAAAAGGGAAGTTAAATTCTAATATCTGGGCAAAGCAAGGAAGATAGAATTTTCAATAAGAGAAAATGTTTTTCAAAGCGTTCCTTTTATCGCTCTGCGGTGTCCCTTTCCATTTTTAATGTTTTCATTTTTATTGCGTGCAGAGGAAGAGCAAAAAATTATCTTCTTGGTATACTTGAATGATTGTTTTAGTGTTAAGCTGGACACATTCTCTGCTTGGCTTACTCTTCCTTTGCTCAATGCGAAAATTCATTTTCTTAATTTCATGAGCTGGCATTTAAAGCTAAGTATTTCAGGGAACATCTGAACAGTTCTCATTGTCATTCTGTGTTTGCTTCTTGATTCAAAGCCATATTATAGCTGCTGTGCCTCGGTCTAAATATATTGTAGTGTGTTTCAAAATGGCATGAGTGGATGGATCAAAGCTGCACTATGTACCAATGAGGAACTTTATTTTGCATGTCTTTAATGGAGATTGTGCAGGGTCTTTTCATCTTTTCTTCACTGGGATATGTCCATGACCATTACAAAATGCAGAACATGTAGCATTACAGCAATGTCGGGTCAAACAAGGAATTTACAAAATACTATTGGATTGCCTTGAGTTAGAAATGTCTGCTACAGTATAGAATAGCAAATCTTCGGTAATGTTTTATATACTATGACAGATAAAATATATGGGCCCATACAAAGCTTCTGTGTGCTTCACTACTATAAACTGCTTTCACAAGGATGTATTTTTTCATAAACATGATATCCTTGGTATGAGCATGTTCACCACTGTACAAAAGTATCTATAAATGTATGATCAGTGAAGAGAAGGAGGTTATGCTGGATGAAACATTGTAGCATATATAGTAAATTACAATTAGCCATGCCTGTCCTTAGGGGTGTGCGACCTGTGTGTCTTCACAGGGCATATTCCCCTACATTAGTGAGAAGGGTGCTGGCTCCACAAGTGCAGTAGTTTGCCTAGGACAGCTAGGCACACATCATGTCAGGAGATTTAATAGGTAAGTAATGCTTCTTTTAATATTTTATGCTATGTCCCTTCTTTGCTCCATTTTTTCATCCCAGACAACCCATTAAGTGATGTCAATGGAAAATAGTATAAGGCATGTGGTGGCTTAAATGTTCCGCTGACTGCACTGCTTTTCACGTCATATTATGAGTTTGCTATTATTCATGTAGTTGATTAAGGCTTAAGAAAAACCTCCATGGACCTAAAAAAGCCAGCTAAAGGCATTGGCATGCACTGAAATGCATTGCTTAATAAAGGATTATCTCTATCTCCTGTCTCCTGTCCAGTGCACCAAGTCTCCTTCTTCTTCTAGTATTTACTGAATTGCCATTGATGCTTCTGCCCTCATTTCATTAGGGAGGCTGCTTCAGCACTGGACAGGCCCTTTAGCACATTGTGCCACAAGCACAACCCCCTCTGGTACCAATACTCCAGTTTATTTCTAATCCTCTGTCATACTAGCTAGACAAGTCAACAAAAACATTTCTAAAGATCTGGGTGTACATCACTCTACAATTAAACAAATTATTTACAAATGTTGAAAATTTTGACATTTTGTTACCCTGTCCAGGAGTGGATGTCCTGGTAAGATCATTTCAAAAGCACAATTGGCAATCCCAAAATCCTTTAGCTTTGAAAGAAGCTAAAGACAAAGTAAAATACATAAAGAAATCTCCTCAAACTGCAAAAGCCTCTGTTCACAAGTCCATTATAATAAAAATACGAAACAAAAATTGTGTTTATGGTAGGCCACCACAATAAATCTCTGCTTGACAAAAACCAAAAACATTATGGTCTATCTATAGTCCATGTGGATGCCCCAGAATGCACAGTGCTATGGTTGAAGGAAAGATAACATGGCACAAGAATACCAAAACCTCATCCCAACTGTAAAACACAATTGAGGGAGAATCATGATACTGTATATTGACCTCCAATGATTCCATCCTGGTTTCTGCCCCAGTGCAGTTTTTTTTGCATATAAGATGAAAACATGGCAGCAATGCTGGGTTGAAAATCCACCACCTGAAAAAAGCCCAACACGGCAAATGGTAAGGCTGGGTTCACACGGGGCGGATTTGCCGCGGAAACTCCATGCCGAATTTCGCCATGGCAAATCCGCATGCGGCCGCTAATCCCGGGATTAGCCAGCCATGTGGATGAGATTTCTCAGAAATCTCGTCCACACGGGACGGCAAATCCGCTGTGGCTAAGCCAGCAGAAGCTGCCGCTGCGGCACGAATTTGCCGACCACAGCATGTCCATTTTTGTTTTTCCGCTACGGCCGCGCTCTCCTCTATGGGAGCGCCGGCCGCAGCGGAAGAGCGAGCAGATGGGCCGCTTCAAAACCGCCACAGGTTTTGAAGCATCGGTTCTCCCAGTGGAAATCTAACGGTTTTTGGCTGTGGCCAAACCACGAGATTTCCGCCGAGAATCCGCCCCGTGAGAACCCAGCCTAAATGTCAAGGGAAGCATGAGCAAACCACTCTACTTTCACTAGGATATTTACATGCAGGGCTAAAGCATTGTGCTGGTGCAGCCAACCCTAGCTACAAATCTGCAAACAGTGTACTTACATAAACTATTGCTCAGAATGTTGAATACATTTTTTTTATAACAAATGTAGGTCTTACAAATATTGTGAACAGACATGAGAACATATTATTTAATAAGACAGTAGCTGCTTACGGAACAACTGTAAGCTTGCTATACCGTATATTGACTATGAAACCTCTTACACCCCACAAGAAATATTAAATGGATCTTGTCAGTGTGTATTGGTAGCATGTCATGATGATTTTGATATTGGAAATTCTATCTCTCTAAAAAGTATTGAGATGGCTAAAAACACTCGTTACTCTCTTGATTTCATGCTTACTTGGTCATTAGGCTAGTTATTATGTTTGTATTGTTGTTTGTAGAGTTAATTCTGTAATGCTCTACAAAAACAGGAACATTTATAACAGAAACACACTAAATAATATTCAAAGTAATAAAAATATCCAAATTAATCAAGGCTTTGCTCACATTAACATGCTGTAAAATGAAGCAATGACAACTATGACATATCTATTTTTCATTGACTTTAATGAGGTCTACCTGGGTTCTGATTTTTTTTTATAACAAGAGTAGTCTTTCAGACTGCACTATGCTTGATGCAAGATAGGTTGACTCAAACAGAACCCTATAGCACAATTGTGAGCAAAGACTACCCAACAATTACAAATGAACCATGTTTTACTTTTTCCCTTTTTTTAAAATGGCTACCCAAACTACCACAAACTGTTTGTGTTCTGAGCAGCAGCCACTACAGAGAAAATGTAATATTACATGTCTACCATTCAAATAAATGTAATATTTTGGAGGCACACCAGAATGAGAACAGGAGCTTATTAGTAGCTGTTTACTCCCTTTACAACCACTTTAAGGCTACTTTCAGATGAGCATGTGTGAGTTGCACTTGAGAATCTCAGGTGCTTCTTGCATCAGACAATCTGCTTTGACCCTGCACATTGCAAGTCCTATTCTCGTCTGTGACTCAGATTAGTCCATGTAAAGTAATTGCATTTGTGAATAGTCCTAATGACTTTAATGGGTTAGTGTGCTGTCTGAGTTCAATTACAAACACAAACAGCATAAGGACTAAAAATGAAGCCTTAATAATATATTTTGAGTTTACCTTTATCAAGATTGAAAATTATTAAATTCTTTACTTCATAGCAATCCACACAGTACAGTGCGTCAAAATAAATCCTGGCCACCTAGCCACTCACTAATACATGCCACACTCATCAGGAGAGCTTTAAATTAGAAGAATATTAGAAGGAAAGTAAAAGAACAGGTGAAAATATACAACTAAAGAATACAATTAAAAACTTTGCTATTAGTAGTGGAAAGAAAGAACAAAAAAAATTCAGAAGGACAGTAGAGGAGTAAAAAACACTGATTACAAACAAAAATGTTACTACACAAATACACAGGGCATGGGAAACAAACAAGGATAATTGTAGTTCCTTACACAGGAAGATAAATATGATGTCATAGGCATCACAGGAACTTGGTGGGATAATGCATAAGATTGTAATACAAGAATTGAAGGATACAATGTATTTATAAGGAACAGACCTAATAAAAGGGGAGGAGGTGTTACATTGTATGCTAGGAAAGCATACATCTCCACAGAGATTCAAGCTTCAGAGCATGATAGTTCTATAGAAACTGTTTGGATAGAAATATAAGGAGTGAACAACAGAAAGGACATAGCTGAAGGTACTTAGTACAGGGCGCCTGGAGAAATAGATGATATGGATGAATGTTTTCTACATCCGCTTTCTACATCAGATGGCTAAATTCTCAAAAAAGTATGACTTGGTGATTATGGGAGATTTTAACTATCCAGAAATTTGTTATAAATCTCTCTCAGACAAAAGTTGTCAGGACAGTGTCCGGGATATGGGGGTCCCTGAGATATCCCGCAACCCCTGTCCCTGCCTACTTGCCCCCCTGGGCTAACCCCCAGGGTGACAACTGGGGGGCGGTCCCTACCCTCACTAGGGAAGCGGGACACGGGGAGACAAACAGACACTGAAGACAAACGAACGGTAGAGTGGTCAGACAATACGGGTCGGCAACAGGAGGGTACGCAGTACAGAGGGGAAGGCAAAAACGTAGTCAAGGTCCAAAGGCAGAGGTCAGGAAAGCCGGGGTCACAAAGAGCAGTCAGAATAAACGCGGGTGCAGCTGGAGAACCAAACTAACACTGGCAAGGGCTGGAAGGAAAACACACACTTTTAAATGCTGTCAGAGCTCCCGCCCCAGCAGCTGGGGCGGGGAGCCTGACAGCAGCAGGGCAATCAAGGAGGTGCTGGGGACACACCCCCAGCCTAACAGAACAGACCGCTACCAGGGAAGCCTGCTTGGTAGTCAAGTAACTGGAGAAGCACCTGCTGCCTCCCTAGCAACCCGGCGGGGACCAGTTTTACAGCGGCCCGGGGAGATCACTAGAACCGGGGCTCCCCTACGCCGCACTCCTGTAACCCGGGTGACAGGACCGGTGGTGCGGGCACGGCGGCCCCGAGAATTGCTGGTTCTGACAAAAGTAATGGCTCCAACAGATTCTTATCCGCTCTTCCTGACAACTTTATCTTCCAAAAAGTAGAAGAGAAAGGCAGATTTTAATGTACACAGAAAGAAGGTAGGAAGGATCCAATGGATGGATTTTCTTGCAAAGAAATGTCCAAGACGGATGGGAAATTTTGCGAAATATAATTCTCAAATCACAATTGCTAACAATCCCTAAAAGAAAGAAGAATGGGAAGCATTTAAAGAGACCAGGATGGATGAACACAGAACTCAAACAAGAAGAATTAAATGCAGTGTACTGAAACTATAGGGCAAGTATCAAATAAGCTAAAGTTAATAATGAATTAAGGCTTGCAAGAGAGGCCAAAAGCAATAAAAAGGTATTTTGGGTTATGTCAAAAGCAGAAGGAAAGTCAAAGATGCTATAGGATGTTTACAAGATGAAAATGGGGAATTTATTAAAAATGACATTGAGAAGGCCACACTTTTAAATTCTTATTTTGTATCTGTTTTTTCTCAGAAAGTAGTAACATTAACTGATCTTCCCTGTGCTATTGAAGGAATAAAATAATCCAAGCTATCTATAAGCAGAGAGATGGTGAAGGAACACTTATCTAATTTAAATGAATTCAAGTCACCAGGTCCTGATGAATTACATCCTAGAATACTGAAAGAAGCAGCAGATGTAATTGCTGACCCCCTCTCTGTAATCTTTGAAAAATTTCCGGAGAACGGGAGTAGTCCTAGAAGACTGGAGAAGGTCAAATGTTGTCCCTATCTTCAAAAAAGGGAAGAAGGTGGATCCTGGAAACTAGAGGCCTGTGAGCCTGACTTCTATACCAGAAAAGATCTTTGGACAAATTATTAAACAGCATATATGCAATTACTTGCATGAGAATTGAGTAGTTAACCAAATCCAGCATGGGTTTAAAACAAACAAATCATGCCAGACTAATCTAATGTCTTTCAATGACAGAATCACAGACTGGTTGATTAGGGAAATGTGGTGAATACAGTATATCTTGACTGTAATAAAGCATGTGAGAAAGTATCTCATACCACCATTACTGAAAATACTGACCAAATAAGGGAACAAGAAGACAACTATTAGGTGGATTCCCAACCTGCTGAGGGATCATACTCAAAGAGCGGTCATAAATGGCTGCACATCCAATTGGAAGAATTTCTCAAGTGGTGTACCACAAGTCTTTATCTTGGGTTAACTGTTCAACATTTTTAGAAATTATCTAGATTAGGGAATTGAGGGGGAACTGATCAAATTTGCCAATGACACAAAGCTGTGACGGATAGCTAACACTAGAGAAGAGAGAGAGGATTCAAAAAGATCTAGACAAGCTTGAGAGGTTAATGGCAACTAACAAAATCATATTTAACAGAGGAATGCAAAGTCCTAGATCTGGGCAAAAAACAAAAAAACATACAGGATGGGAGGAATTTAGCTAAGCAGTAGCACATGTGAATTACTTGGGTATATTAATAGATCACAGATCACAATTTAGTGAATCCTGCATTGAGCAGGGGATTGGACCAGAGAAATCTGAAGGTCCCTTCCAATCTTCAATTCTATGATTCTGCATCCTGCTCTACCAAGCCTAGTGCCTAGAACTTCAAAACATTACTGCAAAGTGTGCATCTCTTATCCTGTCATGCATATGGCTCCCGTGGGCCTTAGCAGTAGCTATCTTTAAACAGGTCAGGAGTAGAGATGAGCGAGTATACTCGCTAAAGGCAATTGCTCGAGCGAGCATTACCTGTAGCGAGTACCTGCCCGCTCGAGACTGAAGGTTTGGGTGACGGCGGCGGGCAGGGAGCTGTGGGGGAGAGCGGGGAGGAACGGAGGGGAGATCTCTCTCTCCCCCTGCTCCCTCCTGCTGACTGCAGCTACTCACCACTGCCCCGCGCCGGCACCCGAACCTTCTGTCTCGAGCGGGCAGGTACTCGCTAAAGGCAATGCTCGCTCGAGCAATTGCCTTTAGCGAGTATACTCGCTCATCTCTAGTCAGGAGTAGAGATGAGTGAGCATACTCGCTAAGGCAAACTACTCGAGCAAGTATTGCCTTATGCAAGTCCTGCCTGCTCATCTCAAAAGATTCGAGTGCTGGCGGGTGAGAGCGGTGAGTTGCGGGAGTGAGCAGGGGGTGCGGGGGAAGAGCGTGAAAGAGAGATCTGCCCCCTGTTCCTCCCCGCTCTCCCCCGCTGCTCCCCGCCCCTCGCCAGCACCCGAATCTTTTGAGACGAGCTGGTAAGTACTCGCATATGGCACTACTTGCTTGAGTAGTTTGCCTTAGCGAGTACGCTTGCTCATCTCTAGTCAGGAGCCACTTGTCTGTCTCTTAAAGAGCTCTTCCACTTGGCTGCTATCCTTATTGGGTAGCTCAAATGCAGAAAACACCTTTTCCCTACAGAAGCAAGGTAAATACTAAAGTGTTAGGGTAGTAGATATCATTAAATGATATTTTAGGCAAATTGGGCATGTGCAAATACAAAAACATAAAGGGACCGACTCTCCTGAATGCTCCCATTCTTCCCCTCTGAGCGTGGAAAGCCTCTTGGCAGGCTATTAGTTCAACATGCAAAAAATTAAAAATCTTACTCCAGGAGATGGCCATGAGTAAGGGAACTTGGAATGCCTTAAGTGCATTGGCAAGTCAATTGTGCTTCTTGTGTGACACATTTTAATAGAGGTTATGTAGCCAAAATAAAGTTTATTGGCTATTTTATCCGTCTTTTGCAGCTACATTTTTTCTTTTTTCAAGTTTGGCATGTGTGCAGCAGGCTTATTTTTTTAATTGTGTCTCATACAGAGAAAGCTAAAATGGATGAAAATTCCTGAGAGGCTGGTCTGTTAATGAAAGTAATTAGCAACCAGGGGGGGAGACCTGTGTAAGAGACATGTGAGCTATTCCCACAATTCTCACAGTCAGAAGAAGAAGCATGCTGTGCTAAGGGCCTATAGGAGTTCTGATTGTGTGATGGTATGAATATCTGTCTTGACTTTGAGGTGGTAATGTTATGGCCTGACATTGAGCGACACTGCCATATCTATCTTATTTGAAGGCTGGATGGCCAGAATTGTATTTATATTTTTCCACCATCTCTTTGACAAGTGATATATAGTTGTGGGAATAGCTCACATGTCTCTTACACAGGTCTCCCCCCCTGGTTGCTAATTACTTTCATTAACAGACCAGCCTCTCAGGAATTTTCATCCATTTCAGCTTTCTCTGTTTGAGACACAAATAATATATATATATATATATATATATATATATATATATATATATATATATATATATATATATATATATATATATATATATATATATATATATATCACTGGTTGCTGTTAGCTATTTAGTTTTCACGACCTTTGGCGACCCTAAAATCAATGGTACTGGTTTACTGGTTGTTTATGCAAAGGGGAAAGTTCTGGGAGACAACTGTAGCAAATGAACTAATGGATCATGTTTGTGAAAGGGCTCAGACATAGAACATTTGTAACTTAGTCATGCAAACTGAAAGACACAGTAAAAAGATCATGCAAGTAGTTTGGCTCCACCAATAATACTTTGTTTTTTATGAAATGATGAAAGCGTCAATTTCTTTTACAGTAACCCTTTCACATATGCTATATCCTCATCTAAGTAATGTATCTTTTTATAAACCAAAGTATTATATTTCAGCTAGCATTGGATGGTGGACTGGGTTGGTATTCACTTTGGGATATTAATATCACTGTACAGAAGAGAACTACATTTTTACTGATTATGTAAATGAGAATCTACATTAATATGTGACAGCTGCATGTATGAGACTAAAACCATGTGCCCCAAGCAAAGAGCTACTGACATAGATGGAACAGAATTAAAAATAGATGTAAGCATAAAGGTATAGATAAACTAAGTGTTAACTTGACATTTAACATGTTATGATAACTACAATGTACTACAATGCTGTAAATTGAGTTTTTACAATGCGGCAGTCATGTTAATAGTTGCTACATCCGTGCACTAGGGATTTGGCTAGATTGTGACAAGTCCAAAATGTAAGTTCGTAAAACAGAAAGTCTTCAATACAGCATGACCTGTACCTATCAAACTGCATACAGGTGAGCTGAATTAATCGTGAACCTTTTTTTTGTACATTGCCATATCTCAGTGAGTTAAAAATACTATACTATAGATTTAAACACAGTCTAAAGGAAATCCACACAACCTTCTCCTAGTCTGTGAAGATCAGCTTGTCAGTTGGACATTTAACTTAACTGGCCATAGAGCTAAACATTTTGAAGGTAGAATATTGCCTCTTTTTTAACTCCATAACCCTCATGGTCCTCCAGCCAAATGCCTTGTCCATTTCCCCTTTATCTTGCTACAACTTCAAGTGTTAAGGTTATTTCCAGGAACGCCAAAGACAATTTTCCCTTATAAATGACTATTTCTAAAATGTAAATGCACTACTATTTTTTGGGGCATCGGCATATTAAAGTCAAAACTTCAATATACTTTTTTGTTATAACAATTTCCAACCATATTCTTTATTTCATTAAAAATGAAAAGAAAATCTCAACCCGTTGGCCCTCTGTCATTACATCAGGGGAGTCCGATGACAGCCCAGACTGCAGCATGCAGGGGATTAACAGCGGGGGTCACTGTCCTCATGCATTCCCACTGTTGCAGTGGGAGGCGGCTATAGGCAACAGCTGGCTCCCACTGCCGGATGGCGCAGGCTGGCTTCTGGTCCCACGCCATCCAAATGATGTAAAGTTGCGTCCGGTCGTGTTAAGTGCCACACTGACAAAACATAACCTTATGTCCTATGGTGTTACGGGGTTGAATCATAGTTCAGTCTAATAAAAATAAACTTCATTCACTGTTTGCTATCAACGAACAGAAACATTCTTTTTATAACCAAGAAGCTGAAAATTCATGCAGTCCTATTAATTTTCACAGATGAGGGGTTTGTACAATGTATTCAAACTATGGAATCCCTTTTAGGCCTTAGTCAGACGGGCGTTTTTAGCCGCGATTTGCGCATGCGCATGCGTCCGGCGATTTTATAAAACCATTGCTTTGCAATGGTATCGGACACATGAGCACTTTTTATGCGCTCGTCCGATAAATTATAGAACAAAAAATCGCAGATCGCACCTATCTGCGATCTGCGATTCCTGTTCTCTTCTGTATATGCGCTCAATGGGGCCGGCGGCAGCAGCGCCGACCCCATTGAGAACATATAGAAGACAAATCATTCTTCTCTGCCACAGCTGTAACAGCTGTGGCAGAGAAGAACGATGTTTGCCCATTGAATTCAATGGAGCGGCAATACAGCCGCTCCATTGAAAGCAATGGGCTGCCGGCGTGCGCGGGGTGAATTGTCGGAAAGGGGTTAAATATATAAGCCCTTCCCTGCAATTCATCCTAAAATGTGTTAAAATAAAAAAAAATTGTATACTCACCTTTCCGCTGCAGCCGGAGTCCAGCCGCGGCCGCTGTCAGTTCTCCTGAACTGCTTCTCGGCACTATTCAGCCGGCGGGGCTTTAAAATCCCCGCCTGCTGAATGATCTGCCTCTGATTGGTCACAGCCCTGACCAATCAGAGGCCGGTTTCACTCACACACCCATTCATGAAGTCATGAATGGGTGAGTGACTGCTGCCTCTCAGCGCTGAGCCAATCAGGGGCAGGTCTGACTCACATCCATTCATGAATTCATGAATGGGTGTGAGTGAGGCATGCCTCTGATTGGCTCAGCGCTGAGCCAATCAGGGGGCAGGTCTGACTCACACCCCCTTCACACCCACTGCAGGACGGCCGCGCGGAGCTCCGGCTGCCGGGAGAAGGTGAGTATACAATTTTTTTTTATTTTAACACATTTTAGGATGAATTGCAGGGAAGGGCTTATATATTTAAGCCCTTACCGACAATTCATCCCGGGCTCGCCTGCAGCGCATTGCTTTAAATGGAGGCGGCTCTATTGCCGTCTCCATTGAATGCAATGCGCTGGACAGCTCTGGCCCATTTCTAATGAAACGCGGCTAGGAGCAGATTTTCGGGCGATTTGCGGGCGACTTGCGCGCACCGGTCACACGATTTGCGGATGCGCATCCGTCATGCGATCCGCAAATCGCGTGAAAAAACGCCCGTCTGACTAAGGCCTAAGAGTAAATTAATCAGCAGCACAATATTTATTTCTATTCTGGTAGCTTTCAACAAGAAAATATAAACTACCAGACTGACATCCTGTTTATTTGGCCAGAGTTGTCAGGATTGGGTAGATTACTGTAGATACAATTGGAACAGACTCCTACTAATTCTGTATGAGTTTACAGCCCCAGTCAGTGATAATAAGAATCTAGGTTTGATTAGGAAAAGAAATATACAATTTCTTAGAAAGTTGTATAAGTTTTCATTATGCAATAATTAGGCTTTTTAAATTCAATACTAGCTTACCTGCCGTGCGTTGCTGCGAAGACAGACAGACAGACATTTGTTTATATATATATATATATATATATATATATATATATATATATATATATATATATATAGATAACAACCAATCACAGCGCAGCTTTCATGTTACCTCAGTAGTATAAAAAGTAGCAACCAATCACAGCACAGCTTTCATGTTGCCTCAGCAGTATAATATATAGCAACTAATCACAGCACAGCTTTTTTAATGTTACTTCAGGAGTATGAGGAATAACAACCAATCACAGCAAAGCTTTCATGTTACCTCAGTACTATAGGAAATAGCAATGAATCACAGCACAGGTTTCAGTATACCTCAGCAGTATAAGAAAGAGCAACCAATCACAGCGCAGCTTTTGTCCCTCAGCAGTATAATATATAACAACCAATCACAGCACAGCAGCTTTCATGTTACCTCAGCAGTATAATATATAGCAACCAATCACAGCACAGCTTTCATGTTACCTCCACAGTATAAGGAATAGCAACCAATCACAGCGCAGCTTTCATGTTACCTTAGCAGTATAAGGAAGAGCAATCAATCACAGCGCAGCTTTCATGTTACCTCAGCAGTATAATATATAGCAACCAATAACAGCGCAGCTTTCATGTTACCTCAGCAGTATAAGAAAAAGCAACCAATCACAGTGCAGCTTTCATTTTACCTCAGCATTCCCAATATCCAGCAATTGTTTTGCAAAACGTTCGGCGGATGCATCATTTTGTAGTTGAACACGCTTGTCGTTGCTCGTAATGCCTTTTTCTTTCGTGCTTAAGATAGAAATCGAACGATCTACGTCTGGGGGGCATAATACGCGTGCCACCTATCGAAGGATAGATGTACTATGCCAGAAATCTTCGCAGGAGTATACTCAACAACTTCCCAAAGTTTTATGGCGATCGGATGAATGGTGTAGTAATGCAGTAAGGACAAACAGACAGACATTCATTTATATATATAGACACCCTTTGAGTCAGGATGTAGCTTTGTGATGTAAGAAGTTACACATGATTTGATGGTGTTACGGTCCACCACTTAGCATTCAGGTCACTTTCTTAATGAAGAGGCTTTAAAGGGAATCTGCCAGCTTGTACATGCTGTCCAACCTGCAGGCAGCATGTTATAGAGCAGGAGGAGCCGAACAGACTGATATATAGTTTTACAGGGGAAAGATTCAGTAGAACTTGTATTTTATTAATTTAAAGCTCTTTACATTCTGAGTTGAGCAGTCCAATGGGCGGTTCTATCAGTGATACAGAGGTAGCTGTCAATTACTGATAGGACTGCAGCTGGACTGTTCAGCTCAGAATTTGCAAAGGTTTAAATTGATTAAATCTTTTCCCCTAAAACTATTCATCAGTCTGCTCAGCTCCTCCTGCTCCATGATGTTTGCAGTTTGGACAGCATGCTGGAGTTGACAGATTCCCTTTAAGGGAATATATTATCTCGATTTTATAATTTTAGTAATTAAAGCCAGATACTAAAACATACTTGTAATTATTTAAATTTTGCAATCTATTTTTGTGGATGTGGAAAACCATCTTATATGAGCTACTGAAAAACAATTCAAAGTTCTGCTAAACAGAAGTCATGCAGACATCATGATGATAATAAGAAGACTGCTGAGAAAGCATCATTTTGAGGCTCAGTGGCCAGTGTGCAGTATTTCAGTTTTAAAAAAATACAAGTAGGGACTCAGAATATTAGAAAAACTATGACCCACATTTTTTAAAAAGAAATGTTTAATATGAAAACCCAAGGAGGTATTCCCATCTCAGCTTTTCATAGCCGTGATGGGAAATCACTACCATGACCACCAGCCACCTGGCTAGAGGCTACAGAAAGAGCCAAATGCTTAGTGCAGTGCTGTTTCCATAGTCCTCATTGAAGTGAATGGGAGTTACAGAAACAGTGTAACTCATGGTGCTACACTGTTTCCATAGCTCCCATTCACATCAATGAGAGCTAAGAGAGCATTTATTACTTGTTTTTAGAGATTTTCGGATGTTTTTTCTGTCTTATCCAAAAAAAAAGAGTTTGGCTCACATTGCACCAAACTGCCACAAATTCCACCTAAATGTTGGCACAAATTTTGGTACAAACTGAGCCAACAAATATTTAGTCTAAACTTAGACTAGACAGTCTTTAAATTCAACAGGTTTATCATTCGGCTGGGTCACCATAAAAAATTTGTAGCATTTTAAGACAGTCTATCTTTTAGACAGTATAAGTAAATAACCCCTATGTATAACATGTATAAAAATTAAAAAAAATGCTTTTTTAAGACTGGTAGAATAAATAATAATTGCAAGCTATAATTGTCTAATATTAAAGAGGAAGTATTCAAGAAGACAGAAATTATAATTTACATTAATTGCACATTTTTAATCATTTCAAACTTGTCTGCCTCCTGTCTCTGCTACAATATTTTTCTAATTTCTTTTTTGACATGTTTAAAAGCATATTGGGTTATAGGTTAAAGACAAACAAAATGAATGCACATTGGTGACTAATTATCATATCCCAGTAGAACTGATAAGGGGAAAAAATAATGAAACGTTTGTGGATGATCACTTCTCTAACTAAGCATTCAGATAGGAAAAGTAATTGTTTACTTTTACAAAAAGATTCTTGTTTTGCATAACATATTCCTGGGTAATTGTGCAGAGCTTAAGGTATAGTACTGCAACTTTCCTAAAAGTCACAGTGTTGGTTGAAATAATAAGAAATTGGAAAAATAAACTTCAGAGTCACTCAGTTTATATAGTGTTTGCAATAACATTACATATGCTTGTAGAGGGACATTCCAGAGAGTAAGACATTTCCACATTTTCACCCCTCTGTTGGATGGGTGAAAACTGATAAATCGGTGGGATTGGACTGCACAATCCTAAGAGTTGTAGATTTGTGCCCCCCCCCCCCCCCTATTTTTCAATGCAGGGTTGCTTATCTCTTTTCTGCAGTGAATTGTCCACTGGTCATGCATGCACAGCCACTCCATTCATTTCAATGAGGCTGACAAATAGCTGAGAAATTTGTACTTGGCCATTTCTGTCTGATTCATTGAAATGAATACAGCCACAACTGTGCATGAGCGACTAGTGTGCCCATTTGCTGAAGTGTTACAGAAATAAGGATAAGCAATCCTGCATTAAGAAATAGGTGGGGGGTTACAAATCACTTGGTCTTGGGATTGCTGAGAGTGTTCACAGTCATACCCCCACTGATCCAGTGGATAAGTGAAAACTTGGAAAAAGTCTTACTCTTACCCTTAGTCTTACTTAACTCTTTGGAATATTCTTTTAACTTATTTTGCCATACAGACTCAAACTATTAGAAGTCTAACTGCATTTATATTTTGAAAAATCCCATTCAATCTAATTTAATAGGTACATCACTGATGGTGGCAATGAGCTGGGACTGACACCTATGCAAAACTGGTACCCTGTTGAGCTTTTAAATGAAGATACTCACTATGCACTTTCAAATAGTTATTGCAATATATGTATAGAATGGTTGTAGTCTGTTCTCTTTCCGATGTATCTTGTAAAGCCATCTTCATAACTTCAAATAGTTTTTGCATACAAATATTTAAGGCTGGAATTGCTAAAGTTAATTACTAGAAATTGCCTCTTTTTTAATTTGAGCAATAAGATACTTCCAATTTTTACTAATTATGGCAATATCTACAGCTTTCCTTTGGTATATATGGGATGATTTGCTTTTCACTGGCATCATATGAGTTCTAGAGCAATCCTTCCAGCATTCTTTCTGCTAGATAATCACTTCCTTAGCTAATCAACAGAAGTTATGTGTAAAAAGCCCCTGTTTGATTTTAGAGAATGCTTCTATGAGAGAATATATCCTAAATATGATGTAGTAAGAAGACAATAATCTAAAGCACATAGAGTGCCTACTGTTTCATAGTACTTAGCCATAGGTACTCTGTGTCCTGCTATTCAGCCTCCTGCACATGGCTATGTTGTGATTATGAGCCCTAAAACAATATGTGGCCCAAATACTGATATATTAAAACTCCAGCATATGATGTTAAGATATTCGCCTCTGTACAAGGAGTTTCCAAGGCATTTACAGGAAATTCCTTTTCATAGGCTATAAACTGTAACTTATAGTTTTTGCTGAAAACAGAAGTAAATCTTTTGTGTTCACTATTATTTTCCATATACAAATGTTTCAGCATGATTGCATTGTCTAATATGTGCAACCCTTTACCCTGAATTAACAATAGAAAACTAAAGTTTTCAAGATGAAAATAACTAAATCATTTATAACCTTGAAACTTTCTAATAAAACACATCTTTGTTCTTCTATCAGCTCCCACAAAAACAGAGACTATCATAATTCCCTTTCCTTTACAAATGGGAAATTAATTAGAAATGATAAAAGAAAAATCAAAAGTTTCAACAAAACAAAGCGTTTTACAGTAGCTTTTCTCATAAACACAATATTAACATTTCCACTTGACCCAATCAAGTACTGTATATCGAGTTCAAGTTCCACCCTTATTCTTTACGCATAAAGACATGCTTGACAAAGTCTGCTGTGTCAGACGAAACGTTGCAAGTTTCTTAAGGCATGGAGTTTTAATGAATAAAAGCTTATCTGAAGATTCCTGCATGGTGCTGCTTACACTGGTTATTCTATACTGGCTTTGGTGATCTCTAAAGTCCGGACCCTACGGTGAGCGTGCACCCTTATAGCCTGGTTGCTTTTCTCCCCCACTATTGTGGTAACTTGATGTGCTGTTGAGATCTTTCTTCACTTGCAATTACGTATAAAGAGGTAAAATGTATTCAAATGAAAAGATTTAAAAAATCATAGTTCATGCCTTAATACATGATGCGGATCACTTTTTTCCTGAATGCGCTATTTCTCTCCAGTGCAATATTATTGCTATTAGTTTAGCTAGTGTAACATTGTAGCGACAGCGGGAAGACCAGAAGTATTTTCGTAAGAAGCTGCAAGACTAGGAAAATGGGGGGATCAAGAAGTTGCAAAACAAAGGAAGGATAGAAGGAAGAAACCTTTTTATGTGCATATTATAAACAATGATAACCTAAGCATTTCTATTATCTGAACTAACTTGCTGGTGAGAATCACTGCACTCAAAGAGCACAGTTTGCTATGAGATACAAATGTTACTTAAAATGTTTGTTTCATCGGAACATCTACTGTCCATGTGTCCATTTAGGTCAAATGGACAGCATAAAAAGGGGTTAGGTCCCCTGCTTGGGGCTAGCTTTTATCAGTCATAGAGTAGCAGTTCTTGTTCTGGAGGACTTCTGCGGTCTGAGTATTGCATGCATATCTATTCATCGGAATGAGCTGCATACAATATTTCCACTGGTCTGGTGGCTCACCTTGCAGCATGGAGTCCAATCAGTTTGAATCCAACCAAGAAGTGCACTTACATGGAGTTCCTCGAGTGTTGCCAAGGTTTTCTTCTACATACCCCAGTTTCCTCCCACACTCCTAAACATATTAGTTAACATCCTAAGAAATTAGTCCCAGTGTTTATGTGTCCTAGAAAGAGAAATTAAATTGATTTCTATTGGCAACTGGGACTAATGTGAATGTGAAAAATTAACTGCTCATGAGGCAACCCTTTAAAATCCCTATGGGATAAAGTACAACAGCAATTTCTTGGATGGTGAATATTTGTGGACAGTTGTTCTCAAATGCTCGTATATTCTTAAATTGATAAAATAAAATAAATGTGGGGGTTACTATTAATTTTGAAAATCATAACATTTAACATGACATTCTATGGAAGCAGTTAGTAATGCCTATGGAAAGATGAATATGTTTTAGCTGATTTGCAAACAAATTCCAGTAACCACTCATGTGAATGTATGTTGGATAGTCAAACCTAGCTTATCCTTAGAGACTTTATAGACAAGGGTTCTGTATTGTGCTAACAGAATTCAATTTACAGGCAATTGTGCATTAGAGATAGTAAATCTCTTGAATGTAAAATCTAATAACCTCTGGAAATCCTGCACAATCATATGTTTTCAAATTGTTCAGAGTTTTTAGCAATGTTGCAGCATGCATCAACTCAATGACAAAGAATTTTATTTTTTTATCTATGATCTACACAAATTGGACTGACTGCAGTCATTTTAATAGGTTATTGTAAATACAGCTTTAGCTTCAACCAACCTAACTTTGTTACTATATTATCTTCTTCAGTGGAAGCATTAGCGTATTCGCTACAATGTACTGCCATGCTGTCACATACAGCGAATATATTACTTTAAAAATTATGCCAACAATATGCCAGCATCCAATATATCTACATTCATGCAACCAATGGGATTGTGAATGGATGTATTTAAGTCATTAGAAAAATACGGATTCTGTTCTGCTTAACTTTTTGGCAGGCCTGTATTTTCCATCAAATACACATGGGCAGTGCCAGAACGGTAGTTGTCCAAGTTGGAAGGACACACTGCCTCCAGACAGAAATAAAACTTTCCAAAAAACCCCCCACTGTTCCTAGTGCCAGTAATTGACATGGAAATAATGTCTTACAAGAGAGTGACCCTATATATGATGCTCAATTCCAATTTCATTAGAAAGGAATATAATGGTATAGAATTAGAAAGTATTGTGAAGTTAGATTGATCCTAATATAAAAGAACTGGGACTTGCCCCACTAAAGGGGTACTGTGGATACCACTTTTACAGGGCTCTATGGATAAAAGTATTATAGAGAAAATTCTGCTAACCTAATTACAGGACATTACAGCTGGCAAGCACATAATGGTACTGGTTGGTGCTATTATCTGAATATTATAACTTGTTATATATAATATCAGTACCAGGGGCGTAACTATAGAGGATGCAGGGGATGTGGTTGCACCCGGGCCCAGGAACCTTGGGGCGCCCATAAGGCCTCTCTTCTCCATATAGGGAGCCCAGTACTATAAATAAAGCATTATAGTTGGGGGCCCCGTTTCAGGCTTTGCATTGGGGCCCAGAAGCTTCAAGTTACACCTCTGATCATTACAGTAACTTGTACTACTACACCGATATTATGAATGTAATTATTATAATGCTATTACTGGCATGATTGTGATGTGCTATGTGTTGTTCTTTTGTTTATGCACTGCTAAGGTTTCATAGTATCATTCAGCATCACTTCATAGCGGTATTATTTTTGTACCCTACTGTTGTATTATTTACTTACTGTATAATATTACTATTAAGGTACAGTATAGTTTTTTGTTTTTTTTTCAGCACTATGGGTAGTATTTTTGAGTGCATATGTTGGTAGAGTATTTGACACTATTATGTGACAATGCATGGGAATATGATTTGGATGCTAGATTGCAGTATAGTTTTGAGTAGGACATGATTACATAGTATTGACAAAAGGGTTCTAAGTTGTCCATCATTTTGTGTCTATAGGCTCATGTGATGGACTTAAATGTGTATGGCTTCACTTGTGAAATAATCATTCACCCGAAGATCGTTCCTTCAATGGTTGCTCACGTATCATTCTACTTCTATCTAATGTTTATGGTCACCTTAAGTAAGACGTATCCGCCCAATCCCTATTGTTAAAACTGGTAGCGTTTATAGAGAAAAAAAAACGTTTATCAATAGAAATTGCTAAAAAATGTGATTTTCTTTTTTACTGTAGATATGCCTTAAACACATTTCCTAACTTCCTCTAGAAGTCTAAGCCAAAAGTCTGGTTGGCTGCTATCCTGGCATTCTCAGGGGCACACCCATAATCCCACATGGACTCTTACATTGGAGCAAACAAAATCTCCCAGCCCTGCCTTAAACAGCTTTTGATATAGTATTAATTCATCACTCATCATCATTGTCATCAGTATGGACAATGATGATGACTAATGTATTAGTGTTACTGTAGCCACCACTAACTGGAAATTAGAGCAAACTCATATGGAGAGCTAAACAATTTGCATGAGATGCCTCAACAGTAAAAAAAAACAAAAAAAAACACTTTTTTCAGATTTTTAACCACTTATATTAAGAAAAAGGGTTTTCTTCCTAGACATAGGCAGTTTTTACAATAAAGCAATAACAATTGACTCCTGAAGTGGAGCTTACACTGTATGAGACATACCCCTGACACCTGACATACTCTGATGACTTACAAAAAGTTTCATACAGTTGGGTCAAGATTTCTGCTTTTTGGGTTAGATTCCCATTGCAGAGTTGTATGGCTCCCATGAAACACAATGCAGGATAAAATAAGGATAAACTAAACATATATGATATGTATGACTGCACATAATACAGTTGTTGGACTAATGTGAGAACTAGCAGTAACTGCTAGCACTTGTGTAATAGCACCCTAACACAGAAAAGAACAGAGCCTAAATGAGTATAGTGAAGAATACCTGCTGCAGCAAAAGGGTTAAAAAAATCTCCTTCAGTATCTACCTTTATAGTGTACATATTTTGGGGGGAATATTTCTATAATGAATGAAATTGAAACCTACAATAATGTTGTACTATTGATTTTCTTTTATGACCAGGTGATTCTCCATTTTTCTATAACCACAAATTATTTGTACAAGAGTAATGACATCACAGCAGATCGTGTTTTCAGCAGGGTACTAATTGCATCCCAAGAGCCGGCTGTTGTCTATTTCAAATGTGCTACAAAAGCAATAAGAGACATGTTTTGGACAGATTGAACCTTAGGAGGAATCTTTGAGATAAAAACAGAATTGCTGGCTAATCAGTTGAAAATTACTAAACGTGTATACATCTCCCAGATGTGAGAAAGGTTAAAAATCCATCATAGAAATGCATTGCTGTTTGGAAGCATTGCACATGGATATGTTTTACTAATGCACTCATTTGTTTTAACACTTTCTGTTAAAGGCATTTTCCCATCGCAATGTTTACTGATTAATTGATATGAAAGAAAATAAAGGGTCCAACCATTGGGACCTGATCCCAAGAGCAAGCTGGTTTTATTCTCATTTGCAATTGGCGAGCAGTCTGTGCAATATGCCAGTTTTGTCCTTGGTAATAAATAGCAAAAACTGCTAAGTGACCCTTCACAAGGGCTGGAATTAGAAAGCGCCACAAGCCATGGTAAATTCTGTCCTCGGAACTGCAAGCTAAACGCAGATTTTAATGCAAAATTGAAAATGGCTTAAAACCTGCCTGCAATTCCAGGAAGGGAAGAAAAGCACTTGATCATAGAGAGTCAACTTTGAGAAAAGATATGCTGTACATTACACATTACACATATGCACAATGGTCACTTTGTTAGAGACACCTGACCCTTTTTCATGATTGTAGTCTCAAAGTATGAAAATCAAACATGTGATCAGTGAGTAAGTATCCCATAGATCAGTTTCAATATGAATTCACATTAGAATGGGAAAATCAAATGATGTGATCAACTTGGAATGAGGCATGGTGATTGTTGCTAGCCTAGCTGGGGCCAGTATGCCAAAAATGGCCAAACTTGTGAAGTTTTGTCATCAGCAGTATCAAAAGTATCAAGTATCAGTATCAAGATTGACGTGATCAAAGAAAAACATCCAGCAAAGTACATAAGGCCAAAAAAAGAAATATGTGTTGCAGCCGTTCTGAAGTCTTCACCTTGCTTTCAGGCCAGACCAGGATTTAGCAGTGTCTCTACCTTTCCTGGAGCTGAGGGGTGTGGTGGTTGGATGAGTGATGTCAGTCCTAACCTGTTTCTGAGTAGCTCTGATCCTATACAAGCCATGCTAGAATTGACCTCAGTGCTGGTCAATTTTCAGTTGCCACCTGGACTGGTGCTGAGGAGCACAGCCTGCCACTGGAGCTCCTCTACGTTGCTGCTTTAAGTTAAGTATCTTTGCGTTTATGGTGTCCTGTTCCCTTTTTTGTATCAGGACTTCCTGGTAGGGAATATTTAGTGGCCCAGGCATGAGTTGTGGGTCTGCACCTGTCGTAAGCGATCGGCCCGCCGAGTAGGCAGGGCCCCCTCCCGGGTTAGGGGTTTGCAGGGAAAGGCAATCCCTTAGTTTTGTATTTCCGTTGCACCTTTTGTTTTTGAATATTGTACGTCCGGTAAGGACGTAACAATATGTCCATCCAGTTCAGCCTATTACCCCCCAATGATCCCACCCAAAAGGGGATCCTGTAGATGTAAAAAAGTGTTTGACACAAAAGAGTCAGAGGAGGTTGTGAAGAATTATTGTTTTGAACAGATGGTGTACAGTCAATCAAATTGCAGCTGAATACAATGTCGGTGCCCAACTAACATGTCCAAATACATGAATGACCATTCTTTAACACGGATGGGCTATAATAGCAGATGGTCAGTTTTAATGCTATTGCTGTCTAAGAGAAACAGAAAAGCAAGACATCCAGTGGGCAAAAGAAAACAAAAATTGGCATTAGCTAATTAAATGCAATATTTTATTCTCGACAACTATCATTCTGAACTTCAGAGACCAAGAGTGTAGGGGTTCATTCTGAAAATACTGTCTAGGGCACCAAGAAAGTTTGCCCTAACCTCAATTCCAAGCACTGAAGAACAATGTCTAACGTTCTCCTCTATGAATGGAACTAAACCCACTTTTCCTTCTGACCACCTTGAATTATAAATATAATTCTAGGACTACAAACAAGGCTGACAGAGGCAGATTAATTATAGAGGAGGATAAATGAAGATAGAAATAGGCATACATACAGAATGCCACAATGCAGTTGTGTAAAGCTAGTAACAACACAATAGGCCTTCATAAGACTTCCATGTATAATTGTCTTCCAGTATAGGTTATCCATTTAGGAGACCAAGCAAACATCAACAAAAGGAAATATCATGTATGCTTACGGATTCATGTTTTTCATGAAAATTTTTACCCCAAAAACTTGATCAAATATTACAAGACTCTGGCAGCCCGATGGTAATACGCTAAAAATAACTCATGTTTTCTGCAAGTGAAATGGAATTTTACAAGTCAACATCTTAATGGAAGTTTTGGAATCTGTAATTTTTCTCACATCTATACTCTCTAGGATTAAATCACCTCTGACAGTACTGCAAAGTTGTTTGTAATATGTGTGAGATATGCATGACTGACCACGGTACAATATGAGAAGAACAGGCCAAATGAAAAGCTAAGAAAATAAGGCTGTTTAAAGCAAGCCATATGACTGCACCAATCTAAAAAATGTTACCAAGAAAGCGAATGAAATCATTTAGCTCATGTATGACATTTACTCACTAGGGCATCGGGGACGAGAAGTGCAGCCGCAGGCAGCTTTACAGGGAAGATTATATGTGTCTACCATTCTCCCACAGAGTAAATACAATGCAAATTATTTTACAACACTAGATTATAACTCCCGCAGGCAAATACAATTACATGTAGAATATTTTGGCACAAAATAATTAAACTGTAAACTCATTTAATTACCAAGCATGACCGGTGTATATTGTATATAGTGTGGAGTAGAAAAACATACTAGACATCAACATTGGTGGGAATTTGAAATCTATGATCCTCATCAATGCCTTGTGATTTTGTTTTATGTACTGCTGTATTTGCTTGTTATTCCAACTATTCATGATCATATTTTTCAATTTCACTTATATCATGGAGTTAAAGGGCTGTTTCACATTAATAGCAGCTCAGTCAAATTTGTCATAGAAGCATGATTAGTGGGAATCTGATCATTGGAAACTGCTTTTCTTCTGAATGTAGTCTGCCGATCCATATCCTCAAGGAGTGTTGGCGCATCAACACTATTATTATGCTTTGGAACTAATGAAAGCTACAGAACAAATACATATCAGTCAACTGTGTATGAGAACTCTCTCTATTTGGCTATGTATGTGCACGTTTTCGTATAGCCCCTCCCTTCTTTTTAATATCGCCAATTCATTTGGAGAATGATCAATATTGATATCAGTGCAAAACATCTTTTAAGGTATAATCTATATTAAAAAAATTGGTAACATAGTAAATAGCTTAAAATATGATTTGACCAGCTAAACCTTTAATATACAAGTTCAAAAGAAAGTCAAAGATAAGCTTTCAAAGTAATTATTAGCATATGTGTGTAGGTATGTGATGTTAAATATACTTTATATACTATATTAAAAAAAAGACAAAAGTCTTATAGAGATGATGTTTATTGGATAGCCAAGGTATTTGCCTGTTTTTGAGGCTATTTTGCATTTAAAAAGGGAAGGATAGCAAACAAAGCACTGAGAAATAAGCATAGTATTAAAATAATAATAAACCATAGTCATTGAACTAAGGTTTATGTATAACATTAAGGGGAAGATTGTGATGTCTTTGGAAGTCACAGATAAGGCTGATTGGTGTGAAGTGTCCATTTAATGAGTCATAAACCCAAGTGTTAAAATTGAGCTTTTTTATTGAGACACATGAGCATTAGCGCAAATATGCTCACCACAGCATAGCGTATTTGCGCAAGAGCAAAATAATTAGCCTGTTGCACATATGTCTGCACATATTACTGTCATTTTTGTACAAACTGGCCCCCAGTTCCTGATGATAGGTCATCAATAGAAAGCCCCTTGCCCAGAAAAACTCTTTAAGATCAAATCTATGAAAAAATTCAAATGACACAAAATTTACCCCAAGGCATGATCCTTAAAGACAGCAGGTTCACTTTGGCAGATGAAGCGGACACGACATCAAACTGTTTTACAAAATACTGGGCTTTCAGCTCTATGTTACTTTTTGCTGTTAAAACCATATTAAAAGTAAATTATGTTAATTTAGTGAAAGGTGTGTGAAATCTCTATGGGTAGAGATACATGGAGGGAAAAACAAGAATAAAAAGCCTCTTAAGCCACTGAAAATCTATTACTAAAGCAAACAGATGAAGCAGCAAATCACAATGAGGTAATTATTATGGGAGACTTTAATTATCTGGAAATAAACTGGGAAGCTAAAACCCACGGAACTCATACACTTAACAAGTTTCTGTCAATAACTAAAGATAATTAGATTTCTCAACTTGTACAGGACCCGACTGAAGGGATGGCCATTTGGACTTAATATTAACCAACAGACCTGACAAAATAACAGGGGTGCAAGTTGAGGGGCACATGTGAAATTGTGACCAAAATATAGTTAATTTCCACTTGTCTCTTAAAAGGGAGTTTTATCGGGGAGCTATGAAAATACTAAACTTTAAGAAGGCAAAGTTCAAACGTTCGATCAGTTCAGAGATGTCTTTAACTTCATTGACTGGGGCAATGTCCTCAAAAATAAGAATACAGACAATAAATGGGAAATGTTTAAAAACATCTTAAATACTTACTGTGAGTGGTTCATACCTTACTAGAATAAAAGACTTAGCAGTTGGAAAAAAACAAAGATGTAAAGGGGGCAATAAACATAAAAAGAGAGTGTTTAAACTACTAAAACAAGAAGGCAGCAAAGAAGAAGCACTAAAAATCTATTAGGAAAAAAACATGTAAGAAACATAAAAGCAGCAAATGTGGAGACAGAGAGCCTTTTTACCAAGTAGATTAAATCTAACCCTAACTGTTCTACAATAATATAAATAGTAAAAAGAATTACTACGGAAAGTACTGTAATTATTGAAGGAAAAATTGTAAAGTGGGATGAGGAGAAAGGAAATGTATTACGTTGTTTTTTTTTCCTCTAATGTATTCACCGAGGGAAATGAAATTTTAGAAGAGATGCAGGATGATAAAGTAAACTCACTACTGACTGTCACCAGTTTAACCCAAGAAGAAGTGCAGAGCCATTTTAATCCTTCCAGGACTAAACGTGATAAATATGACTCTTGGCCCTGGGCTTTAATCCTGGTTGATAGCAAAAGTATGGCGCAAGTTTAAAGCTCCTGCAATCAAACAGGAGTAGGTCACAGTCTAGGATATGGAGAAGAAGGTAGAAGTGGTTTTTAACCTTTCTAGGCAACACAGTGCTCAATGATCACTTTGTAGTGCAGAGAGAAAGCGGAAGTGTTCATTCGACCTGGTAATCATGTGACTGCTGGGGCCCTCCTGGCACAGCAGAGCTGCAAGGTCTTAGAATACCCTGATCAGCTCTATTAGTAACTATTAACCATACAGGTGGATGGTTTTCCTTGTAACTGGGGCTTTAATGGATGGTGGAAAAGTGTGAAATATAAAATAAGTCAATGTGAATGACACCCAGAGGTCTTGTATGACATCACAGGGAACATAGATGTGAGAAAATAGTTCCAAAAAATTAGCAGAATAATAAATAAATATATATATATATATATATATATATAAAATTACCTATAAAAAACTATAGAAATTATATATCAAAACATCCAAAACAAAATGAAGTACCCATTCCTGTACTTTTATTTTAGCATAGGTATACTAACTTTAAAAATAAACAACTAAGCTAAATAAAATAGAAATAGAGCATTAAAACCCCCACATGCATAAAGCCCCTAAAAAGTGTCTGATTCTCGAGTCATCGGTCCTTGTATATCTGGACTTTTCCAAAGCATTTGATACTGTGTCGAATAAACGGTTGATATATAAAATGAGAATGTGCGTAGGTTACTGGCTTAATGATAGAAAACAGTGGGTGGTTATTAATGGTACATACCCTAATTGGGTCTCCATAATAGCCTGAACTATATGGTCATATGTCCTTTTTCAGCCTAACATACAATATGATAACCATATTATAAAACAAGACAATGGTTTTCCTTACCGAAGTCATAAATCTTGGACATCCCATATATCTGAGATTGACCTTCTCATTGCCATCATGTTTTAAGGTGTTTTCACATGTGCCATTTTGACAAAGATTTTTTTCTGCCTTTTTTTAAACCAATGCCAAGAGTAGATAGTAAGTAGAAGAGTAATACATAGAACATATTCTACTTCTCTTTTTTTTTTCCATTTACTCCTTGTTTTGGCTTTAAAAATGCATCAAACTGCATGTTTGAAAGTACCTCCAGGCCAATTATCAACTACATAGTGTATACTACTTACCCTTACCATCTGTTTGAAAGCTAATAGAATGAAAAGTGTTATTTTAGAGGTTGTAATATCTCTAGCAACATGTAAAGCATCTGGAAGAAGCACCTGCCTCATAGTGAACGAAAATATTTATTCCATGAGGACAACAGTTTTCCATTAAAATATTATCTCCACGTTATCATGTGATAAATTTTACATATAACTTGGGAAATCACTAAAGGCCACTAGGAGTGATACCAGAGAGATATCTGAAGGTATATTGTGCCTTGGCATAGTTATGTTATTGCTTTATGTACTAATGTATACTTCCTCTATCACATTTATTCTGTAAAGAAAACTGAATAAAATATAACATGGCAGTATTCCGTGTGCATAATAAAGCTTATGGTTTTCCCAATGCATTATATATTTTTAAAGTATGATGTTCGAATAGATGTACTTGTTTTTGTCTTGAATGTCTGTATCCTGCTGCACAGCAATTTCAAATTCATATATACTGCAACCTGATTCTCAATGCCCTATTATGCTCACATCTTCACTTCCTGAACTGGAAATATTATAGGTTTCTATATCTGTTCTAAATATAAGATGTATTCAATGCACCTGTTAGAAAGCTGGTGACCAGCCGCCTCACAGAGACTCTCTGCCCTCCGTCACTTAAAGTAATGGATGCTAAGCAAGCACGGACTCGTAAACTTTTCATTATGTGCTTGCCTTCTGTCTCAAGGTATGGTATTTGAAAGCATTTTAGAAGATCATGCAGATTTCTTATGCTGAAGAATGGAGCTTGTGCTTTTCTTCATATGCACTTTATTCCCACAGACTTGTTAGAGTGTTAATAAAATTTCCATTAGAAATGTGTTTATTGCACAAATATGCTTCCCAGCAATCAACAGCTATGTTGCATAATAAAACAGCTTTCTGAATACTACACAGGTAATAAGAAGTATTTCTGAATTGTGTATTACATGAGTTCTATGTATCATTCATCAGCTATAACAGGAACTGATGCAAAAAAGAACAAGGAGGTCTGCCTCATGCAATGGGATAAACTTGTAAAAGCACTAAACTTTAATTTGACATACTTCTAAAAAAAATGATAAAGTTGTGCATGACCATAACAAATGGAAAAAAAATCCTCTTAAACCCCCCTTGACACATTTCGAGCAACATTCAGCACCGAAAGTGAAAAGAGAATGTTAGAAATATTTGTAAATTAAAAAATAAATAAAAACTACCATTTTGCATTGACACAATAGCAGTATGACACGAGTAATATAACTCTGGTGACTCCTATTTATCTTCATCATCTTTAGCATGTTTCTACACCTTGATTGGAGGCCACCTGTTGTAAGTTCAGTTGATTATACATAATTTTAAAAGACCCACCAGTGTCTGTAGATGGTCTCACAGCTCACAATGCATATCACAGCCCAAACTAAGCCATGAGGAGGAAATAACTTATGATTCCAGAGTATTCTAACAATGCGGATGAAGCTACAAGGAGAATCTCAGATACAGTATGTAATACAGTAGCTCACATTAATTGACAGAGCTAACCTACGCAGTTTGGGGTTTCTATTAATTTTAGGATTCTGTGAGATGCCCAGAAAGAACAGAGCAATCACTACCTAAAAGACATAGAATCGTAAAGTTGGAAGTGACCTCCAGGGGTCTAACAGGTCTAACCCCCTTGCTCAATGCAGGATTTACTAAATCATCCCAGACAGATGTCTGTATAGCCTCTGAAAACTTTCATTGAAGGAGAACTCACCACTTCCCGTGGCAACCTGTTCCACTCATTGTTCACCCTTATTGTCTAATATCTAATCTGTGTCTCCTCCCTTTCAGTTTTATCCCATTGCTTCTAGTCTTTCCTTGTGCAAATGAGAGTAGGGCTGATCCCTCTGCTCTGTGATAGCCCTTCAGATATTTGTAGACAACTATTAAGTCTCTGCTCAGCCTTCTTTTTTGCAAGTTAAACATTTCCACATCCTTTAACCATTCCTCATAGGACATGATTTGCAGACTACGCACCATCCTAGTAACTCTTTTCAAATCCCTTTAAAGGGAACTTGTCACCAGCCTGAAGCACAATAAACTAACTTATGGTGCTGATAGGGCAGGTGACAGTTAGCCTGGTGAGGTATTTTCATACTCACGCACATCTTCGTTCCCATGGTGCCCACCTGTGAAGTCTGTACGCTGAAAATCTGAGTCATATAGGGGAAGATAAGAGCAGCACTCAGGGGTTAATTCCAGAGAAACTTTATTGCCCACAACGTTTCAACTCAGAAGAGTCTTTGTCAAGTGCACTTGACAAAGACTCTTCTGAGTTGAAACGTTGTGGGCAATAAAGTTTCTCTGGAATTAACCCCTGAGTGCTGCTCTTATCTACTCTTCTTTGCTATTTGGAATACGGTCCAGGATCCAGGACTTTTGAGAGCGAGCACCTCTTGGAGTGGAATATCTTCCCTGGAGATACACAGGGTTTACGTGTGCTGTGATCCATTTACTATTTGAAATTGCTGAGTCATATAGGGGAGTGCATGCGCAGGACCCTGAAAAGAGTCAGCCTTTCACCATAAATAAGCTTGTGGTGCTTCAGGCCGTTGAAATGTTCCTTTTAAGCATATGCTCACATGTAGCTGATTTGCTATGGATTTTGGTGCAAATCTGCAGCAGATTTCACCCTTTCAATTCAGTTAAATTGAAGGGGTGAAATATTCTGCAGATCTACTGTACACCAAAACCCACAGCAAATCAGCTATACGTCAACATATGCTAAAGCGTATCTCCAACCTATGGTTCTCCATCTCTTGCAATGCAGCAACTTTCAGGATGAATAGAGTTGTAGCTTAACCACTGGAAAGCGAAAGGTTGGAGACCACATACTTCAGTTGTGGCCTACTTAATGAGCATGATCTTAAACATTAGATATTCTGCACCTACAAATTGCAGAGAAGGCTAATACCGCATAAGAGCAAAAAGTATATCTTTTTTTACAGTTACCTAATACCTCAAACTTTAAAGCAACTTTCTGCCGTACACTAATGGAAGTAATTGGCAATGCTAGTCCTAAGGATTGTGTATCATTAATAAATGTAAAAGTTGTGGGGAGCCCGTATATCATAAAAGTGTGGACAGCGTGGTTTGATGACTGGGATGCTCACCAATCACAGAAATGAAAGGTACAGATATTCCCCTCGTTAGTGGAGAGGTGGTCGCACATATGCGTCCAGTATCCAAAAATATGATGGAAATAGGAATCACAGAAAGTAGTATTAACATCAAGCAACTAAAAATGGACACATTCTTCAGTCCTCAGGAAGGCTATTCTGATCCTGAATTGGATGATCTGTACAAATGCAATAATTATGACTCTGATTGATAAACTATGTTCACTCCAGTTACTGCTCCATTATCCAACTTATCCAAAGCCAATATATAGCAAATACATGTTAAGGCCTCTTTCACATGGGCAATGCGTATTGTGGCTGAAAATTGCATGAACAAGAAAAAACTGTGACCACATTGCAGTTAAATCTCTCATCCCAGCCGACATGGTTTAGCAGTGCTAGCTGCTGCTAAACTCCCCCCCCCCCTCCCTTTGCCGGCAGTTCATATAGGAGCCAATGGGAGCGGACAGCTAATCGCGACTGAAAGATAGGGCAAGACCTATCTTTTCCCACTG
Organism: Eleutherodactylus coqui; assembly: GCF_035609145.1. NCBI lineage: Eukaryota > Metazoa > Chordata > Amphibia > Anura > Eleutherodactylidae > Eleutherodactylus > Eleutherodactylus coqui. The sequence goes on along the minus strand of NC_089840.1, from coordinate 179,242,385 downwards.
TGTTCAAAATATTATCCAGTGTATTCGGCCACAATGTCCAATAATCATGGCCACGATGTATTGACGCAACTATAAAGCGGACATCTGAATGAATGCATTGGAATCCAATGCTTCACATAGTCATGGTTTTTAGCTGATGTTTTATTACAGCAAAATAGCCAGGCTAAACTGCCAGTGTGAAATAAGCCTAACATGTATTTTTTCCTATTACATTCACTGCAAACAAATGTAAGACTTTAACACTCCTGGGTTTTTGTTTTTTTATTTTTTTTTTGCTTTATGGTTTGAAGGTGCTTGCATTTCTTAAAAGCTTGACCTATTCTAGTTTAAGCATGGTATTTGAAAAAATGCTGTTTTTGGGGAAAAAAATGCTTTTTGTAAAAATGCCATGGCAATTTGTCATACCGCTTCGTGAGCCAAAGCCAGAAGTCAATCCAGTAGAAAGGAGAAGTATGCGTCCTTCTTTTATATTTCCCATTCATTTTAAATCCACTTCTGGCTCCAGCTCAAAAAAATACATGAAAAACAGTCACAGAAACTGCAGTATTTGTACAAAAAAACTCTTTGTGAAAACACGCTTAAAATGATTGCCTTTATTTATTGTCTGTGCTATTGAAGGCTGCTTCTATGCTTTAACAACAGTGTGGGCCTTTTCTAATTCCTCCATCTGATATCCAATTTTTGCTATGCAATATAATATAACCACTTTATAATGGCCAATTCTGCCTTTTATTAAATCTGTGCATTCATCTTCGGTTGCCATGATGATTTTGTTGAATCTTTATTTCAGTGGAGAAATTAAATTTCACTTTGATTTTCATTCTTTTTAGGCTAAAAAATCTTAAGCTCTAAAGCAAACTTGTGGAATGGAACATAATTATTTTCATTCTAAACAAAGACCTATTACTCAGTTCTCCTGTTCACTGCTGAAGGACACTATCATTTGTGCTTTGCTGTGTTTGAAAAGCATCTTATTTCATCTGAGATATCAACTTTAGATAGCCAGTATGCCATTGACAAGGTTAAAGTATAATCACCTGCCATCTGTTTCACATTTTTTTTTATTTTTACCAGAACAGAAATTCCCCTAGAGCCGACCCACAGGTAACCAGTCTGTAATGGAAAAAATATAAATACGGATTGCAAAATCAAATTAAAAAGAAAATACTCTCTCAGTGGATTAGAAGGCATTGGAAAAGTATTAAGGAGTGTGTAAACAAACAAAAATAAAATTACAGTAGATTTGTTCGTTAAAAAAAAATAAAAAAATATATATTCCATCTATATAGAAGCTGCCTTGAACCTTCCAAATATTTTGCATTTCCAGTTGTCTTATTGGACAAAGAAAATATAAATAACTATTATCATTCCCCCAATTCTTTGTGCCATTGAAAAAGAATGGGTAAATTGTATGGACATGATTCTTTCATTATAGCTTTATAACATATCAATAATACTATGTATCCTATGTCAGGATTGTTGAAAAAAACAATCAGATACAGAGCTTTTTGATGCTTTCCACAAATGTATGGAAGATGCACAATGTGAAAATCTGAGGGGGAGAGTTTGAATGTTTTGGAGATTAAAATGTACATAACACTTTACTGCCACAAATATCCACTAATTTGCTTATCCCTTGATGTTTCTAATTTGAACAATTATTTCAAAGAGTCAAGTATTTTATTATCTCTAGTGGCAAACTCTCTATCCAGCTTGGCACTAATTTTCCTTTTATCACCAATTTACCCCTTGCCATAAGGCCTACTGCAATAGTTGGAGAAATCATTTTGCGGTGTGTTCCCTTTTTCAGCAAAGTCATAGCTAGGTGTTTAAACTATCTTATATCATCGCACTAAATTCAATTCTAACCGAATGCTGTTTTATATCTGCTAACTATCACTTTCAAGATTGTTCTAAAATAGCAGTGTAATACGATTTAATGCAAGGACTTTCCAAGCCACCATCTTCATTTCATAAATACAAAGTTGAATCCAAGACTCTTAGGTATTATTGTTGTTCCATGTAAATTATAAAACTTCAAAAGTATAATAATTGGGAATTTGCCACAGGGTTTGGTAGAGTTATTAACTTTTTTATTGTATTAGGCAATATCATCATTTTATTTACCTTCTACTGGAAGTTTAGCAAATCTATTTCTATCCCTTTAGACTGTTTTTATCAGTTATTCATAATTTATTTGGTTTATAACAAATAGATACCCAGATTGGATATTTCTTATCTGACCAATTAAAAGTAAACTGATTTTGCAGTGTATTCTTAAACCATATTATAATCAGTCAAAATTTTATAAATAGCGATTAGTTAAAATCTAAAAAAGTAATTCTTAGAATCATATCATCTGCAAATAGGCTGATGCAGTGTTCTGTTTTTATACCTTGGATAGCAGGTGAATTCCTTATACACCAATGAAAAGGCTCTATATCAAATATGAAAATATGTAAAGTTAACAGACAACGCTGTGTGGTTCCATCAGATATTGAATTTTGAGGTACAACTGGATATAAACACCTTTGCCAAGGGGACTGTATATAGAGATTGGTTAGCATTCAAAATATTACTTGTTAATCCAAATCCTGTTGAATGCCTTTTCTACATACAAAGAGAGAAGCATAGAAAGTATTCAAGAGTTTACACCACCACTGGAATTTTAAGAAAGTAATATACTGTCTAATGGTTGTCATTACTTTATAAATCCTACCTAGTCTCTGTTTATAAGGCTTGGTAAATTAGGGTGAACTTTGGATGCCAATGTTGCTGCATATTGTTTAAACTAAAATGTTATAACAATACAGACTTAAAATGTTGTTGTATGTACCTGGGATTACTATATTTTAGTAATGATATTACCAGGCAAATTTTCAAAGGTTTGTTACTATCTCGTTCTTTAGAAAATACTATTGCGACTATTTTAACCAAGAGTAATCAATGTTGGTGAAGATTATGGAAATGCCTTAGATAATCAGAAATATAAGGAAGATATTAAAGCCTTTTTACACTACATTGGCTAGAGGTGGTTACTCTATGAGTGACACTTACTAAGAGAGCTAGCTAGAAAAAGGAAGATGAGACAATTAAGGATCCATCAATAGTTGAAGAACAACTGCTTTGCTACTCAGATGCAATCAGTGCTGTCTTAACAACATTATGCCCCCACCCACCCCTGCCTTTCCTGGGCAAGCAGTGTACTGGGGCCCCTACAACAACTACTCACAGGAACAAAAATGTAAACTGGTGATAAAATTAAATTACTAACTTGGGAGGGTGAGAGAGTTAGTAAACCAACAACATAGCCCAAGAACTGGAAGTCTAAGTCTCTAGGGTCTGTTGCACTGTAGACCCCTTTTTGTTCATAGTGCCAAGCTACTTTACACTAGAAAGTAGCAAGACAATGTACTATGCTTCACACGATTATCTACACATCTGTTCAGCGAGAAATCTCTTTTTTTATTGTAGAAATTATGGATAATTTACAATAGGTATTATGGGTAATTTACAAAAAGAATTATCGGTAAATTGAAAGTCAGACAGAAAATGACAGCATTAAAGTCTTCACACATGGCATAGACAGATTGGAGCCAAGTTAATATCCCACCACACAACATTATCATATATGATACAAGGTGCATTGAAATGTTAACATACATAGGTTAGTATGGGGCCCCTATGCTTGTGGGGCCCGTGGGCAAGTGGCCATCAGGCCCATGTGTTAATATGAATGCAATGTTACTTTAAATCCCTGATACATCTATAATATAAAGTAAGCATACAAAGAAAACAAGTCAGTAACTTACAGGGTAAGTGATAAATATATTGACTGTATATTCATTTCCCCTTTTACATTCTCCTGTCATGTGTTTCTATAACAGATATCAGACAACTATGAATACATATTATTTTCTCAGCAGCAGTAGCATTTCTTACATTAATCATTTAACTGTCTCTTTACAGTCAAGAGAAACCAAAAACCTTTCCTCCTTATAATGCCTAGGCCATTTATATATGTAGGAGTTACACAAATAATGAAAAATTGTTTACTGGCAGACATTTGGTTCTGTGAAATGGTATTCAACTATTTTATAGCAATGTATAAGCCATATTGAACTAGTACAGCGACTTATTGAATGAAAGCTTTATTTTACATGTAAAAAATATCCCATGTATCCTAAATACATAACAGTGGAATTAATCAAGGTTTTGTATAAGTATTTATGATTAAAATTCATGGAAGCACCTTAAATATGCATAAAAGCTTTGTACAGGCCTACTATGTACCTTTACACTGAGCAATTACTGTCCGATTAGTCATCCAGAAAAGTTGTTTAAGAGTGTGAATGATAGTTAGTTGAAAGCTTTTATACTGAGTGAGAATCATTCATTATTAGTTCTGCAAGAAATCATTCAGGAGGAGAGAAGAGAGAGGAGAGATGGAATTAGAGAGATAGAGCTAAAATAGATTCTCTAGGCAGATTCGTTCACAAGTTGCTCAAATATAAATGATGATGCCTTCACACCAGGGAACTTTTCATCAACCAAGGACTGTTTTTTAAGTGAGCTGAAACTTAATGACGATCGAATTATATCCCTTGTCACCCGGATGGTGTTCATGTTGATATGAGACAACTGTTTGCACTTGCTCATTCAAGCAATTATTTGAATGATAGTTATGCCATGCAAACACATATTAAGAATAACTGGTTGGTTAACAGCAATGTGCAGATTGTTTCCAGGTAGTTATGAAGGATGGGCAAATGAACCTAAACATAGAGTTAAGCTGAAAGTTAAATTTGATATTTTTTGAAAATCCAAACATATATTTGGATAAACTTTTCCTGTTTAAAAGATTGCCCAAAGATGAGCTGATCACAGAGTGTTCCCAAACTGGGATTCTAGTAATTGGCTATTAAACTCCAATCTTGTAACAGATTTATACAAATTATTAAAGGCAGGAAACCCCTTTAAATATAAATGGGGTGGACAAAAATATGGAAACCCCATACAAAATGCATGCCTTAAAATTGGTCTGTACATTTCTTATGGAAATATGATTTATAATCCCATAGTACTTAAGTAGAGGTAATATAACACGGAAGCTGCTGGGCTGAAATGAACATCTACCCAAGCAACAAGGTTCCTTAGGTCAGGGGTTTGAGCCACTCAGCTGCTGTCAGCTGGCTCCCAAAAACCACCCAGAGCAGGGCAAGAGGTGAAGTAAACACAAATTTGGCGGTAAGGTCTCAGTCAAACAGTGGTAAAAAGGGCAGCTCAGTGCAAATGGTTAAAATCCCATGCATCCATATTTTTGTCCACATTCTGTAACTGAAGATCCAAAACATCTAAATGTTTTTTCCTATTTATGTTCACTAGTGTAGGCACAGAAAATTAGTAAGCATTTAGTAACTTCTGTCAATAGAATCTTTCACCATATTTATGTCGTCCTATAGGAATGCAGCATAAATTAGTGCCAGAGACCCTTCATGCAGTGGGGTGTCACCTACTTTGTTAGCTGCCATACCTTTCACAGAATTAGTGCCGCAAGCACAGCATGTAGTCTGCTAAATGGTGTGTTTACGCTGTTTAGTCTAGGATATTCATGAGCTGCAGTTGCCCTTGCCTCCCCAGTTGCTGACTCACAGCTTTCATCTTATACATGGTTTAAGGGAAGAAAGCTGTTAATCATCAGCAAGGGGAAGGTGGGGTGGTGAGAGCAGCCGCAACTCGTGAATATCCCAGACTGCGTACCGCAACAAAGAAACTCTGTTTTTATGAAAAGAACCATGGCTAACAAACTTAATGATCTCCCCCACAAACACACTGAGATCAGGTTGTGTAGAATAAATATGGTAACAGATTCGCTTTAACCAACCTGTCTTTAAAATACTTTATTTGCATGTTTTGTAGTTGAATTATCCTCCATAAATTCTACACTGCACAAGTGAAATATTTACCTATACACATTATCTTCAAAAACCATTGTATGTTTTCATGTTGGCAGCAAAATTTGTAATGACATTTTCAGGCAAACATAAAGAAACAAGGTCTCACCCTTAAAAAAGGTTTATTTTGCAGAAGAAAAGCAAAGAGAATTTAATGGACTAGTTTGCAAGAAAATATAGGCTAGAGGGCCAGATAATACACTGTGAATGTGAAAAGTAAGATCATATAAAAGTGTACTTTCTCAAGGACAAAATATACCATGTTCTTCAATGGCAACAATGCCAGAATGCTTACGCAGTGTGGAGAATTATATCTTAATTGAAATATCAAGTACGAAACCACAGGTTTTCTCTTGTAAGAAATTTGGAAATCATCATATCAACAGTTAACTTCAAGCCTGAAGACCCTAAAAAATGAAGCATTGCTTCCTTGTTCTACATGTATACATTTACAACACTATACAGTATGTAGCTGAGGAAAACTATATCATGCAGGGTCAAACTTGGCCACCAGAACAGCCAATGGGTCCTCCGGTTGGCCCAGGCTCTGATGCAATATTAATAAAGATGAGCGAACACCAAAATGTTCGGGTTCGCGTTATTCGAAACGAACTTCCCGCGATGTTCGGGTGTTCGTTTCGAATAACGAACCCCATTGAAGTCAATGGGCGACCGGAACATTTTTGTATTTCGCCGATGCTCGCTAAGGTTTTCATGTGTGAAAATCTTGGCAATTCAAGAAAATGATGGGAACGACACAGCAAGTTCTCCTCTGCCACAGCTGTAACAGCTGTGGCAGAGAAGAACGATGTTAGCCCATTGAATTCAATGGAGCCGTCAATACAGCCGACTCCACTGAATGCAATGGGCTGCCGGCGATCGCGGGATGAATTGTCGGAAAGGGGTTAAATATATAAGCCCTTTCCTGCAATTCATCCAGAAATGTGTAAAAATAAAAAATATATATATACTCACCTGGTGCCGACAGACGGAGTTCAGCGCGGCAGGCTGCAGTTCTCCTGAACTGCTCTGAACAGCTGTTAGTAGTATTCAGCAGCCGGGGATTTAAAATCCCCGCCTGCTGAATAAGATGCCTCTGAATGGTCACAGCCTGACCAATCAGAGGCCAGCCCTCACTCACACCCATTCATGAATTCATGAATGGGTGAGTGAGGGCTGCCTCTGATTGGCTCAGGAGAACTGCAGCCTGCCGCGCTGAACTCCGTCTGTCGGCACCAGGTGAGTATATATATATTTTTTATTTTTACACATTTCTGGATGAATTGCAGGAAAGGGCTTATATATTTAACCCCTTTCCGACAATTCATCCTGCGATCGCCGGCAGCCCATTGCATTCAGTGGAGTCGGCTGTATTGCCGGTTCCATTGAATTCAATGGGCAAACATCGTTCTTCTCTGTCACAGCTGTTACAGCTGTGGCAGAGAAGAAGGATTTGTCTTCTATATGTTCTCAATGGGGTTGGCGCTGCTGCCGCCGGCCCCATTGAGCGCATATAGAAATGATTTCTCAGGGAAGAAAGTTAAAGTAACCCGAACATCCGAACATCGTGTGGTGTTCGTTACGAATAACGAACATCCCGAACACCCTAATATTCGCCCGAGCATCAAGCTCGGACGAGTACGTTCGCTCATCTCTAAATATTAAGCCATAAAGTTCCAGCAGAAAGCAAGCCTATTTTGAGCTGAATTTTCAGCTATTATCTTGCTTTTGTTTAGAGCCAGCCATATACTTTAGACTATAGTTGTCCACATCTGCATGACCAGGCAACTTTCACATGTGAATGGAGGCCTTCTGACATTACCTCAACAGATTATGTCAGAGGGGAAGATGGATCAGATGTCCTGAATTTCAACGCCAAATCTTTGTCCTACATATGATCCACAGCTAGAACTTCTGTTTGTGGTTTTCTCCACTGGCCACATGTAAAACACATGAACGCTTAGCTAAACCAATTCATGTGTATGAGGAATTCAGGAAAAGTAGTTGTTGGTCAAATAAACCTTTGGCCGACAGCTATTGTGTATGTGTACCTTAAAGGGGTTGTCCCGCGGCAGCAAGTGGGTCTATACACTTCTGTATGGCCATAATAATGCACTTTGTAATGTACATTGTGCATTAATTATGAGCCATACAGAAGTTATAAAAAGTTTTTTACTTACCTGCTCCGTTGCTGGCGTCCTCGTTCCCATGGAGCCGACTAATTTTCGCCCTCCGATGGCCAAATTAGCCGTGCTTGCGCAGTCCGGGTCTTGTGCAGTCTTCTATGGGGCCGCTCGTGTAGAATGCCGCCTCCGTGTAGCTCCGCCCCGTCACGTGCCGATTCCAGCCAATCAGGAGGCTGGAATCGGCAATGGACCGCACAGAAGCCCTGCGGTCCACGGAGACAGAGGATCCCGGCGGCCATCTTCAGCAGGTAAGTATGAAGACGCCGGACCGCCGGGATTCAGGTAAGCGCTGTGCGGGTTGTTTTTTTAACCCCTGCATCAGGGTTGTCTCGCGCCGAACGGGGGGGGGGGGGGGGTTAAAAAAAACAAAAACCCGTTTCGGCGCGGGACAACCCCTTTAAGTCTCATTATCTGAATTTACCAATACTTTGTCTTGCATATACAATGACCTTAGAATCATTTCTTCTAGTGGGTCCAATGACCTTTATTCTGTTATTGATATCATGAAGTTAAAGGGTTTATAAAAAATGAAAAAAGTCTCCCTCCTTTCAGAAACAGCTCCATTCATGGATTGTGAATGGTACTGCAGATGGCACTATCTCTATAAGAAAATAGACATATTTTTTCAGTTACATACAACTCTTTTTAGGATCAATCTGTTTTCTTAAAGAAACTTAGATTTAAGCCTAGAGTAAAAGTGTTCTAGTGATAGTGTCTCATTGCATTTGTATTGTGAATTGCTATTCAGGGGTGTGCAGTGCACACATGTGTATAAGTACTACTCCTTCACTTGTCAACTTGAGCATGGTTTTACAGTAAATCTGCCTATTTTTAACCTCGCTCACCTATTGTATAATTTTCACCCCGTTTCAGAAAAGGGAGACTAAAAATATAGCAGAAGTGCAGGAAATAATCTAAATCAGCCATTACCTACTGGATTAATCCAATAAATATTTGCCTGTAAGATGATTATCCGTTCAGTCGCATCCGACCTTCGGTCACTCTATGAATCAATGGTCTAAGACTACCTTGTTCATTGTCATGGCAGTCCGAGGTATCCGTAGCATTCTCCTCCAGCACCATAGTTCAAATGCATCAATTTTCCTTCTGTCTGTTTTCCTGAGCATCCAACTTTCACAACCATACGTAGTTATGAGAAAGACGATTGCATTGACCAGTCTGGGTTTTGTTGCTATGCTAATGTCCTTGCTTTTCTAGATCTTTTCCATTCCTTGCATTGCATTCCTACCAAGTGTAATCCATCGCTTGATCTCAGGTGCAGATTGCCCATTGCAATCGATTTTGGATCCGAGGAAGATGAAGTCTTGGATTGAGTCAACTTCTTTGCTGTTCATTTTTATGCTCACTGTACCATTGCCTACCGTGGTCCTCTTGCTGTTGAGATATAGTCCCATGTGTTTGCTTTCCTTTTGCACTCATTGGGTTATGTATCCCTGGTCCCTTTAACTTTCCACAAGCAGGGTGATATCATCTGCATATCGAAGGTTATTGACATTTCTGCCACCTATTTTGACTCTGATTTTTGATTCATCCAGATTGCATCGCCTCATGATCATTTCTGCGTACAGATTGAAAAGGACTGGTGATAGAATGCAGCCTCGCCATACACCTTTCTCGATTTTGAACCAATCGCGTTTCCATAAGCTGTCCTGACTGTTGCTTCTAGGTTGTTGTAAAGGGACCTTATAAGCTGTTCAATATGTTCCGGGTCGCCCATTTGCTTCAGACACTTCCAAAGCTTGTCATGTTCAACACAATCAAAGGCCTTGCTGTAGTCGATGAAACACATGTACTTGTCATTTTGATACTCTTGGGTCTTCTCCATAATCCAGCATTTGTGATTTGGTCTCTGGTGCCACAACCATTGCAGAAGCCAACTTCAACGTCTAGCAGTTCCAGTTTAACAATTGTTGCAATGCGCTTTTGTATGATCTTTAAAAGAATTTTGCTTGCGTGAGGTATGAGAGTGATGGTGCAGTAATTGGGACATACTTGAGCATCACCTTTTTTGGAAGTGTGATGAAGACAGATCTTGTCCAGTCTTTGGGCCACAATTTGGAGCTCCAGATATTTTGATATAGGTCAGTTAAAGGCCCATTTAGACACAAGGATAATCGCTCAAAGATGTCGCTCAAGCGACTTTTGAGCGATCATCATTGTGTCATTTACAGTGCAAGATGATCGCTCAAGATGAGCTATCACCTTGCGCTGCCAGCGGAGGATGCAGAAGATGAGCGGGGTGTTCTTTCTTGTCTTCTGAATCAAGCTGTTCCCTGCTGGGAGCGCCCGGCTGTCCCCGCTTGTCTTCTGCATACAGCTGTTTCCCCGCTCCAAGCGCTTGCTATTATACAGCTGAGTGCTTGTAGCGGAGGATGCAGAAGACAAGCGGGGTGTCCCCGCTTGTCTTCTGCATCCAGCTGTTCCCCGCTGAGAGCACCTGGCTGTCATACAGCCGAGCGCTCCCAGCGGAGGATGCAGAAGACAAGCGGGGTGTCCCTGCTTGTCTTAAGCATCCAGATGTTTTCTCCATGGAGCGTCCGGCTGTTATACAGCCGAGCACTCTATGGCAGGTATGAAGAACAGAGCTGGACCGTTATCAGGGAGTGGGATATAGCTGAAACAATAGTATCATCTGTATCCTGCTATGAATCCTTGATAAGCCTCATCACCGTCTTTTAGCATGCTGTAGCTCCGCCCCGTCACGTGCCGATTCCAGCCAATCAGAAGGCTGGAATCGGCAATGGACCGCACAGAAGCCCTGCGGTCCACGGAGGGAGAAGATGCCGGCGGCCATCTTCACCGGGTAAGTAAGAAGTCACCGGAGCGCGGGGATTCAGGTAAGCGCTGTCCGGTGATCTTTTTTAACCCCTGCATCGGGGTTGTCTCGCGCCGAACGGGGGGGGGGGGGGGGGGGGGGGGGGGGTTTGAAAAAAAAACACCCCGTTTCGGCGCAGGACAACCCCTTTGAGATCTTGACTGACGCTGGTTTGAGCAGCTTGGCTGGTATGTGATCAATGCCTGGAGCTTTCCTGTTTGGTAGTTATTTTAGGGCCTATGTGACTTCTTCCTCCAGAATGCCTGGTTCTTGTTCTACTTGATATACGTGATCAAATGGGTTGTCTTCTTCTTGTAATAATTTGCCATCCCAGACTTTGATAGTTGCTGCCTTGCATGGTACGAACGGTGCCCGGGTCTGCTTCACATAGAGAAAAAGCACTCGGGTGTGGCCTACTGGTTTGCTTCTTCCAGTTTCGCGCATTGGTCACCCCAGTAGCGCTCCTTATCTTGTCTGACTTTTCTTTGCAATTCCGCATTTAGCTGTCTGAATTCAATGATGGTGCCCGATCTTTTAGCTGTTCGGTGCTTGTTGGCAATTCTGATGAATTCATCCAATATCCATTGCGGAATCCGATGCATTTGACATAGGAAGTAGTCAATTTGGTTTTGGTGCATGCCATTTGGGGCCGTCCATGTGTACAAACAGTGTTTAGGCTGCTCAAACCATGGGTTCATGATCGATAGGCAGTTTTCCGTGCAACATTGGATCATATGTTCACCTGCATTATTCAGCTCACGCAATCCGAATTTGCCAATGACAGGTATGTCTTCTCCAGAGCCGATTTTTACATTGAAAATCCCCTATTATAAAAAAGGAATTTCCTGTATATGTGCCTGTATATTTACTCCCAGCCCTTGTTCAGCTATCAGCACTGCTGAATTGGTGTCTGATGTCAACCAGCATCCAGACCTAGTGTGTGGAGGTGCACACAATATGCTGATGATGGATTGAGATGACGGGACCTAGGTCAACCGTGCCATAGCTGAACAGGAGCCAAGAGCAAGGAGGGTAAGTACATAGTCTGGTCTGGGGACTAAAAGTCTTTTTTGCTTCATCCATTTAAAATTAGGAGTCTGAAATTAATATAGGTGGTCTCGGGTCTTAGTGTTTCTAGAGGGGTCTGTTCTGGGATCTGAGTATATTTAATGGGTTTTGTCTGGTTCCTGAATATATTTAGTGCATTTAACCTTGGGTCTAAATTAGGTTAGAGGTCTAGAGTCTGATATAAATTCAGGAGGTCTGAATATATTTAAGTGGTCAGTTCTGTGGCCTAATAACATAAGATGCCTGGTCTGGGGTCTGATATTAATAATAGGGGGTGTTAAATTAATTTAAACGTGTGGTATGGGGTTTAATATTGATAAAGAGGGTCTGAATATCTTAGCCCTGCCTTTTTGTTTGAGCCACACCCCGTGAAAAGAAAACTATCATTTTCAAAATCACCTTATGACAGGTACTTTCAGGTTGACATCTTTGCATATTTGCCTTGCCAGCCATACCCCTATCATCAGCACTGTGATATTATATCTAAGGACAGTATATAGCACTTTGCACACTATGTTCAGGAGATTTGTACTCCCATGTTTTGTTTTTGTTATCAAATGTTGTTGCCTCTTTTATGCGGTATGTGACTTTTGATTGACAAAATCATTAGAGAACAGATTTGTCAAGCATAAAGTGATAGGGGCCTTATTTGTTAACTCTATCACAGAAAATAAGATTAGCATAGAGAGAAGATCTGTTTGAAGTAAAAGAGTTTGGAATATTTTTGAATGCTACCTACAACATCTCATGGCCCAAATAAATCATCATCATCCTACAATTCAGTGAAGCCTAGTCCTGATACAGTGATTGATTTTAGGCACTTTGATGAACAAACGGAATAGAATACCAGTGCATGAGCTTTATGATGAATAGATCTCTTTATCTATGTAACAGTTTCTGCAACCTTCCTGGGAACATGCCCATTAGCTACAGTACATGCTGTCACATAAAATGCTTCATCTAGCAGCCATTACCAGCACCTGGAGATGTAGAGTGCCTGCAGAATGGTAGTCACATTATGAACATTAAATACGGCATGACTAGATATTACATTTTAGTAAAAGGAAGACCTTGCCACTTGTGTGAAGATGATTGCTTGTATCATACAATTAATACCACATGCTGTAAATACCCTGGAAATTTCTCTTTTCATTAATGCTAACTATAAAAGGAAAATGAGTTTCGGAGAAAACGTAACAAAAACTCTTCTCGGAAAGTATTTGGAAAAATAGTACTCCTAACTTGTTTATACTTTCTATAAGAAGCGGTCTCAAAAAGGTTGCTTTTAGATGAATGTGTGTGTACATAGGTGAGCACAAAACCATGCGTCTATTACAACCATTGTTTCCCTGTGGTGTGTTCACATGTCCGTGTTTTACAGGCGTGCAAACGCACGTACCTGCAAAACATAGAACATGTGTGCACCATAGGTCCGTGGTGTGTGTCAATATTCCCCAGTGGGGAGCCTCTTGTCACTGAATACTGTGACAGTATTCAGTGCCAAGGGGACTCCCCGTGGGGAGTAAAGAATTCACTGCCCCAGCTCTGAAAGCTGTGACAGCTGTGGCAGAGGATTTCTTCATCTCCGCGGAGAGTAAAGAATCCCCTGCCATAGCTATGACAGCTGGGGCTGCCAGCAAGCCCTGCAGGGATTTGGGGGGAAGGGCTTTAAATTTAAGCCCTAACCTGAAAATCATCCATAGCATGTGTAAAAAATAAAAAAAATATATACTCACCTCTTCTTAGCTGCCGGGGCTCAGCCATGTGTAGATGCGTCTTCTCCCTGCACTGCTCTGAAGTTCTTTCATCAGGAGAGATTAAAAATCCCCGCCTGCTGAAAGGCCTGTATCTGATTGGCTGTGATCACCCAATCACAGTCAGCGCTCAGCCATTCAATGAATGACAGCTGAGTGCTGCCTGTGATTGGTCACAGCACTTAGCCAATCACAGGCAGCGCTCAGCCATTCAATGAATGACAGCTGAGCGCTGCCTGTGATGGATCACAGTGCTCAACCAATCACAGGCAGCGCTTGCGCATTTATTGAGTTCGAAGAATGCCCAAGCACTGCCTGTGATTGGCTGAAGGCAGTGACCAATCACAGGCAGCATTTAGCTGTCAATCATTGAATTGCTGAGCATTGCCTCTAATTGGCTGAGCGCTCAGCCAATCAGATACAGCTATTTCAGCAGGCAGGGATTTTAAATCCCCACATGATGAAAGAACTTCAGAGCAGTGCAGAGAGAACATGTGGTTACATGCGGCTTATGTTTAAAGCCCTTCCCCAAAAATCACTGCAGGGTTGCCGGCAGTCAATTGCATTTAATGGGAATGCTGGAAGCAGTGGTAGCCCCACTTAAAAAGAAATGGCAGAATGGATTAATGCAGTTTCCATTCATTTTAATGGGGAAACTGGTTTTGACATATGAGTGTTTTGGGAAAGGAGCTTTGTCACGGAACAAATTAAACTATTAACCCAAGGCACCACTGTACTTGCCTCTGCATATTTTAATTTCTACTGCACCAATACTATTTTCCTAACAGAAGAGAATACAAACATGGAGGCAGGTGCGCAAAAATAGGTCATGCTGCTTTCTAAAAAAATGTCAGTGAAAAATACAGCCATTTGAGTAGTCCTATTGATTTACATTAGCTCCGCATTATGGTCCACAAACTGCAAACCAAATACGAAGGTGAAATACGCTAGTCTGCAACCAGCTGTGGGGCTCCTTCACACGGGTGTATGATTTTTGTGCACGGCTCTGTACAACATAGTTGTGGTATGAATTAGGCTTTTTTGTTTGGATATGGGCGTAATTTACTATACTTTTTGGGCTCTCAGGACATGGTTTTTTTTTTGGCACCGGACACAGCCACACTCAGATTTTAATGGCTCTTTAGCCTAATGAGCTCGAAATGTGTTCTTTTTACTGTGGAATTCCTTGGCATGTTGTGCATCCCATTGCATATTGCGTGCAGCTTCGGGCACTCCCCATATACTTTTATAGGGACCTTTGGTTCCTAAATGCTCATAAACGGAAAGCATTTTTCTGCGTGCACAAAATATGTGTGCAAAATATAGAATGTGAGAGGGTCCATTGAAATGGATGGGCTTTATTCTCTGTACATTGCGAGCATAAGTTTTGAAGGAGTTGTTAGGCATTAGAGAACCTCTCTGAGAATATTCTCATGCAGCTGATTTGGCGCAGGTTTTGGTGCAGATCTGTAGCAGATTTTTCTCTTTCAGCTAAATTCAAATCAAAGGTAAAATCTATTCAGATTTGCAACAAAATCTGCAGCAAATCAGCGACATGGGAATAAAACCTATTAGTCATAGCAGAAAAATTTTCCCTGTAGTTGCTGCAGCTCTTCTGCTAAGAAATGCTATCACTGGGAATTTCAGAAGCTGTACCTTTAAAATTTGCATTGTGCAGCCTTCGCTGGAATAGCGGGGTTATAATCACTGTTTGGCTAGAGCGATATTCCACCTCATCTACTAATACTGCTAACAATCTTATGCTTTTCACTGACTATAAAATGGTGCGATAGGCACAATGGAGACCATGAATTCTCTGCTCACATCTGCACTGCTGTCTCCATTTGGAAGCTCTGGCACAGGTCATACATAAAATCCAAAATGAAATAGCACAGCATGCTGAGCTATTTCATCTGGGAAAATGACGGGAGCATGACGAGCTCCATCTGGCACCGATACTTTCAGTCAATGGACAAATACGGCTTCCCTTTTTCTTGCTCCCATAATGGAGCAGTAAAACGGAATGCATAATGTTCAAACCTAGCTTTACTCATTTCTTCTGTGCAAATGGATTAGTTGTGTATCTATCCACAGCCATATTGAAACTTTCAGTTAATGCATCACACTTTGCCAATGAGAAATGTCAAATTTTAAAATCAGCTCAACTACATTGAAAAACCCCTTTCTGTTGTATATTCTGCACATAGATTCATAAATAATTGATTTTTGTTTCATTAATAGAGATGAGCGAACACCAAAATGTTCGGGTGTTCGTTATTCGGAACGAACTTCCCGCGATGCTCGAGTCAATGGGCGACCAGAGCATTTTTGTATTTCGCCGATGCTCGCTAAGGTTTTCATGTGTGAAAATCTGGGCAATTCAAGAAAGTGATGGGAATGACACAGAAACGGATAGGGCAGGCGAGGGGCTACATGTTGGGCTGCATCTCAAGTTCACAGGTCCCACTATTAAGCCACAATACCGGCAAGAGTGGGCCCCCCCCCCCCCCCCTCCCAACAACTTTTACTTCTGAAAAGCCCTCATTAGCATGGCATACCTTTGCTAAGCACCACACTAGCTACAACAAAGCACAATCACTGCCTGGATGACACTCCGCTGCCACTTCTCCTGGGTTACATGCTGACCAACCGCCCCCCCTCCCCCCCACAGTGCACACCAAAGTGTCCCTGCTCAGCCTTCAGCTGCCCTCATGCCACACCACCCTCATGTCTATTTAGAAGTGCGTCTGCCATGAGGAGGAACCGCAGGCAGACACTGCAGAGGGTTGGCACGGCTAGGCAGCGACCCTCTTTAAAAGGGGCCGGGCGATAGCCCACAATGCTGTACAGAAGCAATGAGAAATAGAATCCTGTGCCACCGCCATCAGGAGCTGCACACGTAGGCATAGCAATGGGGAACCTATGTGCCACACACTATTCATTCTGTCAAGGTGTCTGCATGCCCCAGTTAGACCGGGCTTTTTAATTCATAGACACAGGCAGGTACAACTCCCTATTGTGAAGTCCCTGTGGACCGACAGCATGGGTGAGTGCCAGGAAGCCACCGGCGGTACATAGAAATATCCCATTGCATTGCCCAACACAGCTGAGGTAGTAATGTCGTGCGTAATACAGGTGGGCTTCGGCCCACACTGCATGCCCCAGTCAGACTGGGGTTCTTTACAAGTGTACAGATGTGTTAAAAACTCCGTGTGCACCTACAGCATGGGTGGCTCCCTGGAACCCACCGGCGGTACACAAAAATATCCCATTGCATTGCCCAACACAGCTGAGGTAGTAATGTCGTGCATAATGCAGGTGGGCATCGGCCCACACTGCATGCCCCAGTCAGACTGGGGTTCTTTAGAAGTGGACACATGTAGGTTAAACTCCCTGTGGACCCACTGCCTGGGTGGGTGCCAGGAAGCCACCGGCGGTACAAAGAAATATCCCATTGCATTGCCCAACACAGCTGAGGTAGTAATGTCGTGCGTAATACAGGTGGGCTTCGGCCCACACTGCATGCCCCAGTCAGACTGGGGTTCTTTAGAAGTGTACAGATGTATTAAAAACTCCGTGTGCACCTACAGCATGGGTGGCTCCCTGGAACCCACCGGCGGTACACAAAAATATCCCATTGCATTGCCCAACACAGCTGAGGTAGTAATGTCGTGCATAATGCAGGTGGGCATCGGCCCACACTGCATGCCCCAGTCAGACTGGGGTTCTTTAGAAGTGGACACATGTAGGTTAAACTCCCTGTGGACCCACTGCCTGGGTGGGTGCCAGGAAGCCACCGGCGGTACATAGAAATATCCCATTGCATTGCCCAACACAGCTGAGGTAGTAATGTCGTGCGTAATACAGGTGGGCTTCGGCCCACACTGCATGCCCCAGTCAGACTGGGGTTCTTTAGAAGTGTACAGATGTATTAAAAACTCCGTGTGCACCTACAGCATGGGTGGCTCCCTGGAACCCACCGGCGGTACATAAAAATATCCCATTGCATTGCCCAACACAGCTGAGGTAGTAATGTTGTGCTTAACCCTTTCCAATCCAATTTGTATATGGTTTTCCTAGGGGGCTTACTCTTTTTCTGCCGTTATACAACGGCGCTATATGCTGGCTAAAGCCAGTACTGCATGAGCTGACACGTAGGATAGGCTCCGACAGCAGAGAGGCTGGCAATATACAGTGAGAGAACCCCGACGGACGTCTACCAACAACGGAGCTGTACAGCCTTAAACCCTAATGTCTTCACAGGTCACACAGTGGACTGGAAAGGGTTAATGCAGGTGGGTTTCGGCCCACACTGCATGTCCCAGTCAGACTGGGTTTCTTTATAAGTGGAAACAGATGCATTTATAATTCCCTGTGGACCCACAGCATGGGTGGGTGCCAGGAAGCCACCGGCGGTACATAGAAATATCCCATTGCATTGCCCAACACAGCTGAGGTAGTAATGTCGTGCGTAATACAGGTGGGCTTCGGCCCACACTGCATGCCCCAGTCAGACTGGTGTTCTTTAGAAGTGGACACATGTAGGTTAAACTCCCTGTGGACCCACTGCCTGGGTGGGTGCCAGGAAGCCACCGGCGGTACATAGAAATATCCCATTGCATTGCCCAACACAGCTGAGGTAGTAATGTCGTGCGTAATACAGGTGGGCTTCGGCCCACACTGCATGCCCCAGTCAGACTGGGGTTCTTTACAAGTGTACAGATGTGTTAAAAACTCCGTGTGCACCTACAGCATGGGTGGCTCCCTGGAACCCACCGGCGGTACACAAAAATATCCCATTGCATTGCCCAACACAGCTGAGGTAGTAATGTCGTGCATAATGCAGGTGGGCTTCGGCCCACACTGCATGCCCCAGTCAGACTGGGGTTCTTTAGAAGTGGACAGATGTATTAAAAACTCCGTGTGCACCTACAGCATGGGTGGCTCCCTGGAACCCACCGGCGGTACATAAAAATATCCCATTGCATTGCCCAACACAGCTGAGGTAACGTCAGCTGTAATGCAGGTGGGCTAAAAATTAATTTGATTACACTGTAGGCGAGGGCCCACAAAAATTGCTGTATCAACAGTACTAATGTACATCCCAAAAATTGGCCATGGCCAACCAAGAGGGCAGGTGAAACCCATTAATCGCTTTGGTTAATGTGGCTTAAGTGGTAACTAGGCCTGGAGGCAGCCCAGTGTAACGAAAAATTGGTTCAAGTTAAAGTTCCAACGCTTTTAAGCGCATTGAAACTTATAAAAATTGTTCAGAAAAATTATTTGAGTGAGCCTTGTGGCCCTAAGAAAAATTGCCCGTTCAGCGTGATTACGTGAGGTTTCAGGAGGAGGAGCAGGAGGAGGAGGAGGAATATTAGACACAGATTGATGAAGCAGAAATGTCCCCGTTTTGGATGGTGAGAGAGAACGTAGCTTCCATCCGCGGGTGCAGCCTACATATTGCTTACGTATCGCTGCTGTCCGCTGGTGGAGAACAGAAGTCTGGGGAAATCCAGGCTTTGTTCATCTTGATGAGTGTTAGCCTGTCGGCACTGTCGGTTGACAAGCGGCTACGCTTATCTGTGATGATTCCCCCAGCCGCACTAAACACCCTCTCCGACAAGACGCTAGCCGCAGGACAAGCAAGCACCTCCAGGGCATACAGCGCTAGTTCAGGCCACGTGTCCAGCTTCGACACCCAGTAGTTGTAGGGGGCAGAGGCGTCACCAAGGATGGTCGTGCGATCCGCTACGTACTCCCTCACCATCCTTTTACAGTGCTCCCGCCGACTCAGCCGTGACTGGGGAGCGGTGACACAGTCTTGGTGGGGAGCCATAAAGCTGGCCAGGCCCTTAAAGACTGTTGCACTGCCTGGGATGTACATGCTGCTCGATCTACGCACATCCCCTGCTACCTTGCCCTCGGTACTGCGCCTTCTGCCACTAGCGCTGTCGGCTTGGAATTTTACCATCAGCTTGTCCGCAAGGGTCCTGTGGTATAGCAACACTCTCGAACCCCTTTCCTCTTCGGGAATCAGAGTGGGCAGGTTCTCCTTATACCGTGGATCGAGCAGTGTGTACACCCAGTAATCCGTCGTGGCCAGAATGCGTGCAACGCGAGGGTCACGAGAAAGGCATCCTAACATGAAGTCAGCCATGTGTGCCAGGGTACCTGTACGCAACACATGGCTGTCTTCACTAGGAAGATCACTTTCAGGATCCTCCTCCTCCTCCTCCTCCTCCTCAGGCCATACACACTGAAAGGAGGACAGGCAATCAGCCGGTGTACCGTCAGCAGCGGGCCAAGCTGTCTCTTCCCCCTCCTCCTCATCCTCCTCATGCTCCTCCTCCTCCTCCTGTACGCGCTGAGAAATAGACAGGAGGGTGCCCTGACTATCCAGCGGCATACTGTCTTCCCCTGCCCCCGTTTCCGAGCGCAAAGCAGCTGCCTTTATGGTTTGCAGGGAATTTCTCAAGATGCATAGCAGAGGAATGGTGACGCTAATGATTGTAGCATCGCCGCTCACCACCTGGATAGACTCCTCAAAATTACCAAGGACATGGCAGATGTCTGCCAACCAGGCCCACTCTTCTGAAAGGAATTGAGGAGGCTGACTCCCACTGCGCCGCCCATGTTGGAGTTGGTATTCGACTATAGCTCTACGTTGTTCATAGAGCCTGGCCAACATGTGGAGCGTAGAGTTCCACCGTGTGGGCACGTCGCACAGCAGTCGGTGCACTGGCAGCTTAAAGTGATGTTGCAGGGTGCGCAGGGTGGCAGCGTCCGTGTGGGACTTGCGAAAATGTGCGCAGAGCCGGCGCGCCTTTACGAGCAGGTCTGACAAGCGTGGGTAGCTTTTCAGAAACCGCTGAACCACCAAATTAAAGACGTGGGCCAGGCATGGCACGTGCGTGAGGCTGCCGAGCTGCAGAGCCGCCACCAGGTTACGGCCGTTGTCACACACGACCATGCCCGGTTGGAGGCTCAGCGGCGCAAGCCAGCGGTCGGTCTGCTGTGTCAGACCCTGCAGCAGTTCGTGGGCCGTGTGCCTCTTATCGCCTAAGCTGAGTAGTTTCAGCACGGCCTGCTGACGCTTGCCCACCGCTGTGCTGCCACACCGCGCGACACCGACTGCTGGCGACATGCTGCTGCTAACACATCTTGATTGCGAGACAGAGGAGGAGGAGGAGGAGGGTGCTTTAGTGGAGGAAGCATACACCTCCGCAGATACCACCACCGAGCTGGGGCCCGCAATTCTGGGGGTGGGTAGGACGTGCGCGGTCCCGGGCTCTGACTCTGTCCCAGCCTCCACTAAATTCACCCAATGTGCCGTCAGGGAGATGTAGTGGCCCTGCCCGCCTGTGCTTGTCCACGTGTCCGTAGTTAAGTGGACCGTGGCAGTAACCGCGTTGGTGAGGGCGCGTACAATGTTGCGGGAGACGTGGTCGTGCAGGGCTGGGACGGCACATCGGGAAAAGTAGTGGCGACTGGGAACTGAGTAGCGCGGGGCCGCCGCCTCCATGATACTTTTGAAGGACTCCGTTTCCACAACCCTATACGGCAGCATCTCAAGGCTGATGAATTTTGCTATGCGGACGGTTAACGTTTGAGCGTGCGGGTGCGTGGCGGCGTACTTGCGCTTGCGCTCCAACAGTTGCGCAAGCGACGGCTGGACGGTGCGCTGAACTACACTGCTGGATGGGGCCGAGGACAGCGGAGGTGAGGGTGTGGGTGCAGGCCAGGAGACGGTAGTGCCTGTGTCCTGAGAGGGGGGTTGCATCTCAGTGGCAGGTTGGGGCACAGGGGGAGAGGCAGGGGTGCAAACCGGAGGCGCTGAACGGCCTTCGTCCCACCTTGCGGGGTGCTTGGCCATCATATGTCTGCGCATGGTGGTGGTGGTGAGGCTGTTGGTGTTGGCTCCCCGGCTGAGCTTTGCGCGACAAAGGTTGCACACCACTGTTCGTCGGTCGTCAGGCGTCTCTGTGAAAAACTGCCAGACCTTAGAGCACCTCGGCCTCTGCAGGGTGGCATGGCGCGAGGGGGCGCTTTGGGAAACACTTGGTGGATTATTCGGTCTGGCCCTGCCTCTACCCCTGGCCACCGCACTGCCTCTTGCAACCTGCCCTGCTGATGCCCTTGGCTCCCCCTCTGAAGACCTGTCCTCCTGAGTAAGCGTTGCACACCAGGTGGGGTCAGTCACCTCATCGTCCTGCTGCTCTTCCTCCGAATCCTCTGTGCGCTGCTCCCTCGGACTTACTGCCCTTACTACTACCTCACTGCAAGACAACTGTGTCTGATCGTCATCGTCCTCCTCACCCACAGAAAGTTGTTGAGACAGTTGGCGGAAGTCCCCAGCCTCTTCCCCCACACCCCGGGAACTTTCGAATGGTTGGGCATCAGTGACGATAAACTCCTCTGGTGGGAGAGGAACCGCTGCTGCCCAATCTAAGCAGGGGCCCGAGAACAGTTCCTGGGAGTGTTCCCGCTCCTGAGCAGGTGTTATTGTAGTGGAGTGAGGAGGCTGGGAGGAAGGAGGAGCAGCAGACAGAGGATTCGGATTGGCAGCAGTGGACGGCGCAGAACTGTGGGTAGACGATAGGTTGCTCGAAGCACTTTCTGCCATCCAGGACAGGACCTGCTCACACTGCTCATTTTCTAATAACCGTCTCCCACGTGGACCCATTAATTGGGCGATGAATGTGGGGACACCAGAAAAGTGCCTCTCTCCTAATCGCGCAGCAGTCGGCTGCGACACACCTGGATCAGGAGCTTGGCCTGTGCCCACACCCTGACTTGGCCCTCCGCGTCCTCGGCCGCGTCCACGTCCTCTAGGCCTACCCCTACCCCTCAGCATGCTGTATTACCAGTGATTTGATTTCACAGGCAGCTAATAAATTGGCGCAAGACTGCAGGCCAAATATAATTTTTTCCCTTTTTTGAAAACGAAAGGCCCCACTGCCTCTAGTGAATGAATAATCTAAGTTTAATAACTGTGCTGTTTTCCTGCTAATGTGTCACAGAACGTGAGGGTAGCAGAGTTATTAACTGTGGCAGAGCAGGTATTTTTTTTCCCAATTAAGGAAAGCAAATGGCGAAGCCAGGAGTAAAACGTAGCTGGGTGCGTATGATTTTTACAGGTTGCACACGCAGCCGACACGTGTCCACCGCCCTTAGGACGGACAGAGGCAGGACAAATAGAATTATTTTCCGTTTTTTTGCACCAAAAGGCAGCACTGCGTATATTCTATGAACATGAGAAGTTTAATAACTGTGCTGTTTTCCTGCTAATGTGTCACAGAACGTGAGGGTAGCAGAGTTATTAACTGTGGCAGAGCAGGTATTTTTTTTCCCAATTAAGGAAAGCAAATGGCGAAGCCAGGAGTAAAACGTAGCTGGGTGCGTATGATTTTTACAGGTTGCACACGCAGCCGACACGTGTCCACCGGCGTTAGTACGGACAGAGGCAGGACAAATAGAATTATTTTCCGTTTTTTTGCACCAAAAGGCAGCACTGCGTATATTCTATGAACATGAGAAGTTTAATAACTGTGCTGTTTTCCTGCTAATGTGTCACAGAACGTGAGGGTAGCAGAGTTATTAACTGTGGCAGAGCAGGTATTTTTTTTCCCAATTAAGGAAAGCAAATGGCGAAGCCAGGAGTAAAACGTAGCTGGGTGCGTATGATTTTTACAGGTTGCACACGCAGCCGACACGTGTCCACCGGCGTTAGTACGGACAGAGGCAGGACAAATAGAATTATTTTCACTTGTTTTACAAGCAAAAGGCAGCACTGCGTATATTCAATGAATAATAACTGTGTTGTGGCCCTGCCTATACAATTCTTTCCCTGCAGTATCAATGGAGGGTGGAATGCTCTGCAGAGGCGATTTTGAGAAGCAAAAAAAAAATGCAGCACAGCTAACAGCAGCCTGGACAGTACTGCACACGGATAAATATGGCCCTAGAAAGGACCGTTGAGGTTCTTGAAGGCTACACTCACTCCTAACACTCTCCCTGCCTATGCAGCACTTCTGTCCCTAATGCCGGGTGCAACGCTCTGCAGAGCCGATTTTGAGGGAAAAAAAATGGCACTGCTAACAGCAGCCAACACACAGCTATCAGTGGCCCTAATAAGGACCTTTGGGGGGTCTTGAAGCCTACACTAACTACCAATTCTTTCCCTACAGCAGCTCTGGTACAAACAGCACTGTCCCTCACTAACTCACACGGCATCTGAGCCGAACCGCGGGAGGGGCCGACTTTTATGTTCGGGTGACACCTGATCTTCCCAGCCACTCACAGCAGGGGGGTGGTATAGGGCTTGAACGTCACAGGGGGAAGTTGTAATGCCTTCCCTGTCTTTCAATTGGCCAAAAAAAGCGCGCTAACGTCTCAGGGAAGGAAGTGAAAGTAACCAGAACACCGCATGGTGTTCGTTACGAATAACGAACATCCCGAACACCCTAATATTCGCACGAATATCAAGCTCGGAAGAACACGTTCGCTCATCTCTATTCATTAACCATTTTATAATTAGCAAAGAACCGGTAAATGTTACTTATACCTGACTAAACATCTACAGGACATCCTCATTGCTGAAACAATAAAATGAAGTAGCCCATGCTGCCCTGGCATGGTAGTTATCCAGCTTATTTTAATGGACCCCACTTGTGCAATAATAACAAAGTATTGTCCATAGAAATACAATCATTTGTATTCTGGGTATATATTTGTTTGTTAAACTATATTTGGCTGTTACCAGAATGCCCTTCTGCATTTCTTAAAGAAAACCTACACTCTAAAAACACTGAAAACTAAGGCAAAATGGAGAGAAAGTGCCCACATCAACCAATCAAACACCACTTGTGCCAAGAAAAGTGGAGATTTGACTGATTTCTATGTACCACTCTTTCAATTTGTGTAAACACTAATTTCCATAAAATAAGGCTCAGTTTATACAGCTAATATTATTTTAACAGACTAACGCAATTCTAGCAATTTACATGGTTTTCCCTTACCACAAAGTTCTATAACCAAGAAAAGACGGAATTTTGTCTCTTTATAATTTAAGAGCAACGCATAAATTGAGATGAATGGAGGTTATGGAACTGCCAAGCTCTTCATTCCTCTTCGGTTTCAAAACTTCAGTTCATTTTAGTCAGGAAATATTCACCATGCATGATCAATTCTTCAATTGAAAAAGGATTAAAACTAGCCTGTGAATACAATGATGGAAAACCCAGTACTTTGGGTCCACTGATCAATATCAAGTTGCCTATCCTAATGATTACACACCAGCTAGGATCTTTAGACAAACATTCTCTTTCCTTCACTATGTGACCCCCATATACTGTAGCTTCTCTGCTGTATACAATACGCTACAGTACTGTGGAGCGTAGTTGTGCGTGAACTGGGTTTTCCTTATTTTGATTATTGAGCTATTCAAGCTCCGCGGCATAGCGCTCGAGTTTGCAAAAACAGAGGGGATATAAGTCCTGCCCGATCTTTCCTGCATGTAGTGTTCACTACATGTGAGAAAGATAGGGAAAGTCCTATCTTTTCTCGCCCATACTATTAATGGGTGAGAATAACACTAATGAAAGCGAAACCACTGACATCAATGGCTTTGTTTTGTCCTGTTATGTGGCCGTAAATATCACGGCTGCATAATGGGACTAAAACCATGTTATCCCTTAAGATCAGCATTGTAAACACGATTTTCTATAGGTTGGAATAAAGCATGATGGCATTAGTGTTCCATATCTGATTTGCCAAAAAATATATATACACAGGGTATATTTTGTAGGAAGTGTAAAGGAATTGTTCACAAATACAGTGTGTCATATTTCTTTTGTAAGTTACTGTAATTCTACATTTACTGTAATTTCAATGTGTCTGCAATTAATGCACATGAACAACCAGCTGCGCCATTTTTTAAATATCTTTATCAGTAAGAAAATGTAAAGTTGTTTCTCTGCAAAAAACATGAAAGTGCTGGTTAATTACTGTAAAATCTATGGAATATTTGCAATTTTTATACAGCCAAATTGCTATATAATCTGTTCATGTAAATACAGAATAAGAAAACCACAAGTGAAAATGCAATAAATGTCTTTGGTGTCTCATTATGTTTTCAGCTTAAAATCACTGTGGTTGTAATTAATTATTCTGAACAGCAGCTGCTACTGCTTATTGTTTTACATTGTGATAGCTAGTTTTTTAAAGCTAGGGCATAAGTTTTAATAATTGTCCAGTTGATGGCCCTATTAGACAGGCTGACAGGTAAACGACTGCACGACCGCTGACATCACCGCTAAGGTCATTAGTGCTCATGCAGAGCGTTTACACTGACAGACTTCCCCACTGGATCGCGGATCTCTCACTGGCATCTGAGCGTTTACACTGAACGACAAGCCCGCAATCCAGTGATAGTTTTTATGCTGACTGAAGGCCATCGATAAGAACTTGTGAACGAATAGGAAACAATTTTTTTGCATTCACACTGCACGATTATCGCACAAATTCTTTAATTTGAGTGAATTTTGAGCGATAATCGCCCCATGTAAATGGACCAGTAGGTGCTTTGGAGAAGCGTCCCTGGCGAGCAATTAAATCACAGCTTCTAAACCTGAATTCTTATTGGCTGCTGCACTTAGTGGCTAAACTGGCAGGGTCATTTGCCCCAGGTACTAACTGGAAACAAATCATTCTGCATTGGCCAGATTTTTTAAATACAGGGATGAGGCAACAACCCAAATATTTGCCCAGTATTAGGGCAGCTTCTCTTTTTTCAGACCATCACAAGATATATAGTAGAATTGACCTTATAAGGGTAGACAAAAATCTTGCTAACGCAACTTCTACAACTGTAGGTACTATATTGTGATTAGATCACGCCAATATAACAATGTTGGTCCAGGAATAATTCAACCAATCTACCATCAAAGTTTGGCATATTAACAATTCTATTTTGCAACACCCAAAGTATGCCCCTCATTTACTACAGTCACTTTTAGATTACTTCAAACTCAACGATAATGGTGAGCTTTCTGATTCCACTTTACGGTGTGCCCACAAAGCGTTTACTAGAACATAAAAACACAATACTATTATCACAGCAATCACAACTTTGTACATTGGAAAGACTGAATAAAATATCCTACTTTTCAGATAGAGGTAAATAAATAGGCTCCGTACATCAACAACTTCAAGAGCTTAATATTCATGAACACAACTTAGCTTTGAGAAAAATAAGAATGACTTATTATTGGCATGGTAATAAGCCAGTAGCCATATCTTCAAAAACAAGCAAAAATTTGCTCAACTAAGTTCTGTATACCTTTTATGCATAACTCTCACAGTAAAAGGATTTTTGATCCCCAGGGCATTGTGGACACATAAGCAAATTATTATAAGTCATTATACAACTTAAAGGGGTTGTCCCGCGCCAAAACGGGTTTTTTTTTTTTCAACAGCCCCCCCGTTCGGCGCGAGACAACCCCGATGCAGGGGTTAAAAAAGCAAACCGCACAGTGCTTACCTGAATCCCCGCGCTCTGGTGACTTCTTACTTACCGGTTGAAGATGGCCGCCGGGATCTTCTCCCTCGGTGGACCGCAGCTCTTCTGTGCGGTCCATTGCCGATTCCAGCCTCCTGATTGGCTGGAATCGGCACGTGACGGGGCGGAGCTACCAGGAGCCGCTCTCCGGCACGAGCGGCCCCATTCAGAAAAGAAGAAGACCCGGACTGCGCAAGCGCGTCTAATCTGGCGATTAGACGCTGAAAATTAGACGGCACCATGGAGACGAGGACGCTAGCAACGGAACAGGTAAGTGAATAACTTCTGATAACTTCTGTATGGCTCATAATTAATGCACAATGTACATTACAAAGTGCATTAATATGGCCATACAGAAGTGTATAGACCCACTTGCTTTCGCGGGACAACCCCTTTAATTGATAACAATTTTACCACCCAACCCACACAACAATATATCTACCTTTTTTATATATATATTCTTTATTTTTCAATTTTAATAGGCTGGGAGAAAGGGTTACAACAAAAATAGAAGTAAAAAAGTGGTAAATCACATTACAAATCAATCAATCCTGTACAAAACAAAAAACAATGAAAGCTCTGTTGAAAATACACTACAAACATCAGAAAGGAAAAACCATACAATGTATAGAACATTTATGTATTACGATTAGAGATGAGCGAACGTACTCGTTTAGGGCAATTACTCGATCGAGCATTGCTTTTTTTGAGTAACTGCCTACTCGGGTGAAAAGATTCGGGGGGCGTCGGGGGGCGGCGTGGTGGAGCGGGGGGTAGCAGTGGGAAACAGGGGGGAGTTCGCCCGATTAGGCTGTTACTTGAAAAAAGCGATGCTCGATCGAGTAATTGTCCTAAATGAGTACGTTCACTCATCTCTAATTACGATCATATAATAAAATACAAAAACAACCCAATAGTTACTATATCTACCTTTTTAAATAAAATAAATCTACCTACATTATCTCCATCTGAGTTTGATATCCTATTTCAGCCATTCAATTCAGCTGAGGTTTTACAAGAAATTAAACCACTTAAATCCAATAAATTCCCAGGCTCTGTTGGCATTAGAAATGAGTTTTACAAAGTCCACAAAATTATTTTAGCCCCGTATTTAGCCAAAGTATTTTATGAAAAAGCTACTAAAGACATACCCCACCAGAAATGTTGAAAACACTTTTTATCAGTCTACCTAACTGCACACTTAATTTCAGACCTATCTCTCTTTCAAATACAGACATAAAATGATATGTTAAAATACTAGCTAGCAGACCCTCAGAAGTTATTCAGAGCTTGATTGATAAAAATCTGGTGGGCTTTATCAAAGGATGCCAGACAGTTTTGCTTTATCGACATTGTTTTTATGGTGTCTGTTTAGGGATTGCCTTCTCTGCTCCATGCCCTGGATGTGGAGAAGATTTTCAACCGTGTACACTGGGACTATCTTAGGGAGGTACTTTTGAAATTCGGTTGTGAGGGTTCCCTGTTCTCCTCTGTAATGGTGTTGTACTCCCATCCATCAGCCCATGTATTCAATTCTAGTTTAATCTACCATCCATTTTTCATCTCAAACAGGGTGTCAGGTATGCCCACTATCAACAACAATATTTACTCTAGTGCTGGAGCCTTTTGCTCATATGATTCGCTCATCTCCAGGTAATTGTGACATTACTATAGAGAGTACCGAAAGACGCTTTAGCCTTTTCTCAGATGATGTAATTCTTAGTTTGAAATCACCAGAATCTTACCTCCGTACTCGTATAGTTTCAAATGTAATTGAGAAATTTGTTTTGTAAGTTATTATAAGATTAAGACTTCCAAATCCTTAATTCTTAAAGGCCCTTTTACACAGGACAATTAGCGTTCTGGTCATTCAAAACCTCCAGCCGCCTTGCCTCCCTGATGGCTGCGCTGTGAGCAATCCAGCAATACTCGCTCCTGTGGAAAAGCAGCGGGTGAGGATACACAGGGATGAGTGTTGGGCATCGTTTGCCCAACACTCTTCCCGTGTAAAAGGGCCTTAATACGGGAATCCCTAGAAACACTCAACTAAAATTACTAAATATTTTTCCATATAAATGGTCTGAGAAACAAATTCCTTATCTGGGTATTATGCTAACTTTTCTTATTCATCATTTAGGACACGTCCATTTCAAAGCTTTGTTATCACTCTTGGAACGATCTTAAAAATCATACTAATCTCATGATTTTTTTGGGATAGGACATATTGCTATTATTAAAATAGTAATATGACCAAAATTCCTACTTCCCAAAATCATATATCTTTTTTGCAATCTCCCCATAATTATACCAAACACTATTCTAAACAGATGTATTAATGTATTTTATTTGGCGCACTCAAAAAGTTAGAATATATACCCCCGATCCATGTGATCCACCTTCTCCGTATAAATCCAAAAATGAACTCTGATTGTTATATGGCTGAGTTGCAGTTAGCTGCATCTTAAACAAATATGATTAAAAAGAATAAGGCACATAAATTTTCAAACAGTAGCATTAAACCATTGGAATCAAGTAGAATTGGTAGCATCATTCTTTTTTCACATATTTCTTCAGTGCTAAGGGTTTATGCGCATGCTGCAATCAACAATTATATTTTTTCCATGATTTTGGAAAATCACAGCAGAAATCCCAATATGCCTACAGCATTTAAATAAACTCATCCTTCACTCATCCAATCATATGCACACTTATGCTATTTGTGCCTCAATAGCAGCTCAAGAATCTGGCTGTTCCATCACTAAATTCTCCCTTTTTCAATCCATCCTCAATGTAGCAACCAATCTTATCTTCCTATCCAACAACTACACTAATGCCTCTGCCCTGCACCAGTTACTGTAATCGTTCCCTCATGTGAACAATTGATTGCTCGGTGTAAAAGAAGCCTAAGGATTCTTTTACACCATACAATGTGCACAAAGGCCCCATAGAAGTCTATGGAAGGTGCTCAAATGAACACTCGATACTAGCACGATTGTGCAATACATTTCACAATTTTTGTTTTTAGAAAAGAACACACATTAATATATACAAAAACATGTTATTCGCAGTGTAAATGCGCTACACTTGCATGAGGGTTTTTACACATACGCCCATGTGAGTTCACCAGCATTGGAAGGTGATGAGTTTGGACACTACATCACCGAGATCTGGTATGGTCAGCCCTGGCTAATCTTAGACATCGGTGGATGGACAGAAAAAAGTTGACTAAACCATGGAAGTTATATCTGCTTCCCACTCTTAAGATTTCTTTACTAGATGATCTATGGTATACATGTCCTCATAACTCTAAAAAAAGGAACATTCAGATGCAATGTAAATAACTTTCATAGGAGTAGAATTTAATAAAATTTAAATTCACTAAACAAACCAGAGAAGTCTGGAGCCCTTGACAAAAAGAGCTGGCATTAAAGGGAAGGTGTTACCAGAAAATGACCTATTATATAAATCACATTTTTATGTTAAACATATTTCTTAAGAATTTTGCCAATCAGAGGCTGGAATCGGCACATGTGACGGGGCGGAGCTTCGCGATGACGCGTACAAGGGGGCGGAGCCAAAATGCCGGTGATGCCGAGACGAGCCGAATGGAGAAGATAGATCTGCGCAAGCGCGTCTAAAAAAGAAAGAAGACACCGAAGTTAGATGGAGCCATGGCAACGGGGACGCCAGCAACGGAGCAGGTAAGTGAATAACTTCTGTATGGCTCATATTTAATGCACGATGTATATTACAAAGTGCATTAATATGGCCATACAGAAGTGCTTAACCCCACTTGCTTTCGCGAGACAACCCCTTTAAGTCATGTTTTCAGGATATCCTACAGTAAGAACACCTGTGCCAATTTATGAGGCACTGACAATAATTCCATCACTTGCATAATACTGAGAAAATCCTGAAAACATGACCTGTTGGGGTGCCTTGAGGACTGGAGCTGGGAAACACTGTACTATCATCACAGGCAAGATTACAGTGGAAACTAACCCCTATATGTAGAAAGCACAGGACCCACCATTCACAATAGCAGATTAGCTATAACTATCTACTCCCCCTCCCTGCAAAATGGCTTTAAGAGAGCGAATGGCGTAGCACTGCCATAGTGATAAATGATAGCTGTGATGCTGAAAAAGTGACTAGCGGAGAATTATCCTTAAAACATAAAAAAGCTTCCCAAAGGGACCTAGACACAGCTGCAGATCTCAACTGCACTCATAGTAATTCTCCATTCAGTCTATCAGCTGCTACTGCTCAATTACTAAAACATTGCTGCAGAGACTTGGTACAATTCCACTATTTTACTGAAGCCAGATGGTTGTGAATTACCATTACTGTGAAAAAACCAACAGTAATTAAAAAAATGTTGCTAGGAATGGTAAAAGTAGGCAGAAGATGTCATGACTTTATTGACTGATTGATTCATTTCTTCGACTACGAATGGGTTTTTAAGGGTACCCGAAGACACAGTGGATGCCTTATATAACGGCATGTGTATCACTGCTAATAACTGCATGCGGTTACAGCAAATCATACAGGCTCTCTAACTGAAATTCAGTTGCCATGCAAAAGTGAAAAATTGAGATTTCTACTCTACCTATCCGGATTAGCAGGCACTATGAGGCTTCATGCATGCTGCAATGTTGTATGCCCAGAGCCTGTATGACTATTTTAGGGTGATTCTCATGGCTGTTTTTGAAAAAACATTTTAGCAGTGTATTTATTTGCATTTAAAAAACACTATTAAAAATGTTCAACTTTTTATGATTTATGCCACTTCTATTTCTTATTTTTTAAAATAGGAGCATGGCTTTTTGAGAGTGGGGTGTGCTGGCTCAATACATTTTTGAATAATTTACACCTGAAACTAGCATAAGGAATATTTATCAGACAGAAAACATACTCTGTCTTTTTATCATTGCCAGAAGCATCTCCAGAGCACATGCTCTGGCTGTTCATCACTACTGGAGCACACTCAATGGAGAATACTTGGAGTATAATAGCTGTGCTCCATCCAAGAGCAGATTTGAAATCAGAGCATCAAAATCTTGATGGCCAGTGGAATAGCTCTGATCCAATTTATCCTGCACAGACAGTTGTGTAGCACTGAAAAGATGTAAAAGGAGCAGAAATGTACCAATCAGAAGCTATTTCTCTGTCTGTTATTTAGTTAGAAGCATGTATAAAGGAGACCTCCAGAATGTGACAGGCAATCAGGTGATGGGGACAGAGATGGAAAAATGTGTTTTCACTGGAGTAGCCCTTTAAAGTGGGTATTTATGCTAAAGCTTGGACTGGGACTGCTTAGCAACCACTGACTCTGTAATAAAACACCAGCAGTGGAAAAAACAGGATTTTGACAGCACAATGCTGCCAGGCTAAGCCCATTTTACTCTTGAACACAGCCTCTTACAAGTACCACATCACAGCAACAGAGAATACTACATAAACGGTAAAAAGATCTGCTCTGAAAGCACTGTTCCTTTAACAAATAATGCAGGAGAAACCATAGAAGATGATGGGGGGGATGGGGCAAATCTATTAAATAGTTTTTTTATCAAGTATATTCACAAGAGAAAAACAAAATGTCACATGAGATGCAGAGGGATAAAATGAACACCCCACTAAATATCAACTGCCTAACGCAGGAAGAAGTGCAGTCTGCTAAAAAAGATTAAAATTGACAAATCAACGGGCCCAGATGAAATACACTCAAGGGTTCTAAGGGAACTAAAGGACATGATAGACCACTATTTCTTATATTTAAGAACTCTATTGAGACCTGGGTTGTACCACTGGATTGACACATTGCCAATATGGTTCCAATATACAAAAAGGGGTCAAGAAGAGAGCATGGTAACTATAGGCCGGTAATTCTCACTTCAATAATTGAAAAAGAGGGGTTGTTGATCCAGGTCTTGGAATCAGGTGGGAAATTTCAAATGTTGATCCAGGGATTATTATGGAGTCGGGAGGGAGTTTTTCCCTCACAATGGGCTAAATTCGCTTCTGCCTCATTTTTTTTTTTTGCCTTTCTCTAGATAAACAAGGGATGGGGGTGAGGAAACAGGCTACACTGGATGGACATTTGTCTTTTTGCAGCCTTGCATACTATGTTACTACGCAGTTTGACCCTAGTGTGTACTAAGAACCTCAACTTCAATTTATTTTTTTCAATTATGTTTAACAGTTTATTTCTCTTTTTATACAACTTATTGAACACCATCAATGTCATTGGAAAGCCAAGTTTTTCCATCAACTTCAATGACTGTGGTTAGTGTAATGACATAATTGTAGCATCCCTAATCCCTATTGTGGCATTTCCATATTATTAGTATTTTTGCCATTACCAACCAGTGTTAGGGCAGTTATGTAATTATTGTTTATTCCTTCCTTTCAGGATACTATAGCTATTTAAAGAGAACATATCAGGTCCTCTCACAGCAATTTAATACTTACATATTTGCTTATGTTGCATTACAACTGGGGCACTTTTTATTTTTCTGCTCTGTTCCTCCATTCTCCGGTTATCATTGCTGTTAATTTTAGTGCCCTGTATGGAAATGAATGCATGCTATTCTGGTATTTGTGACTGAAGAATAGTGCAGTCTGTAGCACTATTCTTGCTATCAAAAATAACCTAGCTCCCACAGACCCCATTAAAGTCAATAAGGTCCACAGGTGCCAATTTGGATCTGTTGGAAAACACATCCATCACAGCATCAAGGTTTCTGTTATAAATAAAAGCCAAGGTAGTAGTGTGAACAAATGCTATAAAACTGAAATAATGAACTCCTTTGTTTTGTATTTTGTATTTTTTCATAATCATTGTGTAAATGTTTAACTTTAACATCATGCTACTGATATTGATTGCAAGCCACCAAATTGTCTTTTAACAAACTTTAAGTGAAGTAAAGTAACAATTTGCTTCTGTTTACACATTACATAAAAGTTTCCTGTTGCTTTTCCTTGTAATCAATCATAAAGAAAACCAACTGTAAGACTTCTGAGTACTACCTGGCAGCTAAACAATCCTTACATTACAGGACTTCTCATTTTATGTGGGTTCATATTTGAGCAGTAAGGTTCTGTCTTTATCAAATCTGCTAATTTGAACAATTTTATGCATTTTTTCTAGACAGGCATTTCAGCAGGCTAAGGCCTTAGTCACACGAGCGTTTTTTCCCGCGATTTGCGGATCGCATGACGGATGCGCATCCGCAAATCGCGTGACCGGGGCCGAAAAATCGCCTGAAAAAACTGCTCCTAGCCGCGTTTCATTAGAAACGGGCCGGAGCTGTCCAGCACATTGAATTCAATGGAGCCGGCAATACAGCCGGCTCCATTGAAAGCAATGGGCTGCGGGCGATCTCACGATGAATTTTCGGGAAGGGCTTAAAAATATAAGCCCTTCCCGGAAATT
This sequence comes from Eleutherodactylus coqui, assembly GCF_035609145.1. NCBI lineage: Eukaryota > Metazoa > Chordata > Amphibia > Anura > Eleutherodactylidae > Eleutherodactylus > Eleutherodactylus coqui. The sequence continues at coordinate 179,207,594 of NC_089840.1, read as the reverse complement.
CATGCAGAAATGTGTAAAAATAAAAAAAAATTATATACTCACCAGGTCCCGGCAGCCGGAGTTCAGCCGCGGCCGCCGGCAGTTCTCCTGAACTGCTCTGAGTAGTATTCAGCAGCCGGGGCTTTAAAATCCCCGCCTGCTGAATGAGCTGCCTCTGATTGGTCACAGCCTCACCAATCAGAGGCAGCTCTCACTCATGCCCATTCATGAATTGATGAATGGGTGAGTGAGTGCTGCCTCTGATTGGCTCAGCGCTGAGCGAATTCATCGTGCGATCGCCGGCAGCCCATTGCATTCAATGGGCAAACATCGTTCTTCTCTGCCATAGCTGTTACAGCTGTGGCAGAGGAGAATGATTTGTCTAGTATATGTTCTCAATGGGGTCGGCGCTGCTGCCGCCGGCCCCATTGAGCGCATATAGAGAAGAGAACAGGAATCGCAGATCGCAGATAGGTGCGATCTGCGATTTCTGTTCTGTAATTTATCGGACGAGCGCATAAAAAGCGCTCATGTGTCCGATACCATTGCAAAGCAATGGTTCTATAACATCGCCGGACGCATGCGCATGCGCAAATCACGCGAAAAAACGCCCGTCTTACTGAGGCCTAAATAGAAAGCATAATTTCTGCATGCAGAGAATAGGAACCATTGGTGTGCAAAAAAATAGGGCATATTCTATCTTTCTGTGCATTTGCATACCAAAGGTCACTATAGAACTCTATGTTGAGTGCCCAAATGTGCGTGCAATTAGATGCGGAATTTCGTCGAAAAAAAACACATCTGGCTAAATAGCCATTTAAATAGGGGTGTATTTGTCTGCCTCATACAAATAAAGATGCCCTGCGATCGCAATAAAAACACTGCAAAATGCGCTCATACACACACAAAAAAGCCTCATACATAGCGCAAATGCGTTGCATTGAGCTATGCACAAAAATGCATACACCCATGTGAAAAAGCCCTTATGGTATATTGACACAAGCAATATGCATATATGAGTTCTGTCCAATTGGGGAATGGCTAGAACTCACATGGGAACAGTACCCATTAATTTGAGTGGGTTCATGCACATTAGCAATTTTCCACTTGGCCAGGTGGTGCGAATTTGAAAAACCGCTGCATGTCCAAGAATAGGACTTGTAATGTGCAGTTTTCTGCGGAGTGTCCATTTGCTGTGTAATGTGAGTTGCGCATGAGAATCTCGGGCATAACCTGCATCACTCGTGTAAATATAGCCTGATGCAATTTTTTTCAAATTTCTTACTATTATAATTTTTTAATTATTAAATACACACATATGTAGTCAGCATGTCTAAGGGTATGTTCAGATGCTGGGGATTTGTCACGGGGAATTTGCACACAGAAAATGTGGACCTTTGGTAGTACAAGCCGTGTGAATAAGATTTTAACATATCTCATCCACATGGTGATCTAGGAATGCATGCGAAATCTGTAGCAGAATTGACATGCGGTTCGAAATCTACATCCACAGCATCATGATTGTTGCTGTGGATTTCATCCTTTGCAATGCAAAGAATGAAATCTGCATGACAATCTCTATCAAAACTCATGGGTGATACATGTTGACTAAGATTCTGATGCAGATTCACCCCAAAATCCAGAGCAGAATTTTTGCTACACACATTATGTCCCATGGGTATGTTCACATAGTGGATTTTTTCAGCAGATGTCACATAGAATCTGTATTGATTCCCCATCATCTAAGAGACATTTCACACAGTATAAAATAGGCCACAGTAAATTGTGAACAACAATCCACAGGCCACCTGCAGATTTTGATGCGGAATAGACAATTGGTTTAAACTTGCCTGCATTCCTGCATCAAAATCCACATTTATACCAATGGATTTTTTTGTGGAATTTCACAGCTGTGGATTTGGCTACATAATATGATGTAACTATGTCCAATGTGAAAGGCTCCTTAGTGTACCATTGCATTTAATGGGAATCTACACCATAGTCTATCTGGTACAGTAATTTTTCCCACACAGATTCAAAACTTGTGTGGGGGAAAAAAAGTGACACATCACTTCTTCATGCAGATTTTCCATTGGCAAATGTGTACATGGATTTTCCTATTGAATTGGGCTAAATCCATAATTAACAGTAGGTTTAAGTTCAGTTTACCTTGGATTTTTGCCATGGATTTCGAGGTGAAATCTGCATGAAAACATCTAAGGTGGAGTCTTCCATGGGAACATAGCCTTACAGTCAAAGAGTAAGCTGTCCAGGCAGTCTAAAAAGTGTCAGTTTATCAGAATAGCTCATGCCGGATGATAAATTAGGTGCATCTTGGGACACATTTGTCTCATTTTATAGTACCTATTGGTTTGTGTACTTTGCAACAAACTTTGTAATACATTTTTGTGCAATTTTGGCATATGAAGTTACACTTATGCAACACTGCTTTCCCAGCAAGCCATGATTTTTTCAGCTAAACCACATCCTTTGTTGCACAAATCACAGAAAGTGTCTAGAACACATACTATAGTAAATGTGGTCCAATGAATGTGCAGATGAAGCAAGCACCAAACAAATATTCATTGCACAACAAAAATTGAATGACAGCTGAGAGCTGCCCCTCATTGGTCCCTGCGCTGAGCAAATCAGAGGCAGCACTCACTCACCCATTCATGAATTCATGAATGGATGAGTGAGAGCTGCCTCTGATTGGTGAGGGCTGTGACCAATCAGAGGCAGCCCATTCAGCAGGCCGGGATTTTAAATCCCCGGCTGCTAAATACTACACAGAGTAGTTCAGGAGAACTGCCGGCCGGCCGCAGCTGAACTCCGGCTGCAGGGACAAAGTGAGTATATAATTTTTTTTTATTTTTACACATTTTTGGATGTTTTTCAGGGAAGGGCTTATATTTTTAAGCCCTTCCCGAAAATTCATCCAGCGCTCTCCGGCAGCCCATTGCTTTCAATGGAGCCAGCTGTATTGCCGGCTCCATTAAATTTCAATGGGTTGGACAGCGCTCCCTTGATCAGGCCTGTTTCGCCGAAAACGCTGCTAGCTGCAGATTTTTCGGCGAATCGTCGGCCCGGTCACGCGATTTGCGGATGCGCATCCGTCATGCGATCGCAAATCGCGGCAAAAAACGGTCGTCTGACCGAGGCCTAAAGCTCACATAGTTTCTGTTTATAATTGGATGACAGCTAAGAACCTCATTGACGTTAATGAGATACATCTAGGTTCCTGTATTTTTGAAGCAAGTATAACACTTATGACAACTTGGGGGCAAGATAGCTCCGAAGATCAGTATCTCCTGGTCAAGATGCTTCACACATGAAGGATTTTCCCTTCACACAGAGGATTTATTTCAAAATTGCTTTCAGTTAACTTTATTAGTTTTTCATAACAAAGTAAATTACATCACACACACCAAGGTAAAGCTTAGAACATCTAGCCTCTAACTGAACATTTGCAATGTCCCACACAGACAGGCTCTGTGTCTATTAGCAAGAACCTCAAACATCTGTGTTTCAAAGCAGACATCATGGGGGCTCACACAGAAGAGCCACACCTGTCTTCTCAGATTGGGGAGCACTATGGAAATAACTGACATCTCTCTTATTGAGCTAAGGTGACTGGTAATTAGATTAATTGGCCAATTCTAGCCATTTAGCAGTTGATCTACTAAGCACTGTAGTCTATATATTCCTGATGTCAATAATACTCGAAAGGCAGTAAGAGTGCCTCATGAATTACCAAAGCCTTATTGACAATTAATCTCTCTTTTTTAAAAGAGGAATACAGAGATCATCACTATCCAGGGTTGCAACCTATCCATATCATTCATGGAAAGTGTATAAAATACGGGACCATTGACTTATGACTATAGAAGTAGCAAATAGTCATCATTGTCCTCAATGAACATGCATATACATTAGCTTTGCCATCACATTGCTGGTCCTAGGATAAGTGATTATGGATCTTTAGGGGCCTACCATTGAGGCTGTAAATATCTATCTACACATCTTGTATATGGTAACAACTGCTATTCTTAATACTGTTATACATTATGCATAGGAATGTACAGAGCCATAATTGGGCACCATTAAACTTTTATGGGACACTACTCTCTGATGTCAAAGGGAAAGAAATCAAATCGGGGCATGTTCTCTCTGATGCGAAAATATAAAGCTATTCTCCACAAGAAGCATTGGAGTGGTCCACAGAGTCCCTGCAGCTCCATAGTATGGCATTGCAAGAAACATAACATCTTGCTGTTCCGCTTTCTACATTAACTGTATGCAGAAGACCTAATTATCAATATCATTATTATCCTTTATCTTTAACAACCCTGCAAAAGTAATGGAAATTACTCACTTACGCTACTTGCCAAACTCAGCAGTCATGAATTCGATTCTCCAGATAGCTTTATTTTTTATAGTATGAGGTTAGACAGAAGGTATAAAATGAAGCACATAAAGCCCTACTTCTAAATATTTATGACAATAATGCCTACATGCAATCAACTAACAACTGCGGAACGATATTTATGGTTTGCAATTTATCTAAAATTATAATAAGTATCACTAGAACAAAAAAAGAGAAAATCAGAAGGGAGAAAGTATCTCACAACAAAGAGATAGTGATAAAAAAAGAAAAAACAAAACAATCATCTTAAGCATGAAAAAGGAGTTTGTGCTGTCAGAGAAGCTATGTATAGACTATAAAAAAAGACTGACTGCTGTTTTTGCCATGGTTGTGTACTACTTGAACAAATACTGCACCATAGAGATAACACTCTTTCTAGTTTTGAGTGCATTCAGCAGGCCTTCCCTTTATCCTGGCAAGATCAATATCTCATTGATGCATGTTCTTCTATTAGAACGATGCCACATTCTTCCACTGTTCGGTAATATAGTCTGATTTAGTGTTCCATGCTTTCAAGAATTTTTACATCTTGCTACAAATACTATTATATCTGAAAAAATAAATGTCACATAATAGTCTTTGAATAAAGAGGCAGGTCTTTAATGAGATAAGTTGTAAAAGCAAAATAAAAAAGTTAGAGACAATGGGCACATTTAATAAGAATGGTGAATCATATGCAAGTTGTAAAAAACTTATTAAAAGCTGTGTGCCACTTAATAAATAAAGGCCCCTTTACATGCAAAGATAATCGCTTAAATGGCCGAACAATTGAACTAATAAAATACCTTTTTGCATAAAATTACTTGCACAGATAATGGCTTGAATCATCTTTATTTTTTTCATTAGCTAAAGTAAACTCAGTATTATTTGTTTGGTTAGGTGGGCATGTGTTTATGCGAGGGATTATCTGGCCTGTAAAATTCCATTGTCTCCTCCCAGGATGAGTCTCATTGGGAATGCAAGGCAAACAAACACTTCCCCCTCCAGTCAGTAAGCCGCTCAAAAAAGTGGACGATTTCCATTTAAATGGAACACATTTTGAGCGGTCAAACAATGGTTTTTATGCGGGCTAAAAACCAATGACAAATGACAAGTGAACAAATAGTGCACGACTACCTGCATTTACATGTAACAATTATTGCTCACTTTTGTCTGTTTGAATGAACTTTGAGTGATAATCGTTGCATGTAAAAGGGCTTTTAGGCAAATCTCTGGTTGCATATGCACCTCAAACTGAAACCAACACCTGCTCTGAACTGGTATAGATTTCCACTATAATCTATATGTGAAATAAAACTGCCCTTTCAGCATACATTTGATATATTGAAGTCTCAATTATATTGAAAATCAAAGTGACTCCTTTAAGTACACTTGCATGTAATACTACGCAACTCGATGGTCAACATATGCAGTTAAATAGGCATACATTTGAAGCATATCCCATATAACAATGACCACATGTAGTATGTACTTACAGATAACTTTAAAAGGACACAAAGAAAATGTAATGAAATACCCAAAATGGCATTTATGGCATTTCCATTTTTCCACCCCACACCAGCTGGCTGAAAGTGGCACATACAGCGAAGACATCTGTATCTGTTATCATGAATGTCTTAATGAATGTTAATCCAGCTTTCCTAGAAAAAAAAATCTATTCTGTTTTTAGTTATAGCAGCATGAGGATATTCAAAAACTCCAGGATTTAATGGCATTATTTTTTTTTAATTTAGGGGAAATGCTTTTTAATTAAAACTGCTGTCAGTAGTGTCATGTCCTATTGCATAAAACACATCATTAAATGCCACTTAAGTAATGCAATTCATTAGTTGTGCCTGCCCATCACCAAAATGACAAACAACTACACGTCCAAGGGGGATTCAATCAAACTACAGCCTGGAGTATTCTTTCTTCTTTTTCTTCTGAATAGAATTTCATACCTGTTGTCTCAATAATGCTGCACCCACTGTTATTTTCCCAAGACTAATACATGGATTGCCTAACCTTAGGATAGACTATCAATGTTTGATCTGTGGGAGTCTGATCCCAGGAACTTCTAACAATCATCAGTTAGAACAACAGGACATTTTCAATGCTTATCTAGGCATATCAGCTTCTCCATATGTTCAGTTTTTGCCTGGTATTGTAACTAGCTGCATTCATATAAAGGATCTAGGAGACAGACATCCACATCTCAAGCATTGACGGACATTTACTTTAGGGCTCGGTCAGACAAGCAATTTTTTAGCGCATGAATAGCCGCACTCAGAAGCGGCGGCTCTATTAGAACCAATGTTTTCCAATGACAGCGTTCACATGTACTTTTTTTAGAAGCACTAAAAAGTCACACCTGCAAAAGATAGGATATGCAAGTGCAAATACACCCGTCCACATGATTTTTCTCCATGCAATGTGCAGTTTTTTTAGCGCGGCTATTCATCCGCTAAAAAAAATGGTCATCTGACCAAGGCCTGAAAGTAGTTTTATAGGGCTGGAAAACAAATATTTTTTTAGCACATCTATTGTGTACTTTAATTTTACATTATGTAATTTTTTTTTTATTTTCATTGTGAGACACAAGGATTTGTGCCAATTTTAAAGTTGGCCTGGTAAAATGTTATTGAATTAAAAGTCTTGAAGCAAAGAGATCACCCTAAAAAAACCTGATAGCCTGTACTATCAATAGAGTAAATTATGAAAAAATACATATATTATTTTTCTATTTTAAGACAGAAAAGTAATTTATAAATCAGACAAATTCCCTTGAAATTCTTTCTTATTAACTCATCTTCACTTTGAATCAATACGGTTTGTTGTCAGCCAACCCTTCCATTTTCTCTGTGATAGAAGTCGAGATGAATATATCTATTTTTAAGCTGTCTTAGCAACACATTCAAAAAAGTGGAGAAAAGAATTTGAAGTTTACAGATGTATTCAAAGTAATATGAAAAAATCAAAGAAGCAGAAAGTATAGTGTTACCTTTGACTTGAAAAACTTCATAACACATGAAAATGCCTTCTTTCTGAAATCCCTGCATATAAAAAGCTTTTAACTTGGCATGCGATAGGATATCATTTTAAAGTAGAACTCTTTGTGCAAAAAATGAAATGTAAAAAACAACTATGCTCATCTGAGTCAAGAGATTCGTATAGGCCATTTAGAGATAACTATTTTTGTGACAGAAGATCTTCTCCATAGGTTGTCCCCTCTAAACAAGATTATCAGAACATTCTAGTCTCAGCATCTATAGTAGTACTTAGTGACATGTATCCAACAGCTAAGTATACACCAGATACCAACGACCGATACCTATGATGAGCCTAAATAGATAAAAGTATTATCAGGAGTTCCCTTACAAACATCTAACTGTGAAGGATTGGCTCTCCACCTTATGTAGTTGCCTGGCCTGTTCACTCTCCAGTTATGTCTCTCTTTCTCATTTTTTAACTACTTATGGGAACATTGGCATCATAATTGGAGATGCTCTTTATTCATGTCCGCCAAGGCTGTAAAAAGGCACAGACTTACATCCGAGCCTTAAGTTATTCTGCCCAAGAGGAATTGCTTTCTCCAAGAAACAATAACTTTACAATGTGGCTTCCAATGAAGCATACTACAATTTTCTTTGTTGGTTTTAATATGAATGAAATCAGGGCGCTACGGTGGTAGAAGTATATTTATGTTTATTGGTGCCATAATACAGGTCCAATCAACTCAGAAATTATACACTTATGAACCATTCAGTTGTGCTTGCACATCCTTTTTTCGGCAGTTTTGTTGTTACTTTAAAGAAAAAAAAGGAAAAGTCAGAAAATATTTACTTCAATTTCTATGCAAAATGCTGTCCAAACTGCAGACAAATCTCTGCTTATTCTGAGCTGAATGGTCCAATGGGCGGAGCTATTAGTGATTGACAGCTATCTGTGTATGCGTGTATATACAGGGAAAGTAGATTTCCCAAACGTTTGGCTAAATAAAATATTTTCTTATTATAAACACTAAAATGGGGCTTAGAGGTGTAGAAGAAGGCAGTTAAAAGGACACTTTATTCCATCATGGTCCATATACAAAGCAGACAGCAGCAATGTTTCGATCTTCGCAGGGATCTTTGTCAAGCCTGAATAAAACACCCTGTAACATCCTTTTTTATTAAACCAACACCACTCCCAATCACATCACAATCAGATCATTACCAGCTGTGTGGCTCACTAAAATGGGGCTTAATTGTAGCATTTTAAACTAGTTTGAAGTATTACCGTCTGCTTTAGGTATCACTTGAATTTCCTATTTCTCAATCTTAAGGGCTCCTTCCTTATTTGCATGCGTATTTGTGAGCACAATACACAGAGAATAGAGCCCATTGATTTCAATAGGTTCATTCACATTTCCCTAATTTGCACACACATTTCAGTTGCATGAAAAAAAAACTCTGCAGCATACTCTACTTTTCTGCACATTTGTGCACCGAAGGTCACCATAGAACTTAATAGTGGACAGGGGGGCTGGTCGCAAATCCACACCCAATATCCAAGGAGATACGTAATACGCTGCATAATTCCACTGGAAAAAGAACATATCTGGAACTAATCAGCCATTTCAAGCAGTACTTCTTGTTTGACACACACAAATGAACATATAAAATGTATTCTCCCCTAGAGGAATTGCTTTCTCCAACAATAACTTTACAGTAAAATATGCTGATACATGTGCTCTTTTCACAAAAACGCAGCACTAAGGGGCATGCAAAATATGCCTATGTAAAGGAGCCCTAAAGCAAATTTATATATCACATTTCTCAGCAGATCTCAATTCACATCTGAGTTCTGGGTTTCCATTACTTGCATTTGGTTTCAGTTGGATGTTTAGGACTTTGTTTCAGTTTGTATCTGTTCTGTTAGATTTCTATTTTTATTTTAAATGGAAACAATAGCATAGTCTGTTGCACCATGTTTTCTGTCCAATAACTAGACATCAAATATTTTTTAAGATCTTAGATAATTATAGTCTTAAAGATAATAAATTATTATTATTATTAGTAGTAGTATTAATATATTACTTAAACTGCCATCCCATGCCATTACATTAAGCCTTCCCAATCCAATTTGTATCCTGGTTTTCCTAGTGGCCTTACTCTTTTTCTGCCATTATACAACGGTGCTATCTGCTGGCTAAAGCCAGTACTGCATGAGGTGACACGTTGGATAATCTCCGACAGCAGAAAGGCTGGCAATATACAGTAAGAGAACCCCGATGGATGTCTTCCAACATCAGAGCTGTACAGCCTTAAATCATAATGTATTAAGACGTCAGACAATGGATTGGAAAGGTTTAAATGCTATAGCAATCGATGCTCTAGTTCATACGGCACAGATTTTCACTGGATCAGATTTAAAAATTTACATTGTGGGAAAAATTGAGATGTCAATTCTTAGCATGATAACAACATCGGGCAGTTGTAACATGTACTGTATCTGTTCCACTGACTGAGGCTAAACTCTTGTGCAGATCCACATAAAAATCTGTTGCAGAACTCTAAGGCTTAGCTTCAGACTTCCGCCACAATTTAAGGGCCAACTCACAAGGGCTTTTTTTCACATGTGTAATATGCAGTAAACAGCAAATATGTATGTAAGCCCTGTGCCACCAAGCATATTTGCGCAACATTTTGTAACGTGTGCTTGAGAAAGGAGATCTTCACTCCAAAATGTGTTGTTACTATTTATTGTCTTGTATGAAGTAATAAGTAATCCTTACAACACACCAGTGGATTCAATGCAGTATTTACTGGAAAACAGAATTTATCAAACTGCATTCCTACGTAAAAGGGGGTCTGGATGCTCATTACACCCCCTCTCAAGTAAGTACTCATATGCTTACAGACACCTTCCTTAGATGGACTCATTGAGCACTGGATTTTATTATTTTTTCATTATTTATTTACCCTTGAGACCGAGACCTCTAAACGCTTCTTGGGCCATTTCCACCACACTCTCTTTTTTTGGATGTCTTGTTGACAAGATGTCACATCTAGTTTATACAGGCTTGATGGGCAGTTTATACAGGGGACCACAGGTGTGATGGCCACACTAGGTGAGTCCTCTCCTTTTTATTCCCTTGCTGTTATTTTCTCCTCCATGGCTCTGTTTTGTTCTTAATTTGTCAGTAGAAATGATTGGGCTTCTAGCACCGTGTATTATCTATCTATCTATCTATCTATCTATCTATCTATCTATGTGGTTGCATATATATGCACACCCCCACCCGCACGCACACTTTTTTATTTTTCCATTGCAAGGATTTAAATTAGATCATATTTTAAATTCCCAATCTGGATGTTTCACTGACATTTTTATTTTTCTCCTCTTTTTATTTTTTTGTTTGTTTAACTTGTCTACTAGTTGTCAATTCTACTTTGTAAACCTACAGAAAAATATGAAGCATATCCAGAAATAACCATACAGAATATAAAATATGCTAGTCGAAGCTTTACTTTAAAATGCTTAACATTTCTAGCACATGAAAATTCATTTTCACCTGGCATTAAGTTGCTCCCATAAGTCCATCATTGGTCTGTAGAATCTGTACAACTAAATAAAAACGGTCCAGGTTTACTATGTAATATCACCTTGCTTTTACATCTGGGGCTTTGGCCTACCTAAGCACAATCAAAATAAACTATACGAATATTCTTCAGACATCTAGCCATTTTATCTTATTATTTCTCTATTATCAGCCGTAAGACATACATAAATGCATAAAGCTCGAATAAATCCAGCAATCCTTGAACCTTTAGTTTGCTGTTTGTTTGAGAACATTGCATACACAGTATGAATTAGACTTACATTATTACTCTTGTGCACTGTTCAATGCCATCTGGGGCAACAACATTAAGATAAGAATTTTCATCTTGAAAGAAAAAAAATGAATTAGCATAATGTATTTACTTTGTGAAAATAAACTGCTGAGAGCTGAATTGACAGAAGTTTAGGAAATAGTTACTGGGGAATGACAAGAAGATTTAAAAGGAAATTAGAGTCTGATTTTCACACTTGGTATCTTAACACAGGGAAGCGTTTGGGTTTCTCAGATATCTTAAATTGAATTTATGGTTGAAGTGGACTTAGAGTTTTGTGATGCTTTACAAGAGGTCATTCTGTCTTTATTCATGGTCTCCTTAAGACAACTGCTTTTGCAAGTAGAATTTTTTTTAACCTCGGTTGTAGAGCTGTAGATTTGCTGATGTCAAGATGACATTATTGAATTAATAAATTATTACCCTGGTTTATTCTATGCTAAAACACTAGTCATATAGCCTTGTTAGTCTAATGCCAATTATGGCTGTAAATAACATGTATTGTACTTGCCAACAATTCCAGTTTTCATGTGATTTTCCTTCAAAATGGGGCCACAAAAAGGAGGAGTCTATGTTAATAAGTCCACCTGTAGACAATCCTGTGCATGTAAAGGGGAGGGGGTGGGGGGAGTTGAGCAATGCCTAAAATGTTCCGCAATTTGGGATGTAAAAATAATTGCAGCCAGTTCCCTCTTTTACTTGAAGACAATTTATCACCAAAATGCAGAACTTTTTTTTCCAGAAACATTTTCCTAAAATGACATTGAATGGAGTTGTCCATTTGAAAACTATTGATGGCCTATTTTCAGGAGAGGCCATCAATAGTAGATCAGTGGGGGTCTGCCACCCAGGACCCCCACAGATCACTTGCTTCCTGGTCTGATGCACTGAGCTGATTTCTGCAGAAAGCAGATTGCTCTGCAATGCCCAAGCTTGGCACTGCAGGCAAAATTATCATTGAATGGGGACCCAGACTGCAATACTAAGCCTGACTACTACAGTGGGAATAGAGCTGTGTGCTTCCTGCAGAAATCAGCTCAGTTAATGTGAACACTGTCCTGGCATAGAACTGACCTACTATTGATGGCCTTTCCTAAGGCTAGTTTACAACTGAACAACCTCTTAAAGGAGATGTCCCGAGGCAGCAAGTGGGGTTATACACTTCTGTATGGCCATAATAATGCACTTTGTAATGTACATTGTGCATTAATTATGAGCCATACAGAAGTTATAAAAAGTTTTATACTTACCTGCTCCGTTGCTGGCGTCCTCGTCTCCATGGTGCCGACTAATTTTCGCCCTCCGATGGCCAAATTAGCCGCGCTTGCGCAGTCCGGGTCTTCTGCTGTTCTCTATGGGGCTCCGTGTAGCTCCGTGTAGCTCCGCCCCGTCACGTGCCGATTCCAGCCAATCAGGAGGCTGGAATCGGCAGTGGACCGCACAGAAGAGCTGCGGTCCACGAAGATAGAGGATCCCGGCGGCCATCTTCAGCGGTAAGTATTGAAGTCACCGGACCGCCGGGATTCAGGTAAGCGCTGTGCGGGTGGTTTTTTTAACCCCTGCATCGGGGTTGTCTCGCGCCGAACGGGGGGGGGTTTAAAAAAAAAAAAACCCGTTTCGGCGCGGGACATCTCCTTTAAAGAGAAATAATTATTGTATTACGATACTGTGTGACAAATTCCTTACTGATACCAAAGTTTATTGTATAAGGACTCTCTCCAAGTCCTATATGGGCACATTAACACTCTAGAGAGAGATCTTCTTCTCATTATCTATTTCTACTAGCCGCAGTGAAGAGTCCCTGAAAGCATCAGTTTCTGCTGTGAATAACTCAACACAGCCATCTATAAAATAGTCACCCAATAATGTTTATATGTTCATACTGATTCATCCAGTAATAATGACTGATTGCCAGGGGTTTCAACTTTTGGATCTACAGCAGTCAGTTGATCACCACCAAGTCCGTCTTTTGGACAGGGTTGTCCAGATGTTACAACCCATTTAACAGAACTTCTTAGAAAGCAGGTGGTTACTGTCTTGCCAGTGTACCAGCTCCCCAAAAACACAATAATGGCATTTTTTAATAAGTTAAAGACAAGCGCATAATTAATTAATTAATTAAGTAAACAATTAAATGTTTACCTAACTTACAACCTGCAGTACAAAAGATAGTTATAAAGCAGCAAATACCTTGCTCTGTGCAATTCCGGTGACTAACTACACTCCTTATTTTTCCAAGTCTTTGTATTTGTTATATTTCTATGGCTTGTAAGTTAATTCTGAATTACATCTACATTTCAAAAAACAGTGAATGTGATTTTCAAACATTTGTACCAAATATTTTTGGTTTTGAATCACTTTTTTCTACACAGACAAGAACATTTTATTTCATAGCAGTAAATGTAACAGAGATGAGTAATGCACAACTTAAGTCAATGTCAGAAACTCAAGTCCTACAGGCTAGATAATTGATAAGGTACCCCTAAGCAGAAGGTCTCAACATCAAAGGCCAAAAGAAGAGTATTAACAAAATGTAATAAATGTTCGACTTTTTAAAATTCGCAAACTAGGATTCTTATTAATGATATTATTTTAGGATTTAGAAATAGAAATCATTGGTCTTTAACATTGACTTAGTTTGATGGAGAAAGCAGTTTTCACAGTTCCTCTTTCCACATTACAAGCTTCCAAGTCAAGTGATAAATGAAACAACTGTATATTTCAATTAAAATACATGCTCAGTTTTCAGTTTCTGAATTCTCCCAGGTATTAAAGTTAATATGTACTCTGATTAGTTCTCTATGTAATAGAGCAACCTCGCCTTCCACTTTCCACATTCTGAGGAAGAAATTTCTTTAACGATTTCCCTCTGGATAACTTTGTTTACCAAACACTTTAATTTTCTGAATCTCTTCCTGTTTCATCAGCAGTGAAGCCTGCAGAGTCCTTGTCCTGAATGAACAATGAGAAACATTCTCATCTAGCTGGGCATCTTGAATTACACAAAGAAAGAAATGAACTCACATAAGGCAGATTTTTTTTTCTATCAATGAATTGAGGTTTCTTATGCACACTCATATTTTCAATGTTGCCTGTACTGCTCGGGCTTTGACAGACTATCGTGGCAAATATTCACTAAGCCAAGTAATTGTTATTTTAGCAAATAAACAACTATCATATCGCTATATGAGAGGCTTACATCCCCTTAAAGTGATCGTATAGGATTAGAAAATATTTTTTTTTTCTAGAAACAGCATCATAGTTGTCCACATGCTCTATTTGGTATTGCAGTTCCTCCCATTCACTTGTGGTGCTGTTTCTGGGAAAAAGAAAAAAATAATAAACTACATATGGATGCCCCTACAAACAAGCTACATAAGTTTATAATTACAGATACTCGTTACTGTTAGGCTTGATAAAATGGTATGTGGACCCTGAAACACATTGCCTTTTACATGTACCACTATCCTTATGCGGCTGTGATTTGGATATTCACCAATAAAGACGTAAAGGAAGAAACACCACTGTCTTCACATGTCTTATAGCTAACTTGGAATGGGGGGAAATTGTTGAGTCCAGATCCCCCGCAGTGAAGTAAGTGACGTCTATCTTACTCCAGCATATATTCCATTTACAGGTGTTTAGTAGTACTAAAGAGTTGAGCTTTTTTCTGTCTTTATACTGTTCACTACCGAGGCTAGTTACCCCAGATTCCTTTCTCCTGCTGCTCTCCTGACTTGATTGAGATCCTACACCTGAGGGAGTATAAGGTTGAAGTGGACCCTTTGGTGTGGAGTTCTGTCCACTGACGGACTCCATACCAGACAAGTAAGTCCACCCCTTTCTGGATTTCCTTTTATATTATTACTCTTTCCCCTTTTCTGGAGCGCACATACCTCACCTTGATACAACATTTTTAACCCACTTACCGCACATTATGGAGACTTTGTCACCATGTTTTTGCAGCCCTCACTGAGAGTACCATAAGGTAGTTCCTGTCACACTGATTATAGTGATATGTATTTGGGCAAGAGTTTTGGAGAAACCTGCATTTTATTAGCAGCAGTCAGACACAGAACAAGTCCTACATATTCATGAGCTGCAGGCTAGCCACACCCACCCTGCCATTTAGCTAATGCTTAGCATCTCTCTCTCTCTATGTACAGTAATAGTGCAAGTAAAGACAAAATACCCCTAGGATCAGTGCTACTTTAAAAATGGGTATGATACACAATTGACTTACTTGGAAAAGGAAAAACTTCCCTTACTGGACCACCAGAAAGATACCCTTCATTTTCTTGACGTTGCAACATTAAAAAAATAGTTGGTCAACAGCAAAATGTGAAAGCTTAATTTGTTAGATTTATTATGACACTACAGCAAATAAACAAACAATTAAAAAGTAAAAGAAAGTTGTGACGCATTTTGGGGCAATGCATAACCCCTTTGTCAAGCATACTGTTCATTACACATGATTCTCCCTTTATCACTGTAACCCACTTGGGGAAATGGGCATGATGGCATCTAAACGGGAAACAACCCACTTGAACTCCGTCACATTTTTGGTGCTCCCATTGGGTCTGCTGCTCTCCACCATCCAGTGGATTTAAAACAGCAAATAGTTGTATAAGGCAATAGCCTTTTCAGACCTGACCCATTGGTAAATACCTTCCAGGTATCTCTGGTTAGATCACCTTTTGTGGAGAAAACGCTCTCCTTTCTCTCTTTGGATTATGTACAGTAATAGGCAGACAGCAGTCAATCAGTGTCTGGAGGGTGGGTTGGGTTTAGCTAAGCTGCACCTCATGAATATCCAGGACTACTTTAAGTAGTCCTCTATGTATGTGCTGCTACAGATAAAAGGCAAGTTTCTAAAAAACTCCTGCACAGATCCAGAGCAGACATATTACTGTAACCAGTGTGACTGCAGCTCCCTTTTTGCCCTCAGAGAAAGGTGCAAAAAGATAGTGACAGAATCTCCTATGATGGATTCACACACAATGTAAAAATATACTACAAAACATCAGTCACAAAATATGCATGCATTATATGCAGAAGATTTGGGTTTAGAATTGATATGGAAATAATGTAGAAATGCTTAGCAATGCAGTATACATAATCCACAGTGATTCTGCTGTATATCTGCATGTAAGACATGCATAGTTTGCAATAGATGAGTTTGTTGTGTTTTTATGCCATGTTTCAATCTTACATTGATGAGCATAATAATGTTCATTGGAATACAGAGTTGTTATATGTTACAAAGGTGATCAAAGGATAACACATCCTCTAGTGTATTGGGGAAAAAAAATCAGTTTTTCCTAAGAAATACTTTATTTTATGAACAGCATTAAAAAACCTATACATACTTGCTATACACACAATCCTTAATACCTATACTATAAACTTAACAGGAACAGTGGATTGTTCATAACCCTCACAAAAAATGGATAATAGTTCTACAGTATGTTCCCTAAAATGCTAACAATGAAAACTACAAGTTGCCTACAGAAAATAAGCTGTCATAAAGCAATGGGGTTGAAAAAATTCAAGAATGATGCCTTTTGGATGCAATAAGAAAAAAATATCATTGATTTATTGAGGGTGCTTTTTCTGACATTATTCAAGTGCTGTAGAGAAATCTATAGGAAAAACATCAGGAAAAAAATGTAATACCTACAAGCATACTGGCCCCCAAAAAAGTACCAAAAGGCCAGAAAAAAGCAACAGAGTAAAAATCTTTGAATTGAGTGCATTTTATATTTCGCTATTTACTTTCATGTTACAGCAATGGCTGGAAAGGCATGGTGTATGAAACCTATCTAAAGGGTTTTTAATTTTTTTCTGAACTACATTTTGGTAAGAACATGAAATATAATAAGGAATGGTGAAGGATGTTTTTCTTTCAGCATTTTGTTGCACATATGTCTGCATTGGAGCTGAATACAAACAATGTTGGAATATTTTTTATTAGGACTATTTTGAAAGTTGTTTATTACTTTTTATATTAGATGTAATGGTGCAAATAAACGTAAAACGGCCCAGAGCCCTTTAAATAATGATGTGGTGATTTAACTGGGATCTTTAAGCAACCTTTTACATTGCACTGTCATGAAAATGCTTGAAATTATTCAGGAAGAATATGAACTCACTTCTCACGCAGGTTACATTTAAAGGAGATAGAACATTTCCCCCTTGAGAAGATATTGCTGTAAAGCATTCAATAGGATTGGCACCACAGAGCACAGCTGCATGGTTTATACGAAGGCAAGCTATGATATGATACAGGACACCTCTATGTCAAGGGCAATCAGTGTGCCTCCTAGAAGGAAAATCATTGATTTATAAGCAAATTACCAAAATTACATAGGAGGCAAATATTATCAGCTTAATGTGTTCTTACCATGAAGAAGATTAGCATAGAATTGATTATATTTCAGACATAGTTCATCACAACTCAGGCTTCTACAGTTTCAGTTTACAAACAAAATTGTTACACTGTAGCATCAATTAAAACACTTACATTTTGGACTTTTTTAGGTGAATATCTTCTTATATAATGTATTAATAGGAAAACTTTGCATCAGTTTTTCTCCGAAAGTAGATGTAACATTAACTGATCTTCCCTGTGCTATTGAGGAAATAAAAGAATGTATGCTATCTATAAGCAGAGAGATGGTGAGGGAACACATAGCTAATAGAGATGAGCGAGCATACTCGCTAAGGACAATTGCTCGATCGAGCATTGTCCTTAGTGAGTATCTCCCAGCTTGAGAGAAAAGGTTCGGCTGCCGACGCGGGTGACAGGTGAGTTGCGGCAGTCAGCAGTAGGGAGCAGGGGGAGAGGGGGAGAGAGAGATCTCCCCTCCATTCCTCCCCGCTCTCCCCACCCGCCGCGTGCAGCCGAATCTTTGCTCCCGAGCGGGCAGGTACTTGCTAAGGGCAATGCTCGATTGAGCAATTGCCCTTAGCGAGTATGCTCGCTCATCACTAATAGCTAACTTAAATGAATTCAAGTCTCAAAGTCCAGATGAATTACATTCTAGGATACTAAAGGAAGCAGCGGAAGTAATTGCTGAACTACTTGCCATAATCTTTGAAAATTCCTGGAGAACAGGAGAGGTCCCAGAAGATTGGAAAAGGGCAAATGTTGTCCCTATCTTCAAAAATGGGAAGAAGGTGGATCCAGGAAACTACAGGCCTGTGAGCCTGATGTCTATACCCAGAAAGATCTTTGAACAAATTATTAAACAGCATGTATGCAAGTACTTGGATTAAAATGGAGTAATTAACTAGAGCCAGCATGGGTTTGTAACAAACAAGTCATGCCAAACAAATCTAATTTCCTTCTATAACAGAATCACCGACTGCGTTGATCTGGGGAATGCAGTGGATATAGTATATCTTGACTTTAGTAAAGCATTTGACAAAGTATCTCATACCATACTTTGAAAAAATGACCAAATATGTGATTTACAAGACAACTGTTAGGTGGATTCACAACTGGCTGAGTGATTGTACTCAAAGAGTGGTCATAAATAGCTGCACATCCAAGTGGAAAAATGTATTATGTGGGTACCACAAGGCTCTATCCTAGGCCCAGTGTTGTTCAACATTTTTATAAATGATCTAGAGGAGGGATTTGATGGGAAACTGATAAAATTTGCCAATGACACAAAGCTAGGAGGGATAGCTAACACTAGGGAAGAGAGGGAGCGTATTCAAAAAGATCTAGAAAAGCGTGAACAATGGGCGGTGACTAACAGAATGATATTTGACAAGGAGAAATGAAAAGTCCTACATCTGGGCAAGAAAAATGAAAAAAGCACATACAGAATGGGAGGAATTGGGCTAAGCAGCAATTATGAAAAAGATTTGGGTATACTAATAGATCATAGACTGAACATGAGTCAACAATGTAATGCAGCAGCAAAAAGGCAAACACAATTCTGGGATGTATTAAGAAAAGCATAGAGTCTAGATCACATGAGGTCATTATCCCCCTCTACTCTTCCTTAGTCAAACCTCATCTGGAATACTGTGTCCAGTTCTGGGCACCCCACTTTAAAAAAAAAATAGACAAACTGGAGCAAGTTTAGAGAAGAGTTATCAAGATGGTGAGCGGTCTGCAAATCATGTCCTATGAGGAATGGTTAAAGGATCTGGAAATGTTAGCTTGCATAAAAGAATTCTGAGAGGAGACGTAATAGCTGTCTACAAATATCTGAAGATTCACATTTGCACAAGGAAAGAATAGAAGCAATGGGATGAAACTGAAAGGGAGGAGACACAAATTAGGTATTAGAAAAATAATTTATGACAGTGAAGGTGATCAATGAATGGAACAAGTTAACACAGGAGGTGGTGAGTTCTCCTTTAATGAAAGTGTTCAAACAAAGTCTGGACAAATATCTGTCTGGGATAATTTTTAGGGAATCCTGCACTGAGCAGGGGGTTAGACTAGATGACCATGGAGGTCTCTTCCAACTCTACCAATCTATGATTCTATGAATCTTTGATTCTATGAATTACACTGACACTTGCATATAAAACATACAGAAAATGTTTGATTTTGAGTTTTTTGTAAGAATCAGTGCATTAGAGATACTTATGTACATCAATGAGACCCTTACAGTGAATGGGGTCTGGTGTGGAGTGGATGCTGTAAAGGGGAGAAGCTGTCTGCAGCACAGAATGGCTTCTGCTTACACAGTGCCAGGAGACAGAACTGCTAAGACAAGAAAGTGGTAACACCACTGCCGTGGACACATTTTGGGGCACAGGAGGAGCGAGTAGGTTTGAAAATAAATAAAATAAAAAGCAGATTAATACACTGTAAAATGGAACAGGTCTGTCTGCGCTACAGAGAGCAATGTAGGCATAGCTGTAGTGCCGTCTTCAGTTATGCAGTTACATTAGCTAGCTGAAGATGGATGTCTCAGTACATCTTCATCTAGGTGAATAGGGGTTTTGTGTAAAAAAAATGTACAGAATAAGTTAATAAAACGTATAGCAAAAATGCTTAATATTGCCTATTCTGTACATAAAAAACAAAACATAAACAAAAAACAAAGTGCAGTTACTTTTTAGGACATTTCAGAGAGGTGACTAGAGGTATACTGCTCACCGTATAGTGTAGTGCATACACAGGAACAATACTAATAAACACAAGGGTATATGTGTGGAGGCTTGTTGCCTTTCATTCGGTTGTCTGATGTCCAGAGGGATCAGCAGGTGTAAGTATGGAGAGGTGAGAGGTTGATTGACACTGTCTTCACGGATGAACGCTAACAGAAGTACAATTTTAAAACTACTTTATTTAACCAAAATGACAGCTTGCAAGATCTATGCGTTTCATGCCTCGATTGGGCACTTTATCAGATTCGCATTAAACTCACTATTATTACACTGGTTTAAATAGCTCAAGAACCATCATATTTATTGATCAAAGGACACGGCGGGTAGTACTTCAATTTAACCCTTGTGTGTCAAGTAAGTACACTACTATATACATAGCAGAAAGGGCGATTTAAATCCCTCAATAGTATTACATAAAATACAATCAGCATATATACGCAATAAAAACATAAAATCAAATGAGCATAATGAAGTGCTAAAAGCTAGCATGACAAAAATATAAAGTAGTGCTTCTCTCACTTGCTGCTATTTTTGTTAAATAACAATACTTAAAGTTTAAGGTTACACAGTGATAGGTGTGACGCGACCAAAAAAAATGTGCAACTTGCTTTTGTTCAACTGCTTCAGAGCTAGAATTTGGCTGTAAAGCAACAGTCTATTCCTAGAAAGGTCACAAGCAAGTCACAGTCACGCGCAACTTATATGTCTATGGAGAAAAAAGTTGCATCCAACCAAGATGGATTGTCTGCGACTATTGTATCACAGTCATGTTAGGCCATAGGTTGTAAACACACTATTGACAATCATTAGATGTGACGCATATCACCATGCAGCCTTAGCCTCAAACTTGTACTAATGCAAACATCTGCCATTGGAGCCAGCACTGAACAATATATTAGCTTATATTTATAACATATAGTGGTCCCCCTGCTCACCTTTATTTGCCAGAGAGAATAGCTACAGCAAAGAGTAGTGTGTCCCCAGGCAGACTCATCACAACCAATTATTGCATGGAACGTTATTCCATGAATTGTCACTGCAGGGAAAATGTGTATCTGCCTATAGCTATTCCTGACTATAACAGTTGTTGCTGGGTCAACTTGTTCTAGAGAAGGAGATTCCAGTTGAGACAAACCATTTCATGTGATGCTAAAATTTCATTTAAAAGAGTTCCAGAGGAGTCATCCAGATAATTGTTAGGGTTGGTTGCACATATGCAGCAGTGATTCCACTTTTCTGCTCCATTCGGGGAGGAGGAAAGGGGGATCTTCATGGCCAAAAGGTTCCATCTCTGGACAGGTTTGAACAGTGCCAGGCGCACCCCATTGGCTGTAATGGAGTCAGCCCTCTTCACACCAAGCTGCCCGGCTGTAGATTGGAAGAAAAAATGTGGCATAGAATAATTTTTCTTCTGGTATTTTTTTAGCCGGAACTGCGACGGAACCTCAGATGCAGATGTGAAAACAGCAACTTTTGTTCTAATAAAAAAGTTGAAAAATGTTGTCCAGGATTAAATAAGGATCAGTATTATTTCCCCCCATGAAACAGCACCCCTCATGTCTACGGACTGTCCTTATTCAAGTGAATGAGCTGATCAGCAATGCCAGACACAACCCCTTAGGGCTTAGTCATACGGGCGCATCCAGGTGCCGATGCACCCCTCTTCCTGCAGGATAAGATGGCCGCACTGTAGGTGTGAAGAAAGAACACATGACTGGCTCCACTGCTGATCATGTGTTCTTTCTTACAGCACTGCAGAGAATCATCCGCACCTGCAGTGCGGCCGTCTTCTTCATAAAGGAAGACAGCATATCGGCGCCTGGATGCGCCCGTGTGACTAAGCCCTTAAGATAACAATAAGAAGTAGGCATTTATTAGATCCTAAATGTATGGTTCCTGATACCAGTCAGATTTTCGGCCACTTTTTATAAAGGTGGAATGTTTCTTGAATTTGTATTTCAGGCTTAACAGAGCATTTCTCATTTCCAAATTGAATGAACAATGGACACCTGTTGCCATCACCAGGGAATATGTCAGAAAATAAAGTTAAATTGCACAAAGGCTCATCTAGTCTTTGATACCTATTACCGAACACGTGTTTTCATGCTGTGCCCTCCCTTAGTGGCTGGAGGGGTTAATGCATTAATATGGAACTTTAGTCACCAGCTGTCAACATAAGACAAAATAAACAAGCTAAATAGCATTACTGGTCTGCCAAAAGGGACATATTGTAAACCATTTTTTCATAAAGCCAAATAAAATGCAATTCAGTTTTGCTGTTGAATCTGCTGCTTAATAGCATTGTATCAGTCTATTGCACAGTAATTCAGACGCTACTGTTAAATGCCTGGGCCTGATAGAAACGTGAGAATGGATGCAATGAACCATTGTCTCTGATAAACTTGCACGGCCGGCCGAAAGAGCACAACTTAACTTACCATTGATGGTTTTATATTACTCATCACTGCAACTTTAAAGTTCTCAGTCAGGAGATGCTGCACAGAATACAAAATGAGATGCCCTGTGTTTCTGCGATTACTGTTTGATCATAGACATTGCTACGGGGAAGGTCATCAATGCAGACAGAAAAGAGTAAAGACAGTAGCAGAGCGTCCATAATAAGCAGTGCTGAGGTAAAGTATAAAGGGATTCCTAGAGCTGCTGCTAACATTCCCAGGTTACCATTATGTGGACAATAGAATGCAGACGTTCTGGAAGCTTGTATTTTCTTTTTCTTTTGCAGCTCCATGTATTAAGCATTGCTAAAAGCAGTTTCCCACGAGCTGTTAAAGACTAGAATTTCCTAAAAATATGGATAGAAAATGTTAGCTTTAAAGGGGTTATCCACTTTGAATAATCCCTTGTTTAGTTAGTAAGGTCACTGGATTGCAAGGTGATGATATGGTATCCCTCAGCTGAGACTGACAATAAATAGCTGTAATTAGGAGGGAATCTGGAAGGAAGTGCTCAAATCCCCTGCCATGCTACCACAAAGGAAATTAAGTTGGCACTGAAACTAATGGGATGCTCATTGATTAGTCTTAAGAGGGTTATATTATGAAGACAACACCTTTTTAAATATTAGCTAACCTGAAAATCATCTGTTTGCCTTGGGTCCACCTTACTGTAGCTAACACCTAGGTATATATTACATTACATGCCAGTAACTGAAGTAAATAACTGACTATATACTGTAATAATTAGATGGTTCCACCAGAGCCCTTCTAACAGTGCAGATTTTTGCCATGGCTCATTAAGAGGGTCCTGAATTTGGGAATTCTCCTCTATGATGTTTGTATACTTTAATATAAAATTCAGAGAGGGGTTGTCCTTCTAAAGCACCCCTTTGAGTATGTTTTTTTTTAACTCTGTTTTATTAGCAAAATCACTAAGCAATGTAACACACATTACGGCATATATACAATTACTCATACTTCGTTTTTGACTTATAACAAATTTCCATCAATACAGTATTATTTTGTCATATACAATAAACAATTGAAAATAATAATAAAGAAAAAAATCCTTTATTTCTTTTCTAACATGCTTGGTTTAGTATGTGTTTATTTTCCTTTCTTTCTTTCTTGCTATGTTTATATTGCCTGAATTGTGGAGTGCGAGTTTATACATAGGCCCCAAACTTTTGTGAATTTATCGGGACATCCACGATGCTCATATACTATATGGAATTATTGTGTTGACTAATCTTATCCAATATGAAATGGAAGGTGATCTCGTTGCCATCCACCTCATGGCTATAGTTTTTCTGGACAGGAATAGTACCTCTCTAATAAATATTTTGTCATGATGAGTCCACACCTCCTCGTCCAACAGTCCAAATAACGCCACTTTAGGGTCTAGAGCTAGAGGGACCGGAAAAAGTGTGGACAGGAAGATAAACACCTCGTTCCAAAATTCTCCCACATGGGGGCAGCCCCAGATCAGATGCCAAAAATCGCATCTGTGACATGTGGAGGTGTCAGTTTTACCCATCCCTTGCAGTCGGACTGGCGTGAGATATGCCTGGTGTATGATATATAATTGTATAAGTTTGTTATTAATTGCTGGTGACACCGATAGGTGTGATTCCGTTATCTCCTGCCAGTCTTATGATGTTAATATGGGTATGCTTGTTTTCCACTTATCATAAATAGAGAGTGGGTCATGGCTTATCTTGGCCGACCACAAGTGTGTGTAAAGTTCTGATATTAGTCCTCTAGGTCCCTGTGATTTAAAAATACCTATTGTTGGGTATTTGGAGATTTTGGTAGAGTCCGATGGAAACTGTGCATTCAAAGCATGTCTCAACTGAAAGTACCTGAAAAGTTGAAGTCTAGGTACTTTTAGAGTCTTGCGTAATTGTATATAGAACAGCAGTATATTATCCTTGAATATATCTCCTAGCTTATGTATCCCTAATTTAGCCAAGTATCCAACATCCTGCATCATCTTTAGTGAGGGCAGAGTAGGATTATTCCATAAAGGAATGTCAGTCAGTGTATCAGTGTATTGTTGGATATGCTTTGCTTCATGCCACACAGACAGGCCCACTTTATGCATGAGTGTCAGTCTTGATGATTTTGTAAACTCTGGATGTTCCAAAAACTCAATTAGATTCCAACCCTCTACCCCATCGGCTAGGTAATGATCTGTGATTGGCATTTCTTTTAAGTATTTTTTATAAGCTCCGCCATCCAATCATTGTGAACTACATAGACTTTAACTTTTCACATAACCTATTATCATCTAACAGCCTATGTATGTATCAGCAGTCTCGTAATATATTTACATTAATATATATATGTTTTGTTTTAACATTGAAAATCAAGTTTGAAATGCTTGCTACTAGGGGTTTCCATTCCAGATTCTAATGCATTGCCTGTTGTTAGACATTTGGCTTCTTTAGTAAGAGGGACATGAAGACACTGCTAGTTACTACATGCAAGCATTCATATGCTGCCTTGTAGCTGATTGGAGCAGGGCTATGCAAGGCAGCATAGAAAGTGTGGGAGGGAAAGTCCCGACCAGTAGAGTATTGGCAGAATGGCTGGCTTAAGACATTCCCCCACCTATAAGTAGATTGCAAACAGCCAGACAGCAGAAGAATAGGAGCATCTATATGGAATTAGTAGCACTCAACTGGGTGCAAACAGGAGCAAAGCAGGAACAACCAGTGAGGACTTGAGCTGCTTCTGAAAACTTTTTGAAAACTTAAGTGCTATTTAAAAAGAGTCTTTTTTACTTTCATTATCCATGAAACCACTTTAATCAACAATACATTGTTATTGAACTTAATGAATCATGCACAGTTCCTGAATATACTTCTATATATAATATAACTACACTATAATTAATCTGAAGCTAGAGAAATCTTGGGCAAACAATTTCTCTACAACTACTCATTAATTATGGTAAGCTGTAGCTTTTGTATAGAGGGTATACTGTTCCCAAAATGTCATGGGCCTATTAAGGGCAGTATCAGATGAACGTGATATTCTCCCCTTATGCGGTTGTGATAATCACAGCCGCATAACAGGATGAAACTAAACCACTAATACCAAAGTATTTCAGAAGTTTTGTTTTCACTATTGGGATTCTCACCCGTTAATTGTATGAGTGAGAAAAAATATCTTGGTAATACTACAAGTGAGAAAGATAGGGCAGGGCCTATCGCCCCACAATTTTTTTCAAACTCCTATGCTATAGCGCAGAGTTTGAATGGCCAGCAACATTATATAAAAAGAATCTCATTCAGGTGCAACTATGCTCTGTACCGGTGAGTGTAGTTGCACCTATGTCTGTCTGCAGCAGCCCTACAAGCTATAGAGAAGAGGCAGACTGATTTTTCTTGTGGTTGTCATTTTTTGCTGAAAATAAGAATACTGGTGAACTGTTCATAATCCTCATCCCTACTACATTAGCCTGTATGCATCCAAACTAGAGAAATGCCTTAAAATGTAGTCCCTTACTGCAGCATCTTGTGGTTAATCCTTGATTAGTGTTGCAGCAATACCTTGGTAGTCAGGATAATTAAGTATTATTTCCTGTAGTAAACTTGTTGTTAGCACTGCTGCCTTGTGGTACTGGAGTTGAAGGTATAAATAAGTCCAAGAGTAACATCTAGATGTGGTTTTTATGTTCTCGTTGTGTTTATTCTTCTTGTTCTTTTCCTCCTCTCAAGGACAGGTGTGATGTCTCCATTGTTAACACTGCTGCTTTGCAGTGCTGGAATTGTAGATACAAATCTGACCAAGGGCAACATCTAGTTGGCATTTTTCAAAGTACATACAGATGTTATCCTTAACAGGATTTAAACCTAGGACACCAGCGCTAAAAAACAACATTGCTAACAACTGAGCCACAATCATAGAAAGTACATACATTGATGCTTCCCTTCAATAATTTTAGGGGGAGTTGGAATCAACTGTTCAGATCATTTTTGAAAAATCGGTTAAAGAAGTCTCAACCTAAATTTTTTTCTAATTGCTCATTGCATTTATTAAGTAGTACTTTCTTGATATTACGTCTCCAAGTTAATGCACCATCTCTGTATATTGAACATTTTTGTACTGTGTGTGCATTGGTTTGTTTTTGACAACTTTTGACAACTATAACTAACAAAAATGTATAGCAGCAACTCAATAAAGTATAAATTTTATTACAGTTATAGTTGTCAAAAGGATCATATAACCTTTTTGTCCATGATTAAATTTATGGCCCAAATCATAAGACCCATAAGTCAAAGATATCTTGTGCCACAACACGAGTTTCAGGACACTGCGTATGCTAATTTCCCATATTCTATATTACTGGTAGCTGTCCTTTATTATAAGTATGCTTTCACATTACTCTTTCTGAATCACAACTCCATTTCCTCTACTAAAATTTAGTTCATATGGATATGGAAGGTTTCAAGTTGTTAACTAAGCATATATAAAAAAGAGTCAATCTTTCCAATACAGACAAATACACATAAAAAGCCTGAAGTGCCTGGGAAATTCTGAATTATGATCAGCTTGAAAAGTTTCAGGACCACAGAGAAATCATGAGAAACTGGCCACCAGTAAAAGGAGTGAGTAAGATTTTATATTATTATATAAATGATGTGTACATATTTCTCACTGATTATTTTTAACTATGCATTCAAATATTCAAAGTTAGTTTTCTATCTGACCAAGATTACCTTTTACAGCAGAAGCTGTATAGCCAAAAGCCGCTTGAACTGTAGTAGTGTGGAGTGTAATTAAACCTCTGCCAATAAAGCCCAAATTGACCACCATAAACAAGAGGCAGACATTTCATACCACATATTGATTCATACAGTAGCTAATAGATCACACAAGTGACACAAAGCTTTCAATTTATCGTGAATCAAATTAAATGATGTCTTTTTTGCTATTTTGCAATACAAATGTAATTTAAAGTAGACTTTTTGCGGGCTGACTCTGGCTAAAGGTCTAGGTGGAGGTGGGAGTAAGAACTTTGCTGTCTCCATCACCTATTGTCAGTGGTATGATCCTGTGTTACCTCTTGTACCTTTAGCTTTATGTTAGAGGTGTTGCCTTTCCTTTTTGATAATGGTGAGATGACTGCTGAATCTGTCCCCAGTGTACACTGCATAAGATGAAAGGTGACAAGACCGGTATGTCTAGACCAGAGTGAGGACATTTCAGGATACTTTAAAAACTAGATCAAAATTCCTCAAAAATATAAATCATGTTTAACAGGAAAGACAATTTAAAAATAGGACATTTTCTTACAAAATTTTAATTAAAAGGGAAAAAATAATTTTGAAAATAACATTTAACATAGATTTTTGTCATAAACATATTTAAAAATGGTACCTTTTATTTATGTTACTTTCCCCAATGGTCACTAGACCAGTCATAATAGGTTGATCAATCTCTTATATAGCTCACTTGTCAGCTTTGAGGTCTAAATAAGATAGGATAGTAACATGGGTTTGTTTGCATCCCGCCTGTTACTGCCAGTCATTAGGAGAGGGGGTGTTACACCATTACTTCCTGAAGCCTGTATTAGTCTGACATTTCTCTGTAAAGTGACTATCATTCATTTGAGCAGCCATAAAGCAAACACACCTTGCTGCAGAAAGAAAGGATGTATCTTCAATATGCCTAAAGCCTCGCAGCCAAGAAATTTTAATTTTTTTTTAAAAAACTGCAACATTTTAGAAACAAACCAAAAACATTATTCTTGATTACATACTTAAGTGTAATGACTTAAACTAAAGTTAAATACATGATGCATTCTCCTTAAAGAGCAAAAGCAGATAAATCTTGATCTCAGAATACAGAGTAAGGAGTAGAAGAATTAAGCAGCTCTTGTATTAAAAATGGGGAAATCTTTTGGATGGACATTATGTTCAGCTTTAAGGAGCTGTATTAACTTCAAGTGATGAACTTTCCCAGAAAATAAACCCACATTGGGTAATAATGGCCCATCAGTGACTTACCGACAGTGTTTATGAGATGCTGTCAACGTTTCTATAACAAAGCATTCTCCGTCATTTAAGCAGTATGCAAGATCTTTGTCTTTGCAGGGTTTAAAGTGCTCGGACCTCTCTGTCAAGTATGTAGTAGTATCTGCAAAAAGAAAACACGAAACATGAATTGTAATGAATGAATTCTTGAGACATCCAGTTACACAGTGCTTTGCTTCTATAAATGTTAATCTGTTTTCACATTCATGTCAACAATGGGCTTGTAGAAACACGACTGGAAACATAAGATCAAATTTGTGTATACAACGAAGGCTAGTCGCATTCATCTACAAATGCAACAAACTACCCACAAGGACACTAAAACAGAAAACAAAATAATTACTAGATGATATAATCTCTCTCTCTCATCACAATGTGTAAAAATAAATATATTTTTCACATATTACCCTTATGAGAATAATTTTGTCACATCTACTCCCCAGCGATTATAGCATGCAATCCAGTGGCATAGCTTTGGGGTTGCTGCAGTCATAGTTGTGAACAGGCCCATAAGCCAGGGAAGTCCACAGGTCCCCCTTTCTACATGCTGGCTCTCCTCTTAAATTATCACCAATTTTTCAAAAAACTTGTGCTGATATGATAGCCAGTGTAAGGGCTTAGTCACATGGGCGCATCGGCGCCCATGTTACTGCAGGTAGAAGACGGCCGCACTTCAGGATGGACATTTCTCTGCAGTGCCGGAAGAAAGAACATGTGACCGGCTTCATTGCTGATCATGTGTTCTTTCTTCAGCACTGCGGGGAGTTGTCAGTCCTGAACTACAGCCGTCTTCTTCCTGCAGTAAGGGCTCGGTCACACAGGCGAATTGGCGCCCGTGTACGGGTGCCAATGCGCCCGTGTGACCAAGCCCTAATAACTAGCAAAGTTGTAAATCACTTTACTTATCTAAAATAACATTTTTGTGCTGAAATGTTTTAAAGTCCTAGCCACTAGAGGTTTCCTTTCTTTCTAATTTGAGGTCCACTGCCTGTTTTAAAGTGAAGTCTGTCTCTAGTGACAAAAATAACAAGACAGATAAAAGGAAGTGAATGAGAATTATGACAAATACTGTTCATACAGACAGGTTAGGAGGAGGGAGAAAGAAGTAGAAACTCACACTGAAATGCTGCTACAGCTAATGGTGAGTGATTTACTGTCAGACAGCTACAGCTATTACATTTACAGTGCTCATTACCAGTGTCTAACTAATAGAGCTATTTATGTGTGTGTTACAGAGAGTAGAATCACATGAGGTATATAGAAGATAGCATAACAGCATTCTCCTTGCATCAGTTCAGAGAGAACTGAGAAAGTGCAGGATACAAGCCATATAATAGCTAAAAATAGGATTACACCTCATCCACGTATGGCAGGTTATTCTGCAAAGTCATCTGAAAAGTTAGATACGTTTTAAAATGGATATTCCCGTCTCAGCTCATCATGGCCATGATGGGAATACTCCTCTATACAAGGCATCTTGGGTGACCAGAAGTACAGAAATAGTCAAGCAGGCTGTTCTGTGTTGTTTTTGTAACTCCCATAAAAATGAATGGGAGTTGCAGAAATAGTGTGCCACAGCAGTCTATGGTGTTTCCTTAACTTGGGAGCCATAGAAACTGCATAGTTCACTGTTTCCAATTCTTTAAGAGTTACAGAAAAAGTGTAGAGCAGCTTATTCAGCTGTTTCCATACACCAGTCCTGAGGAATCTTGACCACCACATAAAGCCATGATGGGCATCTCGATTCTTGAAACAGTTGCGGGACCTGCGGATACTCCATACAAGTCTGAGATGGGAAAATCCCTTTAATGATCAGGACATTTACATTTGCATGGTCTTCTCTATCCTCTCCCGGCACACACATCTATGATAAATGAAGGAAGGAAATGTGAAATTACAACCAAGTAATACTAAAGCTTGCAAAGCAGCGCAAGCACTAAACACCAGGTGTATAGCATGAACCATTCTACTGCCCTCCACCAAAGATCCTTACACTAACCTTTCCATTGCTTTAGACCACCAGGGATACTGGAATTAATTTCCTCACTACAATAGACCATTAGATATACTGATACAAGGCCCTTCATTGCCCTAGACCACCAGGATTCTGCGCTTACCCTCTTTACAGCCTTAAACCTTCAATGATCGCTGCATTAACCGACTAACTTCCCCAGAATACTAGGTACACTGGGAAGAAAAATATAGCATCTTTATTTTTTTTTACATATCCTACCACTATATATGAACTGAATATTATATATTTCACAACTTTGCAACTAGCACATGACAATCATTGGTTGTATAGGGGTTCATTTGAAACTAATTTTATTAGAGAAAAAACACAGAATTCACACAAATAAACACATAACAGAACTAGAGATGAGCGAACGTACTCGTCCGAGCTTGATACTCGTTCGAGTATTAGCGTGTTCGAGATGCTCGTGACTCGTAACGAGTACCACGCGATGTTCGGGTTACTTTCACTTTCATCTCTGAGACGTTAGCGCGCTTTTCTGGCCAATAGAAAGACAGGGAAGGCATTACAACTTCCCCCTGCGACGTTCAAGCCCTATACCACCCCCCTGCAGTGAGTGGCTGGGGAGATCAGGTGTCACCCGAGTATAAAAATCGGCCCCTCCCGCGGCTCGCCACAGATGCGCTCTGACATAGAGGAGGGAAAGTGGTATCTTGGTGGAGCTGCTATAGGGAGAGCGTTAGGAGTATTTTAGGCTTCAAGAACCCCAACGGTCCTTCTTAGGGCCACATCTAACCGTGTGCAGTGCTGTGGAGGCTGCTTTGTGCAGTGTTGCACTTTTTTTTTTTTTGTATATTGGCCGTGCAGAGCATTGCGCCCTGCAGTAATACTCCAGGGACAGAAGTGCGTAGGCAGGGACAGAAGACATATTGATTGAATATAGGCAGTGGGCCTTTGCTAAAAAATTTGGGGCAAAAAATCTATTTGGCCTGCCTGTGACTGTGCTCAGTGTTCTGGGTCTGTGCTGGGTGTAGTAGTTCTACAAAATCATACGCAGCCAGCTAAGTGTTACAGCAGGCTTGCGCCAAATTATTTCCTGGCTCTGTCTGGGCTGTGAAATCACTGCTGTATTGCAGTCCACAGTGCAACACTCTGCAGTTCTTTGACATACTCCAGGGACAGAAGACATATTGATTGAATATAGGCAGTGGGCCTTTGCTAAAAAATTTGGGGCAAAAAATCTATTTGGCCTGCCTGTGACTGTGCTCAGTGTTCTGGGTCTGTGCTGGGTGCAGTAGTTCTACAAAATCATACGCAGCCAGCTAAGTGTTACAGCAGGCTTGCGCCAAATTATTTCCTGGTGTTCCATAAGCGAAGTCAGCCTCCAACCACAGGCCAATAAGCGGCACATTTAATTACACCGTACTGTTTCTGCATTACTGGTAATACAGCATGCTGAGGGGTAGGGGTAGGCCTAGAGGACGTGGACGCGGCCGAGGACGCGGAGGCCCAAGTCAGGGTGTGGGCACAGGCCGAGCTCCTGATCCAGGTGTATCGCAGTCGACTGCTGCGGGATTAGGAGAGAGGCACGTTTCTGGCGTCCCCACATTCATCGCCCAATTAATGGGTCCACGCGGTAGACCTTTACTAGAAAATGAGCAGTGTGAGCAGGTCCTGTCGTGGATGGGGGAATACCTACTTTGCCAAGATACATGGAATGGTCATCAAAGCAGGACAAAATTATTCATTTCAAATTGCAAGAAATAAACAGGTTCTAATGTAATTGCTTTCACTCAATAGCATGTCATAATATTGTTGGGAGGATTCTTTCAGCTCTTGGCAAATAGTTTTAGAAAATGGCATTTATAAAATGTGAAAGCAGCTCAGTTAATTAAGAGCATCCTCTGCTCCTGCCACCCTCCAAAAAGCTGCAGCGATAAATCACAGATAAAAAGGTAAACACAGCATTCTTCAATTTTAGCATCTACTGCAGAACAATTATTGCATTCTGCTTTATCCAATTAGTACTTCACAGCTGATTTTCTTTTTTAATGTCAGTTGCAAGTCATACTGTAGATACGAATGAAAGAAATAGTGGCTCCACGCTAAAACTTAATTTCATTTGTTCTTTGCTGATCTGGGGAGATTTCTCAATAAAGATCATGAAGCAACTGTAAAATGTACACTTAATGACACAAAAATATAGCTAGAGATCAAAGTGAAACAAGTAGAAATGGAGAAAGTAATGTGGTCTGAAAGACTTTCAGGCTTAACCCTTTCCAATCCACTGTCTGACGTCTAAAAACATTATGATTTAATGTACAGCTCCGATGTTGGAAGACATCCGTCGGGGTTCTCTTACGGTATATTGCCAGCCTCTCTGGCATGAGGCCAAGATGTCACCTCAAACAGTACTGGCTTTAGCCAGCAGATAGCGCCGTTGTATAACGGCAGAAAAAGAGTAAGCCCCCTAGGAAAACCAGGATACAAATTGGATTGGAAAGGGTTAAAAATGTCCTGATTTTAAATTTAAAAGGATTTTCCAGGTCGGAACTGTTGATGACCTATCAACAGAATAGGTCACCAATAGTTTATTGTATGTACTAAAAAGGCCCAACCTGTAGATATTTATGAGTACACACACCCAAGGAAGTATTACTTAACTTCTCTATTTATTTTAAAACCAGCACATATATGCATTTTGAGGGTAAAAGGGCCTCTTCCTCATTTGATGGAGGCACACATCAGGAGCTGTTGCAGGATTAATGACGCTGTGCCCTTGGAGAAATTGTAGCCATACTATATGTACATCCATCCTAAGGCTTAGGGCGATCAGTTGGGGTTGGCCGCACCTGCTACATTAAGAAAAGTTCATTTAAAAAGGGCCTCTTTCTTTTATGTACTTTTTAAGTATATAGCCCTCCATCCTTTCATCTGGGTTGCATCCTTTTTCCATATTCAATATCAATATTTTTTTTGCAGGGGTCTACCACTTTGGACCCCTAGTGATCATCTGTTACCTGGCCTGCTATCAAGTGTGGATGGAGTCATAAACTGACAGCTCCATCCCCATTGCAGTGCATGGGTTGGTAAGGCACAGCATCCATTGAAGGCACGGCTCCCATTGAATTCCTGCATTATGAACCCATATGTGGATGGAGCTGTCAACTTCCAACTCTGTCCCCCCAGTTGATTACCAGGAGTGCTAAGCAATGGACCCCCACAGATCAAATATTCATGACCTGTCCTAAGGATAAAAACTTTCAAAGACAGTATTCTGGGTGCACAAAAGAAAATCAGCTTCATTCCTCTATCATGCAATGCCTCACCTGTATCAGCCCCTCTTGAGAGAGAGTCATGCAGTTGACACAATGCATAATGGAGGAGTAAAGCTGATTTTTAGGTGCACCCAAGATGCTACCTTTGAAAGTTTTCCTGGACTGTTTTTTACCTGTGGATTAAAGGTTGTACCGATTGGCATCTTTTCCCACAAACATTTACAAAGCAGTGCTGCTTTTCTATTAGTCAGACCTGGAAAACCCCTTCAAAACTGGTTCCTAATCATTCAACATGGCTCAGGCACCCACTGAAATGAATGTCTGTTATATAGACAGGCGGGATGGGAAGATCAGCTGTTATCAAAAAGGGAAGGAATGTCTGTCTGTTCATTTCATCTGTAGAGGCTGCTGTGGTGGGAATGTACTGTAGTGTTATTTGTGTGTATACACATATATGGAGAGACTTGTCAATCAAGCCAGGGGGGAGAATCCGGGAAGGTGCCTGATGGTCACTTCTCTCAATGCCTGATTTGTTTGAAAACCATGTTTTCTCTGACGAGCTGCAGTATTTCAGAGTAAAACATAGTTTCTATTAATGATGAAGCGTGTCAGTATTTCGTTCTGCCTGTGGTTAGGGAGTCATGAACCTGTTGACAGGTTTCGGTAAAAAAACTTTTAAAATATTTTATTAGTACATTTTTTATTGTTTTCTTCAATCACATACTATTTTTCTCCCCTGTCCGTTTTAAGTGTGAATTTCTAACTGGTACACCTTAGGGCATGTTCACACAACCTTAACCCCTTAGAGACCGGTCTATTCTGTGCCTAAAGGACCTAGTGATTTTCAGCATCATATTGCAAGAGACATATCTCGTTGACATAGCCATATGAGAGAGTTTTTTTTAGTAGGATGAGTTAATAGCACTTCTCCAGGGTAGATATAATGTGCTAAATAACATTTATTACATTTTTTTGAGGGGAGATAGAAAAAGTATGATGAAATTATACAATTGTTTTTGTTTTGTTTTTATAGCGTTCACCAATCAGAAAAATAACATGATAATTTTCTTATCTGGATCAGCACGTTTACTGCAGTACCAAGTTTATGTAGATTATTTTTTTTTTTTTACTAATTTTGCACAATAAAACCACGTTTTTAAAGGAAAACAATTGAATCTCTATTGACGCATTCCAAGAACCATAGCATTTTTATTTTTCTGGTAACGGAGCTATGTGAGGGCTGTTCTTTGTGGGAAGAGTTGTAGTTTTTATTAGTTCTATTTTGAAGTGCATGGGATTTTGGATTGCTTTTCACTGCATTTTTTGGACAAAAAATAAAAATAAAAATTTTGATATAAGTTTTTAAAACTATTTCTACAACGTTTACCATGTGAGATAAATAACAAAATATTTTCAATGTCTGTGTCGTTACAAACAGTAATTATTATGTGATGCTTTTTTAAAATATATTTTGCTATTTTATCCATTTAAAAAAAATTTTGTGAGGATAAATGTAAATTTTTTAATAAACTGAATTTTTTGCTTTAAATTAAACCTTATTGAACTTTTTTTGACACTATTTTTTAGTCCCTGAAGGGGATTTGAATATGCAATTGTTCAATTGCTGCAATAATGCACTGCATTACTTATGTAGTGCATTCTACTACAGGGCAGACATGGAGGCCTTTGTCAGGCTACTATGGGAACCCATTGGTACTTTGTGATTGCATTGCAGGTTCCTGATGTGTGACAGAAAAAGACCCTTTCTCTAGAGATGAGCGAGCACCAAAATGCTCGAGTGCTCGTTACTCGAGTCGGACTTTCAGTGATGCTCGAGAGTTCGTTTCGAGTAACAAACCCCATTGAAGTCAATGGGCAACTCGAGCATTTTTGTATATGACTGGTGCTCCGCTAAGGTTTTCATTTGTGAGAATCTTAGCAAATCACCAAAGTCATGCAAAAAACACAGAAATGGATAGGGCAGGCGAGGAGCAACATGCAGGGCTGCATTTCGGGCTCCGAGGTCTCACTATTAAGCCACAATAGTGGCAAGAGTGAGACCCCCCCCTCCCCCGCACTGTCAGGATAAAGATCATTCTCCTCTGCCACAGCTGTAACAGCTGTGGCAGAGAAGAACGATTTTAGCCCACTGAATTCAATGGAGCTGGCAATACAGCCGGCTCCATTGAAAGCAATGGGCTGCCGGCGAGCGCGGGATGAATTTTCGGGAAGGGCTTAAAATATAAGCCCTTACCTGAAAATCATCCTAAAATGTGTAAAAATAAAAAAAAAGTGTATACTCACCTTTCCGCTGCAGCCGGAGTTCAGCCGCGTCTGGCCGGCAGTTCTCCTGAACTGCTTTCTGTAGTATTCAGCAGGTGGGGATTTAAAATCCCCGCCTGCTGAATGAGCTGCCTCTGATTGGTCACAGCCTCACCAATCAGAGGCAGCTCTCACTCACCCATTCATGAATTCATGAATGGGTGAGTGAGTGCTGCCTCTGATTGGCTCAGCGCTGGGACCAATCAGGGGCAGCTCTCAGCTGAATGACATATTTTTAAGCCCTTCCCGAAAATTCATCCCGCGCTTGCCAGCAGCCCATTGCTTTCAATGGAGCCGGCTGTATTGCCGGCTCCATTGAATTCAATGGTCAGTGCTCGTTTAATCGAGACGAGTACCGCGTGTTGCTCGTCTCGAGTAACAAGCATCTCGAGCACCCTAATACTCGAACGAGCATCAAGCTCGGACGAGTATGCTCACTCATCTCTACCTTTCTCCTGTTATTTTTACATACTGCAGTTACTATTAATTGTGCATATATGAACAGGCTCACACAAATGTAGTTTAATAGCGTATTATGTGCACAATGTACGCACGTATAATATTCTGCGAATAGAGTCAATGAAAGTACATTGAATTTCATTTATCCCTTTACACTTCCGTATTTACATTGTGTGTAATATGCACATAAAAAAACACAATGTGTTCTTTTTTACCGCATGTTACATGCAATAGAGCCCTATTGTTCTCTATGGGCACATAATAAACGCTGTACATATACAATTACGCTGTCATGCACATTCAAAAATTGCTGCCATACACGGTTATAGGCCATCTCACACAGCGGTAAAACACTGCATTATTCACACAGCATTTTACCACACACTCTTGTGAGCCTGGCCTCACTGGGTTAAACTGCCAGGATCTGAGGTTTGTCCTCTCCTGGCAGTTAGAGCAGGAGCCTGGCTGTCAGTAGTCAGCCAAGCCACTGCCTTTGAAAGATGAATGTGCAGGTTTAAAGGCCATTACTGAGGTGAGCAAATAGGAGTATTGTGGTATCTAATGGGTTAAATAAACCCTGGGAAAATCAGCCACATATTTTCTAAAGGTGGAAATCCAAAGTGACCCTTGTATTTCTGCTGTGATTTTGCAGATGGAATGGCCTTAAATTTGCACTTAGATTAGCCCCACTCAATAGGGCTCGTTCACACTGGCGCCAATCCGCCTGTGTTTCTGGACGATAAGATGGCCGCACCGTGTGCGGACGAATCTCCGCATGACTGGCTCTATTGCCAGCCATATGTTTTTTTTTCCGGCCGGTGCCTAGAGTTGTCCACACCTGCTGTGCGGCCGTCTTATCATCCAGAAACATAGGCGGATCGGCGCCCGTGTGACTGAGCCCTCAGCATGGTTTCCATGTAGTTACACCATGAATTGACAAGCTGATTTTTTTCCTTCCATGGCATGGATTTACTATGGCATATGATCTATGACGTTGATCTCCACTAGACACTGTAGGAGGTAGAAATTAAGCATTTTCTTGTGGATTTAGGCATGGGATACACCATAAAATCCTCCTGAAAATCCACCGTGGGGGCACCTCGCCTTCATGATATAATCTTTGAAATTTGAGAGCTTTAGAATTACCTTTCTCTGAAGAAAAGAGATGACTTTATTTAACTTGCTATGATTAATGGCTACAACTTTTCATATTCTGACAACCAGTTTACTGCAGGGAAATTGTTGTCAAGGAGGAATTTTCCCTATAGTGGCCGTTACATGTACTATTACCTGTGAGTCCTTAGTCACACGGGCGTTTTTTCACGCGATTTGCGGATCGCATGACAGATGCGCATCCGCAAATCGCGTGACCGATGCGCGCAAGTCGCCCGCAAATCGCCTGAAAATCTGCTCCTAGCCGCGTTTCATTAGAAGCGGGCCGGAGCTGTCCAGCGCATTGCATTCAATGGAGACGGCAATAGAGCCGGCTCCATTTAAAGCAATGCGCTGCGGGCGAGATTGGGATGAATTGTCGGGAAGGGCTTAAATATATAAGCCCTTCCCTGCAATTCATCCTAAAATGTGTAAAAATAAAAAATATATATATACTCACCTTCTCCCGGCAGCAGGAGCTCCGCGCGGCGGTCCTGCAGTGGGTGTGAAGGGGGTGTGAGTCAGACCTGCCCCCTGATTGGCTCAGCGCTGAGCCAATCAGAGGCATGTCTCACACCCATTCATGAATTCATGAATGGATGTGAGTCAGACCTGCCCCTGATTGGCTCAGCGCTGAGAGGCAGCAGTCACTCACCCATTCATGAATTCATGAATGGGTGTGTGAGTGAAACCTGCCTCTGATTGGTCAGGGCTGTGACCAATCAGAGGCAGATCATTCAGCAGGCGGGGATTTTAAAGCCCCGCCGGCTGAATAGTGCCGAGAAGCAGTTCAGGAGAACTGACAGCGGCCGCGGCTGGACTCCGGCTGCAGCGGAAAGGTGAGTATACAATTTTTTTTTATTTTAACACATTTTAGGATGAATTGCAGGGAAGGGCTTATATATTTAAGCCCTTCCCGACAATTCACCCCGCGCACGCCGGCAGCCTATTGCTTTCAATGGAGCGGCTGTATTGCCGGCTCCATTGAATTCAATGGGCAAACATCGTTCTTCTCTGCCACAGCTGTTACAGCTGTGGCAGAGAAGAATGATTTGTCTAGTATATGTTCTCAATGGGGTCGGCGCTGCTGCCGCCGGCCCCATTGAGCGCATATAGAGAAGAGAACAGGAATCGCAGATCGCACATAGATGCGATCTGCGATTTCTGTTCTATAATTTATCGGACGAGCACATAAAAAGCGCTCATGTGTCCGATACCATTGCAAAGCAATGGTTTTATAAAATCGCCGGACGCATGCGCATGCGCAAATCGCGGCTAAAAACGCCCGTCTGACTAAGGCCTGAGAAAGATGTCCAAAGTCCGACAGCTCTTTATTAGTGTCTTCCTCCTTGGCTTTTTATTGAGGGGGTTAAGAGCATGGGGACTGCCCTTTGTTAAGGAGCTGTTTTTGTGACATAATCACTTTAACCCTTCCCATTCCCTTTTGCTCAGAATTGTCATTATCCTATGTATGCATATGGGCCAGCTGACAGGAAGCCACATGAGGGGTTACTCTTCCCACAATCTATTTTCCTATAAATGAGCAATTCTGGAATTTTAAATATAGTATATTAAGGAATTGCTGTTCATGCAGTTTCCTAAGTATCTTATGT
Organism: Eleutherodactylus coqui; assembly: GCF_035609145.1. NCBI lineage: Eukaryota > Metazoa > Chordata > Amphibia > Anura > Eleutherodactylidae > Eleutherodactylus > Eleutherodactylus coqui. The sequence goes on along the minus strand of NC_089840.1, from coordinate 179,167,898 downwards.
AAAGAACGTGAGATTGATTGCATCAAATACTTATTGCTCTGCTGGGAGTATCTTATCAGGTGTGCAGACAGATGACCAAGCCTATCACTAGCTTAAAAATATAACATTTTTCACACTTCTTTACAGTATCATTATATGTATAATAATATAGTGCATATATTTTCAAAACCGGGCCAGACTGTGTCATAATATGTACATTAGAGATGAAACACACAAAAATTCATGTCAAAATATAGCATGACAGCAAATCATTTTGTGAATTGCACTAAATTATGTGGGGGTGTGATTATACATGTCAATCATCACTTAATACGTTGAGGTATGTTTCTATCTGATTACACTGGAAAAAAAATCAACCTCTTGCTACATTCTAATTCTAAGTCAACGAAAAAGGGAACAGTTTCAAGCGAATATGAAAATAGTATGCAAGGTTCCATTCCTTGTTTTCATTGTCAGATAATCTCTATGAAATTTTTCATGGAATGAAGGACTTTTCCTCAGGTAGATTACCAAATGAAGGAGTGCAAAAAATGTGCACAGGAGGTAAAGTAAAATAGCTGCGCTCATAAGACTTGGTATAAGAGGATGAAAGTAAATAGGACATACATGAAAAAGGAGGGGGTATACCTACTGAAGTGGACCTCCCCTCGGCCCCCATCACTGGAGCCCAAGAGGTCAAAGAGGAATCCACAGTACAATGGAGTAATTCTTTAATCCAAGAAGGTACAGGGATGCAACACAATTTGGCACTAAGATGCATAAAATGTGCAACATTTAAGAGATGTTACATCAAGATATAATAGATGAAGTGATACGTCAGTTTCAATTGTAACAAAAATAATGTTCTATGAGAACATAAGGCATTTTCAGCAAATTCCAGAAGGGTCAAATTGTTTTCGGTATTGCAACTGAATCCCATTAACTTGAATGGGTATGAGTTGCAATGCCTGACAGCCCACGGACAACAGCGAAACTTTTTTATATGTAGGAAAAAGGTAGACCTCTTTTTTAGGGCTTATTCAGCCCTATGCACAAATTTGCTTGCCGCAACACAACATATTTGCGCAGTGAATGAGGTTGATTTGCATCCATATTGGCGCATAGCACTGTGCTTTTTGCACACACAGGGCCTGTTCACAAGCGCACACAAAACACCCCAGCCCTGATTAGGCTATTTAACCTACTGAGGTCCAGATGTGTTCTGTCTTTCACGGAATTGTGCAGCGTATTTTGCATTTTTACCCATCCCATAGACTTGCGTGAGGGCCTTTGCTGCGCAATATGCAGAAAGATAAAGCAGGGTCTGATCATTGTTGACATCAATGGGTTCTATTTTCTGCGCATGGTGCACGTATATTTTATGCATGAAAAATGTGCGCAAATACTGTCTTCTGAAGAAGCCCTAAGGCCTCGGTCAGACAACCGTTTTTTGCTGCGATTTGCGGATCGCATGTCGGATGCGCATCCACAAATCGCGTGACCAGGGCCGACAATTCGCCAAAAAATCTGCAGCTAGCAGCGTTTTCGGCAAAACGGGCCCTATCAAAGGAGCGCTGTCCAACCCATTGAAATTCAATGGAGCCGGCAATACAGTACATGAATTCCTGAATGGGTGAGTGAGTGCTGCCTCTGATTGGTGAGGGCTGTGACCAATCAGAAGCAGCCCATTCAGCAGGCGGGGATTTTAAATCCCCGCCTGCTGAATACTACACAGAGCAGTTCAGGAGAACTGCCGGCCGGCCGCGGCTGAACTCCAGCTGCAGGGACAAGGTGAGTATATATATTTTTTTTATTTTTACACATTTTAGGATGATTTTCAGGGAAAGGCTTATATTTTTAAGCCCTTCCCGAAAATTCATCCGGCGCTCGCCGGCAGCCCATTGCTTTCAATGGAGCCGGCTGTATTGCCGGCTCCATTGAATTCAATGGGCGAACATCGTTCTTCTCTGCCACAGCTGTTACAGCTGTGGCAGAGGAGAATGATCTTTGTAGTATATGTTCTCAATGGGGTCGGCGCTGCTGCCACCGGCCCCATTGAGTGCATATATAGAACACAAGGAATCGCAGAACACAGATAGGCGCGATCTGCGATTCCTTGTGTCCTATAATTTATCGGACATCCGCACAAAAAGCGGCCAAGTGACCAATCCCATTGCGAAGCAATGGTTCTTTATATGAGCAGATCGCATGCGCAAATCGCACGGAAAAATGCCCATCTGACCGAGGCCTTAGTCCCATTAGAGCTTTTTAAGTTTTTGCAAATTTTCATTCCTTTGCATGTACCTGAAATTTTCAGCAAGTAAATCAGAGCATGCTCAGATTTTTAAGTCAGCAATATACTTCTTCTAACGCATGTAAATAGGGAAAGTGGAACAATACCCCTGCAGCGCCACCTATTGGATGGCAGCATTCCTGCAAATTAATGCCAGACCCTTTTTACAAGACTTTATAACAATGTTTGGGAATTGACAACAAGCCAGATCACCATACACAGACAGCTGTTTCGGGGTTTTTGACCCTCATCAGTGTATGATACTAGCTTATCTAGTGAGAGGACTATGATGTGAGTCGGAAAGGGTATCATCTTTTCTGAAGGAGAGCACCTAGAAGGTCAGTGAGAAGAATACAAAGCCATGCATGCTCTTCTTTGAAATATATGTATGTAAAAAAGGAAGATGGAACAATATTTCTGCAGCCCCACCTATTGGATGGCAACATTCCTGCAAATGAATGTCAGGTCAGACTCTTTACACAAGGCTCTATAACAATGATTGGAAATTCTAGTCAATTCCCAGTCATTGATAGATACTAAATAAAACATGTGAATGTGAACAATACACAAGCTGCAGTCAGTCCACACAACAGCTGTAGACCTAATGCACATGGCCAGATTTGCATTGCGGAATCCGGAGCGAGCGTCCACCTACAGATTCTGCAGCAAATAACGGCCATAGCATGCAATGTAAAAGTGGGTTTCCATGCCCACGAACGAAAATCAATAGCGATTTTTTGCTCACGGGGGAAAAATTCGCAGCATGCTCTATTTTGACCCGGATTCCATACGAATAGCTTCTATTGAAGTAAATGGCAGCTGTCTGATCCAGGGCCCGTAGTCGCCTAGCAACAGCACGGCATAGTCTGAACTGCGCATGTGCCGGCCGGCTCGGATGGCACATCGGCAATACAGATCCACAGGGGTCACCGAGGGCACTGGGTCGGATTCCGCTGCGGGATCCCGCATGCAGAATCCAACCCAAGCCACGTGCATTCGACCTTAGGAAAATAAAGTGGGGTCTACAATGTTGGTTAGCTTTGCCCCTTCAGATGAAATCCCAAGAGGCAGATTTGTTGCAGAAATCCATATGCTTGCTGCAAAAACAACACCATTTAGATTGATGAAATTATATTCAGTTGCAGACGTTTTTGCTACAAATCTGCTTCATGTGAAGATACCCTAAGGAAACAGCATGATTTTCCTTTAATCTATTTGTCCAGGCACCTATGCACCTTCATAGAAGGCCAACATGAGGGCATTACAAATGATACTTCTGTCAGTTGTCTAACAAAAGTGGAACATAGTATTTAATTAAAGAAGTTTTCCCAGAAAATACTGGTTATGACCTATCCTCAGAATAAGACATCATTCATTTTTTGGCTGGGGTCCACCATTCGGGAACGATCAGCTGATCACATTCCTGCTGTTAGCGTCACAACTCACAGGAGCAAAGAAGGAATTACCAGCAGCACTCAATCAAAGTTGTATCCAGTGAGGGAAGCACTTATGCAAAAGCCACAGTAGATGGATCCTGAACCATGATCCATATGTCACATCCAATAAATAAGGAGTAGTGGCAGCATCAATGGTGTAGATTTAAGCAGAAGTTTATTTCTTTCCGTCCATGTGCAACGTTTCAGCCTTATGGCCCTTTTTAACTCACAGGGGTGCGACATTCAGTTAGATCTGACCCCTTCATAGAGGCCCCCCATTTGTACTTGCAGGGGCAGCTATCACTGATTTTAATGGGAGCTATGCCTACCCATTAATACACATGCTTCCATACCCCTGTGTGTTGTGGCGCTGACAGTGGGTGCCCGATCAGCTGATAGTCCATTGTGGACCCCAGAAGATCAACTATTGAGGTTAAGTAATCAATAGCATTTGCCTGGAAAACCCCTTTAATCATGGCTACTCCAGTTCCAGATAGGCATATTACAGGATTGACCCCAGTTCCCTAGGATGCTGAATTCATGCCAGTAGATCCACAGTAGAGACGGACACTCTTCTGTTTTATAGGTACACAAATATGCCTGCAATATGCTTGCATGAGACTGGCCTTAGGGTGCTATTACATGAGCATTAACTGCCACGTGAACAGTAAAAGAAAAAAGTTTGGTACGGTGTTAGCCAGAAGAACAAAATGTGATTTTTCTCAGTAAGAGAAACAAAGTCATCTTGTAGATATGAGACCTTTTAATGGCTAACAAAATAGATGATAAAGCTTATGTAATAGTGCCATTATTTGTCATCTGCCAACATCCAGTAAATGAATAAGACCTTTCTAATAGGATTAGACTATTTTGTGCTCCTGTACATAAAGGATTCTGTATTCTCCTTTTGAAACTTCAGATGCCAAGCAAAGGTATACAATGGGATAGAAAACCAAGCAAGAGGTGAATGAAGGGGCCCAGATGTTCCAAAAGGCCCTTTGAAAGTAGCATAAAGATTTTTTTAAAAGTATTATTATTCTTAAGGAGATTTTCCACAAATTCTTACATTTCTTTTAGCATTGTGTAATGTTTCTCTAAGTGCTATCTTTGGTGTTTTTAACAGCTTTTTTCAAGCCGGTATTAATGCCTGTAGTGAAACATATAAAGAATACTACATATAAAGTGTTTTGATTGTGATATTTTTGTGTTTTTTTTCGAGTCAGTGGCATTTTTTTCAAAATGCAGCATGCTCTGTGTATCACATTTTTTCTGCCATTTTTCCCATAGACTTTTCTATAAGACTCTATAAGACTTCAAAAAGGTGAAAAAAACAACTAATGTGACCAATGTACAAAAAAAAAAAATCAGCACCAAAAAATACCTGAAACTCATGGCATTTTTTTAAAAGTGTATAAAAATGCTGCGAATTATAGCATATGAACATGATATGCCATAAATCTTGATAGATGCAGAGTCCCGGAGAGGAAGACCCATATCTATCTTTAACCCCTTAATGACGCAGCCCTTTTTTTTTCCATTTTAGCTTTTTCCTCCCTCCTTTTTAAAAATCATAACTCCTTTATTTATCCATCGACATAGCTGCATGAGGGCTTGTTTTTTGTGAGATGAGTTGTATTTTTCAATGGTACTATTTAATGTAACATATAACTTACTGATAGACACAGATAATAAATTGCTGTGAGAAAATAAAAAAATGCCATTTGTGCACTTTCTTCAACAAGTGAGAATGAATAAAAAACAAACTCACATGGAAAGGGGAGTACTGCGGTCCCAGAAAGACTCACTCCCAAGCAGTCACTCCTAGAAACCCACGATCCACTAGCGAGGTTTAGGGATATTTAATCACACCAAATATCAGACAGGAACAAATATGTGCCAAGATAATATGCCCCCCACTCCAGATTAACCCCTTCCCGCTGCAGGGTGTAAGTTTACGTCCTGGCAGCCTGGTACTTCCCGCAACAGGATGTAAACTTACGTCCTGGAGATAGCGCGGGATCACATATGATCCCGCGCTATCCCGCAGCGGGAGCCGGCTGTCAGTCACAGCCGGCATCCCGCTGCAACACCGGGGTGGCATCGGAGATGCCCCCCCCCCGCTGTTAACCCCTTCCCTGCCGCAATCTAAGTAGATAGCGGCAGAGAAAGAGTTCACAGAGGGAGCGGACTCCCTCTGTGTCTCCGGCCGGAACTCGCGATGTCATCGCGAGAGCCTGGCCTGTCACCATGGCAACAGGATGCAAGACACTGGCGTCCTGTATTGCCTATGCCTATGATCGCTGTATAAGCGATAAGGCATGGCAGAGCAGCAGCTCTGCCATGCCTTATGACAGCGATCATCAGGGCAGTGATTAAAGTCCCTTAGAGGGACACAAACAGTGTAAAAAAAAACAAAGATTAAAAAAATTTTTAAAAAAATTTTTTTAAAAAAACATTTTTTATGCTTTTTCTCAGATTAGCATAAAAAAAGGTAAAAAAAATAAAAGCCCACATATTTGGTATTGTCGCGTCCGTAACGACGCGTACAATAAGTTGCACATGCTTTTGACTGTGCACGGGCAAAAACGCTAAAAAACTGAGGAAAAATGCTAATTTTTAGCATTTTGCCTCACTAAAAACGCAATAAAAGTGATCAAAAAAGCCATATGTATCCCAAAATGGTACCAGTAAAAACTACAGCTCGTCTCTCAAAAAATAAGCCCTCATAGAGCGCCGTACATCGAAAAATAAAAAAGCTACAGGACTTTGAATGCAGCAATTTAGAACAGAAAAAAGATTTCCAAAAAAAAGGGTTTTTATTGCAGAAAAGTGGGAAAACCTAAAAAAAATGTAAGAATCTTGGTATCGTTGTAACCGGACCGGTCCGCAGAAAAAATGGAATGTCTCATTTATGCTGCATGATTAACGCTGTAAAAAAAAAATAAAAAAATCTATGGCAGAATTGATGCGTTTTCTCTCCCTGCTATCATAAAAAAAAAAAAAAAGTTTTACAATATAGTCTATGTACCCAAAAGTGGCACCGATAAAAACTACAGTTCGCCACGCAAAAAACAAGCCCTCATACAGCTGCGTCGACTGAAAAATAAAAAAGTTATGACTTTTGATAAACGGAGAAGAAAATCCGCCAAAAATTGTTGCGTCCTTAAGCCCAAAATAGGCCGTGTCATGAAGGGGTTAAAATAATATCATCTATGTATCTACACTAAAAAATTACCCTATTATCCTGAAATTGCCTTTCAAACACGTCCGTATATAAACCATAGATATGTAGACACATAGATGATATTATTTTATTCTAGAGTGGGGACAGGGTGAGTCTTGACAATTTTATTACTCTCTTAAATCTGAATGATTGGAGTTTTCCAGCACCATTAGGGCTTAGTGACACGGGCACATCGGCGCCCGTGTGACTGAGGCCTTACTGCAGGAAGAAGACGACCGTACTTCAGGACGGATGACTTCCCGCAGCGCAAAAGAAAGAACACATGACCGGCAATGAAGCTGGTCACATGTTCTTTCTTCCGGCACTGCAGAGAGACGTCCGTCCTGAAGTGCGGCCGTCTCCTTCCTGCAGTAACATGGGCACCGATGTGCCCGTGTGACTAAGTTCTTAGTAACACCAACATTGTTTTTTAGATCAGTATTGCAGTATTAACCCCTTAGTGACCAAGCCTGTTTGCGCCTTAATGACCAGGCCAAATTTTGCAAATCTGACATGTGTCACTTTAACATGGAAAAACACCAGAAAGGTTTTGCATATCCAAGCGATTCTGACATTGTTTTTTCGCCACATGTTGTGCTTCATTTAGGCGGAAAAAATAGACCGATAGAAATTGTGTTTATTTATTAAAAGCGCCAAAATTGGGAAAATTTTGAAAAAATCGTCATTTTTTCACATTTCCAACTGCAATATCTTAAATATGTGCAAACATAATATAGAAATTTTTGCTAAGATTTATATTTCCACCCATTTACTTTATTTTGGGCGCACATTGGAAAAACTTTCGTTTTTTTTTAACTATTTAGGAGACGCACAAATTTAACATTACTTTTTAGCATTTTGAGGAACACTTTGTTTTCCTATACCAAGCCGAGATTGGAAAGGCTCATGAGTGTCAGAATAATAGATACCCCCCCAAATGACCTCATTTTAAAAACTACACCCCTTAATGTATTCACTGAGGGGTGTCATGAGTATTTTGACCCCACAGTTTTTTTTCAGGAATTAATTCAATTTAGAGGAGAAAAAGTAAAATTTCATATTTTTGCAAATCTGTCATTTTAAAGACATATTTTTTTCCTATAGTTTACATGAAAATCAGGATTTACACCCCAAAATGGATACCCCTATTTCTCCCGTGTTCAGAAATATACCCATTGTGGCCCTATTGTTATATCTGAGTCCACAACGGGGCCCAAAATGAAAGGAGTAGTCAGTGTCTTTCAAAACAGAAATTTTGCTTGAAGTCCTTTTAGGCCCCATAGCACACATGTAGAGTTCTTGAGCGCCCAAAACCATAGAAAACTCCCACAAATGACCCCATTTTGAAAACTAGACCCCTTAAGGAATTTATCTAGGGGTGTACTGCATATTTTGACCCCACAGTTTTTGAATGAATTCAAACCAAGCAAAAGGAAAAAATTGTGATTTTCGTTTTTTCGGCAATTCTGTCATTTTAAAAACAGCTTTTTTTGTACAGCACACATATGAAGGAAGACTTGCACCCAAAAATGGATACCCCTGTTTGTCCCGTGTTCAGAGACATACCCATTGTGGCCCTAATCTTATGTCTGGATACACAACGGAGCCCAAAATGAAAGGAGCGACCGGTGGCTTTCGGAACACAAATTTTGCTTGAAGTCCTTTTAGGCCCCATTGCCCACTTGTAGAGTTCTTGAGCGCCCAAAACCATAGAGAACCCCCACAAATGACCCCATTTTGAAAACTAGACTCCTTAACGAATTTATCTAGGGGTGTACTGCGCATTTTGACCCCACAGTTTTTGAATAAATTCAAGCAAAGCAAAAGGAAAAAATTTGGATTTTTGTTTTTTTGGCAATTCTGTCATTTTAAAAACAGCTTTTTTTGTACAGCACACATATGAAGGAAGACTTACACCCCAAAATGGATACCCCTGTTTGTGCTGTTTTCAGAAATATACCCATTGTGGCCCTAATCTTATGTCCGCATGCACAACGGGGCCCAAAATAAAAGGAGTAATCGGTGGCTTTCAGAACATAGATTTTGCTTGAAGTCCTTTTAGGCCCCATTGCCCACTTGTAGAGTTCTTGAGCGCCCAAAACCATATAGAACCCCCACAAATGACCCCATTTTGAAAACTAGACCCCTTAACGAATTTATCTAGGGATGTACTGCATATTTTGACCCCACAGTTTTTGAATAAATTTAAGCAAAGCAAAAGGAAAAAAATAGGATTTTCTTTTTTTGGGCTATTGTGTCAATTTAAAAACAGTTTTTTTTGTACAGCACACATATAAATGAAGGCTTTCACCCCAAAATGGATACCCCTGTTTGTCCCGTGTTCAGAAACATACCCATTGTGGCCCTAATAGACTTACAGGACCCATGGCTAGGCCTACAATGAAAGGAATACCCGTTGGATTTCAGGGTACCACTGAATAAATTTCAGGCCCCATTGCCCACTTATAGAGCCATTGAGCGGCCAAAACTATAAAGAACCCCCTCAAATGACCCCATTTTGAAAACTAGACCCCTTAACGAATTCATCTAGGGGTGTACTGCGTATTTTGACCCCACAGTATTTGAATGAATCTAAGCAAAGCAGAAGGAAAAAGTTACGATTTTCAATTTTTTTGGCAATTTTTTCAATTTAAAAACAGTTTTTTTGTACAGTGCACATAGGAATGAAGACGGTCACCCCAAAATGGATACCCCCATTTGTCCCATGTTCAGAAACATACCCATTATGGCCCTAATCTACTTACAGGACGCATGGCAAGGCCTATAAAGGACGGAACACCTGTTGGATTTCAGGGCACAACTGAATAAATTCCAGGCCCCATTGCTTATTTGTACAGAATAAAGATTGACTCCCTAAAAATTCCCCCCCTCCCCCTCCGCGCCCTTTTTGGCGTTCGCAAATCTTAGATAAAAGTAAAAATGTGAACTGTGTAGTATTTCCGAAGACAGGGGTAATTACGGAGGCTGGTTGGAATGGGCCCATGGGGCAATAAAACCGGGTATCCCCCCCCCTCCTCTCATGCTTTTTGGGGGTATTTCATGACCTCAGTGGCGGGTATGGGGTGTAAAAAGTGGCGTTCCGTGAGTCTCCGTAAGCTTGATGAGGTGCGGCGGTCTCACACAGAAGGCGCTGAACAAGGTGCTCCTGGAACTGCAGGAAAGCGAGCGTTCCCGAGGCTTCTTGTAAAATACGTATCACAGGTAGCGGTCTGAATAACGCCGGGCTCACGCGGGTGCAGGCGGAATCCGCTTGCGGAGGCCCACAGCGGATCCCATCTGTGAGCCCGGCTGTGACCCTGCGTACGGCTGCGTAATGTACTGCGCATAACTGCGTACTCACACAGGCGGTCATGCACAGTACACCTTTGTTTGTATTTCCCGCACCATCGCTTAGCGATGACATGGGTACCCGCAGCCCGTATACAATGTAGTTGCGTATGGACTGCGGGTATATCCGCGACCATGGAGCACAATGGGCTCTATGTTGCCGATATCCGCAGTAAAATATAACCTGCTGCGTTCTCTTTTCTGCGAGTGGATTACGCAATTCTGACCCGCTAATGTGAGCGGAATTGTGTAATCCAATGCAATTGATCTGCGTATTACCACGGATCAGACGCATGCGGAATCCGTCATTCCTATCCGGTCATGTGAGACCGGCCTAAGGTAGATCGCTACCTTTTTATCACGTGACCGGGGACCGCTCAACGAGGCCACCCGTCACTGCTCCAGGCTCTCTGTGACCGTTGGTCGCTGGGAGCAAGGAGATTTTAAGTTTCCTGGGCTCCCTGACTCCTGCGCATGTGTCCGGCTTTTTGCCGGCAGTCGCATGTGCAGAATCCTGGAAGGTCCACGGAGGAAGATCGCGTCGGGATTCAAATACGCAGGCCTCCGGTAAAAAGATTCATCTCCTCTCACCGATCGCATCAGTGAGGGGAGATGAAACTTCAAATTTTTTTTTTAACTTTTACGTGATCGCCATTATTGGATAATGGCGAACACGTGACCAGGAACCGCTCACTGCGGACCCCCATTAAATCTCCATGCTCTTGGCTACGTTTTGTAGCCAGGAGCAGGGAGAATTTAAATTATCCTGGCAATCCACAGCTTTTGCGCATGCGCCCGCCATTTTGGCGACGGGCGCGTGTGCAGAAGCTGTGGTAAGGTCCGCGGATAAATCTGGGGGCCTTAGGTACGTACTTTCATCCTCCCTCACGGATATGATCCATGAGGGGAGATGAAACGTACGCTTTTTAAACTTTTAAAAACTTTTTTTTACTTTTTTTTTTTAAACTTTTTTACACTTTTTTCTCACTTTACATGATCACTGTCATCCATTGGATGACAGTGATCATGTCCCCGGTATAATCTCTCTGCTCCTAGCTACACATGGCAGCCAGAAGCAGAGGGATTTTAAATTTCCCGGGGCTCGAGCCCGTCTGTTCACGCGCCCGATGTCAATCATCGGGCGCGCATGCGCAGACGGGGATTCGGGTCCCGGGACATCGGGACACCGCTGAGGACTGGGGGTGAGTATTTTCACCTCCCCTCATGGATCCGATCCATGAGGGGAGGTGAAACTGACTTTTTTAAAACTTTTTTTTAACTTTTTCGCGATCGCCGCTAACCATTGGATAACGGCGATCGCGGTACCGGGGACCGCTCACCGCAGTCCCCGCTGACATCTCCTGCCTCCCGGCTACCTACAGGAGCCGGGAGCCAGGAGATTTTAAATCTCCCGCGCCGCCGGGCCTTCTGCGCATGCGGCTGACGTAATGCCGCCTGGCGCGCATGCGCAGAAGACCGGCTTCGGGCCCCGGAGCGGCAGGAGAGCGGGGAGCAGCGTGCCAGACCTCGGTGAGTAATTTCAGCTGCTCCGATGGATCCGATCCATCAGAGCAGCTGAATCTTTAACTTTAATGTACTTTTATTTACTTTTTTTGCGATCGGCGCTATCCATTGCATAGCGCCGATCGCAATGCCGGGGGGGGCTCCGAACAGCCCGGGATGACAGCTCCATGCTGTCAGCTACCTGCGGACACCGACAGCATGGAGCTGTCACGTCCACAGCCCGAGGGGCACTATTCTCTGCAGGAAGCATGTTTTTACGTCCTCAGAGAATAGAGCCCACTTCGGGAGGACGTAAAAACACTATGGGCTGGTCGTTAAGGGGTTAATAATAAAAAAACATTTCAAAACAGTAGACACGAATAGTTATTTAGATTTTACTAGTAGTCATGCTAAAAATTTGGTGGGTAAATATTCCGTTTAGTCAATTTGCGCGATCATTTTGCATAAAACTGCTACTTGGTACTAATGCCTATTAGTACCAATTAGTAGCATGTGAGCTGCTGGGAGCTGTATTTAGGGAACAGACCACCTGCTGTTTGCTGAATAGAGTACCTTTGTTCTGCTGGAGGGCCTGACAGCTGAGACAATGTAATCAGCTGTAATCAGCACTACTCGGGCAGAACACAGCATGCGTTCCTTCTTGTCAGCTGTTTTGCTGAATGATGGATTTCATGCAGAACTGAAATCCATCGTTTGTCAGAAAAGTTAAAGATGGACACATTTACACGCAATGATTATCACTGAAAAGATGGCTTTTGAATGAATTTTGACTGATAACCGTTGTGTCTAAATGGGCCCTAAGTCCCCTTTCACATTTACATTTACTTTTTCCATTATTTCACTCCATCCTAAGATCCAAGTAAGAGAGTAACTAAACTAACGAATCCAGCATGTGCCAGAAATAAATGGCACTGGATGGACTCCATTCAATATAATGGGCTGTCTTTGGCTTCCAGTAAAATATGGTGAGCAGGCACACCCATACAAGAATTTTTATCTTGTTTATCAATCTTGGGATGTCCTTCACACTCCATCCATACGGGTACCTGTGTCTTTTGTTTTAGTCTCTCCTATAGCCCTATATTTTTAAAGTTGATTAATAAAATTGAGTTTTAAAGGGTTGCCTATTTCTGTGAAGGGCTTTATCGTTAGACCCCTCTGCTGCAGTGAATTCTTTCTAACAGTAACTTCACTCTCTGTTTGTTTTTACTTATTAGCATTATCATTCTTACATTTTGTAACACTTGTTCAATGTTGCTTATTTTAAACAGATTCTAATTTTGCAAGGCTCCACTTTGAACTATCTGAATATCCTTTGCTCAGCAATGTTCTCAACAAATAGGAAAAAAAAACATGTTTTAGAAGAAATTAAGCTTTAAACGAATAACTTATTAATGACCCTGAGTTTATGGTTTTTATTGTCGAGACTCCAAAAACTGTCCAACTGGAAAAGTAATCAGGAGTAGCTGTTTACTTCAATGAAAGCTGCATGTCTGCATATAATGACCTCTGATAGACAGCGCACACTCATTTTATCCAGTCAATGGCTTTTACTCCTTGTAATGACAAATGCTATGGAAATTCACACTGAGATTAGACACAGCATGGAAGAAATTGCTCTCCCAAAGTTCTCCGCTAAAATTTTTTAATTTAGATTTTGTTTTACCAGGAAATGTAGCAGAAAGTTTAAACTGTGAAAATACTATAAAAAATGCACTTAAAAATGACATCATTATAAATGCTACTGATGCTTATAATGTAAGGATATAGCGCAAAAAACTATTACAATAGGACAACATTATTGTACAGGGTAGAGGGCATCAATTCATGTATTGTATACCTTTAGGGCTCATGCCCATGCCATATTATGGCTCCTTATAAATCTGAGTTGTATGGAGTCACAATAGGGTCTCCGTAAACATTTATGAGGCTCTACTAAAAGAGAAATTTGAAGGCGCCAACGTAAAATCTGTAAAATGCCCCCTAGTAACAAATGGTGCCATACCTTCTTTCCTGAAGGTACAGGACATGAATATACAATAGCATCCTTTATTCTTTCTGGCCATTTCTGAAGAAGAGCTGTGTCCCTGAGTCACGTTATTTGTGCTGATTATCATTTAATTAATAAAGAAGAAATTGAGTTAATCCCTTTGCGTTTATGCACTTTACATTACAAGGGTTTCACCCATGGTCCATTATTTTCTCCTTTTTACAATTAACCATTTCTTTGCCCTGTTACCTATGGTGACAGTAATTGGACTAGCAGTACCCTACAAACTACTGTACAAAAAACTATTCTGAACATTAGGATCACATCCCTAATAGGAGTCGCTCCATCCTTTTCTTCTCTTGGATTTATAATAATTATCCCTTAGCCTGCCACCATTGGGTAGGACTGCCCCCATTGTATCCTCTATGGCTGTACTCCTGAGTATACGTCTGTCTCTGATTTCATGCTAAGATTTTTTTTTGCATGAATTTCATAGGTACGCTCCATTGTATGTCATAATACAGCTATTCTTCAAAAGCATGGGTTATAGAGGTAAAAACTCCCATAACATGGCACCATGTGCATGAGACTTTATTATAGGCATTGCTAACCTTAAACAACATCTGCATGGAGTTTGTACGTTCTCCCTATGTTTGCATGGGTTTTCTCTGGATACTCTGGTTTCCTCCCATTCTCCAAAAACATACAGATAGGTGCATATAGATTGTGAGCCCTAATGGGGATAGAACCCAAAACCCAATATCAAGTGATAGTAAAGTGCTACATAATAAGCATGTCCTATATAAATAAAGGTTATTATTATAAATAAAGGCAATTATTTCCATAGTGGCAAAACACATGCATAGTTAGAATTCTGTGTCACTCTTTATAGTTAATATGATATTGCTAATGGGCTGGAGCCATTAACATAGAAAATCAATCACAATAAATATGTATTGCAATATGTGCAACAAAGAATAATTCTTGGTATTTTCAAGCAGGCAGATGCCATGAACATCATCAATTTAATTGTCACCTCTGTATTGTTCTTTGGAGTCCTGCTGAGTTGCATGCAGTTAATAAATAATATATAGTGTTTGTAGTTTATTTGCTATATTCTGTTAACTAACATAACCTGAATTATAACATTTATTGAATTAATGTAACCACATTTTAACTTTCTGCCTGCAAAAATCTCCCCTGCTGAGATATGTGACTGACTTCACAATGACTATATGGTAATGAGGAGGATTATTGTAAGCCTCATGGGTTACCAATCAATTAACACGATAACAAGCTGCAGCAAGCAGTCATTTCAAACTATTTTTAGAACTCTCAGCAAGAGCTATTACTCTGTCACATACTGGTTGTGATCCATCTGCAATATCAGCAGAGATTTGTTAGACACACTGCCATGGAATGCAAAATTAAATGCTAAAGGAGTCAAGGACATAGCCCGCCAAGATATATAGTTCCAAAAACATGGCTGCCTGATGTGACGGAGCTTTTGACTTTGAGATGGAAATTGACCAGTACTCTTGTTAAGTCCACAAGAGACTCATTTTCCAAAGCAGAAAGTTGCATGCAGAATACTTGTAGACTTGACACAGATTTTGCTGCAGATTTGACATGGAATTCACCCTTGCTCATTGAAAGGGGTGAACTAAATGGTGAAAGCTGCAGCAAATATTTGACATGATGTGGCTCTATACGCACACTGTATGACAATTTTGCTGTGGATTCTGCAAATTAGTTCAGAAAGTGATGTGTCATCTGTGACAGTTGCGGTAGGGAATTATTTATTCCCCGCAGGGATGAAGAATTCCTTTGCCGCATCTGTCACATCTGTGACAGGTGCAGCAGGGAATTCTTTATTCCCCGCGGGGATGAAGAAAACATTTGACGCATGTGGCAGACGTGTCCTTTATCCCCGCGGGGTACACGGCAGCGGCGAACAGGTAAGTATATATATATATATATATATATATATATATTTATTTATTTTATTTTTTTTAACACTAAAAGGAATGTTTTTCAGAGAAGAGCTTATACTTAAAGCACTTCAATGAAAATCACCTTAGGGCTTCCGGCAGACCATTGCCTTCAATGGAGCCGCCAGGAGCAGCATGCATACACGCTTGTTTTTGCACGAACAGGGGTGCACACATATGTAAGCACCTATGTATGCACAAGCACACACTTGTGTGAAGACACCCTCATGCTGCAAAAAACAAGTACATATGTAGATATGCTGAGAAAAAAACAGTTTTTTGAAGGTGAAAATACTAGAACAGCAGAATGTGACCTGGACTCAGGAGCATCAATGACAATTGGTAATAAAACAGTTAAAGCCCAACTATTACCACTTACACCAGCAGAAAGCTAAGCAGAGCAGACAGAGGAAATAAGTCATCAATATCTATACCAAAACAATCCCTTTAATGAAAAATAGTGATATTATTGAACCTAAAAGGAAGTTAGTCATAGAGAGATGAACCTGGTCAGCTAACCTGCAATGCTTAGATAAGTGGTTCCCAAAATTTTTCAGCCATATAGCCCTTTTTGAAGCAAAGACAGAGGGTGTAGTTAAGGGATGGGTTAGGGGCTTGCGTTATCACAACATATTATTTTTGTGTCCATCGTTATAAAAAGGACAGGGCCATTTAAAAAAGAAAAACAAATACAGGGAGGAACGGTGGAGCACTGGATGGGCTATTGATATTAATTATATTTAAAATGAACATGCTCCAGAATTATTTCCAGCACCACATGTCAATTTCCGCACGGATTTTGTGCAGGTTCTTTCCACAGCATATGGATGAGAGTTTAAAAATCTCTTCCACTTTGCTTCTACAGCTACTGTGAATTTCACAGCAAATCCGCCCCATGTAGTAATAGTAACCCCCTATATTGGTGGCCCCAGTAGTAATAGGTGACCCCTATATTGGCCCCTGTAGTAATAGTGACCCCCTGTATTGGTGGCCCCAGTAGTAATAGTGTCCCTATATTGGTGGCCCCAGTAGTAATAGTGTCCCTTATATTGGCCCCAGTAGTGATAGTGTCCCATATATAAGCCCCAGTAATAATAATGACCCCTATTGCGGCCCCAGTAGTAATAGCGTCCCCCCCCCACAGTGGCCTCAGTAGTAATAGCATCCCTTATATTGACCCCAGTACTAATAGGTGACCCCTATTGCAGCCCCAGTACTAATAGGTGACCCCTATTGCAGCCCCAGCAGTAAAAGGTGACCCCTATTGCAGCCCCAGTAGTAATAGGTGACCTCTATGACAGCCCCAGTAGTAATAGGTGGCACCTATTGTGGCCCCAGTACTAATAGGTGACCCTATTGCAGTCCCAGTAGTAATAGGTGACCCCTATTGCAGCCCCAGTAGTAATAGGGTCCCCCATTGCAACCCCAATAGTAATAATGACCCCCTATTGCAGCCCCAGTAATAATAGGTGACCCCTATTGCAGTCCCAGTAATAATAGGGTCCCCCGTTGCCACCCCCAGCATTGGTCCCTGCTCTACTCACTGCTGTAAAAGTGTCCAGGCAGGCTGTAGTCAGAAACAGGACTGCGGTGACATAGCAATGCAGACCGCATGACCGGCTCTGGTCATGTGATCTGCCTTGATATGCCACCCCAGGTCCTATTCCTCACTAAAGCCTTTCCAGAAACTGCTACAGTGGTAAGTAGTGCTAGGAAACCTAGACCCTTGCTCGGAGCCCCTGAGTGACGTCTCCCAAGGGCTCTGCAGAGCACAGTTTGGGAAATGCTGGCTTAAGGGAATCCCAATTGATTAAAAAAATCTTAAAAACCCACAAAGTCAAGTTCTTTTGATGAATGACCCTAATACAAGAAACTGGTTAATTAAGTAAACAATGTTAATAAGTATAATTGTGTAACAGTTTATTTACACGAGAAAATAAATTGCCTTTAATGAGCGCTGACTAGTGATATAGTAAATCAATCTATGCTTGTTGCTTACACATAACGTGTACTGCCAACAAAAGAGGATGTTTATGTCTTCGTAAAATATTGTATTATTGACATAAGAGCCAATTATCGTTTGATTGATGGACATATTTACACCAGTCAATGATCAGGAATGAACTTTGATCGAATGAGCGCTCATTTAGTTATCAACTTGTTCATAAGGCCCTTTAGTGCAGGAACATACTTTGCCTGTTTATTCCCCTGTTTCTATTCTTATTTGGTTTAATAGATTAGAATGTTTCACAGACTTCTAGTAAAAAATAAAATAAGATTGCCTTAAATTGCTGTAGTACTATTATCTTTATTTGTTCAGGAGACATAAACAGTAGGCGCCCAGTAATATGATATTGAATACTTTCTGCTATTCTACTGTATGGCCCAGAGCCCAAAACATTTCAAATGGATTCCTATAATCTTTGTTTTCAAAAGTACAGCATAAAAATTCAAAAAAGTGAAGCATAATACAAGTAGATGTAGAGCATTTTGGATGCTGAACAAAAAGTAAATGAAGTAAAAATAGAACTTTCTGGTTTTGTAGAAGGAAATGTAAGCATTGTTCTTTTGGCTGTTTCCTGGCCAAAGTGCTAACCCGCTGAAAGTATTGTGAGAAGCCTACAATAGGCATAATAAAAGAAATGGCCTACGATCACTACCATGCTCTCACTAATATTGTTACATTATAAATTTAGGAGCATTCAGTAACTTGACATTAGAGGGTTATAATTTTAAAGGAGAATGGGCATTTCTGGCATTGTCTGAAACCTAAAATTAAATGACAGAAAATGACTTCCAGTATTGTTCAACTTTGTTTTTCAAGTTCCCCTTCTGTATGAACACAAATCCTGAAATATTGTAATTTTCACACCCACCGCTGAGCCCTTATAATATGTTGCCTCTTCTTTTTTGAAGAGATCACCTTGCAGCTTGTTCAAAGCACACTGGGAGATAAACTTAGCAAGCACCTCTTTATTATGATCTTCACATAGCAGGATTAGGACTCAGTCAGACGAGCGTTTTTTTTTTGCGCACCAATAGGCATGCAAGAAAAAAATAACTTCTCACATGTGTCTAAATCTGGTGCATGGGCAATGTTTCATGCGCAAAAGACCCAAGCTTCATGCGCATGAAAAATGGTCCATTCACTGGAGCAGCTGCGTTTTAAAAAGAGCAGCTGCATTTTAAAAAGTGCAGCTGCTCCAGGACGGGAGAGCAAAGAAGCCTCGCAGGGCTTTAGGATTTCCCCATAGCAGGGAGAGAGAGTGGAACTATGGGGGATTAACCCATAGCAGGGAGAGACGGGGCAGGGCTATGGGTTAATCCCCCATAGCTCCGCTCCCTTCAGCTATTCTATGAGGTGCTCTGCCCTTGTTTTTATCACTCTACCAGACATTTGTTTTGGGTTTTTTTTTGCCGGTAGTTCCTTTTTTAGAAAAATTACACAAAGAATGATACATTAAGGTTGCATTCGCACAAGAGGTGATTTTCATGCATGAGCTCCGTCTAATAATGATAAAGTCGGAACTTGCGCATGAAAATTACACATTGATTTTAATGCATTTATTCATATGAGCCTTGTTTCTCTCACATCAATGCTACGATTGAAAAATGCATGCCCTATTTTCGGGTGATTCCTCGCAGGGAATCGCCCATTATTTCCTATGGAATTTATTGCTATTTGAACTGGAGTGTCATGCCATTTTTAACATTGAAACTATAGAAACACTTGCAATTTTTGTCACAAGTGCTAAAATCACTAGTACGTAGATGCAATGCGCTTTTTATGCAAAGCACATCACGCTCGCACTCACAATTGCAAGTTTTAGAGTTTGATATCAGTCTGAGTTTCTCATACCAATATTGCACTTACCCATGAGAATCCACCCTAAAAGAGAGAATTTATCCTCTGGATGCTGGACTGTATAGCATTTTTTTCAGGTTAATAAGTTTGTATACAATAAGGACAATATGCTAAGACTGATATCAATGTATTTATATAATGGTTTCTAGTATAAAAATCTAAGTTATATAAGTACTTTTTAATATACATTACTTCAGTGAAATCAAAACTGTAATGGTCTTAAAAACTACTGTCTTAGAATATATCCACACGTTAGTGGAAATGCAGTACATTTTGAAGGTTCCTAGTACTGACGCAATTTAAGTTAACATCATTAACATGTTTAGAAGTCTAAACCTTGCCGTAAAGAATGCTAGATACCATGGTTACATCCATTGAAAGTGTAAGTCATTTCTAGAGCACAACATAAAATACAAGAGATGAAAAGCTGCTGTTGAGAATGATAATATAAAAAAAATAAGAGAAAAAGCTGCACTTTCCATTTGCCATGTAATATGGTCTTGTTCCATGCAAGACACGACTGCAGTATACCACATAATATAATAAACATGTCAAGAGGGAGCAACCAGTCGAAATGATAGCAGATGTAAGACAAAAACACAAAATACGATTTTAATTGGTGTGTCAAAAATACCTAAGTTAACATTAAAACCATACTACATGTGGCGCTCCTTGTGGTGCTATGATACATCTGCATAACTTGGAATTGAACCATATGCCATCAGATACGGTATTACAGAATATTATTACAGAGTCATATTGTCCTGCACTAAAAATAAATTAGAGTCCATAAAGTATAAAAATATATCAGCTAATCACAGTGATATTTGAGTCCCTCTCCTCTTACCGCAGAGTAAATCAGTACATTCACATAATGTGCAAGAGAATAATGACTAACATTCTTCAGGAGGTTTCCATATCTGAGAGCCACGTATTTGTGATCTTTTACATTAAATAACTGATTATTCTATATTTCAAAAAGAGCTTGTTACATTATTAAGGCCTAATGGCTATATAAATAAATTAATAATTTGGAAGCCATGAAATTTCATTTCTAGTGTAGTCAATAGGCCACCAATGACAACTGGTACTACTTTGAAACTAACCAGTGAATTATTTGGAAACAATTTATATTTTACTGCTTGTTTCTGTTTGCTAGCACTTGTATCGAATTGTAGAGTTCTGCAATAAGGATTAAAGAAGTTTCTTCAATGGTGTGA
Organism: Eleutherodactylus coqui; assembly: GCF_035609145.1. Lineage (NCBI taxonomy): Eukaryota > Metazoa > Chordata > Amphibia > Anura > Eleutherodactylidae > Eleutherodactylus > Eleutherodactylus coqui. Next base: position 179,147,029 of record NC_089840.1, on the reverse strand, counting down.
AATAATCAGATTTGAAAAGAAAAAAAACATCATGAAACAATATTTCTTCTCTTGGCATTACACCCTCCCTACTAAAAAATGCCAGTGATTGTCTTTCCATTGTCTATAACACTATTTTACCTCTCTATCTAAATCTGAACCTTTCAAATACTGAATTTCTTTTTTGCCATGTTTTTGCCATCTATTTGACCAACCTTAACTTGATATCTTCATCTTTGTCTGTAGCAAAGTATGTATGAGAGCAGCACTCCAGGGGTTAAATAAAAGAATAAATCTTTATTGTGCCCACACGACGTTTCAACCCTCCATCCAAGGGTCTTTATCAAGTTCATCTTTGTCTGTGATACCACCATAACTCCTCAGCAGCACGCCTGCTGTCTTGGGGTCATATTTGACTCTGATCTGCCCTACATTCCCCATATTCAGTTACTCATTCACTTATGTCACCTGCACCTCAAAAACATCTTTGAAATCTTATCTTTCCTCACTGTGAAGACATCACAAACTCTTAGTATCTCCCTTATCCACTCTTGGCTTGAATACTACAACTGCAATACTCACTACTGATTGTTCTTTTCCACTCTAAATTTTCCCCTCTCCAATCCATCATGAGTGCAGCATACAATCTTATCTTCTTGTCAAGCTGCTACGCTGATGCCTCCCCTCTGTGCTAGTCACTACACTGGTTGTCCATGAAATATACAATACAATTTAAACACATCAGTGTCATCGATAAGACTCATGTCCTCTATATTTCTTCCTTCATCTCTGTCTACACTCCCTGCTTGAAAACCCAACCCCCTTCTTGTCGCTACATTCCCACATACCCCATTGCATCTTTCATCTGTTTATTCACAAACATGGCTGGTGATCAACTCACACAGTTTTATGTATGTATGTATGTAAAATAAATAAATCTTGTTCTTTGTATAGCACCAACTTCTTCCCCAGCGCTCTCAGGTAATTTATTTATTACCCCCCACCAAGCTCAGCTGTTGAATGACAGCTGAGAGCTGCCTCTGATTGGTTCCTGCACTCAGCCAATCAGAGGCAGCACTCACTCAGCCATTCATGAATTCATGAATGGGTGAGTGAGAGCTGCCTCTGATTGGTGAGGGCTGTGACCAATCAGAGGCAGCCCATTCACCAGGCGGGGATTTTAAATTGCTGAATACTATAGAGAGCAGTTCAGGAGAACTGCCGGCCGGACACGGCTGAACTCCGGCTGCAGAAAAAAGGTGAGTATACTTTTTATTTTTACACATTTGCAGGATGCTTTTCAGGGAAGGGCTTATATTTTAAGCCCTTCCCCGAAAATTCATACAGCGATTGCCGGCAGCCCATTGCTTTCAATGGAGACGGCTGTATTGCTGCCTCCATTGACTTCAATGGGAGAACATTGTTCTTCTCTGCCACAGTTGTGGCACAGCTGTGGCAGAGGAGAACAATCTTTAGTATATGTTTTCAATGGGGTTGGCGCTGCTGCCGCCGGCCCCATTGAGCGCATATATAGAACACAACAATTCGCAGAACGCAGATAGGCGCGTTCAACGAATCGTTGTGTCCTATAATTTATCTCACATCCGCATAAAAAACGGACATGTGCCTGCTCCTATTGGGATGCATTGGGTCTATATATCTGCAGATCGCAAGCGCATCTGCAGATCGGACCAAAAAACGCCCGTGTGACCGAGCCCTAACACGATACCAAACCTTTTTTTGTTTTACTCTTTGTATAGCACCCTATGTGCATATTTCCTTATACTCTGTAAGCTCTTGCAAGCAGGCCTCTTACCCCTATTGTTCAAGCTTCTCATCAGTATCATACTGTATATTATGACTTATTTTAATTTTGTGTATGTTTCCCCCTATTTCTAAAGTGCTTCGGAATATGTGGGCTACATACAAATAAAGATTGTTATTATACAGCATAATAATAATGATTTATGTATTTGTCTTCATGTGGCAACCCAGTGATTGTAATGTCTGCCTGTCAACAGTTTTGCGAGCATGTCTTGTACTGAAAAAAATTGGAGTCCTGAATAAAAAAAACTAAAAATCCCTTTGAAGATAATGAAAATAATGTTTATACAGAAACAAACTTTAGCTATAAATCTACAACTATTGTAACAATACCTTCCAACATCCTAAAAAATACTGACAGTATCAGCCTGTACCTCCAAGCAGCCAAAGCACAAGGCATTTATGAGGGAGAAACATGACAGTGGCTTGACCCTCAACTGATGTACGAGTCTGATCTGTGCTTTTGAAACTTTGAAACTCTCTCATCTATAATCTGTTCTCATCATCTTCCTCTGCTGACAAATGGTATATATCATTTCTGACAGAGCAGCTACTACATACATATTGCTGCTTCAGAGGATGAATACTTCAGTGTGTTTCATGGTTTATACACAGGTTCTTCTACTGTGTGTCTATATGGTATGGAAACAATGACTATTAAAAATAAAATAAAAATAAATCTTGTTATTTGTATTGTGCCAACTTATTCTGTAGTGCTTTCAGGTAATTTATTTATTACCCTCCACCAAGCTGGGTACTCATTTTACCAAGCTCAGCAGAGTTAACCTTGGGCCAGCTATCTTGACTATGTGGGGATTGAACTTGCAATCCTCATGAGCAAGAGTTTAGGACTGCATTTCTGCTGCCTTAACACTCTGCATCACATAAGGGAGGGAGGGGTATTATCACTCCTCAAAGAAAGCCCTAGAAGGTGAGTAAAGAGACTTATAAGGCCATTCATGTTTCTATGGGAAATATAATCAAATAAGGAAGATGGGGCGAAGCCTGACCGCAGAGCTTGTGGGCAGCTTGAGGAGAGAGCTCCATCACAAGATGGGAAAAACTGGCAAAGGCACGGGAGGAGAGCTCCTGGGTACCCCTCGCCTGGCCAGAGGACAGTCAGACATGCAGAAATTCCACAAAGAACGGACTTCTTGGTCTCTCCATGCGGCCATCAAGATGGCACTGAGTCAGACAACAGCAGTGACTTTCATCACAGAACCGGAAGAAGACACTTCTACTGATGAAGATGAGGGTGAGCAGATCTCCATGAGTTTCATGAGGGACTTGATTTCTAGGGCATTGCGACCAGTGATGGCTCATTTTACAGAAATTAAGTATGAGGTCTGGCACATGGAGAGACTGGTGAAGGACTTAGAATCCTTTTCAGCCACCATTACTGCGCATTCTATGGAAATGGCCCAAACAATTAAAGAACAGCACTCCCATCTAAACTGGGCATTGATTATGCAGGAAGAGCTTCAAAATCACAATAGATGCAGCAATGTGAGAATCAATGGTCTCCCTGAGTCATGGGCTGTGGATGTTCTGGCCAAGGTGGCATTAGAATTGTTCACAATGTTGCTCGATCCAGACAGGGTTGCTTCTGTTCCCATTGAGCGCATACATAAAACTCTGAGACCACCTTCTGCTGGCTCAAAACCTCCAATGGACAACCTGTAAACTTCTATCATTCCCTGATGCCCTTGCCATATTAGAAGCTACAAGGAACAGAAGGGATCTGCAATATGCCGTGGCACTTATACAGTTTTTTCAAGATTTGGCACCGACAACCCTGGCTAAACGCCGCATGTTGCGGCCATTGTTGGAAGCTCTATGGGCTAAAGATATTAAATATGCCTGGTTATTCCCCTTTGGCCTTGGGGTCACCTATAGAGACCAAAGATTTAATATTTGTTCCCCTGAGGACTCAAAAACCTGCTGGCATTAGCTGGATCTTGAGCCGATTGACCTTCCATGCTGGCTCCCACTGCCTGATCTTACAACGTTTCCACGCCTGACAACCCCAGAAAGTTGACAGATGGTTTGAATCCCTAAGTCTCCTAGTGGATGGAAGAAGAAAAATAGGGAAGACGCCCTGCCTAGTGACACTTGATTTTCTGGCTGTGGCCTAGTACCGGAGTGCCTCACCCCCTGGAGTTGGACAGTTCTGCTCTGTTTATGAAGTCCAGGATTTTCTGGCTGGTGGAGTATATGTGAGAGCTCTCTATGCTAGCCTCCCTTGCTCTCCTCCTTGTCACATAGTTTTTTGCTAATGTTTTTGAAGTGTTTTTGCTCCTTCTTTTTGGAAAGATTGTATTTGTTTCCCAGATAGTGATGGTCCATGATTGTGCCAGTCTGATCAGGCTAAGTTTGTTTACCATACTTTGCTGGTTTCATAGTGACTCTATGCCCTTTGTCTACTAGGCGGCTTTGAGATCTGTACGGTAACAACTCATATTTCCTAAGAGATAAGTACACATGTTTTGTGCCTGCGCAGATTTCTTTTTATTCCCCTTGCCTTTTCTTTCCTACCACCCTTTTCCCATTTCTAAGTAAGACTTAACAAACATATGCTGATTAGGCACTTGTTTAAATATATAACTTATCTATTTCACTAACACCTTTATTTTTGCTGTTTATTTGACTGTTTTGGTGATCTGTATCGGTTCCTAGATATCATCTTGCCTCTACATAACCAGTATCATCACGGATGCTATTCATCTCACTTCATTCAATATCCAGGGTCTCAGTTTTCCTTGTAAGAGGCATAAGGTTGTCCAGCTCCTAAAAAGGTACGGAACAAAAATACTTTTGCTACAGGAGACACATTTCAAAAATAACAAGCATATGTCTCAACTGGTGAGGCTCTTCCAGCAAGGTTACCATAATATGCATCCTAGTTCCACTTCAAAAGGGGTCTTCATTCTGTTTCACAAATCTATCACCTTTACCCCCGAGGAGCAATATGCCCTTATTTCTTAAGGGCTCAATTAACAACACTAAATTAATTATTGCTAATCTGTATACGCCCAATTCAGATCCAATATTGTAGTTAGTGAAACAGTTGGAGGTTCTCAAGCAGTTTGCAGCAGGGCATATCTTACTTGATGGTGACTTAAATGTCACTTTAAATTCCTTACTGGATTCTTCGGTGCGTCGCTCCCAGGTCTCTCAGGTGAAACTAAAAAGGCTTGGCCAGTCCCTTCAGGAGGTGGAAGTCGTGGACGCTTCCCGTTTTCTGCCCCCTTCTACTAAGGACTTTACTTATTTTTCTCAAGTGCATTCTTCTTTTCGAAGGCTGGACTATCTTTCTGTCTCCTCTGGTCTCATAACACAACCAAAAAGAGCTAGTATTGACTCAATGACTGTATTAGATCATGCTCCATTACATGTAGATATCCATGCTTTTCGGGAGGTCCCATGTGAGTGGAGATAGTGTCTTAATGATGCATTATTGGACTCAGTAGAAGAAAGAACCCGTATATCAGAACTGATTGGGGAATATTTCAAGATTAACTTAGTAGGAGGTCATGAAGTACCTAAGCTCTGGGAAGCTCTTAAAGGGGTTGTCCCGCGGCAGCAAGTGGGTCTATACACTTCTGTATGGCCATAATAATGCACTTTGTAATATACATTGTGCCTTAATTATGAGCCATACAGAAGTTATAAAAAGTTTTTTACTTACCTGCTCCGTTGCTGGCGTCCTCGTCTCCATGGTGCCGACTAATTTTCGCCCTCCGATGGCCAAATTAGCCGCGCTTGCGCAGTCCGGGTCTTCTGCTTTCTTCTATGGAGCCTTTCGTGCAGGATGCCGGCTCCGTGTAGCTCCGCCCCATCACGTGCCGATTCCAGCCAATCAGGAGGCTGGAATCGGCAATGGACCGCACAGAAGAGCTGCGGTCCACGGAAGAAGAGGATTCCGGCGGCCATCTTCACAGGTAAGTATAGAAGTCACCGGAGCGCGGGGATTAAGGTAAGCGCTCCGGTAAGCTTTCTGTACGTCCCTGCATCGGGGTTGTCTCGCGCCGAACGGGGGGGGGGTTGAAAAAAAAAAAACCCGTTTCGGCGCGGGACAACCCCTTTAAGGCTTATGTGAGAGGTCTCTGAATAGCCTTAGGATCCAGGGTTAAAAAACTGCAGCAAAGGGAGATTAATAAACACTTATCCCAAATAGAAAAACTAGAACAAGTGGTTAAACACTGTCAGTCAAAGAATAACTTAGACGAACTAGCTTCCTTGAGACACAAACTCTGATGCTGCCTTGAATCTAAATTTACAATACAAAAAACACTTGTTCCTCAAGCATGCAGTTTATGCCCACAGTTACCGGAGAAGCAAGTTTATGACTGCTCTACTTAAGAAGGCAGGCACTGGGAATTTTATTAAATTACTCAAAACACAAGCAGGTGACTCAGTTACTTTGACCCCAGAAATAGCCAAGGAGTTTCAGCAATTCTATTCTCACTTGTATAACCTCAGAGACCAAAGTATATCCTTTGACCAGCAGAAAGCAACGGAACAGGTGGATTTCTTTCTGAGCACATTAAATCTAACTAGATTGGGAGACAGCAAAGCTACCACCTTGCTGGATCCAGTCTCAGTCACTGAAGTTGAAGGTATATTAGCTTCATGCCCCCGGGGTAAAAGCCCAGGACCAGATGGTCTGTCTATAGCATACTATAGAGCTTTCAAAACAATACTTATTCCTCGCCTGACTGATCTTTGTAACGCACTGTTACAGGGTGGAGAATTGTTCAAAGAGTCTCAGTAGGCACACATTATGCTTATTCAGAGAGATAATAAGGACCTTGAGTTGTGCGGCAGCTATAGACCAATCTTGCTGATTAATCTAGATGTAAAACTATGGGCCAAACTTTTGGCTAAAAGATGGAAGACTATATCCCTACCCTGATAAATAGTGAACAATCGGGTTTTGTTAAGGGTAGGGAGGGTAGATACAATTATCTTAGGTTGCTACATGCTTCTAGGTATGCTCAGACTCACAATATTTACCTGGTCTATGTGGGAACTGACGATGAAATGGGTTTTGACAGGGTGGACTGGATCTATAGGGAAAGAGTTCTTTATCAATTTAATTTTCCTGTCCCTTTTATTTCTGCTATATTCTCACTCTACACCAAACCACAGGCTAGATTGAAAATTAACAGAATACTTTATCCCCTTTTTGATATCCGTAATGGTACTCGACAAGGTTCCTTGTTGTCCCCTACCCTTCTTATTCTAGCAATGGAGCCTCTCCTGCATAGGGTGAGACAGGACCCAGCCATTAACCCCTTAACGACCAATGACGTACCTGGTACGTCATGGAGCGTCGGGGTATGTATGAAGAGAGGTTGCGATGCAACCTCTCTTCATACAGTGCGGGCATCAGCTGTTTATAACAGCTGACATCCGCGGGCAATAGCCGCGAGCGGCCGATCGCGGCTATTAACCATTTAAATGCCGCTGTCATTTCTGACAGCGGCATTTAAATCCCCCGAACGATGTTCGGGGGTCCCGCACGGCCCCCCCGCGGTGAGATCGGGAGAGCCGTGCATGTGTCATGGCAGCCGGGGGCCTAATGAAAGGCCCCAGGGCTGCCTTAGCAGACTGCCTATCAAGCCGTCCCCGTGGGGTGGCTTCATAGGTTGCCTGTCAAAAAGCAATATGACGTAATGCTATAGCATTACGTCATACTGCAGGAGCGATCAAAGCATCGCATCTTAAAGTCCCCCAGGGGGACTTCAAAGTAAGGAAAAAAAAAAATCAATAAAGTTTTTTTTTAATTAAAAAAAAAAAAAGTTGTAAAAGTTTAAATCACCCCCCTTTTGCCATATCTATTATTAAAAAATCTAAATAATAAATTAAAAATATGTATTTGGTATCACCGCGTCCGTAAAAGTCCGAACTATCAAAGTACCACATAATTTTTCCCGCACGGTGAACGTCGTTCGAAAAAAGAAATGAAGAACGCCAGAAATGCATTTTTTTAGTTACCCTGTCTCCCAGAAAAAACGCAATAAAAAGCGATCAAAAAGTCGTATGTATTCCAAAATGGTACTATCAGAAACTACAGGACATCCTGCAAAAAATGAAACCTTGCTCAACTACGTCGACGGAAAAATAAAAAAGTTATTGCGCGCACAAAATGACCACAGAAAATAATTGAAAAAAATTTTATGTCTTTAAAAAAAAAAAAGAGGAGTATAGTAAAAAAAAAACCTATACAAGTTTGGCATCGTAGTAATCGTACCGACCCATAGAATAAAGTTATCATGTCGTTTTTGTTGCCATTTGTGCGCCGTAGAAGCAAGACGCACTAAAAGATGGCAAAATGTCGTTTTTTTTTCATTTTACTCCACTTAGAATTTTTTAAAAGTTTTTCAGTACATTATATGGTACTTTAAATAGCACCATTGAAAAATACAACTCGTCCCGCAAAAAACAAGCCCTCATACAGCGACGTGGATGGATAAATAAAGGAGTTATGATTTTTTTAAAGGGGGGAGGAAAAAACGAAAATGGAAAAAGAAAAATGCCCGCGTCATTAAGGGGTTAAAGGTTTAAGTTTCAGCTCCAACACTTTATCTTTAGCTGCTTTTGCAGATGACATGTTTGTAGTCTCAGACCCAGATAAAAATATTCCAAGACTTGTCTAACTTCTGGAGGACTTTGATGGCATTTCAAATTTTAAAGTTAATTTCTCCAAATCCATTATCCTAAATGTTTGAATTCCCGAGTCCCGTAGCAGTTCCCTGAGATCCAGTTCACCCTTCTCTTGGTCAGAAACGTCAATAGACTATCTGGGCATTAAGCTAGCTGAGATGTTTACGCATGCAGTATTCAGACTCTGATATCCCAGGTCAAGTCTATGCTCCATGCATATGACCTACTCTTCTTATTCTGGTTTGGTAGAAAGAATATTTTAAAGTCCTATGTCCTCCCCATTATTTTGTATAAACATTGTATGCTCCCAATCCATTTACCTTTGACCTTTTCTAAAACCCTTCAGATGTTTTTTTGGGGGGTTTTGTTTGGAGACAGAAAAGACCATGTCTAGCTTACAGTCTTATGAGTAGATGATGCTTGGAGGGTGGAATTGATTTGCCCTGCATCCATGATATGTATCAGGCTATCCAGCTTAATTATTAGATGAAACTGACTCATCCCACTAGGGACTCGTTGTTGCATGACCTTAGGGTGGGTTCATATGGTGACACCCTTCTGGAAGACCTTTGGTTCCCAACTAAGAACGTCTATAGATCTAGCAGATTTAATGCCTTACTCAGAGGCCCTTGAAAGACCCAGGATGGGTTCAGGCAATCTCTTGCGCCTAGCCCCTCTTTAATTGCACCAATACAAGCTTTGTATAAACTATTGGAATTCCCCTGTGACCCAGGGGTGGCTAGTATCTGGAGAAACGTCTCAGAAGTGGTGGTTGGTGACCTACAGGTTCAGGCATACAAGACTCCAATGGAAATATTGCAAATTTTGTTGCCCCACCAAGTCTTTTCCTTCCTGCAGAAAATACGTGTTACTAATGCATTCAGCAAGCTATTTAAACTATATAAGTCTACAAGACCTAAGACCCCCTTTAAAAGGACCCTTTGTGAAAGCAATTACATTTCCAGAAGAAAAAAAAACGAAGTTTCAGAGACATTTCATAATCCCATCAATGCTTACCAAGCCTTCTTTTCTCAGTTCTTCGGAAAAGGAATTAAACATATCTCTATCTGTAGCTGACTCGAAATGAATTCTAAAAATGGCCTACGGCCTCTCTCCATATATTCTTATGTAGGAGAGTCACTACAAATTGTTACTGAGGTGGTATAAACCCCCACAATGGTTTTTTGCCTACAAATTGGCCCCTCATGGCAGATGTTGAAGGTGTACTGCAGCGGTGGGCTCCTATTTACACGTTTGGTGGGACTGCTCGATCATTGCTCTTTTCTGGAAGGAAGTAGAAAAGGTATTGAGGATGTTATCTCCTGGCTTATTAATCTCAGCTGACATGTTGTTCCTTTGCAGACTTTCCTCAGGCTTCCACTCTTTAAAAAACAAATTGATTGAATTCCTGATATTGGCTTTAAAAAACATCTGCTTCTCTAGTTCAATGGAAAGAAAGAGTTGATTTAGTTTGCAATTTAGAGGAACTATTGAGCTGGTCGAAGGGCACCCAGAATAGCTTTGTACAGATCTGGAACCCCTGGTGAATATTAAGACAGAGACTCTAGGGACATTATCAGTGAACAAAACTTTGGTCAAAATTGTCCAAGGACAAGTGAAGAGTGTTCCCTGGGGGTCTATGTTTGTCTCCTATGTGGCGGGAAGTTGTTTGCGACCTCGGACGTGGATCTTGTTTTTGACATTGGTGCCCTTGACGGCCTGGCTGAAGGTCAGACTTTTTTGACTCGTTCTTGTTTCATGACTCTATTTAGTCCCCCCCTTCCCACCCACCTGGTCCTCCCTCCCACTTTCCTCTTCTTTTCCCTAATACTTTTTCCACACAAATTGAAGGCTAGGCGGGACTGTGGCTGCTTCTTGCTATAGTCCCTGATACCTAGTTGAAATTTCATCTCATGCGATGCCTTGATTTGTATGTTATTCATATGCTTTACAGATGAAAATTGTAACAAGTTACACTTCTTTTCTTATATTCTATAATTAAAAATGATTGAAAACTACCAATAAAAATTAATTAATAAAAAATAAGGAAGATGAAACAATACCTCTGCAGTGCAACCTATTGGATGGCAGAATCCCTGCAAATCAATGTCCAACCCTTTACATGATTGGGAATTGAAAATCAAGTCAGAATCCATACACATACAGCTGCTTCAGGGTGTTTGCCCCTCAGCAGTGTGCAGTAGGATTCTAGCTTTTCTAGTGAGAGGCCTATGACGTGAGATGGGAGGGGTATCATCACTCCTTAGAGACAGCACCTAGAAGGTGAGTGAGGAGACTTATAAGGCCATTCATGCTCCACTGGGAAATATATGTTCCATCTTCCTTATTTGTAAGATGTTATTGTAGTCAAAATCTCAAATTCCATTAAATATTGAAGAATAAGTGTAGTTGTTTCCATATTTATAAAGAGGCACAATAGGGTAGTGTAGGTGGCTTCTGTACTCCACTCAGTGGTTGGTGCCTGTGGTTGCACAGGAGAAGTTCTGTGTACTCTGTATTAGCATCTACAGATACTTTGCATGGGCTGGTACTTGCAACAGTATCAACAGCTTAGGCTTGCTAACTTTGCAGTTGGTTTGTAATTTTATTCTTTGTTCCCCTCAGCGTAGGGATCACAATGCATTCTCTGCAATTCTGTGTTTCGCTCCCAACATGGCTGGGATGAACTGTTGCATAGTCAACCGTTGCTTCCCTAAATTGTTACAAATAAGCATATTGAGAAGCTTTCAGCCATGACGTGGGACCTAAGAAGATCCTGCTGAATGAAAAAAATGTAATGAAGCCACACTGTGGAATAGCTTGGTATTGCAAAACATTATAATGTATCTTAGGCTTTATTCACACGGGTGCTGCAATTTTCAGCCTCCCGCATTATGGCAAAAAATCGCATGAACGAGAGACAGTGGCTGCATCTCCCATTTTCTTGCCCATTAAGATGGCTCGGCTGTGGCTTATATATGCCGCAGCCCGGAATACTACCGGCCGGGGAAAGAGAGTTCAGCTCTGCTAAATTCCCTCACCTTCCCTCTCCCTCTCTGCCCCTTGCCAGCTGCCGACAAGGAGAGAGGGCAGGACAAGGCGAAAGCTTAGCAGAGCTAGTCGTGCTAAACTCTCCCCCCCTCCCTCCTTCTCTGCATGCTGTTGCTCTCATTGGCTAATCGCGGCCAAAAGATAGGGTAAGTCCTATCTTTTCCAGCCACGCGTAAAAGAAGTTGCCGAAATCAGCACCATATGTGCTATTTTTTCTGGACAGCCAATTTTACACACCCCAAAATCACCCATCTGAACTAATGCATTTGAATCCAATGCTTCAGATGGTCATGATTTTCGACTGGGGTTTTAATTCTGGAAAATCACAGCGATAAAACCCTTGTGTAAATAAGGCCTTAATAAGACATTGGCAAACACTTAAAAACCACTGAAAAAGATCACGACAATTTATTATCTCCAAATGTCACACGCCATGCTAATGGTTAATGCATGGAAGATATGATCATAAGTAAGGAATGTTGATTTTTTTTCCCCGCAGTGAGTTATAGGAGATATTGTGTATTATTCCTGAGAAAGCTTATCATCATCTAAGCAGATAAGAGAATATTAATAGCAGCCCACCATAATCACTGTGCATTATTACACCCTTACTGCTAGGGGGAAGACTTCTCAGTACTGTACATGGATTAATAGATACATTATAACTAAATGGTGCTTCTATTAAAAAAGCCTTGTATGAATGCAAATTTTATCTGTGGTCATTCAACCGAGCAAGGATCAATTACAGCTAAAGCCATTTTCCACTTGTCTTCCCTGCCATTAAATGCAGGTTTCTCCAATGGCAGCCTATCAATATAGTGATTACACTGAAAGATAGCAAGATTTGTGAAGCTATTAAATTCTTAACAAACACTAGAAACCATATGGTAAATCAACTTTATCCAGCTCAACTAAGAGACATGAAAAAGAGAATGCCAGAATGCAATTATAAGCTGCTGTAAACTAGCAAATAATCTTCTCTTGGCAAAAAAATGGATATGCAGCTCCAGGCAACTTTTTGTAGCTAACCAACTACTTTGAAACCTGATTTTTCTTACAGTAAGCACATTAAACCAATTTAAATAGCAATGGCCATCTTTATCCTTTCTTTCTATTTATGTCAGAGTGGTATATGCTTTTCATTTCACAAACTGCTGTTTTCTATATTCTAAATGTACATTATTTATATCTGTAATGCATATACTGCATAGGCATTATTCCCTAAAATAATGCACACATCTGTTACACTTAAAGGGGTTCTAAAGATTATAATAAAGCCTATCTTTTTTACAGAAACAGTCTCATACACTTGAATTGGGTTCAGCTGAAATACCCTACACAGCCCACATAGGGCGCTTTCACATGGGTGGAATTTTTCCACATTCTGCACTGCAAATCTGCGCCTTAATCCACCTCTGTGAATTCTGCAGCAAAATCTTCAAGTCTTGTTGAAGATTTTAATGTAGATTTTCCCAAAAAAACTAAGCCATTGTCATTCTACACCAAGATCTGCAGAAAGCCATGTAGATTTTGGTGCAGAGATTTCAGTGGCATAAGGTGCAGAAGAGAAAAAGTCTGCCTGTATGAAAGGGCCCATACAAGACAAGTGGAGCTGTCTCTGAAAGCAAACAGCCATGGTTTTTTCCTCATACAACCTCTTTGAAAGTAGTATATATGTGCATTGTTTTCAGGAATAATATATGTGCAGAATGAATGTATTATAGCAATGAATAATAAACATCTGGCATATAGAAAAATTAGCCATTTATTAAACCAAATTATATATCTCTTTGATAGTAAGAAGTTGCGTGCGTACTACAGCTCAGCCCAATGAAAGTGATTGGTATTGCATTGTAATATTACACAGAACCCATGGACAGGAATGGCACAGCTTCTGCAAGGCTTGCCATGTTTTATTTATCTCATACAATCCCTCTAAAAGTAACATACATCTTAGTTTAGGATATAATATACCTTACAAAGAACAGGAGGAAGGGGGCAGGAGGCTCCAGGGATCACACAATAGGGGGGAGCAGGCAATTGCCAACAACAGGCAAGACCATGCCAAAGGTCAACAGGGTCACCTAGGGTCAGTCTAAATTCTTTGGTTTGTCTTAATTAATTTTAGGCTCTGCCTTACAGATATTTATAGAATATCCTCATGATACTCTATATGTATCTATTAGACATAGATCCCAATTCTAGAACATTATTGAAATCGGTGACTTTCCTAGATTGAAGACACCCAGCTTTCAGACATATATGGCATATCATTTGAATATTAATAAATGTCTAAGATGGTAATACTCCTTTAGTCCCGAACTCTGTTGAGCTAGGCGAGTAGACTTGGGGGTGGGGCCTATATAAATGGTGGGGCATTGTTCACAAAAACGGGGGGCTGTCCATGATTGTATTTAGCTCAGTTGTCCAGAAAAGAATGAGTAGGAGGATGGCAACCCTGGGATATTCATTCATTTAATTGCCCCACCATCTTGTCCATGCCTACTATTCCTATTTATAACACAGTATTTCATCCACCGGTCTTCATGTGTATGCAGTTTTACAAAGAAATTAGAAGGCAGAGTATTGATTTTTAATCCATACATTGAACCATTTTCCCCTCAATTGTACCCAACCTGGTTGCCTACTTGGGCATCTTATATGGAGCAGTAAATAAAGAAATGTTTCCTTGTCTGCCAAATAGAAGTACACGCATCCCTCCTTGAATTGCTAAATGCCCTCAAGCTGAGCCCACTATGTTAACCACTGAAGATTTCAGTGGCTTAAAGAATCTTTCCACCCAGAATGTAAAAGTTACCAGATTCTAGTAAATCAGAACTGGGAGCAACAGCCAAACTTTAGTAATCATATTTTCATCCTTACCGAGATATTAACAGTTATCTGATTTCTTGCGGCTGCCATTTTTGTAATGTGGCAACAGAAGGCGCAGCTGTATTGGCTGTAACATTTTTAATTATCCACTATGATTTATAAGTAAATTAAACATACTTACCAAAGTAATAAAAGCTAACTTAAATCAGTCTCATGGAAGATGCATTACAAATAGTCAAATTTCATACTGCAATTCTTTTTTTTTTCCTGTTCCTTTGCTGGTAGACTGAGGTTTTAACTACACAGAAACAGTATGATCATTGCGCATTGCTATTGCCGCTTGATTATTCCATTTCTCTTCAGTAATATGTTCTCTGAGCTTGTACTTGAAAACTCATGAAATTAAAATGCTTTCTGTCATTGTCTTTAATATTAAATTAGGCATGGCTATATGTGATATATGCTCACATTAAGAACAAGCGTAGACATCGAGCTTATTCAGTCTTGAGGACTTCCATTTGAGCAGAAAAAGTTCAGATGTCCTTTCATATAGAATTATTTCCAGATGATATTATAATTGTATGTGAGGTGAAATTTACATAAATTTTGCACATTCATTAAATGCAAATTACAACCAATATAAAAGCCTTTGGGAGATGTATCCATGTAAAAAGGAATGATTTGAAATAACACTTTTTTGAAGCTTGAGACAGAAGCAGGAAAATTATTTTCACACTCTTGTATGGCACAGAAATACAGCCATTCCGGCAGCTACAGAATAATAAAACCTGCAAATTGATGTTAAATTCCTTTTCTTTTTACTAATTTTATATTTCTGCATTGGGCCAGCATGAGAGGATATGTTAGACCTGTAATTAGAAATAACAGTCATCTTAGAGTTTTCAATTTTCGCATTGCCAACAAAATACTTTAAATGTGTTGTTAATAGGGAGTATTCTTGATAGCTTTGTGTAATACATGCCAGCCAGCCACTTATGAAATATTTCTCATGTTTGCTAGATATTATTACTGAAAACACACAAAGGATTGATCTGCTTAGTTTAGAGATTAACAAACAGGTTTCAAGAATTACTGCCAAATCTACCAATGAGCAAGTGCAGTTCTTGGAGTATGACAACTGAAACATCGCATTCTATACCATAATTCCCCAGCTCTAATCCTTATCACTGTGACTCCAAATAGAGGAACAATAATTTATTAAATACTACCCCGGGGGAAAAGTCACCTGATCACATTTTCAAAAATATCAAACTGGTGCCAGCAGAGCGCTATTAACTTCATTTCTTTCATTGCAAAAAAACTATATTGAGTTCTTATAAGTTGTTGTACAATTGCTTTTGACAATACAACTAGTAATTGTTAGGAAATTACAGTACTAGTGTTTCTGGTGGCACAATGTGCCACGCAGCTGTGCTACATACTACATCCATTCTGATACCCAGACATCACACACACAGCTCTACTACATCCATCCTGATTCCCAGACATCACACACACAGCTGTACTACATTCATCCTGATTCCCACACATGACACACACAGCCGTACTATATTCATTCTGATTCCCACACATGACACACAGCTGTATTACATTCATTTTTATTCACACACATCACACACACAGCTGTGGTACATCCATCCTGATTCCCACACATTACACACACAGCTCTGCTACATCCATGCTGATGGCCAGACATTACACACACAACTGTATTACATCCATGCTGATTCCCACACATGGCACACACAGCTTTACTACAGGCATGCTGATTCCTGCACATCACACACACAGCTCTACTTCATCTATGCTGATTCCCACACATTACACACTCAGCTCTACTACAGTCATCCTGAATCCCACACATCACACACACAGCTGTGGTACATCCACATCCATCCTGATTTCTAGACATCACCAGCACAGCAGACTCTTGGATAAAGTGATCAGACCCTGGTCATGTGATCCCTGACTCTACCCACACATGTGATCACATGATAGTGATGTCATCACAGGTCCTGGTAGCTGCTGTCAGCTAATCCAGTATCCAGTACTTCCTACCAAACTGCAGAATGGCTCCTCCCACAACACAGCTAGTCACGTGGAAGTGATGGCACCCCAGGTCCTTCAGCCCGCCGTATCTTGGTAGTTGTGGTAGGTCAGTATTTCCTGTCAGGACTGCTGAGTTGTGTCTAAGATAATAACAGCTTAGTTGTATATTCATCTTGTTATTTCTGTCCTCACCATCCAAGAGCTCTAACTTTGTTCTTCTTCTGTTGGTAGAGCTCTGTGTTTTATATATGCTGTAGGACCTATGATGACATAACCATGAGCAGAGCATGAGAAGCACCCACCCATACATACTAATGGTTAGTAGTTTGATTATTAGTATTAACGTCTGTACGCAAAGATATAGTATTTCAGGGTTAAAGGTCTTGTCTCATAAAGATATCTTCTGTCCACATATGTTATTAGGATATATAGATGTCCTGTTTGGCCCTTCCCTTTTTTGAAATGATGTTCTGACTTCGAGATGAATAACATGTTTATTTTATGCTGCAATGCCTATTATGTATAATTTTTTTTATTATTTTTTTTTAGAAATAAAGGACTTTGCAAGCCAAAAAAAATCAACTTTTTTGCACTTAAGCTTTTATTTTTAATTTTTCAAAATACAGTTTATTTAAAAAATTTTCCCAAGTCTCAGTAGGGTACTTAAACATGCAATTTTCAGACTGTTCATGTAATCACACTGCTATACCCTGCTGTAGTATATTAGGTCTGTTCCTGTAAATCTGATGCATTCCATACAAGGCAGGCCAATAAGTAAATGTTAGGTGCTTGGCTGCCTTGACAATCCACCCCACAATTCTGGGGGAGGGTGGAGGGGTTGATGAAGGGAGCCACCTGCTGCTGTGAACCACTTAGATGCAACGGTCTGCATTGACTGCTGCTTATAAGGGGTTAAATGTGCAGGATAAAAGACATATCCAATCCTGGTTATTAGAGTGAGGTTTCAGATGGCACCCTTAGGTGATTGTGCTGACATAAATCCTCAGCCTGCGCTACAATAGTATGGTGGCTCATGGGATGTAAATGGTTCCCATGATGTATTATTATGGAGTGGGAATGGGTTAAAGATATTATCCAAATTAAAAACATACTTGTCTTTTTAGATGACTTCTCAGAATAAGCTGCCATGTGTGCGCAAGAAGTATCTGTGTGTATGGGGTCAACAGCAGATGGTACCCCTGTTCCAAATAAGAGTTATATGCTACTACATCATTTGTGATTTCTGTTATAGAAATCACATGGATTCAATTCACCATTAACATAAGTATCTGTATCCTACCTAGCTCATATAGTGGCATATGTTTGCATATGTATTGCCATTTGATGTGAGTGGTGACTTGAACATACATTTGGTCTCTATGACAACCTTACATCTAACAAACGTCATAGCAGGTTATCAGAATCTCTCAATAGCTTCTTTATTACTGGTTCTAAATAGAATGTGGCATCAGAAAATGATCTATTATATAAGTACAATTTTTATGTTAAACATATCTTTAACCCTTTAAAGACATGGCCCTTTTTTTCCATTTTTGTTTTTTCTTCCCCTCTCTTAAAAAATCCTAACTCTTTTATTCATCCATCGCCGCCACTGTCTGAGGGCTTCTGTTTTGCAGGACAAGTTGTATTTTTAATAGTACTATTTAATGTGCCATATATTGTGCTGAAAAAAATTCGAAGTGGAGTGAAATTGGAAAAACACCAAAATTTGGCCATCTTTGAGTGCGTCTTGTTTCTATGGTGTACACTGCAAGAAAAATGACATGATAACTTTATTCTATGGGTCAGTATGATTACTGCGATTACAACTGATAGGGTTAAAGACTTTTTTGTGATTTCTTTACATTCTCAATGACACTATGTATTGTTTAAAAAAAATCTTAAAATCCTGCAGTTTTCACACTGACCATTAAGCCAAATAATAGGCTGATACTTCCTGTTCTGTACATAAAGCTTTTCATCACATTATCATTAGTGATGAGTACTAAATAGAATAATCAGATTGGGTCAGGATCAGACTGATTTCAACAAAATCATCGTTATTTGAAATGGCCGATTCAAACTTACATTAAGGTCAATGGGGGTAAAAATCAGGTTCAATTATTTGCCCTGCAGAAGGTTCCCAATGCAGCCATGGGGTTGGTATGGGGGGGGGGGCACTCATAGCAAAGGCTTTTTACTGAAAACAAAAGAAGACGCACATAGGATCTCCTAGATCACAAAAGTGTGCAAAGCAAGACAGAAGGTATGTTTTCTTTAAAAACAAGGTCATAAATCTTACAAAGAACAAACTCTACCAGATGAACAGAAAAGCCAAGCGCAAACTTTCTCCAAGGAAAAGCTTTAGAAACTTTTTGTTTTGGGGTAATGAGCAGGGCGAGGAAGAGGAAATATAGCACAAGCAGAAGGAGGGCAGCGGCAGCACCACTAGCAAAAGCACCTGGAGGGCAGAGAGTACTCTTCATTTGGGGAAAGTAGGAGGAAAAAATATAGCAGAAGCAGGAGAAGGACAGCAGCAGCACCAGCAACAGCAGCTTCAGGGCACAGTGTAGTCTTTGATATAAATCTATGCTCAGTCATATGTGAATACAAATTGCCAGCTTGCTAACTAATCAATTGAATCTGCTGTAGGGTGAGGAAGTCAGGTGGAATCCACAACTGGTTTGTTTTTATAAAGGTGAGGTGATACACATTGTCTGTGGACAGGTGGATGTGTCTGTGAGTTATCACACCTCCAGCTGTACTCAACACCCTTTTTGGAGCAGGGCAGACAAGCACCTCTAAAGCATGTTCTGCACTCTGTGGTCAATCGTCCAGCTTAGACACCCAGAAGTCAACGGGGCCAATACCATGTCACATCCATCCAAAAACTGATATATTCTTGGACCATCATAGATATGTGCTAACCGCGACTGTAAATCCTACTGCGTTTTTTTTACTGCAGGCTGAAAAAACTATGCAACACTTATGTAAGACTATCCCTACCACCGGTGGTGGTGCTGCTACTTCCTGCTCATCCACCATGAGCTACGGAGCTGTAATTCATTGCAGATGCATTCCAGCTGCCTTGTGGAAATTCTCTGTTCAAGCTTCTTAAGAGCCTATCCAGATACTGCTGCATTTTGAGGTCCCTCTTTATTTCCTGAATGAGGTTTGTCATTTTGGCCTTGTAGTGGGCCCCCTCCTCCTCCTGCAGCAACAATACCTCATTGTCTATGATGCCCTGTAGCATCTCTTCCAGCAGGCAGACAACAGGAATGCTCATACTGATTAGTGGGTCATTAAGACTGGCCATTTTGGTTGCTTCTTCAAGACAGTCTAAAACGGCCAAATATTTTTGCTCATCAGCCACTCCACAGGATAGTGGAGTGGCTGATAATCAAACAGGTAAGCAGAAAGGTGGCCCATAGTAACTTTAGTGTGCCGAGTTCAAATATGATATCCGCTTTTCTGCCACACAGAGTTTTCCAGTTAAGGGGAATCCAATTGGTGTTGCGCTTTATTTTTTGGAAATATGCCTTTACAATTAATCCAGTAAGCTTGCCATTACCCTGGCCTAATAAAAAGAATAACAAGTCATTACACAACTATTTCACAATCGATGTTACACACCATGCGTTGACCGGACACTATAAGGATATAATTCTATAACATATTGGGTATGTTTCCACGTGCTGGAAATGCTGCGGATCATCCACCAGTAAGTTGTAATTAATGAACTGTGTTTTTACAGGTCATTGGTTACACTGGGACTATTTTTCAAAATGTAATAACAATATGGCTGAGCGGTGCGTATGTCTGAACAATCCAGACAATTTCTGATATGTCTGTGGACAGTTCACAACAAAGACACAGCGGAGGAAAATAACATCTTTGGTAAAGTGGGCCTATCACAAGTATTTCGGAATAAAGCTTGGTGACCAAGATAAGAAGTGGGCACCGCACATCATCTGTGTGTCATCTAACACTCATTTCACACAATCGCTGAAAGGCAAGAGTAAAAAGCCATTCGCTATTCCAATGGTATGGCCAGAACAAAGAGACCACCATACTGACTGTTATTTCTGCATGACAAATACCAAAGATTTCTCCAGTAAACAGAAAGATAAAATTGTGTATTCAGATATACGTTCTGCAATAAAACCTGTGCCTCATGATGCCAGATTACCTATTCCTGATCTAAAGGGAGGGTTGTTATTGGCCTCTTTCTGGGCAGCATCCCTGGGACTACTATGGTGGTCACTATTACTACTTTGGCCAATATAGGGGACACTCTTACTACTGGGGCCACTACGGGGGTTACTTACTACTGTGGTTACTATAGGGGTCATTATTACTACGGAGGCCACTGTCGGGGTCACAATTAGTACTAGTGCTACTAATAGGGGTCACTATTTCGGCTCATGCCCATGGACGTAAGCGCAATTCAGTCCTAATATGCCACAACAAGGTCATGCTGTGTATTTTTTCATGCGATTGTACATTGTGCCAAAAAATATGCTCATTTGAATGAACCCATTGAAATCATTTGGTTCTATTCACTGCGTATTATCTGCACCAGACATCTCAGTCATTCAAAACCGTTACAAAGAGAAGTGCAATCCGGATGTGATGGGCAACTTTTGCTGGTTCTTACAGAGTGAAAGTAATGTTTTTTACAGGAGGAAGTCAAGATCCAAGCATCATTTTCCACCAAAAACCGTTGAAAATAATATTACGGTATGTCCAAACTGTTACCATCTTAAAAAAAGGAAATGGTTCGTAACTTGAAAATGGGACATGCTAGCTATTATTCAATGTTACCAGTGCAATCAGCAGCTTTTAATTTTAGAGGAATTTTTCAATTACTTTCTGAAAATGTTTTAAAAATTTGTTGCACGGTGCATCACAGGCAGAATTAGAATGAAAGATAACATTTCCATAGAGAAAACACAGTACACACCATTCACAATAAGTGATGATGATCACAGCTTATCTACTCCTCCTCCCTGCACAATGATCCCTACATATGTCAGGGCATGACTAGATCAAATTTCCATAGAAGTCAATGGGTTCCCTCCTGTCCATTGTGTGAACCCCCCCATGAGGCTGTTATAAACCATATCTCTGAATTATGTTATTTGCAGCTCAGGCAAAAATGACAGCCCCTATAATCATGTATGGAAAACAGAAAAAAAAATTTCAGTCAAAAACTAAAAACAAATTAGGGGTATGTTCACATATAGCAGAAAATAGTGCAGATTTTCAGCAGTGGAAAATCAGCACCAACATCTGCATCATTTCTGGATCAAAAACCACTAATAGTTGTAGATTTTGGTGCAGATCAGCAGCTGCTTTCACCCTTCCAATAGAAGGGGTGAAGTTTGCAATGGTTCCACAACAAAAATCCATGTCAAAATTCAGACCAATGGTTTTTGATACCAAACTTATGCAAATTTTTGTCAGATGTCCCTCCGTGGAAAAGAGGAACCATTTTCTGCCTCGTGTGAATGTACCTTGGAGGAGTGAATTATGTTTCACCATCGGGCTTAGGGCATAAACACACTGCTGTAGGCGCAATTACGCTTGACAGTATCAAGCATAGTTGTGTCTGAATGAGGGAAATTTCTTCTCCCTCGCCAGCTTTTCAAACTTCACAAATTGTGCCCAAGATTCTTAGGTGACTTCTATATTTGGCCAGATTAGAAAATGAAGTCTGTGTGTGAATCTCTCAGCCTCTGTCTCCTTCCAGCAGCTTCTTTCTTCTCTCCCGTCTCCTCTCCATAGAATTCTATAGAAATCATGTAACCAGATCCTGCCGTGAGTTGATAATTTCTTCCTCATAATAGCTTTTGGCCTAATGCACACGGGCGTATTTGCATTACGGAATCCATAGCGGGTATCTACCTCTGATTTTGCTTTTCCATACCCACAAGCGGAAATCAATGTTGATTTTCTGCTCGTCGATGGAAAATTGCAGCATCCTCTATTTGAGAATGGATTCTGCATGGACGGCTTGCATTGAAGTCAATGGAAGCTGTCCAATCCGACACGACACTGCGGACGGGCTGCAGAATCCGCGTTATCGTCCGCGTTATCGCACACTGCCCGGCACATTCACAGGACCGATCCAGAGAAGTAAGCAGGGGTCTCTAGATGGGCACCGGGTTGGATTTCGCTATGGGATCCCATATGCGGAATCCGATCCGGCCATGTGTATTTGGCCTTTATATATTTTTCAGAATAAGGAATGTTATATATTTTGTGTCAAGGCAGTAACCAGAATGGCCTGCAAAGGGCTGTAAGACAGGCATTCTGTGTGCTAATCAGCAGGGACAGCTGTATGAGAGTGTCTGCAGAAAAAAAAAAAATGCAGAGCTGCTGCTGGAGCTACTCCCCGACAGAGAAGCTGGGGGAAGGCTGAAAGCCTGAGGTCTGTGCCAGACCAGGCTGTGGTACAGCCATGAGTCTGACAGGGAAGGACACCTCTAGACTGACACTCTGGTTGGGTACGCTGTTGGAGATTGTTGTGATGTGAAGTGGAGCTAAACCATTGTTTTAGACAGGAGAGAATCCTATGTAAGTTAGTAGCCAGATGGCTGGGATTTTGGTTGTTAATGCATGTGTGTACTGTGACTAAACAACAGTGCAAAGAGTTGCTACCTTTGTAACTATTATTTGCTGCCAAAATAAAATGGACTTAGGTGGAGCAAAGGTGGCGATACTGAGAAGTGACTAATCTCCAAATTATATACATATATATATTATATAAATTTATCTTTACTTCACTTTTTTTGCTTGCCCTCCAGTTTGTGACTTGTATCGTCCTCTCCAGTCCCACTTTATATACTTTTATTGTAAGTGTATTTATACACAGCAGCCTATATAAGCTCACTGGAGGTTCGCCATGCTATTTTACATAATAGAATGTCAGTGCATAGGCTCCAAGGCTGATATCATCTCATAAAATTTAAATTGAACAGCTGACAAATACAGATCCTATTTCTCTAAACCTGACAATTCTGACTGCATTAACAAGTGTTTACTGACTGCTAATGTTAAAGCTATTGACCCGGAGGCTTTTTTTTTTTCTATACAACAAGCATCTGTTAACTGACTTGTTTTTTTTCCCCACATTTACAACTCAGCTGCTAAAAACAAAGCAAAAAAGCATAAAAAAGACCTTATGAAAATGATGAGAAAACATGAGAGTTTAAACATGATAAAAGTCCACTGTTTTGTTATATTGCCAAATCATTTTTTCAGAATTAAATGCCCAGGTTTTAAGGGATATAGAGAAATGTGTATTTTTTAGCTAAAAATTAAACTGCAACAAAACCAGACTTTTTATTTAACCAATTTAAAAAAATATGAACTTTCAAATATTGCCTTATTAAATTGCTATGAGAAATAGTTCACTTCAAACAAATATGAAAATTAGTAAGACAAAGAAAGATTATATAAGAGTTGTCAGATTTATTATATGCATTTGCACAATTTTACTTTCCCATTGCAAATACTACCACTTCTGATGTTTTTTTCCCATAGTGAATGTCTTTAAGGGCTCAGTCAGACAAGTGTTTTTATGTGCGTATGTTACCTGTGTTTGCAATCCGCATCCATGTAGAACTAATGCTGTTCAATGGCAGCGGTCATGAGTATATATATTTTTTCATTTTTTTACACATTTAGGGATGATTTTCAGGGAAGGGCTTATATTTAAAGCCCATTCCCGAAAATCACTGCAAGGCTTGCCGGCAGCCCATTGCTTTCAATGGAGCCGGCTGTAGCGCCGGCTCCATTGAATTCAATGGGAGAACATCACGATCCTCTGCTACAGCTGTGGCAGAGGATTTCTTCATCTCCACGGGGAGTCTCATTGTCACTGGACACTGCGACAATGCTGTCACAGTGTTCAGTGACAAGGGGACTCCACGCAGAGATGAAGAATTCCTCTGCCACAGCTGTAGCAGAGGATCATGATGTTCTCTGTATGTCAATGGGGCTGCTGCCCCATTGACCAAAAGTGAAACCCCGGGATGTGACAGCATCCAGGATTCTCACATCCAAGGAATCCCCTCCTGCAGCTGTCACAGCCACAGCAGTAGATAGCAGGCAGCGCACTGTATGTGCGGAAAAATGCAGTCAAGTGCGTTTTTTTTGCGTGTCGCATGCTTCGGTCACACAAAGTTTTTGTGCGTTTGCGTTCTGCGCACAAAAATTTGCACGTTAAAACGCCTGTCTGACTGAGCCTTAAACAGATTGTCCAGGCTTTAAAAAACATGTCTGCTTTCTTACGAACACAGCATCACCCTTGTCCATGGTATTGCAGCTGAGTTTCCATTCATATCAAAGCAGATGAGCTGCAATACCACACACAACCCTATGGACTATGGTGGCACTGTGTTTGGAAGAAAGCAAACATGTTTTCCTAACCCTAGGCAACCGTTTCAGTAATCAACTAGTAGAAAACTACTAGATATTTAATTCTATTTTTGTAAAACACTTTAAGGGCTCGGCCACACAGGCGACTTTTTAGCGCACAATTAGGCATGCTAAAAAAAACCACACGACGCATGTATAAAAAAATTACCAAAGCTACCAATCGCACATAAATAGTCCACATTGAAAGCAATTGGAGAGGATCACTATTCCCTGCTGCGGCTGTGACAGCTGCAGCAGGGGATTCCTTGGATGGGAAACCCCTGAATGCTGTCACATTGCTTGCACAAGGCGTAATGCCAAAAAGAAGGATGATCAGTGCAGAATAATACATTTGTTTTTCTCTCGGCCCTTGTTGTCAATGGGACCAACAGCAGCAGGGCCGACCCCATTAAAAAAATAGGAAGAAGATCGAACTCCTTTGCCACCGCTGTGACAGCTGTGGCAGGGAATTCTTTCATTCCCTGCGGGGAGTCCCATCTCGTCACAGTGTTCAGTGATGAGGGGACTCCCCATGGGGATGAAGGAACCCCTTGCCACAGCTGGCAAAGCAGTGGCAGAGGAGCACGATTTGTTACAGCTGTGGCAGGGATTCAGTCATCTCCATGGGAAGTCCCCTCATCACTGAACACTGTGATGCTAGCACGGTGAGGATTTTCGGGGGGGGGGGGGGGGGACCTTGAAATATAAGCCCTACCTTGAAAATAAGCCCTAGCTGCAGAAAAAATAGAAGGAATTAACAATCTTTCTTTGTCAGTCTCAAGATTTAATTATCAGAGCTGACAAGGGCCTGTCTAGGCATAGTTAAAGACCCTTTTACACGCAACGATTATCGCTCAAAATTCGCTCAAAAGCCATCATTGTGTGTAGATGTGTGCCCATCGTGCACTTACCGTGCACTTTTCATCCATCGCTGAGTTGCGCTCAGCTTGACCGCATGCTGAGTTCTCTGTGGGCAGTGATGATAACATTTTTTAACAGCTGCTGTCCTGCTGGAGGACAATAGTGATGTGCTTAGAGAACAGACCACCATCTGTTCTCTAAATACATGCAAATAAAGCTCGTTAGATAATAAAGGGCTGATTAGCCCATTAGTACCTAATGCAAAATGACCTCTCAAAACTGTCAGTTTCTGAGGAACTGTGAGCAATCACCTGCGTGTGTAAATACACCTTTAGGTAAGTCCAAATAGATGCCAAACAGGTTTCTTTTCAAAAGGCAGTAATGTACTGGAAATAGTTTAAATAAGAAAAAAGTAAAAGGGTTAATGCAGAAGGGCAAAATCAACACAAAAAACTATAAAACTTGAACCATAAAAGTCACAGAACAAAAGAAAATAAAAATTAAGTTTTGCCATCCTCAGCATTGTATGGGCCTGATAAATAAAGTATTTGAAAAACACTCAGGTGAGCACTAAGACCTCTTCACTGCATACCTTCCCTGATATTGCATGTCATTTCCATTCAGTTGAATGGCCCTTAGCTACAAAAAGACCATCTGACCAATGGACATGGCATTACAAGCAGAGGATGACACTCGCCCAAACACCACAGCCCCTCCAAACAGTTGATCAGTGAGGTTGTTGTGAGTTGGACACCCAGCAATCTCAGATTTAAGACCTCTGTTAAGGAGAAGTCTGCAATATCTAACTCCTACATAATCCTTTGAATTTTGAGGGCTGGGCAAATTGCATATTGTCAAAACACAAAGGATACTTGGTGTTAAAAAGATGGTAAAAAGCAGGAAAAACACACTAGTCTCTATTTGTATTCTAAGACCCAGTCTAAGTACAGCAGATATTGGTAACATTCATGTGTGTTGTATATTGTGTAATTCATCAAGTACAAGGAAAATGAATAGTAATGATGAAGCACCTTATCTGTGGTTGGATATGAAGTTATTATTTAAACTGACAAACTACAGGGTTCCGGAAATCCTCCAGCAACTTCCCCTTCCTACTATAACTCTTCTGAGCATTCAATAAGTTTTAAATTATATTTTTTCCTGCAGGCTGCAATCTTTTACTCGTGCACCCTATCCAACTGCGAACCAGTAAACAGAGAAACATCTGTGAGAATACAAGGAAAACATGATTTATTCAGATCAATACCATCAATCAAGCAGGTATCTAATCTGAAATGTAAGCACATTTGGAGAAAATTAGATGTGGAGCAAAACATGATTATTTTTAGCAGCTGCATAAGAAATCATGTTTATGTTATAATCAGTCATATGTTAAAACTTTAAGATTCCCTGTTTGGGCAGACGCTAGACCTTTATCTTGAAATAACTCAACAATATAATATTCAATGAAAGTAGCTTGTTATTTATTTATTTACTTGCTTCTTAATCTTGAAGTTAAAAGTGATTTATTTTTTACAGCAGGAATGTTATCAATTTATGACAGCTTCACACTATGTCTATTGTAATGTTTCACTGTGAGGATTATATTGTATGCTGACAGTTGCTAACCATAAAGGCTAAGCACTGTTACAATGGTGTACTTTGACATTAGCTGGACTATCCAGAAGAAGGCAAAAAAGAGAGAAAATAGTGAAACGTAGTGAATTCAAATAAATGAAAGCAAGAAGAATGAGTGGATGTGCTCTCATCTGGTTGAGCTGTGCAACCATAGGCACAACTCTAGGCTACGTGTCGTCAGGACAGCATTAGAAGTTCATCCAGGTTGTTACTATGAGACTGTAAATGTATGTAACCCCATGGAAAGGATGACACAACTCTGGCTGGTGCTGCTGGTAGATTCTCCAGGAGGATGCAGAACATCAGGTGATACAATGGTGTTTTATTTAAGAAAATCCCCTATGACGAAGTGACTCACATAAGTAAAAAAAAAAAAGCTACCAAAGCATAAGTTTGAAACTTAACCTGTTAAGATAACTTTCTGTGTCAAAGTTTTTTTTACTCTTTTTATTGCTTTACAATGGCTTTTCTATGTTAACATAAGAGAAAAGCAGCCTTTTAATTGCGTTGAGCGAATCAAACCATTAAAACCCTGTTTCTGGTCGAATTTTGCTAAAAGTTTGGTTTGGCACAATCCCAAACTAAGCTCTAACCCAAGATTCTACTGGTTTGGTTTGCTCAACACTAATCCTGAACACTGTTTAAAAGCAATAAAAGCCCTGTATAACAATCTCAGAGTTTTATACAGTGCTTGTATGAAAATTAGTGTCATACACCTGTTTTAGATGTTTTGGTGAAATTTGGATTCGGTTTAAACTAATTTGGACTAAGTCAATCTTTTTGCAAAAGTTCAAGAACTCAGACAAACCAAAAGTCTTAACAGTTTGCTTTTTACTACTTTTTAAAGTGTTAAGATAAAGACTTTCTTTGGTTAAAACGTAGCTGTCTGTTTTCAGTTATGGGAGAATAAATGGAATTTCTACTTTTTGCACCAATTGATGCTGCCACTTTGCCCTTTTTTGGATCTATGTTGGGATTTGGTTCAAGTGCCTGTGGCTGCTGCATCTTAACAAGTCCTACGCAGACTGGAATCACATTTGTGCTGCTGGTAATTCTTTGTTTCTACAAGGATAATATACCTTGTCACATAAAATGATCACACTTTAGATTTGCTACATCTGTAGCTTGGACAACCTCTGATGCCACAATGAATATATGGATTGTAGTGCCACTAACTTAAGTTATCACTAGAGATGAGCGAGTATACTCGCTAAAGGCAATTGCTCGATCGAGCATTGCCTTTAGCGAGTACCTGCCCGCTCGAGACTGCAGGTTCGGGTGCCGGCGCGGGGGAGCAGTGAGTAGCGGCTGTCAGCAGGAGGGAGCGGGGGGGGGGAGAGGGAGAGATCTCCCCTCCGTTCCACCCCGCTCTTCCCCGCAGCTCCGTGCCCGCTGCCGGCACCCGAACCTGCAGTCTCGAGCAGGGGAGATACTCGCTAAGGGCAATGCTCGCTCGAGCAATTGCCTTTAGCGAGTATACTCGCTCATCTATAGTTATCACCATAAATGTATGAGTTGTTGCTCAACTCACCTGTGATGTTATCATAAGTAAATGAACTATAACCCTGACTATATGAGATATTACAATAAATGCCTTAATACAAACACTTAAAAACACAGGAACAATCATCACTAGTGAATGTAGGCAACATGGGCTGGGGATCATTCCGGCCTGCCCACCTTCATTCACAGTAAGCAGGCAGTTGTTCATAACTGAATGACTGCCTGTTTAGCTGGCATGCAGAAACTGAATGACGAACGAGAAGTGAGCAAAGTTGTGTTTATCATTCAGCTGAGGCATAAATTTACACTAACATAGTATATAAGAATAAAAAAAGACATACGTCCATCCCGCTGAGCCTATTACTCCCCAATGTTGATCCAGAGAAAGACAAAAAAAAAACCCAATGAGCTAGAAGCAAATTTTCCTTGTTTAGGGAGAAAAAATCCTTCCTGATTCCAATCTGGCAATCTAAATTATCCCTGGATCAACAACCCTTGAGGGCTGGATGCAGGAATCTGAATGATTTGTTGGCCCATGTAAAAAGGCCCTTAGTTCTATGATTTATATAATATATAAGTATTTAGATTATTGTGTTTGTCTCTCAGTTGTTCTTTTGTTGTAGTATCATAGTATGTAAGGCTGAAAAAAAGACATATGTCCCTCCAGTGTAGCCTATTACCCCCAATATTGATCCAGAGGAAGGGGAAAAAAATCCAATAACTCAGGGCTCCCACCCACTTGCCTTTTTTTCACTCGTTATAGCTTACTTTTTTTTTCACGCGTTATAGCTTGCTTTTTTTTCACACGTTATAGCTTGCCTTTTTTTCACACGTTATAGCTTGCTTTTTTTTCAAGCGATTGTCAATGGGACTTTCTAATGTTAAAAACGCTTTGCAAGTTGGTGCGTTTTTAACATTAGAAAGTCCCATTGACAATCGTGTGAAAAAAAAGCAGCAATATAGCATGAAAAAAAAGCAAGCTATAACGCGTGAAAAAAAGGCAAGTGGGTGGGAGCCCTCAGAAGCCAATTTTCCTCATTTAAGGGAAAAAAATTCCTTCCTGACTCTAATCTGGCAATTGGAACATTCCCTGGGTCACCAACTCTTGAAGTTATTAATTAGTATAACATATAATATTGTATCACTTAAGAAAGACATCCAGGTCCCTCTTGTACTCTTTTATCAAGTCCGCCATCACCACGTCCTCCGGCAGAGAGTTCCATAGTCTCACTGCTCTTACAGTAAAAAAAAAAACACCTATGTCAGTTCAGAAACTTTCTTTCCTCTAGAGGATGCCCCATTGTTACAGTCCTGAGTATAAATAGATGATGGGAAAGATCTCTGTATTGTCCACTGATACTATTACATAGTTATTACAGCACCCCCTTGTTACAGTCTTGGGTATAAATAGATGACAGGAGAGATCTCTGTATTGTCCACTGATATATTTATACATAGTTATTAGAGCGCCCCCTTGTTACAGTCACAGTCTTGAGTATAAATAGATGACAGGGGATAGTTATTAAAATGCCCCTCAGCTGTCTTTTTAAAAACTATATAATCCCAACAATCCTTAATAATGCCAGAAGAATGAGCCTCTGAGCTCTGGAAGCTTGCAAATAACATTTTTCTGGTCAGCCAAAAAAGGTCTCACTTCTATAAAATGTTTTGCATATTAAACACAGCTATATTTAACATCACATCTTTATGATGATCAAAATTCAGTTTTTCAAATCCTGAACTGTGAATCCCCTGCATAGCCAAAGAGTTAAATGATTAAAACCCTGTTAGTCTGCAGTCACCACTAGGGGGAGCATACTGCATTTTGTTTATACTCTGAACTTCACAATAGAACAATATGTACTAAGCTCCTTAGTGTCCACTAGCGGCAGCTGCAGGCATCCAGAATGTTTTTAAATTTGCTTTCTTTAAAAATGTATTTTATAAAGTAAATGAGATAAAGATATAAGACAGTATACATATCCACGTACAGTTATCAATAAAGATAGGGGGCATGCTATGTATATGTCAATATTCCTAGTATAGCCAGATTTCTAACAAATCTCTAAATATGTTGCTATTGCAATGCACAAGATTCAAGTGTGCAAAGTAATTGATTCGGTACAGTATAAATGGTTGAGGTAAACTGTTATAAGCCAGAGGAAAAAATAATATTAGAGGTGAAGTGCACCAAGGTCCCTAGATCTCATGGAACGTCTCCAGGCATTCTCTGACCATATTGCTCCACTGAATTAAAGATGGAGAGCAAAGTCCCATTCACCTCATAGTGGTGGCTTTATGGGCAAGAAATATAATACTACACAATAAGATATGGAAGTGCTGTGACTATACTTCTTCATTCAAAATATCTAGTAAACACCCCATAGGTTCAAGAGGAAATAGTGTATGTAATACATTATACCACAAAAACCTTTGGCCAAAGCTTATTTATTATTGGGCACAGCCAAATAAGACGATGAAAGCCTGGGCCATCAGCTCACATCCATGAGATACAATAGAGCATATCCTGCCCATTTTATACAAGCATGTCAGAGTTAAGCAACATTAATGGATAATAAATAACTGAATTAGCTTATTGGTCACATTTGAGAATGCCAATAAATGGGATTTCATGGCATATCACATTTCCTGATTTATCTGATTTTAGTAGGAGGAATTTAGGCATCTAGAATTTTAACTCCATGGTGGCTTGGCACTCTGTATTAGAAAAACAGGTGATTTTTTAAATCATGAGTGGGTCTTTTTTTAAACTTTTGGTATATCCCTTGTTGACATGCAGCCATCTTACTACATGTTTTTCAGGAGTTTATATATAGAGGGGTTTACTGTTACGTTTATAGTATTTTCTGCTATTTGTGAATTTTATATATTTGCACTTTCTTAAAAATATTGCAAATAATCTCTTTTTTTCTACTATATCTTATTTGATTATTGTGATCCTATCTATGATTGATTTTTAATTGCTTTTTTAAATGTGTTGTCCCTGCATGTGATTTCAATGCATTCTGTGTTTGTACAATAAATCTATATTTCTAAAGACAAAAGTCCTCACTGACTCACTGACTCACTGACTGACTCACTGATTCGCCACTAATTCTCCAACTTCCTGATGTCGTAGAAACAGGAAATTTGGCACGAGCATAGATTATGTCCAAAATAGGAAAAGTTAATGGGTCCCAACTCGATTATTCAATTCTAGTGCAAAATAATTAGCGTCCAAATTTTATGTACGGAATCTAATTCTCTCACTTCCCAAAGACATAGAAACATGAAATTTGGCACAAGCATAGATTATGTCCAAAATAGGAAAAGTAAAGGGGTCCCAACTCGATTATTTAATTGTAGCGCGAAAGAATTAGCATCCAAATTTTACGTACGGAATCTAATTCTCTCACTTCTCGATGTCATAGAAACTTGAAATTTGGCACGAGCATTAATTATGTCATAAATAGCAAAAGTTAATGGGTCCTAACTTGATTATTCAACTCTAAGCACAAAATAATTAGTATCCAAATTTTATGTACGGAATCTAATTCTCTCACTTCCTGATGTCATAGAAACTTGAAATTTGGCACGAGAATTGATTATGTCATAAATAGGAAAAGTTAATGGGTCCCAACTCAATTATTCAATTCTATGCGCAAACGAATTAGCGTCCACATTTTACGTACGTAATATAATTCTCTCAGTTCTCGATATCATAGAAACTTGAAATTTGGCATGAGCATTAATTATGTCATAAATAAAAAAAGCTAATGGGTCCCAACTCGATTATTCAATTCTAAGCGCAAAAGAATTAGCGTCCAAATTTTACGTACATAATCTAATTCTTTCAGTTCCCGATGTCATAGAAACTTGAAATTTGGCATGAGTATTGATTATGTCATAAATAGGAAAAGTTAAAATCGTCCCAACTCGATTAGTCAACTCTAAGCACAAAAGAATTAGCGTCCAAATTTTACGTATGTAATCTAATTCTCTCACTTCCTTATGTCATTTTATATAAAGGAAACGTCGCATGGTTACCTCCACGTAGTGTTTCCTGGGTAACGCAAAGAACCATGCAAAATGGTGAACATATTTTTTTTCCTTGGTATCTCTAAAGCAACCATGACTTCATAAGATTTTCCGTGTGAACACCAGATAAACACCAATACCAAATTAACTTTGGCAAAGCTGGGTATATCAGCTAGTATAATATATGGACTTACTCCACTCTTTTGTGCTGTAATTTAATATATGGTGGAGTGGCACGTAATACTGATTTGTTTGGCGTCTCTACTAAATACTGGTCTTACTGTTATATGGACAACCTGTGTTATTTTTATACACTATTAGAAAAACTGATTTGGCATCATTCTAAGGGTGCATTCACACAAGCGTGTGTGTACATAGGTGCCCACAAAACCACACATCTATTAGAGCCATTTGTTCCCTATGGTGTGTTCACATGTCCGTGTTTTACAGGTGTGCAAATGCACGTACTTCAAAGCATAGGACATGCGTCGACCACATAGGTCTGTGGTGCGTGTCAAAATTTCATGTTCAGTGACAAGGGGACTCCCCGCGGGGAGTAAAGAATCCCCTGTCGCAGCTATCACAGCTGTCACAGCTGTGGCAGAGGATCGCAATGTTCTCCCATTGCCTTCAATGGGATGGCGGTTGCTGCCGGCAGCCCCATAGAAAGCAATGGGCTGCCAGCAACCCCTGCAGTGTATTTTGTGGAAGAGCTTTAAATATAAGTACTTCCCTGAAAATGATCCCTGGTTTGTGTAAAAAATGCAAAAAACATATACTCACCTGTCCACAGCTGCCGGGGCTCAGGCTTGTCTTCTCTACTTGGTGCCCAGCAGTGTAGTGTAGTTCTTTACAGGGGAATCCTTGGATGTGAACCCCTGGATGCTGTCAGATCCAGGGGTTTCACCCTGTGATCAATGGGGCTGGCAGCAACAGCGGCGGCCCCTTGACAGCATACAAAAAAGATTGCGATCCTCTGCTACAGCTGTGACAGCTTTGGCTGAAGACATCTTTATCTCCGAAGGAAATTTCCTCATCACTGAACACTGTGTCAGCACTGTCACAGTGTTCAGTGTTAAGTGGACTCCTAGCAGGGCGGAAGAATTACCCTGCCATAGCTGTCACAGCTGTGGCACAGGAGTGCAATGTTCTTCTATTGCTTTCAATGGGACCGGCGCTTCTGCAGCCCCATTGAAAGCAATGGGCTGCCGGCAAGCCCTGCAGGGATTTTTGGGGAAAGGCTTTAAATATAAGCCCTTCCCCGAAAAATCACTGTTGGGGTTGCCGGCAGCCCAATGCAGAGGGGAGTGGGGGGGAGGAGAGAGAGAGAGAGAGCTCTCCCCTGTTCCCCACTGCTACCGCCGCTCCACCATGCCGCCCCCCGCCCCCTGGTGCCCCCGAATCTTTTCGTCCGAGTAGTCAGTTACTCGGAAAAAGTGGTGCTCGGGTCCAAAAACACCCGAACCGAGTACGTTCGCTCATCTCTAACCCTAATGCTATATCAGGAAAGTATTATGCCCAGGATTTGGTCTTTTTAAATTTAAAAAAAAAATGATGTAATGACAAATAAGAATTTAAATGCATATTTGGTAAGATTTTGCATTTTTTGGGCAAAGTATTAAGCTTACATTATACTTTACACATCTACCAATAGCTGCAGTTACCATGTTTAGAGCAGTTGTCACTCTGCTTCAACAAGACTCTGAAAGATACATGAATCTAGATTGTTATTAAGTGATATTCTGGGTCTGTGAAAAGGTTATATCCCCTTTTGGCACTGTAATGGCTACCAGCAGTGGTAGTCACAAGAAATCAGAAAGGGTGTATTATCTTTATGTTGTTTTATTACTGAATTGTGTTTTTCTCTTCCTCTTCAATATCTAGTGCATATACTAGGTTTTCTCAGCTTTGTGTATTCTTTGATGGTTTAAGAAATAATAAGGTAAAAAATTACTTATATTTATATTCTGGACGTGCCAACATATAAGTTTTGTTTGATTTCATGAAACATACAAAATAACCTTTGTAACATGCCAACCCAACTTTGAATTATGGAAGCTACTTTTAACTTCAAATGTCAAAAAGGATACACATCATAATAGAAAGTGAGATTAAGTTGAAGGCACAATTATAATGTCACCATTGTTATGTTATCAGTTTGCTATGCAGCATGGGAGTTGCTGTATGGCTACTGTAAAGTTTCTGATTGGCTAAGCTCAGCTAGTTCTAAGGGAATAAATTGATTATGCCATCAGATTATATCTAGTCTAATGCATAACTTAATCTAAAAACACTTCTGTGCTAAGAGAGGCACATTCTAAAATGTCATTACTTATCTAAGCCTTGACGTTTGTCAGCCAAGAAAAGATTACCACTTATCTATCCACTAACTTTCATTACATTTAGATTCAGACCCTTAGGTAACTCAATACCTTCTCAGCATCTGAAAACTTATAAATTTGTTTAGTGCCATTTTATGAGCATGCATGGGCTTTAATTAATTTATGTCCTTTTGCCTTATTCTGTTATAAATTATTTTTTCATAACTCCAGCCTACAAATGTTCTACATATGACTTTATCTTCTTCTATATTGTGCTTGCAACTTGGCAGCTCTAAATTGTTTACAGTCAGAAGAAAATTAATAGTGTAATATAAGCTTTCAGCAGCCTCCACGAGAAATTGTTCTTTTGCATGATGAAGATATGCAACAAAATTTGCAAATGGCTGCTTGTACCAATAGATCATTGCAGGTTCCCATCTGTCAGCTTTTCTGGAGTTAATAGCTTTTCCATTTACAAACAACAAGATATATATAACCAAGAAGAGAAACACGTATTCCTAATTTGTGTTTCCTACCTATTGTTTACAAGGTCCTACAGGTTAGTCTCGTGTAAGCAACTACTATGCAATCACTGAGATGCGACCATAGCAATGGAGGACACGTCTTTAAGAACAATAAGTGGGCCCTTTGTTTTCTAATTTCTATTTTGAGGACACTAACTTATTCATAGCTTTACAGATGTTCACCAGTGCCAATCCACCAGTAATTCTAAGATGGAAATGGAAACACTGTATCATTTTTTTAAGGTAACAATCGTCTTTCTTGCCTGCATACCTCTTCTACAGCTGTACAGATTGGTCATATTGCCTATCCTTAAAGGGGTTTTACAGGACTTCAAAAATGATACAGTCTAAGAAATTTGTAAAATAAAGAAAATGCATATGTTCTCACTTGCCCCAGTAGCTCCACATCCAATGCTGGAGCACTGGTGTCAACTGCTTGGGACCTAGAAGAAGTCAATTAGACACTCAGCCAATCACAGGCTTTATCAACCATGAAGGAATCACTATTGAAGCCTGTAATTGGCTGAGCGGTCACGTGCACAATGACTGACACATCCCTGCCAAAAAAAGCCTTACTTTTAATGGGTTCTGTTGGGCTTTCAGTATTTCAAATCACAAGAAGAGGTATTCTTTATTGAAAGTACTACAAACACAGATGGGGAAATAAAATAGAAGGCATAAGCACAAGTGTGAATGCAGTCTAATTCGAGTTGCCTGGTTACATTTACCAATCATATGCAAACCAAAGGTTTGTATCTTCCAATATTCCAAGACTTATGTAAAAATATCCCCACCTGCTGTTTCTAATGAAGAGCCTTTCTGTGTCCGGTTCACCTCAGTAAATCTTCCAAGGTAGTAACACCTACTCAGTCTGGCTTCTCTGCAGTAACACTGCCTCACTCTTTTATCATTCGATCAGCATCTCTTTTAACATACATCAGAGAAGATGCAGCAACTTCAGAGCTGCTCACAGTCACTTATTTCAGCAGAGACATAGTAGCAAAAGTGAGCATGTGTGGCCATCTTGAAACATATTTTAATAAGTGAAAATACAAAAAATTTATAATTTTTGGACAGATTCACCTATAAACCATATTTTTCAAAGGACAAGCCCAATACACTTTTTGTTGAGTCACCTTAGTGAAGTTATATTACAAGAATATGAATTTTTTGATGATAGTGACACTTTAAGCAGGACCTAAATCATAGTGGCTCATGTAAGCAACAGTATTTCTTTTTAGTATAGGATTCAGAAATCTTAGAATGTTTATTTTCTTTGTATGAAAAGTAATATTGCTATCTCATATCTGATATGGAACAGGGGAAAAAAGAAGATTATAAAGCAGGAATGCAGTAAGCACAAGAACTTGCCTAATTAATGCAAACTTTGTTCTCAAGTACAAATGAAACCCATATTTATTATAATTCAAATCATGTCAAGAATTCATTTGGCCTAATTTAATTTCGCTTGGTAGAAAAGATAAACTTGGAGTGCTAGATTAACTTTTTAAAATATAATTGTGTTGCTTAATTAATAGCATCACAAAGCCTTGGCAAGGCCAAATTAGATATATTTCAACAAAAGCAAAAGTCTTGGGTGACATCCAAGGTGATACTAAAACAATATCATGAAGACAATAGAGATGATTACAAACTATCTTCTGTCAGTAAACAGGATCTTAAACAGTATATTTGACACTGTACCATCACAGCAATGGGATTTTTATCCGCCCTATTTCCTCAACATAAATTAATAGTTCTATCAAATCACTCAAACCTCATAAA
Organism: Eleutherodactylus coqui; assembly: GCF_035609145.1. Classification (NCBI taxonomy): domain Eukaryota; kingdom Metazoa; phylum Chordata; class Amphibia; order Anura; family Eleutherodactylidae; genus Eleutherodactylus; species Eleutherodactylus coqui. Next base: position 179,109,510 of record NC_089840.1, on the reverse strand, counting down.
GTCCTGAACCCCGACGGATTAGCAAATGATTATTATAAATGTTTGCAGTCTGTATTGAAACCTCATCTTTTAACCCTTTTTAATAACATTCAAGTTTCAGGCAGCTTTCCTAGAGAAATGTTTCAGGCAAAAATAATTACTTTACCCGGAGTAAGGAAAACTCTGGATAAAGCAATGATTTTTTGGGGGGCAAATTTCACTACTTAATACTGATATGAAATTATATTCTAATAATTGTTGATGTATTGCCTTCATTAATACCTCAAGATCATTATTTCAAGAAATGATTTTATTATATATTTTATTATTTGTCCTTGATATCTATCCATTGATGTATAATAATGTATATTCGATATCCAGGAAATAGGATGAAGCCTTAAATCATATCTAAAGCCCCATTTACAACCAATGATTATCGCTCAAAATTTGTTCAAACAAAGGCATATGAGCGATAATCATTGCATGTAAATGCTACCATCGTTTACTTTTTGGCTGCATGATGTTTTTAAGGTGAGCTTAAATTCCATCATTCAGCTGGAGAGTAGACCACAGACCACACGCTGTGTTCTGCACAGGAGTCAGAGATTTCATTGTATTGAGCCGACAGCCAGTGACTGAACAAAGGAGCTTTGTGCAGAGCTCAGACCATCTACTGAGTTCTGCAAACAGCTTCTGAAGGCTCATTTACACACAAATGAAGCTGATAAAGTGCTAATGGACATTAGTGTCCATTAGCACTTTATTCAAAACGATCGCTAAAACTTTGCATGTAAATGGGTCTTAAGTTAATATCTTAATTGATCTTGCCTTGCAAGCAAGGTTGATAAAGTTCAACAGGGAAGGTCAGGTGACCTAATGTGGATAAGGTGATGCTTCAGTGCTGCACACCGCCCCGACCACTTTACCTTCCCTTCTACACCGAGTATCTTCTTCAATAAAGTTTATTGAGGACAGTCACGTGACTTTGCGCGGCGGAGGTGACATAATCACGCTTACCCACAGCTGTCTAAAACAGACTCTCCTTATTACTAGCCTTCTATGGAATGCAAGTGCATTCCACCCACAAGCTAGGCCCCCAGTCTTGCCATGTTAATTTGCATGGGGGGGTAGCATCATCTCGCCTACCCACCATTGTCAAACATGAATCTCCATATGATTTACTCTCCTATGAAATGCTAGTGAACTAAACTCACAAGCCAGACCTCCTTGCCATGTAATCATCTGATACCTTAGTGTGACGTCATCATGGCATGGGGAGGGGGTGGGGGGCAACAGTATTACTTGATAGATGCTATTATGAAAGAGAAGCCCTCCATATTTTAGGAGATACAGAGTACTATTTAAAAATCTCTGAAGATCCCACATCTATACCAGAAGTGTTTATACCAATTGACTGACCGAGCTTTATAAAATGGAAGCATCACGAAGGTCAAACAAAAATGTATTTGTCTGAAGAACCTTAGCATCCCATATTTTTATTTTCTGCCCAAGAAGGATCTTGTACAACCACCAGACAGACCTATAGTTTCAGAGGTAAACTCAGTCATAAGTCATTTGTCTGAGTTTGTCGATAGACACTTTCAGAGATATGCTTTTACTCTCCCTGCATATCTTAAAGACTCAGGACATTTGTTGTTCCTGATCAAAGATATCGTGTGGAAAGAAACTTACCTTTAAGTTACACTGGATGTTAAGGCGTTATATACCAATATTCCACATGAGAGAGGCCTAGCTGCGGTAGAGTTTTTTCTTAAAGAACATCTGCTCATGCCTAGGTACCACAGAATGTTTCTTGTAGAAGCAGTGGGTTTCATGTTAAAAAATAATTATTTTAGGTATAACAATGAATTGTTCCTCCAAGTCAAAGGTATGGCCATGAGGACCAAATTTGTCCCGAGCTTTGCAAATTTACACATGGGTGCATTTGAACGTTTTTTTTAGATTACAGTAAGGCAATCATTTATTAGCGTTTTTTATTGATGACATTTTTTTGAATTTGGGATGGGGATAAACCCACTATCTTTTATTGAAAACTTGAATGTCAATGCGTGGAATCTAGAATTCCCCAGTACAGTTAGTCCAGATGATATTGTATTTCTAAATGTAAACCTTTATATAAGGGTGCAGTCAGGCGAGCATGGTTTACACGCTGCTAAGCAATGTGTAAACCACTCTCCTAACATGCAGGAAAAAATTGCATGATCGGGCTGCTTCTAGCTCCGTGAAGCAGCCCGGTCACACAAGCATAAAAACACTCTGGGGTGTATACATATGTAGTCTATAATAGCTAAGAGCTCACCTGAAAAGATACTAGTAGCAGATGACCGATCACACATCTGTGGTGCAGGCAGCATGCACCCCAGAGCTGACAAGCGAGTCGGCCCTCGCTGTCCTTTATTTTTTAGATGTGTGATTGTTCTCAGTAAGAGAAACCAAGTAATCTTGTAGATCTGATACCTTTTAATGGCTAGCAAAAATACATGATGTTACAGCAAGCTTTAGGGATATCGCCCCCTTCATCAGGCTAATGAATGAAACTAGTTTGGACGGCAAATACTTTAACATACAGATGCAGATGCAGATCTAAATAAATATTCACACACAAAAATTTGAGACTTAAAAAAACATAAGACAGTCTGAGCAGAGAGACAAACACTAAATCAGTAGAGCTGAGGAATGCGACAGTTTTAATAAAAACTGTTGCATGACGTGTTATTGTAATTTTTGTTTTTAATAGATATATCTATATGTGCTAACAGCTATTATGTATTAATTCTTATGCTTGTTTTATTACATCCATCTGTTTTTAACTTTGTATAATATGTTTATATTGTCTATGTCTATTTAGTATTTATAGAGAACCCAGTTTGGCTTAATTATAAGAAGTTTAGTTTTTAACAAGATGGAGTATGGTGGTCACTAGAGATGAGCGAGCATACTCGTCCACGCTTGATGCTCGTTCGAGTATTAGGGTGCTCGAGATGCTCGTTACTCGAGACGAGCACCACGCGGTACTCGTCTCGATTAAACAAGCACTGACCATTGAATTCAATGGAGCCGGCAATACAGCCGGCTCCATTGAAAGCAATGGGCTGCCGGCAATCTCAGGATGAATTTTCGGGAAGGGCTTAAAAATATAAGCCCTTACCTGAAAATCATCCTAAAATGTGTAAAAAAAAAAAAAAAAAAAATGTCAACATAAAGATCGTTCTCCTCTGCCATAGCTATAACAGCTGTGGCAGAGAAGAACGATGTTAGCCCATTGAATTCAATGGAGCAGGCAATACAGCCGGCTCCATTGAAAGCAATAGGCTACCGGCGAGCGCGGGATGAATTTTCGGGAAGGGCTTAAAAATATTTAAAAAAATGTATACTCACCTTTCCGCTGCAGCCGGAGTTCAGCCGCGTCTGGCCGGCAGTTCTCCTGAACTGCTCTGAGTAGTATTCAGCAGCCGGGGATTTAAAATCCCCGCCTGCTGAATGAGCTGCCTCTGATTGGTCACAGCCTCACCAATCAGAGGCAGCTCTCACTCACACCCATTCATGAATTCATGAATGGGTGAGTGCTGCCTCTGATTGGCTCAGCGCAGGGACCAATCAGGGGCAGCTCTCAGCTGTCAATCAGAGGCAGCACTCTCTCACCTATTCATGAATTCATTAATGGGTGTGAGTGAGAGCTGCCTCTGATTGGTGAGGCTGTGACCAATCAGAGGCAGCTCATTCAGCAGGCGGGGATTTTAAATCTCTGGCTGCTGAATACTACTCAGAGCAGTTCAGGAGAACTGCCGGCCAGACACGGCTGAACTCCGGCTTCAGCGGAAAGGTGAGTATACATTTTTTTTAAATTTTTACTAGAGATGAGCGAACGTACTCGTCCGAGCTTGATATTCGTGCGAATATTAGGGTGTTTGGGATGCTCGTTACTCTTAACGAGCACCACGCGGTATTCCGGTTACTTTCAGTTTCCTCTCTGAGACGTTAGCGCGCTTTTCTGGCCAATTGAAAGACAGGGAAGGCATTACAACTTCCCCCTGTGACGTTCAAGCCCTATACCACCCCCCTGCTGTGAGTGGCTGGGGCGATCAGATGTCACCCGAGTATAAAAGTCGGCCCCTCCCGCGGCTCGCCTCAGATGCCTTGTGAGTTAGCTGAGGGAAAGTGCTATCGTGCTGGAGCTGCTGTAGGGAGAGTGTTAGTTGTTAGTGTAGGCTTCAAGAACCCCAACGGTCCTTCTCAGGGCCACATCTATCCGTGTGCAGTACTGTGGAGGGTGCTGTTAGCAGTGTTGCACAAATTTTTTTTTTTTCAAAATCGGCAGTCTGCAGAGCATTGCGCCTTGCAGTAATACTACAGGGAGAGAAGTGGTGCTTAGGTAGGGAGAGTGTTAGGAGTGAGTGTAGGCTTCAAGAACCCCAACGGTCCTTCTTAGGGCCACATCTATCCGTGTGCAGTACTGTGCAGGCTGCTGTTAGCAGTGTTGCATAATTTTTTCTTTTCAAAATCGGCTGTCTGCAGAGCATTGCGCCTTGCAGTAATACTACAGGGAGAGAATTGTGTAGGCAGGGCCAGAAGACATATATTATTGATTGAATATAGTCAGTGGGCCCTCCGTTTCCAAAAAAGGGAAACATTCTATTTGTCCTGCAGGCTTGCGCCAATTTATTTGCTGCCTGTGAAAAGTAACCGCTGTGCTGCACTTCATATAACTGCATTTCTGTGCAACACATATCTTATCTGATTGAATATAGTCAGTGGGCCCTCCGTTTCCCAAAAAGGGAAACATTCTATTTGTCCTGCAGGCTTGCACCAATTTATTTGCTGCCTGTGAAAAGTAACCGCTGTGCTGCACTTCATATAACTGCATTTCTGTGCAACAGATTTCTTATCTGATTGAATATAGTCAGTGGGCCTTTTCTTTTTAGAAAAAGGGAAAAATTCTATGTGCCCTGCCTCTGTCAGTCCTCAGCGTTCTGTGTACGTGTGTGGTGGGTGGAGATAGTAAACAAATCATACGCAGCCAGCTACGTTTAACAGCGGGCTTGCGCCAATTTATTTCCTGCCTGGGAAATCAAATCACTGGTAATACACCATGCTGAGGGGTAGGGGTAGGCCTATAGGACGTGGACGCGGGCGAGGACGCGGAGGCCCAAGTCAGGGTGTGGGCACAGGCCGAGCCAGTGCGATGGCCAGGGGTAGAGGCAGGGCCAGACCGAATAATCCACCAACTGTTTCCCAAAGTGCCCCCTCGCGCCATGCCACCCTGCAGAGGTCAAGGTGCTCTACGGTGTGGCAGTTTTTCACAGAGACGCCTGACGACCGACGAACAGTGGTGTGCAACCTTTGTCGCGCCAAGATCAGCTGGGGAGGCACCACCAACAGCATGCGCAGGCATATGATGGCCAAGCACCCCACAAGGTGGGACGATGCCCGTTCACCGCCTCCGGTTTGCACCACTGCCTCTCCCCCTGTGCCCCAACCTGCCACTGAGATCCAACCCCCCTCTGAGGACACAGGCACTACCGTCTCCTGGCCTGCACCCACACCCTCACCTCCGCTGTCCTCGGCCCCATCCAGCAATGTCTCTCAGCGTAGCGTCCAGACGTTGCTAGCGCCACAGTTTGAGCGCAAGCGCAAGTACGACGCCACGCACCCGCACGCTCAAGCGTTAAACATGCACATTGCAAAATTGATCAGCCTAGAGATGCTGCCGTATAGGCTTGTGGAAACGGAGGCTTTCAAAAGCATGATGGCGGCGGCGGCCCCGCGCTACTCGGTTCCCAGTCGCCACTACTTTTCCCGATGTGCCGTCCCAGGCCTGCACGACCACGTCTCCCGCAACATTGTACGCGCCCTCACCAACGCGGTTACTGCCAAGGTCCACTTAACAACAGACACGTGGACAAGCACAGGCGGGCAGGGCCACTATATCTCCCTGACGGCACATTGGGTGAATTTAGTGGAGGCTGGGACAGAGTCAGAGCCTGGGACCGCTCACGTCCTACCCACCCCCAGAATTGCGGGCCCCAGCTTGGTGGTGGTATCTGCGGGGGTGTATGCTTCCTCCACTAAACCACCCTGCTCCTCCTCCTACGCAACCTCTGTCTCGCAATCAAGATGTGTCAGCAGCAGCACGTCGCCAGCAGTCGGTGTCACGCGGCGTGGCAGCACAGCGGTGGGCAAGCGTCAGCAGGCCGTGCTGAAACTACTCAGCTTAGGAGAGAAGAGGCACACGGCCCACGAACTGCTGCAGGGTCTGACAGAGCAGACCGACCGCTGGCTTGCGCCGCTGAGCCTCCAACCGGGCATGGTCGTGTGTGACAACGGCCGTAAGCTGGTGGCGGCTCTGCAGCTCGGCAGCCTCACGCACGTGCCATGCCTGGCCCATGTGTTTAATTTGGTGGTTCAGCGCTTTCTGAAAAGCTACCCCCACTTGTCATACCTGCTCGAAAAGGTGCGCCGAATCTGCGCACATTTCCGCAAATCACACACGCACGCTGCCACCCTGCGGACCCTGCAACATCGGTTTAATCTGCCAGTGCACCGACTGCTGTGCGACGTGCCCACACAGTGGAACTCTACGCTCCACATGTTGGCCAGACTCTATGAGCAGCGTAGAGCTATAGTGAAATACCAACTCCAACTTGCACGGCGCAGTGGGAGTCAGCCTCCTCAATTATTTTCAGAAGAGTGGGCCTGGTTGGCAGCCATCTGCCAGGTCCTTGGAAAATTTGAGGAGTCTACCCAGATGGTGAGCGGGGATGCTGCAATCATTAGCGTCACCATTCCTCTGCTATGCATCTTGAGAAGTTCCCTGCAAAGCATAAAGGCAGACGCTTTGCGCTCGGAAACAGAGCCGGGGGAAGACAGTATGTCGCTGGATAGTCAGAGCACCCTCCTGTCTATATCTCAGCGCGTTCAGGAGGAGGAGGAGGAGCATGAGGAGGATGAGGAGGAGGGGGAAGAGACAGCTTGGGCCACTGCTGACGGTACCCATGCTGCTTGCCTGTCATCCTTTCAGCGTGTATGGCCTGAGGAGGAGGAAGAGGAGGAGGAGGAGGATCCTGAAAGTGATCTTCCTAGTGAAGACAGCCATGTGTTGCGTACAGGTACCCTGGCACACATGGCTGACTTCATGTTAGGATACCTTTCTCGTGACCCTCGTGTTACACGCATTCTGGCCACTACGGATTACTGGGTGTACACACTGCTCGATCCATGGTATAAGGAGAGCCTTTGCACTCTCATTCCCGAAGAGGAAAGGGGTTCGAGAATGATGCTATACCACAGGGCGCTGGTGGACAAACTGATGGTAAACTTCCCATCCGACAGCGCTAGTGGCAGAAGGCGCAGTTCCGAGGGCCAGGTAGCAGGGGAGGCGCAGAGATCAGGCAGCATGTACAGCGCAGGCAGGGGAACATTCTCCAAGGCCTTTGCCAGCTTTATGGCTCCCCAGCAAGACTGTGTCACCGCTCCCCAGTCAAGGCTGAGTCGGCTGGAGCACTGTAAAAGGATGGTGAGGGAGTACGTAGCCGATCGCACGACCGTCCTCCGTGACGCCTCTGCCACCTACAACTACTGGGTGTCGAAGCTGGACACGTGGCCTGAACTCGCGCTGTATGCCCTGGAGGTGCTTGCTTGTCCTGCGGCTAGCGTCTTGTCAGAGAGTGTGTTTAGTGTGGCTGGGGGAATCATCACGGATAAGCGTACCCACCTGTCAACTGACAGTGCCGACAGGCTTACACTCATCAAGATGAACAAAGCCTGGATTTCCCCAGACTTCTCTTCTCCACCAGCGGACAGCAGCGATACCTAAGCAATACGTAGGCTGCACCCGCGGATGGAAGCATCGTTCTCTCTCACCATCCAAAACGGGGACATTTCTGCTTCATCAATCTGTGTATAATATTCCTCCTCCTCCTCCTCCTGCTCCTCCTCCTGAAACCTCACGTAATCACGCCGAACGGGCAATTTTTCTTAGGGCCACAAGGCTCACTCATATAATTTTTCTAAACAATTTTTATACGTTTCAATGCTCTTAAAAGCGTTGAAACTTTAACTTGAACCAATTTTTCGTTAAACTGGGCTGCCTCCAGGCCTAGTTACCACTTAAGCCACATTAACCAAAGCGATTAATGGGTTTCACCTGCCCTCTTGGTTGGCCATGGCCAATTTTTTGGATGTACATTAGTACTGTTGATACAGCAATTTTTGTGGGCCCTCGCCTACAGCGTAATCAAATGAATTTTTAGCCCACCTGCATTACAGCTGACGTTACATCCGCTGTGTTGGGCAATGCAATGGGATATATTTATGCACCGCCGGTGGCTTCCTGGCACCCACCCATGCTGTGGGTCCACAGAGAATTATAAATGCATCTGTTTCCACATCTAAAGAACCCCAGTCAGACTGGGGCATGCAGTGTGGGCCGAAGCCCACCTGCATTAAGCACGACATTACTACCTCAGCTGTGTTGGGCAATGCAATGGGATATTTTTATGTACCGCCGGTGGGTTCCAGGGAGCCACCCATGCTGTGGGTCCACAGGGAATTATAAATGCATCTGTTTCCACTTCTAAAGAACCCCAGTCTGACTGGGGCATGCAGTGTGGGCCGAAGCCCACCTGCATTAAGCACGACATTACTACCTCAGCTGTGTTGGGCAATGCAATGGGATATTTTTATGTACCGCCGGTGGGTTCCAGGGAGCCACCCATGCTGTCGGTCCACAGGGACTTCACAATAGGGAGTTGTACCTGCCTGTGTCTATGAATTAAAAACCGCGGTCTGACTGGGGCATGCAGACACCTTGACAGAATGAATAGTGTGTGGCACATAGGTTCCCCATTGCTATGCCCACGTGTGCAGCTCCTGATGGCGGTGGCACAGGATTATATTTCTCATTGCTTCTGTACAGCATTGTGGGCTATCGCCCCGCCCCTTTTAAAGAGGGTCGCTGCCTAGCCGTGCCAACCCTCTGCAGTGTGTGCCTGCGGTTCCTCGTCATGGCAGACGCACTTATAAATAGACATGAGGGTGGTGTGGCATGAGGGCAGCTGAAGGCTGCGCAGGGACAGTTTGGTGTGCGCTGTGGACACTGGGTCGTGGGGGGGGGGGGGGGGTTGGGCAGCATGTAACCCAGGAGAAGTGGCAGTGGAGTGTCATGCAGGCAGTGATTGTGCTTTGTTGGAGGTAGTGTGGTGCTTAGCTAAGGTATCCATTGCTAATGAGGGCTTTTCAGAAGTAAAAGTTGTTGGGGGGGCCCACTCTTGCCGCTATTGTGGCTTAATAGTGGGACCTGTGAACTTGAGATGCAGCCTAACATGTAGCCCCTCGCCTGCCCTATCCGTTGCTGTGTCGTTCCCATCACTTTCTTGAATTGCCCAGATTTTCACACATGAAAACCTTAGCGAGCATCGGCGAAATACAAAAATGCTCGGGTCGCCCATTGACTTCAATGGGGTTCGTTACTCGAAACGAACCCTCGAGCATCGCGATAATTTCATCCCGAGTAACGAGCACCCGAGCATTTTTGTGCTCGCTCATCTCTAATTTTTACACATTTTAGGATGATTTTCAGGTAAGGACTTATATTTTTAAGCCCTTCCCGAAAATTCATCCCGCGCTCGCCAGCAGCCCATTGCTTTCAATGGAGTCGGCTGTATTGCCGGCTCCATTGAATTCAATGGGCTAACATCGTTCTTCTCTGCCACAGCTGTTATAGCTATGGCAGAGGAGAACGATCTTTATGCTGACATAATTTTTTAAAAATTTTTTACACATTTTAGGATGATTTTCAGGTAAGGGCTTATATTTTTAAGCCCTTCCCGAAAATTCATCCCGCGCTCGCCGGCAGCCCATTGCTTTCAATGGAGCCGGCTGTATTGCCGGCTCCATTGAATTCAATGGGCGAACATCGTTCTTCTCTGCCACAGCTGTTACAGCTGTGACAGAGGAGAACGATCTTTATGCTGACAGTGCGGGGGGGGGGGCACTCTTGCCACTATTGTGGCTTAATAGTGGGACCTGGGAACTTGAGATGCAGCCCAACATGTAGCCCCTCGCCTGCCCTATCCGTTTCTGTGTCGTTCCCATCACTTTCGTGAATTTCCCAGATTTTCAAGAATGAAAACCTTAGTGAGCATCGGCGATATACAAAAATGCTGGAGTCGCCCATTGACTTTAATGGGGTTCGTTACTCGAAACGAACCCTCGAGCATTGCGGGAAGTTCGACTCGAGTAACGAGCACTCGAGCATTTTGGTGCTCGCTCATCTCTAGTGGTCACATTACCGTCTCAGTCTTATGATCACAGTTGTGTCCCTAGCAATACTCTTCCGGTTCTGGTAACAGAGTAGGAGTTGCTACCATACAGGGAAACAGTGCTACATGCAATGACATACAACTTAGCGTAACTGCCTGAAGGAGACACTGTGCTGATAATGTTGGCTGCCACGTGATTGTGGCATTACCATTGTGTGCCTAGCAACACTCCACCGGTTATGGTAACTGAGTAAGCGTTGCTACCATACAGGCAAACAGTGCTATGTGCAATGACACGCAACATAGCATAACTCCCTGAATGAGATTTTGCACTGATGATGCGGACTGCCACATGATTGCGCCCTGACGTTCGGCAGTGTCTAGTGATGCTGGCCGTCATCAGAGGAAGACACCACTTGAAGTAGACTTGTACACCATATAATGTTTCAGCATGGACAATTTGGGTAAGCTTGAGAAAGTTGTAGGAAACCCCGAAATGTGTCACTTGTACCTTGCATATACCCTCTATTTTTTATTTTGTTGTAGTAATATGTCTGTAGTTCAATAAATATCATGTTTGTCAATCAAACCTTTCGTATATTTACATCCTTTGGAAGGATCTGAAGTTCATCCTGTGGAGTTCTATTTACATCCTCTCTTTGAATCTGAAGGGGGGGGGGGGGGGTCTTCATAGAGAAAAACATCCCCCCCAAGAGTAAGTGAACACTTATTCTATTTGGTTCACTTTTACTTACCCCTTCAAAAGGAGAGCAAGATTTTGTTTTTCATTCCTTTCTTTTCATTATTCATTCCGGGAGCCTTTGAGGCATCTGGAGTATAATCCTGCAGCTCCATCCATATAAGGGGATCCGGTTTGCCTAAAGAACCTTCTTTTGTAGTCTGAGGGTGTTCTCTTGCTGGAGCAGTCAGCCAATTCACAAGGTTTGGCTGCTCACACCGGGTGAGTTCCCTCTACATTTACTGTTTGACTACTACTAGAGATGAGCGAACGTACTCGGTAAGGGCGATTTCGCAATCGAGCACCGCGATTTTCGAGTACTTCACTACTCGGGTGAAAAGTACTCGGGTGCGCTGTGGGTGAGCGGGGGGTTGCAGCGGGGAGTGGGGGGGGGAGAGGGAGAGAGAGAGGGCTCCCCCCTGTTCCCCGCTGCTACCCCCCACTTCCCTCTGCAACCCCCCGCCCCACAGCGCACCCGAGTACTTTTCACCCGAGTAGTGAAGTACTCGAAAATCGCGGTGCTCGATTGCGAAATCGCCCTACCGAGTACGTTCGCTCATCTCTAACTACTACTATGTGTTCGTCCAAGCGCTGTTCTTATAATAGTATCTCTACCGCAAAATATTGGAAAAGTTTGGAAGTTCATTCCTTCCCTGAGTTGATTCATTGCATCAATAATAATTGCAAAATGGAAAGTACTTTAGCAGTCATTCAAGCTAAATATGATATTCATGCCCACAATTGGGAAAAATGTACAGGCACAATATTTTATCAAACAAATTTGTGTATATCTATGTTGTCATTATATTGTTTAAGAATAAACTTCAATTATAAATTGCAAGTCTTTATTTGTTAGTTTTATATTTTAAAATTTGAAGTTATACTTTTATACTCCAATTATATTCTACTGTATACATTTATGTTACTTTACATTGTAGAATGTATTACAAAAAAGACCGAAAAAAAGGAATCCAGCCACAACTTTAAATCTCTGTTCCTTTTCAAAACCTGGCTAACACTGCTAAAGAACGTGTCGGGTTCTAGTAACACCCCAGTCAACATGTCAAAAGGACATGATAATAATAGAGCGTTGCATAGATCATCGCACAATGAAATGACAGAACTATAGTACAATAAAATCACTTTTAGGCCTTAGTCAGACGGGCGTTTTTCGCCACGATTTGCGAATCGCATGACGGATGCGCATGCGCAAATCGCGTGACCGGGGGTGAAAAATCGCCTGAAAAAACTGCTCCTAGCCGCGTTTATCGTCGCAGCAAAACGCCCGTCTGACCGGAGTAAAATCGCATCAAAATGCGCATGAAACTTAGACTGGCCAGAACTTTTATTTCGCACCTTTTTCGCCGTTGAAGTAATCATGCTGCAGCCTACTACCAGGTGTTATAAATAGCTGCTAATGAGGCCTGTTCTTCATTCTGCTTCTGGTTCCCCTCCCCCCCCCCCCCCCCACACACACACAAACCAATAAGGATTGCTGACTAGTTATGTTCTATTGTGCGGAAAAGTAGCGTAGCGAAAATGTTGCTCTTTTATAAATGACACATTGCAAGGAATGGATAAGATGTTGCCTCCATATTACGACCACCTTGTCAGCCTTTGCCATTTCATTCAAGTTCTCACATCCTACAAGACTATGCACTCACCAGATGACGGTAGTACAGTGCGGTGTGCTCGCCAGCGAAAAAACGCAGCTAGCTGCAGTAAATGATTTTGGTGCGCACATTAAACGCCGAACGCAGATAGGCGCGATCTGCGATTCGTCGTGTCCTATAATTTATCGCATATCCGCATAAAAAGCGGACATGTGACCGATACAATAGCAAACCATTGGTTCTATATATGCGCGAATCGCGCAAAAAAACGCCCGTCTGACTAAGGCCTTATGGTGTATGCAGAGTAAAGTCATTCCATATGGTGACACCGTGGTTTGCAGGCCTATGATAGGGCTTTGGCATTACATTTAGAACCTTCAAAATAAGAATCTTATTTAATTCTAGGGTGTGATACCAGCCTTTAGCCTTGTTTATATGACATCCACATAGATTATTGTGTTGAAACTGTGCCTTCTTGTGCCTGCTATAGTATGCAGTGTTTTTTCTCAAAAGCTCCATCTGTCAAACAAAAAAGGAAGCACACTAAACACATGCTGTAAATATGGTGCCCAACTTCAACAATATGGGCCCATTTCCCATGTGCATGAGGATTTTTAAAATCCAAATGCAAAATCCGACTAATCCTTGCATTTGTCTATTTTCACATGTAGGGGACAATGTTTTGCAACTGTCCATCAAAGATTTGGTTCTGCATTATGCAAATTAAAACTGTAAAAGTAACTTTAGCTCTAATTATCTACTATAGAGCTGTTTTTGCTGGTTATAAAACAATTGAAACTGGTAGAACGGCATTGCAAAACCTTTAAATTCAATGATTACTTTCACAACATGGGAACTCTTTCCCATTTCTCCTCTTTAGCAACTTATATGCTTATCAGAATTAAATCCTAATTTGTTTTATCACAAATTTTATCTTCAGCTCAGGGCGAATTATATTTCTGCTCTCATCTTCTATGGAAGCGTGGGCTATAAAACCAAGTGATCATATGGCATTTCTAAGTGCAATTGTACAAGTCAAGCCGGAATTTCAGCATGTTTGGCATGTGCTCTCCAGGGCTCGAAACACATCATTACAGAACATTTAAATTCAAAGGATGCATTAGTAGATTCAAGACAGCTGCATTTTACTGATTATTTTTGAGGTATAAACAGCACTGATGAAGCCACCAATGCAATTTGCCAAAAAAGAAAAAGGGACACAAATACCAACAAAAAAATAGACAAAAATGCATCTTCCTGAATGTGCTGTTCTGAATCTCAAATTAAAAGATCTAATTATTTTTTTTACTTCCTGCCAAAACATTTTTGGCAATGAAAGTAAAGCAATTTAAATCAAATTATATGCCTAGAAAAGACCTGTTCATAAATCATGAGTATTCAGCTATCATAATGCTATCTATTTTCCCAATCTGAAATTGAAACAAAAGAGAAAATGTGGGCAGAATACTGGCACAAATGTTTCTTGTAAATAAGCAATGGGTTAACCAAAACATGGTTGATGTCATTAAATGATGCACAAATCTGAAAGATCCTTAATTCAGATTTGGTATGTTATGAGCATGGAACAGGAAATCATTATATTCTCGCTGTCAAACTGGACAACATTCATTACTGAGGAAAGTCAGCCTTAGGGGTGTGAAAGCTGCATGAACACGGCCATCCTTATGGCCCTGATTCTTTGTACGTCAGACCTTACACTTTGTGTCCAAATCCTTGGAAAGTGAGCTGCAAGGTTTAGAGCTACTTTTCCTTAATTTTCTGAAAGGGTAATGCTATTTCAGGAACTGCCTAGGGCCCTGTATATGGTTACTGTATTTGAAGGACTCGGGGAAAGCCTGATCAAAGTCCATTTTTCCTGAAAATTGATCACTTTAATTTAAAATTTTCACAACTGGTCACGCTTAAAGTTTAGAATAAAATGTAATTTTGAACACTGTGAAACATGCATGGAACATTTCTAAAGATGAAAGCATGCCTGAATTATATCATTAAAAGAAAACTTTTTAAAAAATTTCTCTTAATCATCATCTGGAACCTCATGCAGTTGTTCTTGCTGCAAATGCAGTGGACTTTGGTCGTTCTTCCAGCAACTGTGTTCTGTTTGGGCAGCTCAGCATTAGACTATGCTAATTTTTTTCTTTTCTCTATTTTCATCAATGCATTCTACAACATTAATCTACCGTACAAAATAAAAGGTTCTGTTTACAAACACCAAAAAGTGGGCTTTGATTCTTCTTATCCTGAGCCTTTTGTTTGTACACCATATCATTGTATTATTGGGTATCCCTTGGTGCACTGTAGAGGGAAGCTTCATTACAAGATCCACGCAACATGATCAAACCTAAAGTCAGCCTGGTTAACGAAATAATGATATTACCGCAATGATCTAAGATGATCTTATAACCAACACAACATTTAATAGAACCAGCAAGCATTAAGAATTTATATTATAACAGTTTATACACTTCTCACATTCACTTGCAAACACATTGTCACAGGTAAAAGCATTGCAGGTAAATTCTTACTTGAGCCAGGTAACAGTCACAGGTTTCTCTTAGAGCATATGAATCAAGCTTGATGAAGCAAAAAATGTGTTGGGGCTACCTCTCCAGTATCATTGCCATATAATGTATGGATAACTTATGCCGGATGTGAGCAGATAATTGTCTTTAGATTCTGCTAACGTCAACAGGGCCTTATGACAATATGACGTTATGAGAAAAGCATCAACTTCTTTATAGTAGTGGAGGCTCCTAAACAATTGCTTCTTTATCCAGTACCATCTTAACAGCATTATGGGCTCCAGGCAAAGCAGTGTACTGGGGCTCCGACGACAACTACTTACAAAAATAAAAATGTAAATTTTGAACGTTTTCCAGTTTTCTCCTTTGCAGCTCTCTTCCTCTTCTGTGCTCCACTCCATTAAGTATCATTTCTGCTGAAAGGGTTATTCACTTAGAAATATGTATTATATTGGGATGTGGCAGGCATGGGACAACATTGAGAAAACTCAGGAGGACAAGTGAGTCAGGAGACCTAGACCAGAGAATCGGAAGTCTTAGTCTCTACGGTCCATTTTCCTCTTGCACTGTAGATGTTTGTTTGTTCATAGTGCCATGCTATTTTTCACTAGAACGTAATGGGACGATGTACTACACTTCACAAGAGGATCCACACACCTATTTGACGGGAAATCTCTATTTTTATTATAGAAATTATGGATAATTTATAGAGATGAGCGAACGTGTTCTTCCGAGCTTGATATTCGTGCGAATATTAGGGTGTTCGGGATGTTCGTTATTCGTAACGAACACCATGCGGTGTTCTGGTTACTTTCACTTCCTTCCCTGAGACGTTAGCGCGCTTTTCTGGCCAATTGAAAGACAGGGAAGGCATTACAACTTCCCCCTGTGACATTCAAGCCCTATACCACCCCCCTGCTGTGAGTGGCTGGGAAGATCAGGTGTCACCCGAACATAAAAGTCGGCCCCTCCCGCGGTTCGCCTCAGATGCCGTGTGAGTTAGATGAGGGACAGTGCTGTTTGTACCGGAGCTGCTGTAGGGAAAGAATTGGTAGTTAGTGTAGGCTTCAAGACCCCCCAAAGGTCCTTATTAGGGCCACTGATAGCTGTGTGTTGGCTGCTGTTAGCAGTGGCAATTTTTTTTTTCTCAAAATCGGCTCTGCAGAGCGTTGCACCTGGCATTAGGGACAGAAGTGCTGCATAGGCAGGGAGAGTGTTAGGAGTGAGTGTAGCCTTCAAGAACCTCAACGGTCCTTTCTAGGGCCATATTTAACCGTGTGCAGTACTGTCCAGGCTGCTGTTAGCTGTGCTGCTTTTTTTTTGCTTCTCAAAATCGCCTCTGCAGACCATTGCACCCTCCATTGATACTGCAGGGAAAGAATTGTATAGGCAGGGCCACAACACAGTTATTATTCATTGAATATACGCAGTGCTGCCTTTTGGTGCAAAAAAACGGAAAATAATTCTATTTGTCCTGCCTCTGTCCGTCCTAACGCCGGAGGACACGTGTCGGCTGCGTGTGCAACCTGTAAAAATCAGACGCACCCAGCTACGTTTTACTCCTGGCTTTGCCATTTGCTTTCCTTAATTGGGAAAAAAAATACCTGCTCTGCCACAGTTAATAACTCTGCTACCCTCACGTTCTGTGACACATTAGCAGGAAAACAGCACAGTTATTAAACTTCTCATGTTCATAGAATATACGCAGTGCTGCCTTTTGGTGCAAAAAAACGGAAAATAATTCTATTTGTCCTGCCTCTGTCCGTCCTAACGCCGGTGGACACGTGTCGGCTGCGTGTGCAACCTGTAAAAATCAGACGCACCCAGCTACGTTTTACTCCTGGCTTCGCCATTTGCTTTCCTTAATTGGGAAAAAAAATACCTGCTCTGCCACAGTTAATAACTCTGCTACCCTCACGTTCTGTGACACATTAGCAGGAAAACAGCACAGTTATTAAACTTAGATTATTCATTCACTAGAGGCAGTGGGGCCTTTCGTTTTCAAAAAAGGGAAAAAATTATATTTGGCCTGCAGTCTTGCGCCAATTTATTAGCTGCCTGTGAAATCAAATCACTGGTAATACAGCATGCTGAGGGGTAGGGGTAGGCCTAGAGGACGTGGACGCGGCCGAGGACGCGGAGGGCCAAGTCAGGGTGTGGGCACAGGCCAAGCTCCTGATCCAGGTGTGTCGCAGCCGACTGCTGCGCGATTAGGAGAGAGGCACGTTTCTGGTGTCCCCACATTCATCGCCCAATTAATGGGTCCACGCGGGAGACGGTTATTAGAAAATGAGCAGTGTGAGCAGGTCCTGTCCTGGATGGCAGAAAGTGCTTCGAGCAACCTATCGTCTACCCGCAGTTCTGCGCCGTCCACTGCTGCCAATCCGAATCCTCTGTCTGCTGCTCCTCCTTCCTCCCAGCCTCCTCACTCCACTACAATAACACCTGCTCAGGAGCGGGAACACTCCCAGGAACTGTTCTCGGGCCCCTGCTTAGATTGGGCAGCAGCGGTTCCTCTCCCACCAGAGGAGTTTATCGTCACTGATGCCCAACCATTCGAAAGTTCCCGGGGTCCGGGGGAAGAGGCTGGGGACTTCCGCCAACTGTCTCAACAACTTTCTGTGGGTGAGGAGGACGATGACGATCAGACACAGTTGTCTTGCAGTGAGGTAGTAGTAAGGGCAGTAAGTCCGAGGGAGCAGCGCACAGAGGATTCGGAGGAAGAGCAGCAGGACGATGAGGTGACTGACCCCACCTGGTGTGCAATGCTTACTCAGGAGGACAGGTCTTCAGAGGGGGAGTCAAGGGCATCAGCAGGGCAGGTTGCAAGAGGCAGTGCGGTGGCCAGGGGTAGAGGCAGGGCCAGACCGAATAATCCACCAAGTGTTTCCCAAAGCGCCCCCTCGCGCCATGCCACCCTGCAGAGGCCGAGGTGCTCTAAGGTCTGGCAGTTTTTCACAGAGACGCCTGACGACCGACGAACAGTGGTGTGCAACCTTTGTCGCGCAAAGCTGAGCCGGGGAGCCAACACCAACAGCCTCACCACCACCACCATGCGCAGACATATGATGGCCAAGCACCCCGCAAGGTGGGACGAAGGCCGTTCAGCGCCTCCGGTTTGCACCCCTGCCTCTCCCCCTGTGCCCCAACCTGCCACTGAGATGCAACCCCCCTCTCAGGACACAGGCACTACCGTCTCCTGGCCTGCACCCACACCCTCACCTCCACTGTCCTCGGCCCCATCCAGCAGTGTAGTTCAGCACACCGTCCAGCCGTCGCTTGCGCAACTGTTGGAGCGCAAGCGCAAGTACGCCGCCACGCACCCGCACGCTCAAACGTTAACCGTCCGCATAGCAAAATTCATCAGCCTTGAGATGCTGCCGTATAGGGTTGTGGAAACGGAGTCCTTCAAAAGTATCATGGAGGCGGCGGCCCCGCGCTACTCAGTTCCCAGTCGCCACTACTTTTCCCGATGTGCCGTCCCAGCCCTGCACGACCACGTCTCCCGCAACATTGTACACGCCCTCACCAACGCGGTTACTGCCACGGTCCACTTAACTACGGACACGTGGACAAGCACAGGCGGGCAGGGCCACTACATCTCCCTGACGGCACATTGGGTGAATTTAGTGGAGGCTGGGACAGAGTCAGAGCCTGGGACCGCTCATGTCCTACCCACCCCCAGAATTGCGGGCCCCAGCTCGGTGGTGGTATCTGCGGAGGTGTATGCTTCCTCCACTAAAGCACCCTCCTCCTCCTCCTCCTCCTCCTCCTCCTCCTCCTCTGTCTCGCAATCAAGATGTGTTAGCAGCAGCATGTCGCCAGCAGTCGGTGTCGCGCGGTGTGGCAGCACAGCGGTGGGCAAGCGTCAGCAGGCCGTGCTGAAACTACTCAGCTTAGGCGATAAGAGGCACACGGCCCACGAACTGCTGCAGGGTCTGACACAGCAGACCGACCGCTGGCTTGCGCCGCTGAGCCTCCAACCGGGCATGGTCGTGTGTGACAACGGCCGTAACCTGGTGGCGGCTCTGCAGCTCGGCAGCCTCACGCACGTGCCATGCCTGGCCCACGTCTTTAATTTGGTGGTTCAGCGCTTTCTGAAAAGCTACCCACGCTTGTCAGACCTGCTCGTAAAGGCGCGCCGGCTCTGCACACATTTCCGCAAGTCCCACACGGACGCTGCCACCCTGCGCACCCTGCAACATCACTTTAAGCTGCCAGTGCACCGACTGCTGTGCGACGTGCCCACACGGTGGAACTCTACGCTCCACATGTTGGCCAGGCTCTATGAACAACGTAGAGCTATAGTCGAATACCAACTCCAACATGGGCGGCGCAGTGGGAGTCAGCCTCCTCAATTCCTTTCAGAAGAGTGGGCCTGGTTGGCAGACATCTGCCATGTCCTTGGTAATTTTGAGGAGTCTACCCAGGTGGTGAGCGGCGATGCTACAATCATTAGCGTCACCATTCCTCTGCTATGCATCTTGAGAAATTCCCTGCAAACCATAAAGGCAGCTGCTTTGCGCTCGGAAACGGGGGCGGGGGAAGACAGTATGCCGCTGGATAGTCAGGGCACCCTCCTGTCTATTTCTCAGCGCGTACAGGAGGAGGAGGAGGAGCATGAGGAGGATGAGGAGGAGGGGGAAGAGACAGCTTGGGCCGCTGCTGACGGTACACCGGCTGATTGCCTGTCATCCTTTCAGCGTGTATGGCCTGAGGAGGAGGAGGAGGAGGAGGAGGATCCTGAAAGTGATCTTCCTAGTGAAGACAGCCATGTGTTGCGTACAGGTACCCTGGCACACATGGCTGACTTCATGTTAGGATGCCTTTCTCGTGACCCTCGCGTTGCACGCATTCTGGCCACGACGGATTACTGGGTGTACACACTGCTCGATCCACGGTATAAGGAGAACCTGCCCACTCTGATTCCCGAAGAGGAAAGGGGTTCGAGAGTGTTGCTATACCACAGGACCCTTGCGGATAAGCTGATGGTAAAATTCCCAGCCGACAGCGCTAGTGGCAGAAGGCGCAGTACCGAGGGCAAGGTAGCAGGGGATGTGCGTAGATCGAGCAGCATGTACATCCCAGGCAGTGCAACAGTCTTTAAGGGCCTGGCCAGCTTTATGGCTCCCCACCAAGACTGTGTCATCGCTCCCCAGTCACGGCTGAGTCGGCGGGAGCACTGTAAAAGGATGGTGAGGGAGTACGTAGCGGATCGCACGACCATCCTTGGTGACGCCTCTGCCCCCTACAACTACTGGGTGTCGAAGCTGGACATGTGGCCTGAACTCGCGCTGTATGCCCTGGAGGTGCTTGCTTGTCCTGCGGCTAGCGTCTTGTCGGAGAGGGTGTTTAGTGCGGCTGGGGGAATCATCACAGATAAGCGTAGCCGCTTGTCAACCGACAGTGCCGACAGGCTAACACTCATCAAGATGAACAAAGGCTGGATTTCGCCAGACTTCTGTTCTCCACCAGCGGACAGCAGCGATACGTAAGCAATACGTAGGCTGCACCCGCGGATGGAAGCTACGTTCTCTCTCACCATCCAAAACGGGGACATTTCTGCTTCATCAATCTGTGTCTAATATTCCTCCTCCTCCTCCTGCTCCTCCTCCTGAAACCTCACGTAATCACGCTGAACGGGCAATTTTTCTTAGGGCCACAAGGCTCACTCAAATAATTTTTCTGAACAATTTTTATAAGTTTCAATGCGCTTAAAAGCGTTGGAACTTTAACTTGAACCAATTTTTCGTTACACTGGGCTGCCTCCAGGCCTAGTTACCACTTAAGCCACATTAACCAAAGCGATTAATGGGTTTCACCTGCCCTCTTGGCTGGCCATGGCCAATTTTTGGGATGTACATTAGTACTGTTGATACAGCAATTTTTGTGGGCCCTCGCCTACAGTGTAATCAAATTAATTTTTAGCCCACCTGCATTACAGCTGACGTTACCTCAGCTGTGTTGGGCAATGCAATGGGATATTTTTATGTACCGCCGGTGGGTTCCAGGGAGCCACCCATGCTGTAGGTGCACACGGAGTTTTTAATACATCTGTACACTTCTAAAGAACCCCTGTCTGACTGGGGCATGCAGTGTGGGCCGAAGCCCACCTGTATTACGCACGACATTACTACCTCAGCTGTGTTGGGCAATGCAATGGGATATTTCTATGTACCGCCGGTGGCTTCCTGGCACCCACCCAGGCAGTGGGTCCACAGGGAGTTTAACCTACATGTGTCCACTTGTAAAGAACCCCGGTCAGACTGGGGCATGCAGTGTGGGCCGAAGCCCACCTGTATTACGCACGACATTACTACCTCAGCTGTGTTGGGCAATGCAATGGGATATTTCTATGTACCGCCGGTGGCTTCCTGGCACCCACCCATGCTGTGGGTCCACAGGGAATTATAAATTCATCTGTTTCCACTTATAAAGAAACCCAGTCTGACTGGGGCATGCAGTGTGGGCCGAAACCCACCTGCATTAACCCTTTCCAGTCCACTGTGTGACCTGTGAAGACATTAGGGTTTAAGGCTGTACAGCTCCGTTGTTGGTAGACGTCCGTCGGGGTTCTCTTACTGTATATTGCCAGCCTCTCTGCTGTCGGAGCCTATCCTACGTGTCAGCTCATGCAGTACTGGCTTTAGCCAGCATATAGCGCCGTTGTATAACGGCAGAAAAAGAGTAAGCCCCCTAGGAAAACCATATACAAATTGGATTGGAAAGGGTTAAGCACAACATTACTACCTCAGCTGTGTTGGGCAATGCAATGGGATATTTCTATGTACCGCCGGTGGCTTCCTGGCACCCACCCATGCTGTAGGTGCACACGGAGTTTTTACTACATCTGTACACTTATAAAGAACCCCAGTCAGACTGGGGCATGCAGTGTGGGCCGAAGCCCACCTGCATTAAGCACGACATTACTACCTCAGCTGTGTTGGGCAATGCAATGGGATATTTTTATGTACCGCCGGTGGGTTCCAGGGAGCCACCCATGCTGTGGGTCCACAGGGACTTCACAATAGGGAGTTGTACCTGCCTGTGTCTATGAATTAAAAAGCCCGGTCTGACTGGGGCATGCAGACACCTTGACAGAATGAATAGTGTGTGGCACATAGGTTCCCCATTGCTATGCCCACGTGTGCAGCTCCTGATGGCGGTGGCACAGGATTCTATTTCTCATTGCTTCTGTACAGCATTGTGGGCTATCGCTCCGCCACTTTTAAAGAGGGTCGCTGCCTAGCCGTGCCAACCCTCTGCAGTGTGTGCCTGCGGTCCCTCGTCATGGCAGACGCAATTCTAAATAGACATGAGCGTGGTGTGGCATGAGGGCAGCTGAAGGCTGCCCAGGGACACTTTGGTGTGCGCTGTGGGGGGAGGGGGGGCGGTTGGGCAGCATGTAACCCAGGAGAAGTGTCAGTGGAGTGTCATGCAGGCAGTGATTGTGCTTTGTTGGAGGTAGTGTGGTGCTTAGCAAAGGTATGCCATGCTAATGAGGGCTTTTCAGAAGTAAAAGTTGTTGGGAGGGGGGGGGGCCCACTCTTGCCGGTATTGTGGCTTAATAGTGGGACCTGTGAACTTGAGATGCAGCCCAACATGTAGCCCCTCGCCTGCCCTATCCGTTGCTGTGTCGTTCCCATCACTTTCTTGAATTGCCCAGATTTTCACACATGAAAACCTTAGCAAGCATCGGCGAAATACAAAAATGCTCTGGTCGCCCATTGACTTCAATGGGGTTCGTTGTTCGAAACGAACCCTCGAACATCGCGGGAAGTTCGTTCCGAATAACGAACACCCGAACATTTTGGTGTTCGCTCATCTCTAATAATTTACAATAGTAATTATTGATCATTTACAAAAGCTATTATGGGTAATTTGAAAGTGAAACCGAAAGTGACAAAATTAAAGTCTTCACACAGGGTATAGACAGATTAAAGCCAAGTTCATATTCCACCACACAACATTATCACATATGATGCAAGGTGCATTAAAATGTTAACATACATAGATTAGTATGGGGTCCCTAAACTTGTGGGGCTTCTGGGCAAGTGCCCATCAAGCCCAAGTGTTAGGATGGTACTACCTTTACCATCCCAATAATCTCGCCCCGGCATATGTACAATATTTTATGGAATGTGAAATCAGCACAATTACATTCACTCCGCGAACCCCATTAAATGAAGGGAACACTACTCAACTACTTAACAAAGCCGTGAGAGGTTATGCGACACATTACCCTACAGCCCTCTAGAAAATTTTAGAATGTGATTCTTATTGCAACCCGATTGGAAGATATTAAAGACGAATTCAAACTACCAAAGAGTAAAGTGGTGCCCATTAGATACAAGTGCCCATTTGTTGTATGGAATCATGCAGATAGTTTGTCCAAAATCTATGCTGGAGATTGGTTTGCTTTAGAACCGAATAGACATGTAATTCTATTGTATTGTCTCCACTTATTTGTAGCATGCAGTAGATATCCCAACAATCTGAACATGCAAATAATGTGATTTTCTCATGTGTATAAGAAATTACAATACTTACATTAAAATAGAATACATAATATTATAGTAACACGGCAACAACCAAATAACAGAAATGTGTGTTTGCCATTGACTTACATAAAGTGTTAGAACTAATTATTCTGTTCTTCGGTGCCAATGGGTAACAACATATTCCTGACCCCTCCTGATAGGCCTTAGGCCTCATTCACACAGTGACTAATCTGCATCAGAATATCACCGCCAATCTTCCTTTGAAAATAACATAGCTCCACAAGCGGATTAGCCCCATGTAGAGGGGCTAATCTGTGTGTGTATTTTCTGAAGCAGAATTCATGTCTACAATGAACATGTCGATTAGTTTTTCCTCTGTGAAGCTGACTTCAAATTTGCATGTGGAATGTGCCATGTGAACCACAGCATAAATTCTCATTGAAGTCAATGGGATGTAAAAATTTGAATGCGCGAGAAAATAAAATCCTGTGTAAACCGGGTCACAGGGCTTTCTATCGTATAAGCAGTTTGTTTTTTCATCCTGAAGCCTTTGATAATTATAAAATATCAATATTTTTGTAGGTTTCTGCAACTTTTTTATTGTTCATATGCATATAAAATGAAAACAGTGAAGCATGTTTGTAGTCTTGTTTTCAGAATAAATTCTGTAATTTAGCGTCTCCTGCTCTGATGCACGCCTATGTGTCTGTGTAAGCCCTGTGTGTAATCTGATCATATAGTCGTATGCAGAAATAAATGCAATATTAAACTGTACTGTGTCTTAAGTACTGTCCCTTAAATTAAGCAATACTGTGGAGTATATGCCCATGTGATTATGTGAAATAATTGTTGTTTGCTTTATTTTATTACTATTCAATATAAGCAAAATTCATTTTAGCTGGGTGCTTTTGGGTTAAATAATACAAATCCTGCATATATTACATCCTCCTAAAATTTCAGAATATGTTGGATTTTCAAAGCACATCAAAGAAACAGGTCACAATAATTTTAGAACACAAATCATTTTACAAATAAGACCGCGTGACACTTACTTCTCTTCCTATGGTTCAGGTTTTGCCACTTGTGAGCAATAAAGTTAGATTATTTCATCTTTATCACAGTTTATGTGAGAGCAAAAGACAGCATTGCCTTCAGGGTATCAGAGATGAGTTTGGTGAGTATCAAAAGTCTACAATTGAAAATTTTTCTGAATAATTATTGTATTTTTACCATTACATATTTCATTCATTTGGGCAGATAGATCAATATAAGGATACATAAAACTGGAAAACTGGAAGCATATGGATTGTAATATTTGCACATTTATACAGTGCTATTGTGGTTTTCCCTATTACCTTATTCAATCACACCATAAAGGGGTGACTGAATAAGATAACTTTGCTAAAATAATAAAATCAGCTATACTTACCCTTCCTCTACCACCGTGACCCAGCGCTATAGCCCTGTTGTTCTCTCAGCATTGTTGAAGATGATATTATGGGATATTGCGTGACAGCTGCAGCTAATCAGAGGCTACAGGGTCACCATTCTGAATTTCTGGCATCATGGCACCCAGAATGTGAGAATGGGTGGTAACATGGCAGCCTCTGATTAGTTGCAGTGGTCACTTCTGGGGACATAATCTTCAACAACAAACACCGTTTGTTGGGCTACAGCTATGGGTTGCAGCAGCAGAGGACAGGTAAGTACTGCTGATTTTGTTATTTTTGCACAGTTGGTCGCATAAAGGTAATGTTGTCTGGGGACCAGACAGCCCCTTTAAATATGGAACTGTACCCACTGTAATACACAATACATAACAAATTCACAGATTTGTGATAAGTAAAGGGTGTTTCCTGTTCTATTTAAATTAAATTGTATTTTATTTAATTTATCTAAATTAAATTGTACTTTAATAAAAGTTCTCTCAACTTTCTACTATACTTTCCTCACCATTTCCAAGATCTGTGCTTATCAGTGAATTTAAAAAAAATGCATTTTACACCTAATTTGTCACGGAATGGAGGTGTTCTTGTTTATATGCAAAGTGCAGATTTTATTCAGCAGACCAGCTTTTTGTGTGTATGCTTTAAATAGAGTTGCTATAAGAAAAAAAAGCATAACAGTAAGCCAGTAACACACAAATGATAGCAAATTAGAAAGAGGCGAATAGAATAAAGAGGTATATAAGACTAGGTCAGGCTGTAGGTGAGCCATAGCTTGTGGTTAAAAAAGTATTTATGTTAAGAGGATGCATAAGGCCTTAGTCAGACGGGCGTTTTTTCACGCGATTTGCGCATGCAATTCGCGCATATATAGAACCAATGATTCGCTATGGTATCGGTCACATGTCCGCTTTTTATGCGGATATGCGATAAATTATAAGACACGACGATTCGCAGATCGCGCCTATCTGCGTTCGACGTTTTATGTGCGCACCAAAATCATTTTTTTCGCCGGCCAGTCTAAGTTTCATGCGCATTTTGCTGCGGCGTTTTGCTGCGACGATTAACGCGGCTAGGTGCAGATTTTTCCCGCGATTTTTCGCCCCCGTTCACGCGATTTTGGTGCGCACATAAAACGCCGAACGCAGATAGGCGCGATCTGCGAATCATCGTGTCCTATAATTTATCGCATATCCGCATAAAAAGCGGACATGTGACCGATACCATAGCGAACCATTGGTTCTATATATGCGCGAATCGCATGCGCATGTGCAAATCGCGCGAAAAAACGCCCGTCTGACTAAGGCCTTAGGCCTTAGTCAGACGGGCGGTTTTTCACGCGATTTGCGGATCGCATGACGGATGCGCATCCGCAAATCGCGTGACCGGTGCGCGCAAGTCGCCTGCAAATCGCCCGAAAATCTGCTCCTAGCCGCGTTTCATTAGAAACGGGCCGGAGCTGTCCAGCGCATTGCATTCAATGGAGACGGCAATAGAGCCGGCTCCATTTAAAGCAATGCGCTGCGGGCGAGCCCGGGATGAATTGTCAGGAAGGGCTTAAATATATAAGCCCTTCCTTGCAATTCATCCTAAAATGTGTAAAAATAAAAAATATATATATACTCACCTTCTCCCGGCAGCCGGAGCTCCGCGCGGCCGTCCTGCAGTGGGTGTGAAGGGGGTGTGAGTCAGACCTGCCCCCTGATTGGCTCAGCGCTGAGCCAATCAGAGGCATGTCTCACTCCCACCCATTCATGAATTCATGAATGGATGTGAGTCAGACCTGCCCCTGATTGGCTCAGCGCTGAGAGGCAGCAGTCACTCACCCATTCATGAATTCATGAATGGGTGTGTGAGTGAAACCTGCCTCTGATTGGTCAGGGCTGTGACCAATCAGAGGCAGATCATTCAGCAGGCGGGGATTTTAAAGCCCCGCCGGCTGAATAGTGCCGAGAAGCAGTTCAGGAGAACTGACAGCGGCCGTGGCTGGACTCCGGCTGCAGCGGAAAGGTGAGTATACAATTTTCTTTTATTTTAACACATTTTAGGATGAATTGCAGGGAAGGGCTTATATATTTAAGTCCTTCCCGACAATTCACCCCGCGCACGCCGGCAGCCCATTGCTTTCAATGGAGCGGCTGTATTGCCGGCTCCATTGAATTCAATGGGCAAACATCGTTCTTCTCTGTCACAGCTGTTACAGCTGTGGCAGAAAGAATGATTTGTCTTCTATATGTTCTCAATGGGGTCGGCGCTGCTGCCGCCGGCCCCATTGAGCGCATATAGAGAAGAGAACAGGAATCGCAGATCGCAGATAGGTGCAATCTGCGATTTCTGTTCTATAATTTATCGGACGAGCGCATAAAAAGCGCTCATGTGTCCGATACCATTGCAAAGCAATGGCTTTATAAAATCGCCGGACGCATGCGCATGCGCAAATCGCGGCCAAAAACGCCCGTCTGACTAAGGCCTTAGGGTACATTCACATAAGCGTGTGAGTGTACCGTACATAGGTCCACACAAAACCATGCACCCATGTACATGCGCAAATACATGTGAATGCAGGTCCATGCTGATTGCCCATTGAATTCAACGAATGGCCAGGTGCTGCCTGTGATTGGCTGAGTGCTGTGACCAATCACAGGCAGCACTCAGCTGTCACTCAATGAATGAGAGCTGCCTGTGATTGGCCAGCACTCATCCAATCAGATACAGCCCTTTCAGCAGGTGGGGATTTTAAATCCCCCCTGCTGAAAGAGCTTTAGAGCAGTGCAGGGAGAAGACAGACTAGACACGCCTGAGCATCGGCAGCTGAGGAGAGGTGAGTATATATATATTTTTTTTATTTTTATAACATTGTAGGAATGATTTTCAGGGAAGGGCCTTTTATTTAAAGCCCTTCCCCCAAAATCCTGCAGGGCTTGCCGGCAGCCCATTGCTTTCAATGGGACTGCAGATGTGCCAGTCCCTTTGAAAGCAATGGGAGAACATTGCGATCCTCTGCCACAGATCCTGCAGGGATGAAGAAATCCTGTGACAGCTGTGTTCTTTACTCCCCATAGGAAGTCCCCTTGGCAGTGAACACTGTGACAGTGCTGTCACAGTGTTCAGTGATGAGAGGACTCCCTGCTGGGGAATATTGATGCGCACCACAGACCTATGGTGCACGCATTTCCTACGTTTTGCAGGTATGTACGTTTGCACACCTGTAAAACATGGAAATGTGAACACACCATAGGGAACCAATGGTTCTAATAGGCGTGTGTTTTTGTGCGCACAATTGTACGCATATAAACATGCTCGTGTAAATCCACTCTAATGATGTTGTGCAAAAAGTTCCACAAAGTATGTACAGAACATGAGAAGTCTGCAGGATAAAAGCATGCAGATTTCACAAAGGATGATGCCATAGATCATTGGCTTAAAGAGATATCTCAGCCTTAAGAATTTATCATCTATCCACTGGGTAAATGATAAACATTAGATTTATAGGTGAGTGTACAGTGGGGACACAGCTGTCTTCTGTCCCCTCTCCCCAGCAGCATTATTGCAGCTAGGAGAAGTCTGCTTCAGACAGACTCAGATAAGTCATGCCATATAGTGGATTTTTATTTGGGGGTACATAGAAGGCACTTTTATTCTTTTTATTATGTGTGGGCAGAAATGGGGCAACTATTACTTTGTGGGGGTTCATAAAGTAGGGCACTGTTATTGTGGGGTGCAAATACGGCATTATTAATTTGTGGTGAAGATAATTATTACTGTATGGGGATTCTATTACTTTGCTTGCTCAAAAGCAGCTAATAGTACACCTTGGGACACAAATGATACTCTATTAATGTGTAGGGGGCTCTAAGAGGGGATCAGAATTATCAGCAGGAATGGAATTTGTGTGCAGAGATGAGTAATTGGCCATGTAAAATGTCATCATGGTGGTCTGGAAATAAAAAGGGAAAGTGAAGGACTCCAATCAGAGAATAAGTCAACATGTTTAATGCATGCAGGTGCAAAACCCCAAGTGGAAACACCCACATTTCAATTTATTTTTAAATCTCCAGGAGAAATAACAAAAGAACAGAACAACACAGAGAAGAAAGAAAATATGTTGCACAATTGTTATTTTATAAAAAATACAAGTATTTACTAAAACCGACATAACCATGAAAGTTTTAAATCTTCTGCGATTTGGGATTTAAATGTTGCCAACTACAAGGAAGCACTGCACTTCACATGAGTTACCTATCTTCTTTGTTCTCTAACTATATACCATGGTCGGCATGGGAAGCGATCCTTATGCAAATATTATGCAGAGACCAAGGAAAATTTGGCTATACAATTACAAAGACAAAATAAAAGCCTTCCTCTCATCTAGCATTCGACTGAATGCAAAATAATTCTCAAAATGTCCTCGCCTTCCTTGCTTTTGGGATTCAGAAACACAATGAGTTGCAGACCTCTACAGCTTTGAATTAAATTGATTGTTCCACTAATGAGAAGCATTTTTAGAACACGTTTACCCAATACACTAATTATCAGTGTCAGTAATAGAATTAAGACAGATAATTGTAATAAAAGCTTCATTAAGCAATGCAATGAAATGTATTCGATTTGCAT
This sequence comes from Eleutherodactylus coqui, assembly GCF_035609145.1. Classification (NCBI taxonomy): domain Eukaryota; kingdom Metazoa; phylum Chordata; class Amphibia; order Anura; family Eleutherodactylidae; genus Eleutherodactylus; species Eleutherodactylus coqui. Next base: position 179,079,796 of record NC_089840.1, on the reverse strand, counting down.
TGTATTAACATAATGTCATCCCTTGCTTTATGATGCAGAATAGTCAACGTGGCTTATGCATTTGATGTACATTAAAATATATGAACATTTTGTGTACCATACATACTACCGTGCTGAGGCCATTTTATGGTAATTAAATCCACATTACCCATATTATTTTCTCAAAGTCAAAGAAATTTGCTTTCTAAAATGTAATTGCTGCTGCATATTTGACAGAAAAAGGCAGCCCCTAGACCACAGGGGTGAAATGCCCGACTCTATAACCAATGACTGAACATGTTTTCCATCTATTAGTGCTCAGTAAAGCGCATACCTTATTCAGACAATGAAATCTGTCCTCTGGTGAAAATAATTACTCTAGGCAAGATGTATTTTGCCATACATAGCCGATGGGAACCCAAAGTAAATATGCAGATTAAGTTGCCTTCATCACATTTCCAATCTCCGATGGGAGGTTCTGATGCTTCAGGCCTCTTTCACATGACTGTATGCATTTTTATGTTTGCCCAATCACCGCATAAAATTGCATGAAAGAAGAATAGCCACAATCTAGTCCCGATTCTAATTAGCGTATTCTCCGCCATTTAGATGCGCGGCTGCAGCATAATGGGGGAAAAGTACGCTGCAGCACGGAAATCCCTAGATCAGCAGAAATCCTCAAAATGACTTCTAATACTTAAATAGAGCCAGCTATCTACTCTTCCCAGGATTGGACTAATCTAAAATCTCTCCCACTTCCTTTTTTTTTCAGCTCCCACAGAAGATTATGGGAGCTTCCTGCCTATCTTGGCAAAAGATAGGGCAAGACTTATCTTTTGATGCTGTGCATAAAATTAGTGACCAAAAATGGTTGCCGATGTGCTATTTTTTCAGACGTGATTGAAAAATGAATACATTGGAATTCAATGCCTCAAATGGTTGCGTTTTTTTGAAGCGGCTAAATTAGCTGCAGATATACGGTTGTGTAACTAAGGCTTCAATCTCATTTATCTTTTGCAAATTTGCCACTTCCTTGTTTGTTAACATCGCGATATCTGAAGATAAGAAAATATCTGTGCTTCTCACCACCCATTAAAATTGGCATGAGACCAAACAGGGCCGCTGCGAAATTTCGCAGTCCGAATCCGACCCGGCCGTGGGCATGAGGCCTTAATGGTATATTTATCATAACTTGTGTTTATGTTATACACTCATTTGTGGCAAACACTAAAGTACTAAATAAGGGCTCAGTCACACGGGCGCCGATGCGCCCGTGTAACTGCACGATAAGGCGCCCGTACCTGGTGCGGACTTCTCTGCATGACCTGGCTCCATTGCTGGCCATGTGTTCTATCTGCCGGCGGGTGTGGAGAGTCATTCGCACCGGCAGTGCAGCGGTCGTATCCTGCAGAAACACGGGTGCAACAACACCCGTGTGACTGAGCCCTAAAGCATAATTGTTGGCGTTTTAATAGCTGGTTTTTGGCTTTGTTGTGGCTAGATGTTACTTTAAAAATGATGGTGAAATATAACATACAATATTTAGTTTTTTGATTTGTGATATTATTGTGGTCAAGAAGCGGTTTTTAATATGTAGGAAGTGTTGTGTTTGGTGTTTATTCTGACATTTACCCAAAAATTCTCATTGGACATGAATTACACTAGGAAAACTGCATATATTGTTCAAATTGCCACTAAATAAAAAAATGTCACCAGAATGCCATACAATACATAAAATTTAAAAAACACTGGTGTTTTTCATAGTTTACACCTCCAGTAAAAAGCACTCTATGAAGGAAGACTAACGGTATGTTGCCCCAAGGTGGAAGTGCTGGGAAGTTTTCGTGTGAATTTTCAAACAGAAAATTCCTAGCATTTATAGCAGAAGTTATGTTGACGACATTTAGAAATCTTGTCCACATGGTGCAGAAAAATTCAGTATGAAATCTGCAGCAGAACAAACATGTACCTGCAGATTCCATTTATTCAAATGAGCGGATGAAATCTGCAGCAAAATTTATGTTAAGGGCTTCTTTACGCAAATGGGCAACTACTCTCACCGCTACAACGCATGGTTGCACATAAACAAGGTAAAAAGTTTTTTTTTACCTTTCAAACTCCACACTATTCCCCACGAGATTGAAAGAAAAAAAGTGGGAAGAAAGGCGCAAATAGTATGAACTATGTGCGAGAATGACAGGGCAAGTCTGAGAATCCCAATAGTAGAAATCTCGATCAATGGTTTTGTTTCATCTTGTTATGCGGACGTATTATAGGAGAGAATCACACCATCTGTTTAAGCCCTAAAAATCAATTGCTGCCAATTTTCCAAGTGCAGAAAATCCAGAGCATTTCCACAACATGGGCATATGCACTTAGGAAATCTCACAAATGGGTTCACAAAATGCCGTGTCCGAAATCGCAGGATTTTACTGCAATTCTGTGCTCCAGCATTTGGCAGCATTTTTTAACGCACCCCATCATTGCGATGGGTGTTGAGGTGCGTTAAAATGTGCTAAATGTGCTAAAATAGCGCAGAAATTGCTAAAAAATCTTGGTGTTAAACGCGGTATTCGAGTGCTGGTCTTCGAAGCCCCATTGGAATCAATGGGATTGTTGTATCGTGATTAGCACTGCATTTGAAGTGCCACACTAATTGCGGTAAAAAGCAGGCTATGTTAGAGCGGCCTTAAAGTGTCAACTAGACTCCCTAGCAAACTTATGTACACCATTGTTTACTATGTGTTTTCTGTATTGTGTTATTTTCATGACTAGCATGCAGCAGATACATGAAGAAAGAGTAGAACTTAAAGGGGTTGTCCCGCGCCGAAAGATAAAAAAATTTTTTTGCCCAGTCCCCCAGTACCTGTAAAGGATAACCGCTGCCATGTGTTATTAAAAAAAAAAAAAATTCCCTTACCTGAATCCCCGTTCAGCAACTTTAAAAAATCTTCTGTCCAAGATGGCTGCCGCTGATCTTCTCCCACAGTGCACCGCGGGTCTTCTCCCATGGTGCACCGTGGATGTTCTTCTGCTGTCTGCACTCCACTGCCGATTCCAGCCACCTCGTTGGCTGATCGGCACCATGTGACGGGGGCGGAGCTACGCGATGACGCTGATAAGGGGGAGGAGCCAGAACGCAGCTCATGAGCCCGGGCCATCCAGGAGAAGAATCCTCTGTGCGCAAGCGCGACTGTCCCTGCGACCTGAGAAGTTTGGTCGTCGCCATGGAGACGGGGATGCCAACACCGGGAGGGGGTAAGTATATAACTTCTGTATGGCCAATATTTAATGCACGATGTATATTACAAAGTGCATTAATATGGCCATACAGAAGTGTATAACTGCACTTGCTGTTGCGGGACAACCCCTTTAAGTAAGGTAACTTATTCTTATTCTGAGTCAGAATCCGTATTAACCTCTTTAAGAGGTTATTAACTTCAGTTCATGCACAACTTGGATCCGTGGCGGTGAGCGTAGTTGAGCATATGGCTGTGTGTTTTTGCCCTAAGACACAGCCAATCTTGGTATTAAGGTCAATTAATTTCAATGGAAACTCTGGGAAGTTGCAGGACCACTAGCTTCCAGTTTCCAACAGCATCTGGGGATCCCGGCAGTGGCACATACTGGGAACAACTCATTGATGTGCTTCAAGCTACTTTGCTGAATACTGCATTGCTAAACCAAAGCAATCTGAAGTAAAACCATGTGCATTTTTGTCCCGCAGTTCTCCGCAATGCAGGTATCTATACAGGCATAGACTATAATGTTTTAATATTTAGTATAATTTCTACATGTAAAAAAAATGATGTATGCAATTAATGTGGAAACACCACAGGGTAGATCAAAACTAATAATGTTCTAGAAAGAAGAGAGACTAGATGCTCTCAGACCATGGAGGAACCTAAAAATGTATTTAAAGGGATTATCCCTATACATTACAGTATATGATCTGTGAGGGTCTTACTAGTGAGATTTCCACTGATCCCAAGAATGAGGATCCCATATTCTCCTGCCCCTTTATTGCGGACCTTCTGTGCCTCCACACCAATGCAGTGAGGAGATTGAATGGACCTGTGGTCATATGAGCGTACATATAGGGAGTGCAGGCACACCTGGGCCAAGGAGCCCAAGGGGACCCATAAAGTCTCTCTCCCCTATATTGCAAACCAATACTATCAATGAAGCTTTATAGTTGGGGGCCCAGTTCCAGATTTTGTACTGGGGCTCAGCAGCTTCAAGTTACGCCTCTGTGTGGTCATGCATGCGTGGTGCTGCTACATTCACTTTCAGGCCTCAGTCACACGGGCGCATCGGCACCCATACACCGTCGCCGATGCGCCCGTGTGAATGACACCAGCAGACGGACATACCTGCAGACGGCCGTCTTTCTGCAGCGCTGGAGGAAAGAACATGTGACCGGCTTCATTGCCGGTCATGTGTTCTTTCCTCTGGCGCTGCAGAGAGACGGCCGTCTGCAGGTACGTCCGTCTCCTTCCTGCAGTCACACGGGTGCATCGGCGCCGGTGTACGGGTGCCGATGCGCCCGTGTGACTGAGGCCTCAATGGGACTTCCAGAGATAGCCAAATACAAGCACTCTGTAATTTCCTTCAGCCCCATATAAATGAATGGGGCATGTGCGACCAGTGGTCTATTCGGTCTGACATCACTGCAGGGAGGATAAATGATCCTATCTTGATGAGAAGAGGTGTATATGGGATCCCCTGTTCTCAGAATTGATGGGGTCTCAGTAGTGAGACCCTCATTCATCATAAAGTTATAACTTTAGATTTTGGGATAACCCCTTTAACTAAAATGTGTACATTTTTGAGTATTATATAGTACACCTACTGAATATAACATATTATGATATGAATTACCTGAAACAGAGTTCATCAAATGATTATACCCTGAGAAAATCAAAAACCATAACTAGTGAGAGAATTGGTCTGGCTAGGAGATACTTGAGGAATTTTTGACAAGAAGCAGCAAATTACATTAGGTAACCAAATAGCATTTCTAGAAGAAAGCGTAAAGTACTTGTGAAGCAAAATGTGACTGTCACTCAAGTAATGGGAAATCACTAACCTTCAGCTTTGATTGTCTCATTTTTGTCCTAGAATAAATTTTAGGTTCACTAATTTAGTGGCAATTACATAAAAGAGAAAATATATCTCTTAACACTAATTAAATGAAGATTTGATTCATCAGGTCATACAAAGTCTCACACACTTAGATCTCTCATTCTGCACTCATCAGCAATACGGTGATAAGTAATAATAAATAATTCATTTTTTTCTCAAAAAAGTCTTGCTGCCATTTTGCTGTCATAAATCAGAACACTAAAAATATTCCCATTAATGCATAAGGTGTTCAGCCTCAATTTTAATATTCGTATGTAGAGTTGTTATGGCGTAGAGGTCTGCTATGTACAAAATGGATCTGAAATATAAATGTTCTTTATTTATATACTGCAGGTTTTTTCCATTGCCAATGAGTCGATGCCACTGATAGGACCCCTAGCAATCAGCTGGTATCAGTAGGGCAACATGCCAGTAAGTGTTCAATTTCCTTTTAGTACCACTACTGCAGAAATCTAGCATTACACAATGGCCTTTCAAAATAATGGGCTGTTCGTGTAATGCAGGACAGACCGCCATAGTGACAGAGAACTCTTTATAACCAATCTCCATTTTGATCAAAAGATGAGGATCCTAGACAGAGAATGCCTTAAAGGGGTTGTCCCGCGCCGAAACGGGTTTTTTTTTTTCAACCCCCCCCCCCCCGTTCGGCGCGATACAACCCCGATGCAGGGACGTACAGAAAGCTTACCGGAGCGCTTACCTTAATCCCCGCGCTCCGGTGACTTCTATACTTACCTGTGAAGATGGCCGCCGGAATCCTCTTCTTCCGTGGACCGCAGCTCTTCTGTGCGGTCCATTGCCGATTCCAGCCTCCTGATTGGCTGGAATCGGCACGTGACGGGGCGGAGCTACACGGAGCCGGCATCCTGCACGAAAGGCTCCATAGAAGAAAGCAGAAGACCCGGACTGCGCAAGCGCGGCTAATTTGGACATCGGAGGGTGAAAATTAGTCGGCACCATGGAGACGAGGACGCCAGCAACGGAGCAGGTAAGTAAAAAACTTTTTATAACTTCTGTATGGCTCATAATTAATGCACAATGTATATTACAAAGTGCATTAATATGGCCATACAGAAGTGTATAGACCCACTTGCTGCCGCGGGACAACCCCTTTAAGTATCAACCCACTGTTTCTTAGCAGATCACAAGAAAATACATTTGCTAAACTGATAATGGGTTTTCTTAGCTGGACCACCTTTTTAAGGCCGTATTCCCACGACTATTGTGATTTTCAGCCACCTGCATTGTAGTAAAAAATCTCATGAACGAGACAAAGCTGCAAACAAATCATGGCTAAATCTCACATTTTCTTGCCCATTCACAAGCCGGGTGCAGCATATATGTTCTACAGCCCAGAATACTGTTGGTCGGGGGGAAAGAGAGTTTAATGATGCTAAATTCTCTTCCTCATTCCCTCTCCCTTCGCCACCTGATCATGGCAATAGATGCATTGATAGAAGCCTATGGGAGCTGCCGACAAAGGGAGGTGCTAAAGTCATTTAGCTAGTCATGCTAAAGTCTCTCCACCTACCTCCCCCTTCCCTTGCCGGCAGCTCCCATAGGCTCCTATTGGATCTGCTGGCTGATTGCAGGCAAGACCTACCTTTTTCCAGCTGCAATCAACAGCGTATGTACTATCCCTTCTGGCCAGCCAATTTAGCACACCGGAAAATCGCCCATCTGAACAAATGCATTATAATCCAATGCTTCAGATGGCCACAGTTTTCGTCTGATGTTTTATCATGGCAAAATAGCCATGATAAAATGTTCGCGTGAATAGGGCCTAACCGCCGTATATATATGATGGATGTGCGTGGGGTTTCTATGGAGAGGATGTTGGCTGACACCTAGCTGCAACCAGAGATAGCTCTGATCGCAGACGTTGACCTTTTAAATTACGCTTTAAAGTAAATATCCACCCTTCAATGCCACTAGCTCTTTTTTTTTCCTTTAAAAGGAACGCTGCCACCTCCAGTGAGCGCCATATTCTAAAGTACTGCAATGGTTGTATAGTAGAAGGGATGCTGAGTTCAAAGATGCAACAGAGTGCTACATAGAGTAAAAAATTGAGTGTGTGCACAAAATGGAGATAACCTTGTGGCTGGCCAGTTTGTGGACATACAGCAGGGGAATCGGAGGAGTGCAAGTATAGAACTTGCACCTTTGAACTTAGCATCTCTTCTACTACGCAGTCATTACTTTAGGCTATGGGGTTCATCGAAGGTGACAGATTACCGTTAAATAGGTTCAAATTCTGTGTGGATTAATTTCTTAACATCTAAATATATCTTTATCTTTTCTCTAATACTGAGCTCCAAATTTCCCGTATAAGCAGAATTAAATGATAAACTTCGGAGTGCCTGCAGAAATCACTACAGGGAGCTTAGGATCTTACTGCATAGTTCTCATACATTAAACGCAATAATAAAACAGTTTTCCGGAGGATTCTATGCTCCCTCCCTCTAGCGGCGGATGCAGTCAGGCAGTTGGAATGTCTGTCTTAATTCTACGTTTTTCACAGGGGATTTGGAACTCTATGTTTAAAAAACGGAGCTCCGACCACTATAAATATATATTAGGAAATGAAATCAGCACATAATTTTTGACTGAACATCAACAGTGTTAAAAAGTGAACATTCACTTTACGGCTCTAACTACAGGGCACCTTCAGACACAGAATGATACGTACCATCATAAATCCTTTTGTAGTCATACCTGAACCAATATATTAGTTAACTATGTTTGTCACCTCAATGTGGCTGCAGTGTGACAGCAAGAGTCTTGGAAAGATTGGCATTTGCAATTAGGTTTAAACATTTAGTTTAAAGGGGTTGTCCCGCGGCGAAATCAAAAATTTTTTTTTATACCTACCCCACATTGTGCCCCGTTAAAAACAATCCCTTTGTTATTTTTTTTTTAAAAAATCGCTTACCTGCATCCCCGTTCGGGCAGTTTCTTCTTTTAAAGATGGCCACCGGTCCTTTCCCAATGATGCACTGCGGTTTTCTCCCATGGTGCACCGCGGGTCTTCTCCCATGGTGCACCGTGGATGTCTTGCGTTCCACTGCCGATTACAGCCACCTAATTGGCTGATCGGCACCACGTGATGGGGCGGAGCTATGATGATGACGCGCAGACCAGCTCTCCGGGCCGAGCACACAGCAGAGGACCGGACAGCGCAAGCGCGTCTGAAGAAGCCAGAAGATACAGAAATTAGTCGGAGCCATGGAAACGGGGACGCCAGCAACGGAGTGGGTAAGTGTATAACTTCTGTATGGCTCATATTTAATGCACGATGTATATTACAAAGTGCATTAATATGGCCATGCAGAAGTGCTTAACCCCACTTGATTTCACGGGACAACCCCTTTAACTGTTGACGTGACTTCTCTTAGATCCATCCCGATTCTAGATTTCCGAGAATCACGTACTCCCCCACTCTTTATTGTGTAACATTACTGAAATATATAAATAAAAGTTGATTATTTCTACATGTTTTTTCTAATTATTTATAACTTGAAAATTCATAAAAACAAGTTATTGTAAACATCCAGTTCATTGAACAGACAAGCTGGGCCTCCAGAAGGCATGATAAATTTATGGCAACGTGGAAGCCATGGCAGTCCACAATTTGCCTCAGTACTAGTATATAAAGGGGGCTCTCGGATAATCTCATTACATACTTGTAGAACTTAAATTAGAAAATTTTGCTTATGGTATAGGTATTTGCATGTGTGACTGTGACAGTAACAAGAGGGCATCCTCTATGTCTAGAAGAAAGCAGGTTTCATCACCAACACAAAAGGGGGTTCTTCACCGTAAGAGCAGTGAGACTGTGGAACTCTCTGCCTGAGGATGTGGTGATGGCAAAATCTATATAGGAGTTTAAGAGAGGACTAGATGGCTTCCTAGAGCACTATGATATTACAGGATATAGACATTAGGTGACCAGCGGGTTGTTGATCCAGGTCTTACAGTCAGAGGTTGATCCAGGGATTATTCTGACTGCCATTATGGAGTCCGGAAGCAATGGGCTTATTGGCTTCTGCCTCATTGGGGGTTTAAACAGGCTGAACTAGATTGGCATTGTCTTCATTTAGCCTAACATACTATGTTACTATGTTGCATGATATTTCTACTTGAACTGCTTTGTTATTGTATGTTATATTCCCTTTTATTTTCAATAAAGAAAGTATTTACAAAAAAACTAAATATCCAGTTCATTATTACACAAAAAATTCAACCACAATATATAGGAGACTGTGAGACCCCATGTCCACGAAAGTGTAACAAATAAATCACGTACGCAGTTGAAGGTTAGTGAAGAAATATAATGAGAAGCAGCCAGCTGTATATGCCTGAAACTCTAATAGGGCTCCCACACACTTGCGTTTTTCTAACACAACATTAATGCAGCGTTAAAAAACGCAAGTGTGTGGGAGCCCTACTGGCTCACTCACACAGGCGTGTTGTCACTGCATATTACTCGCATTTTTTTTTAACTTGCGTAATACGTGGTGCTAGGAGCCTATTGATTTCTATAGGGCCACACACACCTACATTTTTTACACGCACATATAATGCTCATGAAAAAAACACTGCATGTCCCATTTTGGTGCGTATTGGGCACATAATACATGCCAAGTAGGCTATGGGGGGGTTTAACGTATGCAATAAAAAAGCATGTCACATATATACTTGCTGTGCACTGGATAATACACAGTGAGAATATATCCATGTGAGCCTTAATTAAAGACACAAAAATGCTGAATTTGAATTATACCCTCTATAGAATTTTCATCTTTTCCTGTAAGAACTTCATCATTGGCCTCAGAACTTCGTAATGACAGGAAATGGAATCACACCATAAACTTAAAACAATATAAATAGATCAACTATGAATGAAAAATGTGTATAATAATGTTCTGCAGCTGAATGGAGAGTCTGCTGTCTTACTGATGGAGCCAGGAATTAAATGAATGCTCTTCTGTTCACTAATGCAAAAGCCAGTGCTGATCGTACATAAATTGCCTTCTAATGTTTTCAAGAGTCCTTAAATGACTTATGAAGGTAAAAGAAGAGCTCACAGATCCACTAAAGTGCAAATATTGCAAGTTTACTGTGGTGCAAAAAAGTCTGAATTTTATACAGAGGTATAACTTGAAGCTCCTTTATAGCTCCTGGGTCCTAATGCAAGATCTGTAACAAGGCCCTTGCCTACCATGTACTAGTTATAATACTGATCTTAGTGCTCCTGCAGATGAGCGTTTTTGTGCATGTTTTCGTGCCCACAAACCACAGACAATAGAACCCATTGATTTCAATGGGTTCCCTTACATTCTGCGTTTTTGCGCTCAATTTTTAAGTTTGTGAAAATATACGCTACATGCTCTTCTTTTGTGTGCACCTAAGGAATCATAGGAGTCTATGGGAGTTTGCAAATGTGTACCCCATCTGCCCGAAATCGCTTATGAAAATGCTCTATTTTGCGGTGTTTATCGATAACACCAGGGACTAATTAGGCTGCTCAATCAATTCAGTCATGGCATGGGTGTGTCCTGCGCAATGTGAACAAGCCCAGCTGCATAGAAAAGTACAATAAACAGTGCTGCTATGCGCATAAAAGCATGTGATAGCGCCCCCTTCACAGAGCAATCACGACATGCTCTTCAAGAGTATATACACCTATGCTCATCTGCAGAAGCCCCTAGAAGAACATCACAGCACTCACAATCTTATGCAGACGGAGTACACTTATTACTAAAACACAATCATACCAGTGGATCTTATTTTAGACCTGCCCCCAGTAAGAATCAGACCTGTCAGTCCTTCCAGACCTTTATTACAACATATGCTATTGTAAAAATATAAGGAGAGGGGGGCGAGGTCTTCACTGCTAGTGCTGCCACACTATTGGAATGCAATGTTGTGTAAAAAAAAAAACAGATGAGGGGACCAAAATATTGTCTATGTAAAAAGAAATTAAAAAAATTAAAAAATGAACAAGTAGAATAGTTGTGCTCTTAAAGTAAACAGTCACCGTCTGCATATAATTTTGAGCATTGTGGTTTTATTCTAAACTGTCGATTCGGTTTGCCTTCTATCACTGAACACAACAATTCCCATCCATAATTGTGGCCATAATTTATTGCCCATTTATAATACTGGTATTTTCTTACTAGGCACATGGGGCGGAGTACTGAAAAACATTCATAACGCTAGAGTATTGCGCAAGAAAAAGAAAAGCATATGTATAATTACATACAAGGAAAAATAATTTGAACTTCTAAGATCATTACAAGGTAATCAATTTTAATGAGGTTCTCCGGTTTCTCTTTCTGGTGTTCTGATCAGTTGGGAGGGTGGAGTTCTTATTGATGAAAGTTTCCATGATCACCTATTAGTTATGTATGAAGAAACAGAATATTCATTACCATTAGGTGACCTTTGAAATAAATTAGTCTATTTAATAGATGAGTTTATTTTCCAATATTGAGAGCTATGCAGCTCTTGTGGCCCTTTTGCATGGGATAACCTGTTGGGCACAAATGCAAGACAGGTCGTCCAATCAATAATCATTCCTGTGATTTTTCACAGGAGTGATCATCGTCAGTAAATAGAAATGGAGCGGGATGAGGACCGTTCCAGCCAGCCCACCTCTATTCACAGTAAACAGGCAGTCATTCATAGATGAGCAACTGCCTGTTTACAGGGGGCTGATCTGTCGCTCAGTTTATAAGCATACATAAACTGAACAACGGGCAAACAAATTCTCGTTTGTCGTTAAATTAGGGCGTACGTAAACAATAATCATCCCACTGCATGCAGGAATGTGAATGATTTATTAGCATGAGTAAAAGGGCCCTTCCCTAAGAGAGGGGCTGCTGAGTGACCTCTGTGAACCAAATATGGCTAAACAAGACAAGTGACAAATGGTAGTCTATAAAAGATAAACCTAGACCACGTAAAATTAATATGTACCTAAATCAACTGAACAGATGTTATTATATCATTTTAGTTTTGTTGGAGTTCTGCTTTGTAGATTTTAATTATGTTAGTAAAGACATTTTGTGTTATTCTGGACACAGCAAGCACATTCTACGGGGCAGTAATTAGCTTTTGAGCCAGAAGATGAAATTATATATATTTGCCCCCACTAAAGTAACATCTTAGAGCATGCAAACACACAGCGTGATCTGATACCACTACAACACCAACATTGAAGAGATGTCTTTGAATACATTTTAATTGCAAAAGATCTACTTAGGCAGCTTGATGCATAGATCAGATCAGTGTTTCAGCTTGTTCTATATGCATAAACACGTATCTCTAATGTGAAGGGCTCTAATTACAGATATGGAAATTAGCTCAATGTTTTTTTTATTGGGTCCTTTGGTTTCTGTCTCTTGCATTATCTAGAATTTGTGATTTCCTCGGGAAGTAAGAAATGACATCTCCAGCATAAAGTTGAACTGCATCACAAGAGCAGCATTCGGAAAAATGTTCCCCTTTTTAAGGAACCCTTACAACTACCCCATGCCTACTGTCAGGGCATAGTTACATGAAAACATTTCTGCCATGGATTTTGCCATACATCTGCTGAAACTTCTGCATTTTATAGAGTTGTCACAGACTTTCTACAAATTTCACCTTATGTATCGTAAAGGGTGAAGTCTGTAATCAAAACCCATGAATAAATTGAAAATTAACATAGCATGTCAATTTCTGCACATAATTTTTTTCTGCAACATATGGATGCTATTTGTTAAAATCTCATCCACTTTGTTGCTACTGTAAAATGCTGTAGATTTCACACACACAATGTCAGTCAGGAAATCCTTAGTTTATCCACTACATGTGAACATACCGTAAAAACCATAGCTCTTACTATTTCTGTCTTCTGGTGAAACCTTTCAGGGCTTATCTGGGATTGAGAAAAACGTGTCCGATATTGTCCCAGTATGAGATGCTTTATCGAATAGTGAGTTGTAAGTCTTTTCTACCTAACAAGTATTGCAGGCAGTTATGAACATGTGGCATTCCGGCAATGGTATGTTGGGAGTGATAGTTTTTTAAAATTCTATAATTAAGGGGTTTTTTTTGTATATGGTTATTGTGTGAAGTGCATACAAGAAATGACATTGTAAAATGTCAAATGTAGAAACCCATAGCACTGAGAGGGTTAAACTCAGTAAATTTTTATTTAGCATGTATTGCATAGAAGTTATATGAAGGAATATGATATTAAACGTTTTGAACAAAATGTATTTACATCACCTTCAAAACACTACTTGACCTTAATGGAGACCTTTAACGTTTCTATTTAATCACATGTAGCAGAGCCCCCATGCTGACAATGTTTTGGCACTTGACTTGTCAAGAGACACAATATTGAAAAATGATGTGTAAATGATTTCACTTCAGAATACACACAATATTATCTTTAGTGCTTTTTTTTTTAAGAACTAAGGACTCCTTCAGACGGATGTGTTTGCGCAGGTATATTAGTGGGTTTCAATGGGTCTCCTAAGCATGCCAAAAATTGTAACTGCTCCATTTTCCTGTTTTTGCGCAGGAAAAAACTCATGCAAGAGGAAAGGTGTGCCGCTGTGCAAACTGCAGGAAAAGAAGACAGCTGGACCTCATTACGCTTTAATAGCCAATCAATTCCACAGAAAGGGAGTGTCATGTGTGCTTGTGAACTGTGCCTGCACATGCGAAAAGTACAATAATAAGCCCTGATGTGCCATCAACATCCATATTACCTGGCTATTCAAACATCATATGCTGCTAAAACTTGGCCCTACACACAAAATAAATATTCTAACCATTAGAAGTTCAAGGCACAAATATAAAAGCCCCCTACCCATGCAGAACTGGTGCAGTAATAAAAATATTCCATGGCCATTGTTTAACTTGAGGTGTAACTTCAAGCATCAATGCCAAAACTTTTACTGGGTCCCAACTACATGCACCATTTATAATACTCTCCCTTTTGCCCTGGCAGGCTCCCTGGCCTGGGTGATGTTGTTACCTTTGCAACACTTATAGCTCCTCACCTGGTGACAATTTATGTTTTAAGGATAGTGTTGTGAACAATTGTTGGTCCTTACTCCTATTCATTTGTCATTTCAAGTTCATAAGCAATAAAAAAAAAGGAGATAATGGTTTTCTCCTGTTATATCGCAGTAAAAACTATTTGATAACTGTGGCCTAAAAAAAAAATATTAAAATTGCCAGCACCTTTGATATACAGCAAAAATATCATGGTACAGCGTTATCTGGAAAAATCAATGTGGTGTTAAATGCTTTTGTATAAAAAGGTAAATTTAAAATTGTTATATACAATGAGAGGGGGGGGGGGAGGGTGAAGGGTATTGCAGTCTGTATGTCTGCATATCAGCACTAGGCATGCCATAGTAACACCAGTTCATACTCCCAGCACAGGAGACAGGATATTATCTAGCAGAATATTGACAAAATATCTTGAATAGTATCACATAGTATAACTTAGTACATATTTTTGTCTTATGTATGTCATAATGCCATGAATACATTTCCATAGCTGGTCCCAAATCTGGTGCCCATGGTGGTACCCGACATCTGACAAAAACTCAAATCCAAAACAAAAATCGCTGTGTGTAAAAATAAATTTAACTATAAGTATAATAAATTTAATCTGTTCTTGCAAAAATCCTTACAGATTTCTAAATGATATCTCCCTGTTTCCAATCTTTGTTCACGCCTAGTACAAGTGTAAAGTGAGCTCAGATCTAGTGTATTCAAAAAGCAACCTTCCATGCCAGACTTTCTACAAGCTTAATAACTTGGGTGGTGTCTCACAGGTAGCTCACCATTTCTCAAACACATAATATTTGATGAAGACTAGAGATAAGCGAGCATACTTGTCCGAGCTTGATGCTCGTTCGAGTAGTAGGGTGCTCGAGATGCTCGTTACTCTAGGCTAACGAGTCTAGGGTAGTGCCTGCCAATCACCCAGCAATTTCCTCATGGTGATTCAATCCTTTTGTCGTTATTAAAATCTTTGATAGGAGAAGCAATACAAATCACAATAAAGTCTCAAATAATTGAAAGGCTCTCACCAGTCTCACTGAGGTCCAGATATTTTAAATTCCTGTATAAGTTCATGTAATTAAAATTACTTAGAGGAAGAATAAGTGAAAAAAGACACCAGGGCAAACATTCATCCAGCATATAGCAACTGTGGAATTTAGAGATCTTGCAGACAACCATATATGATATCCTCTATTAGGACAGAAATATGAGGGAACACAGATCTTTCACAGACCGCCAGTGACCAGCAGCCATATTGGCTATGAACTCCATACCACATAGGAATACAGTAGCCACACTGCACTAAGCTGCAGAGGTATCCACATTCCTACCATAAATAACTCCAAAGAAATGAAGATGACTTACCTGGTGTGACAGAACCACCCATATTAGGGGTAGACCATCACACCTGAAGTCCCGAATGGCTATCAGACACTCAACTTTAGATGGTCAAGGGCTTCCCTTGTCACAAGGACATCCAAGGATGGAGAGTGTCAGCGAAATTGAAAGTGGAGCTCGGTTACATGTATGAGAAGTCAACTA
This sequence comes from Eleutherodactylus coqui, assembly GCF_035609145.1. Taxonomy (NCBI): domain Eukaryota; kingdom Metazoa; phylum Chordata; class Amphibia; order Anura; family Eleutherodactylidae; genus Eleutherodactylus; species Eleutherodactylus coqui. The sequence continues at coordinate 179,064,055 of NC_089840.1, read as the reverse complement.
GATAAATAAAATCGGGCACTCAAAGGGGTTACAGCCATATGAAATAATAAAGTGTTAAAGTTACTTCACAGGGGAGTCTCTGATAAGAACACCCTCTTTATCCTCACATGCAAAATGCCTCAGTGATATTTTTCGGAGGTTCAAATCCACAGTCCACAAACAATTTGCTGAGAGGGGGCTTGGCTAAACCAGCAGTGAGGTCAGAGATGCAGGGATAGAGCTTCTTGTCCAAATTATCCAAAACCTGTAATTACGTGGTTTCCAAGCTCTACATCAAGCCAAGGTTAAGGAAAACAATCTCTGAAGTTGCTAGGTTGCAAAGAGAAGGTCTTACAGTCTTCCTAGGCCACATGGAACACCCATAGCACTTTGAGCCTAGCACAGTAGGAAACCAGGCACTCGATTTTGGAGGAGGCCGCACAAGAGCGCCGCAAACAAGCTGCAAAGTGGGCGCTGTGGCCGCATAGGGCAAAAGCAGCTTCAGAAGGAGAAATGGAGCTCCCTACCTGGACACTGACTCCAAGAAGAGTTGAAGAGGCTGCCGAGCGTGCCCAAGATCCCACACGCTGCACTGAGGGCAATGCAGGAGAGCAGTGCTGCTGTAGGCATAGTAATGCAGACCACGTGAGAGCCTCCCATAACAGTGAGGCTGACAGTGGGGTGTTTAAGCAGCAGACACATGTGAACTGCACTGCTATTGAGATCTACAAAAGAGGCCTGCTAAGGAAAGCTCCAGCGCTGCCCATAACCTCCTACTTGGGCCTCCCCCCCTTCCTTATAGAGTACATTGAGCAGTACTGGGTCCCTCCAACAGAGGATCTGGGCAGTGAAAAATTATAGTTTTTAACTTGTACCTGCTCATTCCAAAACATTATTGTCTGTAGAGCATAGATATGGAAACACCCTAGCTGTCACAGGACATAGTACATGGGGAACCAATTCTGATAAGCATCTAGCTAGCAAGGAAGAATGCTGTAGTTGCCCACCGCTTAGTGCCCTACACAGCAGTGATGTTATATATCAAAAATTATTCCTTCATATATTATGCCCAAACAGCATCATAGAGGCTCAAAATAAATCTGTCCACCTGAGATCCTGCACTGCCGTTTCTGATAGTGGAAGACTTACTTTGGAAGGTGGTGGCTATTGAGACCACCAACATGCCGTATTGGCTCTAAATGGACTCTTGAACTTTCATTCCTTTCTCTACTGGGGAGAGAACCGACAGATAACTTCATTCTCCACCTACTGCATAACTATAGTGCTTCAAAAATGTGTTACACATCAATAAGGTTACAATCTCACAGCGCCCCACACACCCAACACAGCTGCAATTACTCCATCAGGAAATAATATAGGAAATACAGAGAAGGAGAGGACCAGCCTAGCTTCTAGACAGCAGCCGATATAAAAAAAACCAAGGGGACTTACAGCGCTACCCAAAAAATACAAGTGCTCATTCCCCTACTGGTGCCTCCAAAAAGAACCCATCACTTACAAACAATGAGGAAGTTCCAAAGGATTCTGATATGGAGAGTAAGACTGAGAGGGAACAGAGCAATCCACAGAGATCAAATATGTTGAAAGATTTCCTCAAAAAAAGGCCCATTTACACGGGACAAATGCTGGGAAACGAAGTCCGACACTGTGTGTACTCATTACCATGCTGCTGCACAGGAGCGAGTATCGCTGGCTTGCTCAGCAGGGAGGCAGGGCAGCTGGAGAAGATTTCACTCCTCGCTCTCCCCAACCATCTCCATTCACTTACCCAAGCGGTCATTCAGGGCTAAATGGCTGCTGTTTACACTGAACATTCAGGATTTTATGCAGCTTAAAATCCTGAAAGATGATCGTTTAGTGTAAACAGCAGTCATTCAATACTGAACGGTTGCTGTGTTAAGTGAATGGAGAGGGGCAGGGGAGAGCAAGGAGTGAAATCTCTTCCAGCTGCCCCGGCTCCCTGCTGGCTGCTCTGTGAGTGAGCCAGCGATGCTCACTCCTGTGCAGCAGCACAGGAGTGAGTACACACAGGGACGAGTGTCGGGCATCATTTGCCCGACACTCGTCCTGTGTAAATGGACCTAAAGCCCTAGCTCAAGCAATTCAACCAGTTCTCTCTGAGCTGAATGACATAAAACTAGAAATCTTACACTTGGGCAATAGAGTGGAGGAGCTAGAGAATTCCCACACTGCCATCATCACACAAACCAATGTTCTCACTCACCACATGGAGATGTAGAGCGACCAAATTGACAGAGCTTTGACCTTTAAAGAAGACTAAGAGTACAGAAGTAGGAGATGCAACATCAGGACAAAAAGTCACGTGCATCAGATGGGTTTAGGAAGATGGCGTCAACCATATTTGTTGATCTCATGGGGAGGAGACCGCTGGTGTTGTTACCATTGAGAGAATCCCCTGGGGCGTTACGCCCCAAACCAAAATTAGGAGACCCACCACAGGACATAATCTGTGGGCTACTCTCTTTTAATGACACACAAGCAATTCTACTCACTTCCAGAGACAGAGACCTACTGAGTTACCAACAATTCAGAACTTTCAAAAACTTACAGTATGTCTGGCTCTTTCCATTCGGACTGGCGGTGCATAAAGATGGCAGGCGCATTTATATACACACACCAACAGACTTGGAGAGGGTCTGGCCCATACTGTACTTATTTCCCATACAGATTCCCTCCAGGATGCCACTAGGAGAAAAGGAAATGCCCTCTAGGGCAACAGAGCAGATTGCTTGAAAGGAGATTCCTCGCTCCAAGTCCCCAAGAAATAGAAGACCATGAAACAGACTAGACTATCTACAAAGCGAAAATTTGTTGGCGACACCATCACAAAAACCCTGACCTAGCTTTATCACATCATCTTACAGTAGGCCGGTCAACAGACAGATAATCATAGCAGACAGTAGTTTCAACTTCATGGAAGAATCTGTTGCTGGGGGATGTCCATGTTGGACATCTTTCTCTCTTTCTCTTTCTATGCTTTTTATGTTTCTCTTACAGTTAAAGAACCAGGGTGTTGCCTATTCCTGACAACACCTCTATCTTCTGGAGAAGTATTCAGCTTTCCCTAGTGGACCTGACATATGGACTGTCTCTACTGATAAGTGGCGGTCTTTATCTTTGCTTGTATCATGGTCTGTTGGGTTTCCCTTCCTAGGTGTTTACCAGAGGTCTGTGCGGTTGGTCCACCAGACTAATTAGATAGAGGGGTGGATGGCTGTGTCTGCCCTCCCCCCCCCCCTCCCTTCCTCCGGTTCCAGGGTTGCTTGGGCCAGCTCACTGGATATCTTCTCATTCCCCCTGGGATGTCCTGATCTTATCTGCTGTGCTGTGGGGGTGGGGGGAAGAGGCCGGGGTACTCACACGAGAGTGGGCAAGAGTAGAAGGCACTATTTTGGAGGCACTGGGGTTCCTTGATTTATGTGGTTATTTTCTTCTCCACCTCTAGGCAACTTCTATTTGTGGCAAGTGGCCAGTTGAATCAGCTTCATTTGCTAAATTGCTGTGTATTTGTTTACCTGACTTGTGCCAAAAAAAAGGAGAGGAGAGCAAGTAAATTTTATTACCAAAGAAATATTAGGATAGAAAAATCTCTATACTCAAAGTTATAGCTTGCTGTTCTTGTAGGGGCACGTTGTATTTTGATTGAACCTTAAGTTAACCCCCCAACAAATTTGTGTCAGTAAACGTTGCGGACATTTCGAATTCCCTATGGTTGATTCGTGGAGTAACTTATTATTTGATTCAAAACCTGGTTATTCCGCCCCCTGCCCAATCCACAGACCCTTATCAGAGAGAGTTGCTCTCGCTAGAAGATAGCAGTGAGTTACTCTTACTGGTCTTACTATAACACCACACTAGCACTTCATTTAACTTCAAATGATGGACAAAACCACTTTCACATCCTTAAATACAAAAGGTTTAAATTCCCCGCAAAAAAGAAGTAGAGTGCTATGGCTTTTAAAGAAGAGTAAAACATCTATAGCATTCTTACAAGAAACCCACTTTAAAGTGAATATAGTGCCTAAACTCCCAAAAAAGTCATTTGATAGGTGGTATTTTAGCAACCATCCCACCAGTACTGCTAGAGGAGTGGCCATAGTGCTACACCCATCAGTCCCATTTATCTTGGACAGTAGCTTGTCTAACTCGGAGGGGCATATGCTTTTCCTAAAAGGCAAAATCTTCACAGAGACTTTAGTTAATCTATATGTTTCAAACAAGTATCAGGTATTGGGGCTTATGGATGCCCTAAATAAACTTTAACTTTTTGCGTAAGGTTAAATATAGTGATAGGTTCTTGACTAAACCTCACCCTAAACCCCTTAATGGATTCCTCCTTGGGGAGGTCTCAGATCTCCCAACAAGCTCACAAAAAACTACATAAAATGCTACAGAATCTGCAGCTCTCAGATGCTTGGGGAATGCTAAACCCAGCAACGAAGGACCATTTTTTTTACTCACCAGTACATAGGTCATACCAAAGAATAAACTATATACTTGTATCCTCCTCTATCATCCATCAAATTTAGGAGCTCGACCATAGGCAGTATATCTGTGTCTGACCAGGGCCCTGTCTCGATTTCACTTAGCTATGGAGCGTGGAGCTGGAGATTAAACAAGTCTAGCTTAGATAATCAAGAAGCAGTCAAAAACATATCTTTCCATTTAGAAACATTTTTTAGAGAAAACAATCTTTCTCCAGACAAGTACCCTTTAGTATGGGAGGCTCATAAGGCATATATTAGAGGCATATTCATAGCTATGGGGGCTGCACAGAAAAAAACAAAAATGGAAGGAGATAGAAGACATACTAACTCAAATCGTTAAATCTAAACAAGAAAATGCTTAACGAGGCCCAAACAGAATTAACTAAACTGAGAGACATAAATATATCTTAAACAATAGATTTGCAAAATCCCTTTTATATTTTAAGCAGCAGCTCTTCTCCCATGGAGATAAAGATCGCCCACTAATGTTCTCTTTAATGAAAAAAGCTAGAGGAAAAACACACATAGCAAGAATAAATGACCCAATGGGGACAACCCATAGGGAAACGAAAAATAAATTGCTCAAATCTTTCAAGACTTCTACTCAAAGTTATACAATTTGAAAGAACCTGACAGGCACCTAGAAGAAGTTAAGAACAAAAAATTAGAGGACCTGCTGGCATTGCTAGCCCTCCCCTCTCTGAATCAGGATGAAGTGACTGCTTTGACATCTCCAATTTCTCTTGACGAATTATCCTCTATATTAAATAGCTTTCGGCTGCATAAAAGCCCAAGCCCAGACGGCCTTCCCTTAATCGATTACAAAAAAATTCAGGAAGTAATCTAACTACACCTAAAGGCCCATTTACACGAAGAGATGATTTCTCAAAAATCGCTCAAAAGCGATCTTTTGAGCAATGATCATTGCGTCTAAACGCGCGGCCATCCTGCACTTTTCGTGTACTGCTAGTTGATCATTAAATTCAAGTCAGCCAAAAAATCATTGTGAGGTCTTATCAGGACCACACTTGAGTTCTCCGTGGGTGGTGCTGATAGCATTGTTTCAGCTATTTAACCAGTCAGAGAACAAAGGAGCTGAATGCAGATAAGAGCCCTCGGACTGTTAACTGCATTCAGCTAAAGGCTTCATTTGTATGCTAATAAGCTATTAAATAGCTGAGTAGCTACTTAATAGTTTATCCAAAATGATCGCTCAAAGCTGTCACTCAAACTGACGTTTGAGCGATTTTTGAGCGATCATCGCTCTGTGTAAATGGGCCTTAACTTAGTCTATTAAAGCTATGCTGGTAGTGGTTTTATTCCCCAAATGGACAAAAGAAGCCTTTATCACACTTACCGTATATACTCGAGTATTAGTCAACTTGAGTATCAGCCGAGTCAATAAGTTTTACCACAAAAAACTGGGAAAACTTATTGATTCGAGTGTAAGCCGAGCTATACTCAAGTATATACTGGGTAAAAAAAACCCCCTCCATACTCACCTCCCAGCTGGCATCTGTGTCTGTGCAGCAAGCTGCTTGAATTTTCATCGCTGCTATCCCCTACCGTCCTCTCTGCTCGTCTCTGTCATCTCCATCAGCGCTGTGTAATTAAGCGCTGTGATTGGATCGTGCACTAACTAATCACAGCCGGCGCTCAATCCAATCACAGTGCTTACTTACACAGTGCTGACGGCGGGGATTTGAAAGCCAAACAGGGAGATGACAGCGGGGAGAATTCTAAAGCAGCTTACGTGCTTGTTGGTGCTCGATCCAATCATAACGATTACTTACACAGCGCTGATGGCGGGCATGAGCAGAGAGGATGGGGGGGAAAGACAGGGGGAATTCAAGGAGCTTGCTGCACCGCCGCCGGGGACACAGACGCCGGCTGGGAGGTGAGTATGGAGTGTTTTTTTTAACTCTTCCCTGAAGTATAAGCCGAGGGGGGCTTTTTCAGCTCAAAAAAATGTGCTGAAAAACTCGGCTTACACTCGAGTATATACAGTATTCATAAAGAAGGGAAAGACCCCCTCCTGTGCGGCAGCTATAGACCCATCTCCCTTTTAAATCTTGACAGCAAAATTTGGGCAAAACTACTTTCCAGACGGATTAATAAATATATCCCCAATTTCATAAATGAAGAACAATCAGGCTTTGTTACAGGCAGACCTGGAAATGACAACTCAGCACAGCTGCTACATACCATAAGATATGCCCAAAAAAAGAAGATCCCACTAATTTCAGAGGAGGAAGAGCGGTTGGATAAATTTACCAGACATGCTGTACTACTATAAATCAATCCAACTCAGATGGATGGGGTGGACAAAGCCTTCAAAAAGCCGAATGGTGAGTTTCCTAGCTCAAGCTTCCTATGGAGCATCATTTATTACAGATATGTGGCTCCCTTCACAGAAAATATATAGGAAGCTACCCTTTGACTCTGTTGAGGGGTGCGTGTGAGATCTGGGACTCTCACAGTGGAGAATCAGTCCCACTTACATCCCTAATCACCCCTTTAAGCTTAATACCAAATATTCTGGGCTTTGAATTGTACGCACATACAAAGCAAATATGGTCTTTTTTAAGTGACCTGCTATCGTGTACAGAACAACAACAAGAGTTTAGTAACAATTTAGGGTCTGATTTAACCCAATAACTTTACAGCTTTTTAATACCCATCAGCACTCAACAAGGTTTTTCATGTGTCTAAACAGAATAAAATGTGTTTTCATTGAGAATAGAGAATAGAGGGATTTTTTACATGAAAAAAAAGTCTTTTAGTGACATAAAAGAAACAACAGGAAATTTAGGGAAACAATGGTTATGAGTAGCTTATTGAAGACCAAATGTTGTGCTACCCATAATGAGCAGAGGTATACACGGGGAAAATAAAATATAGTGATCTAATGTAACATCTTTAAGCATTTTCCATTTACTTCTCAATTGGAATAGAATTGATTGCTGTAACATCCAATTAGCAAACATATAATGTTTAATATGGGATTTAGTAATGTGTGTCTCTCAATTGATATATTTTAATACACCCATTGAAAGCCTGCAACAAACCTGGGCGTGAATGAATGGATTGTGGATCCACCCAGCAATTAGCCTGAAACCCGGACAAGCAATCAAGCGATACATCTGTTTGTTTTTTGATTTGTGTGTTATATAAGACCATGATTGTCAGTGGGTGTATAGCTGTTGAAAAAGGCTGCAGGACTAGCCGAAACGCGTCCAGCTCCTGGAGACTTGTTTTTTATGATGCCTTTTCCCTGAAAATAAAGAATATTTTGGACCTAGAAGCCGACATGCCTTTTTTTCTACATATGCGCCTTTTTAGGTGACCTCTCAATCGCAGACCTTTTGTCGCAACGTACACTCAAGAGTGAACAGCTCTTGCAGAGCCTACTCTCTAACACAACAACCCCATTACTGAACCCCTTACATATAGTGCATCTTTCTAAAGTGCTGTGCAGATTCAATACTGAGTTCCCATCCACTCGTTCACTCACAGAACTTGAACGTATTACAGTAGCACAATGCAGTGCCAATAGGAAATTTATTATCCCACGCGTCAACTCCAGACCGACTTTTATTATATTTTGGGAGAGGCGGCTTGGTGTGGAGTTGTCAGACAAAGAGGTGAGGTCTATCCTAAGCAGTTCACATGGCCATTCTCAATGCATTAGGTTACCGAGAAACCGCTATAACCTGTCAACAAGATGGTACAAGTCACCTGAGTGGCTTTTTGCGCATAAATTATCCAATTCTAACCAATGCTGGTGCTGCAATGAGCAAGTAGGTCCCTTAACATGTATTTGGTGGTCCTGCTTGGCTTTAAAAACATATTGGAACCAGATAGAAAAACAGTATGTTACATAGCTGATAGCTCTTCAGACTCTTGCCTGAATGCATGATCCTTTCCAAACCCTTTGCAGACTACAGGCCTTCAAGGAGTAATCCTACCACACATCTTATCACGGTAGCTAAGTCCTTAATTCCACTCCTATGGCTATAACATATAGCTCCCTCTTTTAAATAATGGGTAGCGAAAGTTAACTTCGCAGGTTTGAGGAACTGTCTAGTTGGGATAACAGATCTCACAATAAATATGAATCTATCTGGTTACCATGGACACTACGCTCTTAACCTCATAATCTATTAAACAGAAGTAGGATGTGTTAGGGTACATAATTGTTGTGAAGTGTATTACTTTCACGCTCATTCCGCAACAGATGGCTGACGCTTAAGGCTAAGGTTTGGGCCCCAGCCATAATGTTTTTTCTAATATTCTATTCCTGATCACTTCGTTTTCTTGCTTTCTCGATTAAGCCAGAAATGTCTCTGTAATTCATAACATTAAACTTTTATCATCCCTACCTGCCCTCTCACCCCTTCAACCACCACCCACACTCAATTAACCCTACACCCACCTTAACACATTCCCCATCACCTCTTCCTTTTTTTCCTCTTCTATTATATATTTGAGCTTAAAAAGTTGAAAATGGAGATATTTTTCTATTGTGGTAGTATAATGGACACATAGGATGTAAAAGTATGTGCATTCACGTCTGCCATTGTATTGTGCTTGTTAATGATTTCAATGAAAAAAGATTTCACAAAAAACAGTGCTGAGAGCCCAGTGTCACACTTTTTAGAGGATTTTGTTGAGGCCATTTGAAATTATTGTGTTGAGCAGGTAAATCCAAAACATTTCCTTTGATTTTAGTTTTGGAAATTTTCCCTGAGGGATCCTCACGAAAGGAGTAATGTGTAAACCAGAGGGGTCCATGTTATGGTGGCTGGAGAAATGTCTGGATATGCTGTGTTGTAAAAATTTGTCTACTTGGGTGAAAGGAAAGTGGTGGAGCCACTCTGTGGGTCGTTGTATAAAGTTTGTCAATGAATAGTGGTACAAGTGTACGTAGGAAGTGCTACCGGCCAGATGTGTACCTGGTCAAGTGAAAGAAAAATGGCTCAAGGCGCAACGACTCCAAAATATGGTCATGATGGTAAAATATGGCAATTTTATTATATGAGGAGTAAAACCAGCAGAGCAAACATGTTGAGAGGAAAAACCTCTTCTTCAGTAATTGCTGAATGTCTACAAGATATAGGTATTGTTGGCCTAGTGTGTCATACTGCATTCTTCACATATAATGTGAGATTCTGGTGGAGCATGAATATCAGCATGATACCCTTGTTTTGATAGCTTACTGACAGGTTACCTGTACACTTTCGATTTGGAGAAATATGATAACTTAAGATATGTTGAATTATATGTCAAGGCTAAGAAGGAAAAATAAATAGTTATGAAAAAGCAGTATTACTAAACTTGATTCACGTTAATAATGACTTCTATTTCATCTGCAATTTCAGAAACAACTCTTGTGAAAAGGAAGAGTTTATTGACAAGAAAGACTCACTATTCTGCTTGCTTATAGATTTGAGTTCTGAAATATTTATCCTTGACAGCTAGATTATTATGACTGATGCTTGGAAGAAAATGTTGATCTGGTTGATAAGGGTTCCAAAAGCAGCTAAGGAAACAGGCAACACACAAAAAAAAACAAAGCAAGAAGATACAAGTACTGCAAGCAATAACAATTTCATAGCGAAGCTTGGTCACAAAAATACTGACGTGAGAAAGAGTGGATTTGAAAATCTATTCCTATGACTTTCTTATAGCATTGGATAAAATATCTGTCTAAATAAATATGGGCTAAATAAATAGGACTAAACATGTTGTTGATCCACTAAACTGCACATCCCATGTGGTCTTGTTTTCTTCAGGCAACTATTCAGATTAAGTTGTCATGTGTAAACATGAGGGATAACACTATATCTGGCCATTATATGATGTGTAGCTTGCATTTATCACCAGGTCTTCTCTCTGTGTGCTTCATATAATTGTTAGTTTATCCTGATTGTGGATGAAGACTACCTGCTATGATGTATACCATACACTGAATGTAGAAAAAAAGAGATGCACGTTATTTCTCTGTAATGCAATTGAAGAAGCAACAGTAGCATGGAGGATATTTTACAGTATAGCAGTAATGAGCAGTGTTGCTGTGAATCTAGTAGTGGGTGGGACACCACAAATTACACTTTGCAGCCTATGATGATGGTATATACTGCAAGGACTCCTGATGTATAGCTCTGAGGAAAGGCTGCAATATACCCCAGTGTATAGGGCACCCTCTGTCCTGAGATTCCAGCTGCTATGAAGGTTTCAATTAATTAAAAATCAATTCAATAAGAATTTGCAGTACTGCATCTGGACACAACATAACAGCATAATGTTGGGGCTGTTTCCTCCTTTCCTTCTCAATTACTGGGTCCCCAAACCAACAAGTGGGCTTCCCTGTTTAGTCAAAGAGATTCCCCAGGAGCATCAACTTCAAGTGCTCTCAACCACCCGACCCTAGCTTGCTGAGACGACGAGTAGATGATAAGCTAACTAGATGCATTGGAGCCAATCTCCTCTCTTCATGAGAGCTCGATCACACAAGTGATTTCTTAACGCCTGAATAGGTGTGCAAAAAAAAATCGCATGACTCATGTGTAAAAAATGTGTGACTGAAAATAAAAATCGCACATAAATAGTGCATCCCCATTGAAAGCAATGGAGAGGATCACTACTCCCTGATGTGGCAATGACAGCAGCAGCAGCAGAGGATTCCTTGGATGTGAAACCCCTGGATGTTCTCACATTCAGGGGTTTCACCTTGCTGCCAATGCGACCAGAGGCAGCAGTGCCGGCCCCATTGAAAACATAGGGAGAAGATTGCGCTCCCTTGCCACTCCTGTGACAGCTGCGAGAGGGAATTCCTTCATCCCCGCAGGAAGTCCTCCCCTGTTACAGTGTTCAGTGATGAGGGGACTCTCTGCGGGGATGAAGGAATCCCCTGCTACAGCTGTCACAGCAGTGGCAGAGGAGCGCGATCTGTAACAGCTGTGCCAGGAGATTCCTTAATCTCTGCGGGGAGTCCCCTCATCACTGAACACTGTGACAGCACTGTCACAGTGTTCAGTAATACGGGGACTCCCCAGCTTAAAATATATGTCCTACCCCGAAAATAAGCCCTAGCTGCAGAATTCCAGCTCCAGTGCATTTTCTTCCCTAGTCTTCTTTATTTCTTCTGTCCGGGGATTGAAAAACCAATCACAGCTATTCATTGACTATTTTTTGCCATATAACATTACTTTAGCGTACTAAAAATAAAATATGAAATAAACTGTACATATTTGGTATTGCCAAAAATGGAATTACCTGTAGAATTAATGTATTATGTAATCTATGCCACATGGAGCGTGTTGTAAAAACAAACCTCTGTGCTTTGTTTCAATAATAAGCACTAGTGGCAAAAGCATTCAATGAATGAATACAGAAAGCACTCACTATGCTCTATTTATAGATTGTAATCAATAGAATACTTAATGGTTCCCAGTCAACCTCCTAAGTACATCTTATAAATCTCAAGAGGATACCCCTGCTTTTTTCCTTCCCAATCTTCTCCACCTTCTAATATTTCGAACCTTGTCAGTAACATTCCTCTGATCCAATATTCATTATCATCTATTATTTATTATTCATTTATTATTTATTATTGAATTAGTAATCATATTTTATGTGATTTGATTTTAGATGAGTTTATCTTAATATTTTAAGAAATTTTATTATCATGTTTTTATATTTTTTATCATGATTCATTTAGATGAATAATATGTGTAGGACTTTATTTGATACTAGTAGAAAGCCTGATCCAGCCCATCCTGCAATCTATAAACTGTAAATAGATATCCAGGCTCAGGAAAACTTTTCTGTGAAATAAGAAATAATATTTATAATGCAAAGGCATCAGCTATTAAGAATACACAAAATACCCAGGGCAAACTAATGTGGAGGTCTGTCCATTGTCCTATTCTCTCTGCTTGCGCAGATCATCGCTCCTCTTCACTATTATTAGAGGATGTACAATGATTTCACAGGGCTTAACTTTGGAATTTGTTAAATCAAGATTTTCTCACCTCGTGAAATTGTTGTTGTGGAACCTCAGCAGGTGATTGATGAAAAGTTGTGCCTGAGATTTGCATTGGACAGCACTCTGCTCTGCGTGCTGTCCGATGTGCTGAACACCACACATTGGCATTTACTATTCTTGTCCAAAAATCTGAAAGAATAGGACTTGCTGCATTTTTGTATTTGCACTGTAAGTCTGAGCAAAATAAAGCCTGTGTCATACACACATCTAATGAATGGATGATATTTCCATTCGATTTTTCTACCAATTTTTCAGGCAAAAAATAAGACAGAAAAAAAGCCTGTGTGCATGTAATCCGTAATATATAGGCTTGAGTGTTTGGTTGAGAGGTAGCTTTGTACTGCTTGCATGGATGTAGATGATATGAGGCATGACGTTTGTTGTTGATGCTATGGTGAGTGAGTGCGATGCATTGCGTGTATTGGTACATAACACATACACAGGAGGGCAGAGTTGTTGGGATAATAAACCACACCACAGCAGGCTAAGATGTATAGAGTGGATAGAATAAGTCTACACACCCCTGCCAGGTTTTGCCATGTTAAAAATTCTAATAAAGATGAAGCATTTCATATTTATTTCTACATTCAATGTGACCCATTATTGGTACAATTCCACTGGAAATCAAACTGAAATCTTCCAGGGTGGAAAAATAAAAATAACAAAACTAAAATAATGTGGTTGCATAAGTGTGAACACCCTCTTATATTTGGGGATGTGGTTGTGTTCAGAATTAGCCCATCACGTTTAAACTCATGTTAATTAGCAATCAATACTTCGCTGCCATTACATATAATGATTCTGATTTACCCCATATAAAGTTCAGCTCTTCTAGTAGGATTTTCCTGACATTTTCTTAGTTGCATTTTTCAGCAAAAGCCATGGTCTGTAAAGAACTTACAGCACATCAAAGGGCACCGAGTATTGAAAGCTATCAGTCAGGAGAAGGGAGCCACAAAATTTCCAAAGCATTACATATATCACCGTGAAGATGGTAAGAATAAAGTTATGCCAATTTAATTTGGCATAACAGTGACATTACCCTCAAAAATTTCTGAAAAGACCAGAAGAAAATTGGTCCAGGAGGCTGCCAAGAGGCCTCCAGCAACATTAGATGGGCTACAGGAATTTATGGTAAATACTGGTTGTATAGTGAATGTGACAAACATCTCCCGTGTTCTTCATATTTCTGGGCTGTGTGGGAAGGGGGCAAGATGGAAGACTTTTCTAATTTAAAAAAACATCCAAGCCCGACTATGTTTTGCCAAAACCTACAACAAGTCTGTCAAAAGTATGTGAGAAAACGTGTTATAGTCTGAGGAGACCAAGGTTGAACTTTTGGCCATAATTCCTTAAGGTGTGTTTGGCACAAAGCCAACGCTGCGCATCACCAAAAGAACACAATACTTGCAGTGAAGATGGTGGAGGCAGTAATCTCCTTTGGGCTGTTTTTCTACTGCTGGAACTGGGGCTTTAGTCAAGGTGGAGGGAATTATGAACAGTTCCAAATATCAGTCCATTTTGACACAAAACTTGCAAGCCTCTGCTAAAAAGCTGAAGATGAAGAGGAATTTCACCTTTCAGCATGACAAAAACCAAAGCGTACCTTCAAATCACCAAAATAATGGCTTATTCAAAGAAAGATCAAAGTTCAATCGACATGTTTAAATCCACGTGGAGTCTCTGGCTGCGCTTTTTGTTTGTATAAGGTTTTCTTTATTCTTTGTTTCATCAGTAGAATTACTATATGTTACATTTTTAGTTTTGTTCAATTGTATAATCTGTGCAATTTATATATGGAGACTACAACAATTTCTTTGCAATATCCTAAAATACGAAGCCTCAATAACTGTCTGGGACTTTGTCATTTCTTAGACAAATTTTGATATGTATACAGTTAATTGCATATAAAATCCCGATAAAGACTGTTTTGAAAAAAAAAAAAAAGATCATTGGAATCGCCCAGCCAGAGTCCACACCGAAATCCCATTGCAGATTAGTGGGTTGATCTGAAGAGGGATGTATATATGAGATGCCCACTTAATCTCACAAATTTGGAGTGCTTTTGCAAGGAAGAATGGGCAAAGATTACCTAGTCGAGATGTGCCTTGCTGATAGACAGCTATCTAAAAAGACTGAATGCTGTCATAAAGTCGAAGCGTGCATCAACAAAGTATTAGTTTTAGGGTATTCATAATTATGCAACCACATTAGTTTATTTTTATTTTTAAATGTTTCGACCCTAAGAGATTTCAGTTTGTTCTTCAATGGAATTGTACAGATAACGGGTCACATTGAAGGTGAAATAAATCTGAAATGATTCCTCTTTGTCAGAATGTTTAACATGACAAAAATGCGGCATTATAACAGGGGAGTGCAGACTTTTTATATCAACTGTATAAAGGATCATGTTTTTACTAAGATGCATTTAATATGGTAATTTTTAACTTTTCAATGTTAGTTTTACATTTTTGGTACCCTTCTCCTGACTGATACCTGTACTGACTACTATGTAAAATGAGTTTAAATGTGATTGGCTAATTTTGAACACAACCACATCCCCAAATACAAGAGGGTGTTCACTCTAGAAGATTTCGGTTTGTTTTCCAATGGAATTGTACAGATAACGGGTCACAATGAGGGCTCAGTCAGACAAGCAAATTTTAAATGCATGTATAAGCACGTTTTCAATTTGCATCTATTAGAACCAATGCTTTCCAATGAAAGCGGTCACATGTGCATTTTTTATATGCAAATAAAATTTGCACCTGCGAAAGATAAGACATGTGACTGCAAATGCACCTGGTCACGCAATTTTTTCTACAAGCGATGTGCAATTTTTTTCCCGCGCCTATCATGGGTGAAAAATTTGCTCGTCTGACTGAGTCCTGAAGATGAATTAAATCTGAAATGAATCATCTTTGTCAGAATCTTTAACACAACAAAAACTTTGCATTTCAACAGGGGTGTGTAGACTTTTCTTATCCATTGCATATAAGATTATGTTTTTACTAAGATGCATTTATTATGGTGATTTTCAAATTGTCAGTGTTAATTTTAAAATTTAGATTCACTTAAAGGAGTGGCAGGGGAAAGATTATGTAACTAAATGAAAAACTTACATACTTGCTGCTGGGCATCACTCTAGCCTTCTAGTTACAACTGCTGCAGCAGTGACATGGGTTGTTTATCATTGTGCCTGCTGCAGCCAATGAGGTGGGCCAGCAGGTGCATCATCAGTGATGTCCTGTAAACCTGCTTTGGAGCTTTTATATTAGAAACCCACATGACAGGTTTATAGAATATTACCGGGCCTTAAGGCCAGAAGATGTTACCTGTCCAATGCCATGGCACC
This sequence comes from Eleutherodactylus coqui, assembly GCF_035609145.1. Taxonomy (NCBI): domain Eukaryota; kingdom Metazoa; phylum Chordata; class Amphibia; order Anura; family Eleutherodactylidae; genus Eleutherodactylus; species Eleutherodactylus coqui. Next base: position 179,048,142 of record NC_089840.1, on the reverse strand, counting down.
AGGACGCCAATCACTGGTCTGGCACTATGGTGAGTATATTACTTTTCTATAGTCTTGAGCACATGGGACCCAAAACTATATATAAGTAATAACTCTGAAAACCCCTCTAATCCACTTCCCTTTCAGTTTACTGCAGAATATGATAGGGTATTGACAACATATTCAATTGAGCCCACAATCACTGCATTGACCACTAGGCGGCAGTATCATTGTGAATTCCATTTATTTCTATGCAATGTTGTCACTCCCCACTCCTTCTATGGAGCATCATGGTCAGTTATGGCCGGCCCCTGACGAATTATATGACTGGACTGTCTTCCGGTTCGCTGTTGAAAGCAGGACCATATATGGTGAAGTGGTGTGGTTTCCCCCATATAAATGTAATGTGTTCTAGTGTACAGCATGTATTTTCTCTTGAGGAATGGGAACTGTGTTATCCACTCCCCAAAATGTGTAGAGTCTCTAATAAAGGTATTTTCACAGATACAGTATGTGATGGCTTAACAGTTGTTCTGGACATCTTGGAATTTGGAGGTGTGAGAGTTCATGCTTCTCCTCCAATTAAGTGTTTTATGCATTCATTCAATTAAAGTTATTTCCATTACTACCTATTATTGAAACACATGCAAAGAAGTTGGTCCCTCGGAGCCCTATCTGTCTGTGTTTTCCATTTCTCTAGCAGATAGGGCGCTGAAGAACCAACTTCTGTGCTATGGTCCACAGTAACTGCTGATCCAGATTGGAGGGGGACTTATTCCCTAATAGAGTATTACTTGTGTTTAATGCATGAATGGATTAAGTGTGACACAACCCCTGGTGGGTTATAATCCTATATATTTTTTCTTATCTCTTGATTCAAGACACCTGAAATGGATTTTTTATTGTGTGCCTCTAGAAAAATATGCTGGATTTACTGCTTTCCCCTCCAAACAAAATCTCTGAACATTAATAAATGATATGTACCTCTAAATGGTGTCATTACCAAAACAAAACCTTATTGTGCAGTCATGGAGTAAGATACATCAAAACTGGTGCAAATAAACAGTAGAGTATTTTCCTATAGTAACCAATCTGATTCCATCACTCATTATTCAACAGTCATTTGGAAAAATAAAAGCAGCAACCTAATGGTTGCCATGGGCAAAAACGGCATTCTTCGTTGCATCGCTTGTGATACTACGCACACATACTTCTCTGTAGTTTTCCTCTATTTTTCATAAACAAGTAAGTAGTTGTAGACCAATAGCTTAACAGCAAGATCTGACTACAAAGAATGTCTTTGGTCTTTTAGGAAGAAGATGTATTGTGTGCATAGGAGGTGTAGACATAAAACAGTTGGGTATATCTTTAAGGAAAACTATATACAAAGCTGCTTAGTTTTTAAAGTAGTAACTGGACTGTTGGCGATGTTTCCCAACACATCACCCAGGTCAGTCAATAAAACCACTGTCATTGCAGACAGGAAAAAGATATTGTTCAAACAGTATCTTTATGTAGTGATATACTTCGACATAAAAAAGCAAAAAGTGACATTTATCAAACCAGTGCTTGTGATGAAAGGACACCGGTGCATCCATTAGATTTATGAACCTTTGTAAGAAAGTACAGTTTTGACATTGACATAATGTGTAGCAACTTCTAGTTAAAAGTGTTACAAACCTTGTAATTCTGACGTACAAAAGGTACTGATTTTCTTTGCAGATGTCTAACTCGTAGGAAGTCTATAAGGAGAATTCTCCCTGGGCAAAAGTATCCAAGTAAGAAAACTGACTTTCTAGAGCCACCTACCACCTAGCCACTAATGTGAACTTAGACAGACATTTTTCTTCCATTTGGAAGATAACTACTTTAGAAATCGTTTTAGAAATATATCTGTTTAGTTATAAAAAGGGCAACAAGAAACTTTCTGATATATATTTTCCATGAATAGAGCCATCAGGAATAATACTACATAATATCATTCCATTCCAATCAGGTACATTTATAGAGAAGTAGAAATGTCTACTCTATTGCACCTATACTTGTACTCGTCATGTGACACATGACATTTTTACTATTTCCAAATAAATAAAGTCCATATACAGTTGCAAGGAAAGGTAAATGGCTTCCTGTGGAGCTTTGAACAATAAATCCTCCTGGAATGATAAATATTTATAAATTAGAATTAGAATTAATACCACCAGGGAGCTTCAAGGAAACTACTTTAAAAAAGGTACCTCGTTCCTAACTTGTTGGAGAAGTGAAGAATGAGAATCAATAGGCACTATTCTCCACAAATGGTGGAACTGCAGTAGCATACGCCCATTGTGGGAATCTATTTGAAATTTAATCAACCAAGTACAGGGTTAGGATTTAGAACAGTATCCTGCTGTCTCTCTCCTTTCATTAAGTTTAGACCAACTGCCAGTTATACACGCTCACCTGACCTTCCATATTTTAACAGTGACTAGAACTCAAATAGCTAGAAAGTGGAGAGGAACAAAACTCTCTTCTAGCCCAGAAATCATAAATTCTATTCAACTCAACTCTAATATGGAAAGGCAGGTCACTCGTAAACTAGGCAATATAGTAACGTTTTAAAAGGGTTTTGGGCAAATGGGTTAGGTTTCAAAATTCAAAGTAATCCGTAGGACGTGTAAAATAATTAGTGTAGAATTTTCCCTATCGTATTGCTTAACATAAAGTGATAAGCTGCTATCCATTTAATACATTATTATCTTCCATTCTATTTCCTTTTTTTCTTCAGTTTTTTGTGTATTTCATGTAATTTTGTGTAATTTTTTGTTGATATTTGTAGTATGTACTTCTTATTTTTACCTTGCTGATACATAGACGGTGCTGGTTTTTGCAGTTGATAATGTGTGTCTGCTACTGAATGCCCATCGAAGCTAAAATAATTAAAAGCCTAGTACATGCTGGTATATATTATATTGTGGTTCATTACTATCGACATTATCAACGCTATCCCATATTATGAGAGCTGTCAGTCTATGACTATAGTTATATGTGCATGTGTTATTCAGCAGGTCAGTACTGGAGAGGATGATCAGATGGTCAAAAAGTACTAAATGGGGCGTGTTCTCCATAGAGACTAATAACAAAAAAATAAATTCTCCTAGCTGGAGGTACAGATAAGCCTCCAGAAGACTGCCTATAGCATCTGACTAAATGATCTGATCATCCTGCTACACCATCCTCCTGCATTTTAACATGGAGGGAAACTGCATGACTGTCTAGCTATGTTCTGAGTAATAGCAATGCCCCAAAGGGTTAATAGCATGGGATAGCAATGCCTGTGGTCTAATACTTCCAACATGTTCAGGGGAATATATGCTACTAAATGCATTTTATGGTTGTGGAAAACTGATAAAAGTTTGTTTACAAAAAACTAAGTGAACCCTTTGTGATTACCTGGATTTCTGCAGATTGCTCATTGTCTTCTGATTGTCTAAATCATAATTATAGACAAACACAATCTTCAACAATAACACACAAACAGCTGTACCATTCACGTCTTTTACTGAGAACATTGAGTAAGACCACTCTCACACATGGCTTATAAAAACGCTGTGTTTACTGCGTTTTCAGCTGCTTTGACATGTTTTTTTGACTACGTTTTCAGCACAGTTATAACTCAGCCAAGCAAGATGATAATGCCAAAACTGAAAAAAATGCAGCGGAAAACGCGGTAACAACATTCTACTGCATTTTCAGCAGCACTAAAAATGCACCCCATTCATTTCAATGGGTAAAGCATTGTATTTTAAAATGCAGGAATGCATGGAAATAGAACAGCCAGGGCTTGAAAAACGTAGCTTTAAAAATGCTGCGCTTTAATGCTTGTCTGAGAAGCCACATTGAAATCAATGGTAGTGATTGACAGCATTTAGCGCTGCGCTGAAAATGCAGCATTAAACGCAGAAAAAAACACGTATGTGAGAGTGGCTTAAGTATCCACAATGCAGGGAGAAAAAGTAAGTGAACCATTTAATATAATAAACTGCAGATCCCCCTTCAACAGCAATCACACCCCTCAAACATTTCCTGTAGCTGCAAATACGGTTTTCACAATGTTAAAGTTACACTTTAAATCATCTTTCCTTGCAGACATGTTTTATCAATATTTTGGGGATGTCTTGCATGTCCTGCCCTCCTCAGGTCATTCCACAGCATCTTGATAGGGTTTTAAGGACAGGACTCTGACCTGGTCATTCCAAAACTCAAATGTTTTCTTTAATGCATTTTTTAGATGATTTACTTGCGTACTTTTGGTCATTGTCTTGTTGTATCATCCAATATCTCTTTAGCCTTAGGTCTGATCTGCTTAGATTCTCCTGTAAAATGTCTTGGCGCTGAGACAGGAAAGCATCCCCAAACCATGGTGCTTCTTCCACCATGCTTCACAGTTGGAATGAGGTTTTGGTGTTGATGTGCAGTGTTATTTTTCCTACAAACATAGCATTGTGCATTTGCACTAGAAAGTTAAATTTCTGGATCAACTGTCTATACAACATTTTCCCAAAAGCACCGTGAAACATCCAGGTGGCCTACAACGAATTTGAGATGGCCCACAATCCATTCATGATCTATAATGAATTGCCCAATGTTCTATGCCTATGTGATAAGTACATTCAATAACCAATGTCAGAATTGTAGCCATGAATGAGGCACCCCTCTGTTGCAGAACATATATTTCTGCTTAAATCATAATTATTTCAATATTTACCTTAATTTAAACCATCTCTACCTATAATCCTTTCCTATAAGTCAAACATGTTACTTGCAAAGTTTATCTGCTTCACCCCATACCAGGTCTAAATGAAACCCCATTTCTGTCCTTAAAGAGACTCAATAGGAATCTTCTCATATGGTGTCCTTGTCTGAGACTTTGAACAAATGAGCAAGCAAGTGACGTCACCGTTAGCTCATTTGCTCTTATGCAGTCTGTTTAGACAGACAGAGGCATTGTTGGCTCCTTCAAATGAGAATTGTTCAGTCTCTCTCATTCGCCATATAAGCGAATGAGAGGACTGAACAATTGTTGTTGAACCCAAACGACAAGCAAACAAGTCAACAATGGTTTTTATGACTGCATTAAATTAACAATGAACGAAAAGTGAATGATTCTTGTTCATGTTTAGTCAATGGCTTGCGTCTAGACTGGGCAATTATAATTATCATTCAAGCACTGTGGAATAAGTTGGCGCTATACAAATAAAGATTATTATTATTATTCAATTTTACACATTTGAATGATTTTTGATCAATAATAGTTCCGTCTAAAAGCACCCTTTGGGTTGAATCTTTTTTGCTTTCACCCATTGTTCAAATTTATATTTTTTGATGGTTACTCCAATGTTTTATTTCAAGAAGGGACCCAATCTTTGGTGTCTGTGGCTATTAGTTTCTGTTGATGAACTAATCACAGCCAACCCATCATACGTTGCCCTCACACTTCTATGCATAGCATCAATAAACTCCTACCTACTTTTCCACCAAATTGGATAATAAATCTTTGATATGGACATTGGCCTCATATGATGTCACATGTGTAGTTATCTGCTTAAAAGATCTTAGGTTCTTTTTCAAATGAAAAAGAAAAAAAAAACAGATAAGGCCCAACTCCAGGAAACCTATTTTAGACATAATAGGACACCAAACTTTTAAAGGGCACACTATAATAACTGGCATCACTTGTTTTCTCTAAAAGGCAATGCAAGTGGTGTAGTTATTATTTTTTTTAAAGCAGATATCATTCCAAGTCAAGGACTTCTTAGCAGATAAGTATATTTGTGATCATGGGTTGCGTTTATGCTCCAAACTCCAACCACACAGCTTGGATTATCTAAGCCTTCAAAACACTACACTTTTTTACGGAACGTATTCTAATTATGGGAGGTGATCTCAATGGCACTCTTCATCCCTAATTAAATGTATCTATGGGCTTTAGCTCGCATTAAAAAATCCTTCTATTCCACTTCATTTATTGACACTTGGAGACATGTAAATTCAAGAGTCTTAGATTATACGCACTTCTCTCCACCCCACAATTCATACCCAGGGATAGACTATTTTTTTCTCAGAACTATTATATCCAACATCACTAGTGCCCAAATGAAACCATCTGTCCATTCAGATAACTCCTTGTTAGTCATAACATCACTTTCTAACCTACTTTCACAATATAGAAAATGGAGACTTAACTTTTTAAAATTGCTCAGATGGCTGTAAAACATGTGATATCAATATAATTTTAGAGGAGTTCCGCTACTTTTGTATTTTGTCCATATCAACTCAGGCTGCAAGAATCTCCACTCAATTTCATGTTGTGTACATAAGATATACAAGCATTTGTAAGCAAATTAGAAATCCCAGAACACAAATGTCAGCCCTGGATATTCCCTTTATGTTAAGCAAGCTTCAATCCATCTTGTAAAAGTGTCCCTCAAGAAAAAGCCCTGGTCCAGTTGAACTTCCATTAACTACTACAAAACCTTCTTCTCGACCTTACAGTCCCACATGCTCCAACCTGTATAACTCTGTGCTGCAAGGATCACAGTTTTCTAAGCAATCCTTAGAAGCACACATATCATTGTTCCACAAAGAAGGATAAGATAAGCCCTGCAGTAATTATAGGCTGATATTGCTGAAATTTTGAGCAATCTTTTGTCCATTTTAATAGCAATGGGGTAGATGGAATTTGTTAACGGGAGGGAAGGTATAGATAATATATTAAGATAATATATCATGTTGCTTGGAACAGTTGAAAGTTGTGCAGCCAATAGTCACAGCTATGTGCATCAAATTATATACCCCTTTTAAAATCCTATAGAAATATCCTCTCCTCCTGGTTAGCTCCCTGAATTTCATGGGTTGGAAGAAAAAACCTAATGAAAGGTTTAATTTTGCCTAAGCTTAATTACCTCTTTCAAATGCTCCCCATACTCGTACCTTTAATGTTTTTCACTAAAGCCAGATCTATGCTCTATAGTTATTAATGGAATAATAAGTGACCTAGAATAAGTTCCTCCACTTTGGCCTTGATAAAATCTCTAGGAGGTATGGGGCACCCAATTTATTAACTTACTACTATGCATCTCTGTAGATTGGGTCCAAACCCTGAGTAATAAGCTATGGGTAACACTAGGCAACATATGTCTTCTAAGAGCAAAAACACTATAGGCCTCACATGGAATCTCACAGTCCTCCAAACTCCTAATGAAGTTACCAAAATTACTCCAAACTTGTGGTCCAAATACCAGCAAGTCCTCTGCCCAACTCCACCCCCTTTAAAATTAATCACAGATATGGTAGGGCCACAATCTGCAGGCGTAAATATTTGTGCCAATGGGTGCATTCTCAGACTGCATATTCCCATTGACACAATACCGAGAGATGGTGTAGTAATCTCAACCAACTCCTTGCAGTTTGATGCAATGTTATCCAAACTGCACTTTTTCCAGTATTCTGCAAATAAAAAGGCTGTCTTCTCTTATACTAACAGGGAGAAGTGTTGGGCGGGGGGGAGGGGGGTAACTTGACAGAGGACTGTCTCCATTTGGGAAGATACTATTCCAGGCAAGATATCTATTTACGCTTCTCTCCTCACTATATCAAATTATCCTCTGCAAGATGTTCCTTTTAAACACTCCTATATATCTTACTGGGAGAAGGATCTTGTGATTACACTTACAGACGATTCCCCAAGGTATATTAGGGTACAAAAATATTAAATTTTAGGTGGTATGCCACCACTAAACAGACCTACCTTTACTACCCTTCAACTGCAGAAACTTGCTGGAGATGTAATATAAATGCTAGCACTTACATCTATATATGGCAGTGATGCCCCCAACTTAAGCCCTTCTGGGATAAAGTTCTCAAGATGCGTATTCAGATCTGCGAGATGAAAACTAATATCCATTTAAAAAATAGTATGTCTCAATCTCCCCATGGAAGCATATAATAGTATTGGCCAGTGCTAAGCTTTCAATCCCCCCACTTTGGAGGACACCCCAAGCAGGAAACTAGATAGGTAAGGTTGACAAGCTGTATCTCATAGAAGAAACCACTGCATTAGCTTCTCAGTATATGGATTGTTTCAGCAGATATGAGGGCCCTGGTGGAAATTTTGCATCTCTGCTGACTTTCTTTTTAAAACCTCTATGTTCCACTAACATCTAGACATCATCATTTGTATTCACCTTAAACGCCATAATCAGATAGTTTCCATCTCATAATGCTGTGCACCAATTCTAGTGTATTTCACTCTGTAGTAACCACATGCATTCAAAACTCCAGCAGTCATTGGCCACAACATTGTGCTGATCATGCTGGCATTGGCTACCTCAGGTCAGCTGGCTCTTGAACACGGGGTTACTGCAGCTTGGAAACCCAGCCTTATTGCTATCCTGATGTGAGAATATTTTATGATATTTTCGACTTATCCTAACAGTATAATGATACACATACTGCAGATTATTTTGATGGTGGAAAACAAAGTAAAAATGTACTCAAAGCTCTGTGAGAAACTCAACTAGGCAGCGGGTGTACTAGATATGTATCAGCTTGCACAGCCTCCTTTCAATCTGCCCTCTTGTAGATACTGACAGCTGTAGCTATACTCTGCAAAACTATTCCCAATTAACCACTTGCGGCTGTCTGTATCTACAAAGCATGCAGTACATGTTACCAAGGGATTCATTACCTTCACACTGACACTATTCAATATCAAACTGCTTCAATACTGTGGATGTGGAAGGGAAATGAAAACTTATAAAAGTGGTAAAAGACAAATCATTATTTAAAGGGACATTATCAGATCTGTTCCATTGTTTAATATACAAAAATGGTTTATTTCCACGTCATGATCATTTTGTGAAAAACATGGGGAATAATGCCTTGAAAAAATGCCCCTATTTACATGGACACAGGACATAGATATGCAGTAGCATGTTGTATTTCTTGTCTTGATATGGACAGTAATAGGACATAAAATGCATTTTTTCACATTGACTAATGGTCAGTCCATATAACCCCATAGGATATAATGGTGCCACGTGTTGCCCATGAATTAACACAGACAGCACACCCAGAAGAAAATCCAAGAAGAAGTAATGTAGCATGGAGCGCTATTCTGTCCAGCAAAATGCTGGTTGGAATTGCTATTGGGGCCTGTTCAGTCCTGTTTGGCTCCAGCATGTGCCAGATCCTGCTGTTCTGGCATTTGTTGATTGGCGCTGAGAACGAAGCCGAACAGTGGAAGTCACCTGCAATCCCCAGTACAGATATAAATCGGACCTAATATATGCATGGGATATTTCTAAAGCTGAAAGCATAGCTGAAAGGTATAAAATAAAATGTTTCCCTCAATCATCATCTCGAACACTGCCCAATTGTGATAAATTGTCATAGTAATCATGGTGTTTCAGTAGCCTAAATTGTTTTAGAGTCTGCAAATCATTGTATTTGTCCACATGTAATAGTAGAGCACAGATTATTCAATGTTCCAACAGCTCTGGAATTATGTTTTTTGAGTTTTGAGAAAGTCCAAGGCCCACTGTACACATTGCAATATTGCGCCGTATGGGTGCTACAGACGTCATTTTCCATTCTCTCGTCTTGTGACTGCAAAAAGGATGCTGGCACAGGTACAATGGATGTGAAATGCATCATAATCTTTGAACATGTTCTGTTTGCATCGTTCTTCCAGCAACCGCATTATATTTGCACAGCTCGGGATTGGGCTATGATCTTTTTGCACACGCTAAACACAGAGGATAGAACCCATTGATTTCAATGGGGTCATTCTGAGAAGCACATGCAAAGAAGTCTATGGCAGCTGCAAAAATACGCAAGAAGGGGTGTGAAACTGCGCAAAGCACAGAAAAATAAGACAGTTGGGCCTCATTAGGCTTAAATAACCAATTAATTTCCATGGATAGGGTTGTCATACGTATGTGAACTGGCCTTAAGTGCGCAAAATTTGCTGTAATACGCGCAAAACGCTGATTATGGTCTTCTTCAAACTTCGTTCATGCGCTAATACACTGCGCTACTGCAAGTATGTTTGTGCAAACCTTCATGTTACACAGCTTTTAAACTACAGAATGGCAGGTTCTGTATAAAAAAAAACTAAAAGTGGACTTTTTTTCCTAGTCCTTAAAAACACCAGCATTCTGGTTCATACACTGTGCACCACATTCATTAGAGCTTATTCACACGAGATTAATTCTCATTCATGTGTAAATGATTGTATACAGACAGAACATGGACCAATTGCACTCAGTGGATTTTTTTAAACTTTTAATATTTTAAAATTTTTAGAATAATTAAAAAAACTTTTTTTTAACTTTTTTTTCTTTCAATTTTTTTAAACTTTTTTATTAGTTCCCACGGGGGATTTAAAGTTACAATCATTAGTTCACTTATACAGTATAATGCAATACTGTCATATTGCATTATACTGTATTTTAGCAGGCTTCCTATTAAAGAGAATCTGTCATTTTAACAATGCAGTTCAAACTGCAAGCAGCAAGTTATAAAGCAGGATGAGTTGAGTGGATTAATATATAGTTATATGGGGAAAGTTTCAGTATAACTTGTGTTTTATTCATTTATATCCCTGCTAATTTTGGGTGGAACAGCCCAATGGGCGGTCCTATCAGCCATTGACAACTATACAATGTACATACATGGGTAGCTGTTAATCATTGATTGCAGACAGCTTAGAGGGAACTGTGGCTCTTGTGACTTCTGGCTTTGATTTAAAAAACTGCATCAAAATCTGTGTGAGATTCTAGCCTATTTTTGGTTTCAAAAACAACATGAAAATAGTGCATGTGAAAGTACCCTCAAGGAATATTCAGTCGTGGTACATTTCCCAGTGCAGGCTTTGCAGAACCCAAAGGGGAAATCCAGAAGACATCATTTACATTTCAATGTAGTCTTAAGGTCAATGCATATAACACTGTGGGGAATTGACACTATACTGTGACACCTGTACATACAACATGTACTGCCAGGTAGTAGCTTTGGTTGACTCCATATTCTAAGAAAATTGCATCAAAAACAGTGGCATAAACACAACATGTAAATAATCCCTTTGAAGAGTTGCCTCCATGTGCTGAAACATGAAACTGCATATTCTCAAAGAATCCCTATAGGTTTATTAACATAAAAGTAATGATTGGGATAAAACTCCTTGGGTCTCCATGAAACATTGGCGGCACATTAAGTCATACATGACCTCATAGGTGAGAACACAGATCTATAACATGGCTATATGCATGAGCCATCAATTTGTAAAAACAACTATCACTGATTTCAATGAAAATATTCAACAACTACTTTTTTAAAGGCATCGTCAGACGGACATATTGGTTTGTGTTTTTGCACACACAAAATAGATGCATGTAACAGGCAGAGAATAGAACCCATAGATGCCAATGGATTCGTTCTCATTAACATTTTTTGTGTGTGCACAAAAAATATGACCTGCTCTATCTTTCCACGTATTTGTGCAGCAAAGGTCTCACGGAAGTCCATGGGAGGTGCCTTCAATCCACGCCCAAATGTGCAATACATAGTACAATTCAATGAAGAGAAGAACACATCTGGACCTCATTAGGTTAACTAGCCTTTTAAAATAGGGGCTGGGGTGTTTTCTGCGTGCATGTGAATAGGCACTGCGTGCACAAAAAGGACAGTACTATATGCTCATACACACACAAATCTACCTTGTTCACTATACAAATGTGTTGCGCTAAAGCGTTCGCAATTGTGCATACGGGCTTAAACACATGCACGTGTTTTAGTCCCGATTTGCGGCTGTGAAAATCACGACTGCTTAGTAGGACGAAATGAAAACATTGATTTTATTGGTTTCGTTTCTGCTATTAATCGTATGCACGAGAAAAGATAGGACTTATTATATAGGACCTATCTTTCTTGCACGTAATTACTACTATGTGTCAGAAAGTTAGGGCAGGACCTATCTTCCTGCTTTAAAAAAAAAACTCACACACACTAGCGCAAAGTTGAATAGTTCAGAAAAAAAATACATAGCGTATTAGAGCATGCCCTATGTGTTTTTGCCCTTAAAGTTGATCATTTTTCATAATGAAGCCACCCTGATTGATGTTTTTGGAGAGGGGTTCTCCAAATTCAATCAATGCAATACAATTGACCCGTTGTGATCTTTTTCCTATTTAGGCTAGAGCTAAATGGTGACTTTGGTCGCAACATAAGAGAATATCGTAGTGTAGCCCTAGAAGACAATGTGGGTTGCATTGCAATTCGCGAGTAGCTGTGGCCCGCAGATTGCAAAAAATCCAATTTAACTTTTTTTTGTGATCTGTGGATTGCAGTTACAGCTGCTTGCCAACAGGATCCTCATTGGCTTTTATTAAAATTAAGTATTGGTATTTAGTATTTGTTTAGAGAATTGCAGGGCTACACTGGGATCTTTGGTCGAGCGATCTTTGTTGCAGCAAGAAGTATTTGTGTAGTCCTAGCCTTAATACAACAGAAGATAATTGAAAAATGCATAGCACAACAAATGCAATGTCTGTTTTATTGCCAATAAAGATATGAATTATGCCACCACAAATCATTACCCAAGTTTATAGAACAAACAATTAATATGTAATATGTTGCGCGACGAACTTTACATGTACTAGTCATTGCAAAACAATGCTATAAAGGAAATAACTGCACTAAGTTTACAAGTTAGTAACTCTGACAATACATATTTGTTATATATAAACATTAGAAACATACATACAATAAAATGCTAGAATCAGCTGTTGTGCTTTTATATAGATGGAATTATAGAAATTTCCAAAATGTTTAACCTCAATAAACCAGAGATTAAAGCAATCATATGAATATGTTTGAGGTTTTCTACTACTTCACCTTTTATAGTAATAACTATCTGTTTTGTAGAAAATAATTGTGTATTCTAACTTGTTAAAACAGTTATCTTTTCTGGGAAAATATATGTTTTCAAAGAGCTGTATTTAGTCTCTTGGGTGTCTTTATCTTTTTCCTTACATTTTCTAAAGCATATATACCGTTGTCAGGTTAAAACTTTTATTGTACCTATATTTTTTCCATTTCTAGAGTAACCAAAGGCATTTTTGAATACATTTTATTTGACCTTAAGATGCTATAACTTCCAAGTAGAGTTAGTAGAGTTCAAAGATTTTTTTCTAATCTTTTGGGAGCTTCATCTGTAAGAAATAGAGTTTTCCCATTTTCTTTTCTTCCCAAAAGAATTGGAAGGATTGGTGTACTGTAGTTGTAGCCATATAGTAAATTCTCTAGTGTATATTCTCTAGTGTATAGGGATCTATGGATGGCCAATATTTAACAGCTTTATATAATGGGAATACTAGCAATAAAAGGAAATAAAATCTGCAGTAGTGGCTATTTAATAATTAAGATTACTTTTGCTCTCACCATATTTATAAGGCTGTAGTTAATATTTATTTTAATTCTCAGATTTATCCAGATATACGTAGATCCTTTAGTAGATCAAGCAGTGATTTTATTACCATGTGGAGGTTGGTGGTCCTCCCGGGGCGGTGGTGTGCGGAGTCCCGCAGTCAGGGCACGCCCCCCTGGCTTGTTGTCCAGCTGCCGGGGGCGTAGGTGCCTGGCCAACATGGTGCTGGTGGCACGCAGCGCCGTGTGCGCATGCACCTGTGAGTGCAGCTGCCGTGCACAAGCTGCCTTTTATTTTGTTCTGTTGGGAGTTGGCTCTCTCCCTCTCTCTGCCCCTGGGTAGAGGCTTTTGTTTAAAGGTCAAGCACAGACTTGCAATCACTGCCAGTTATTGGTTTCCCTCAGTGTGCTAGCTAGTCTGCCTCTGTTGGTCTCCTGCTTCTGTCAGCTTGTCTGCTATACTTTACTATTATCCGCCGGGTTTTTCCATCTGCCTCAGTTCTGCTTAGTATTGTTCGTGTTAGTAATTTACATCTGCCTTTTCTGTCGGTATTCTACCCTGTCCATCCAGGTATGTCAGCGTCCCTTTTTCGGTCCCTAGTGAGAGTAGGGACCGCCGCCCAGTTGCCTGCCTGGGGTTAGCCAGGAGTGGAGGCCAGTAGGCAGGGACAGGGGTTGTGGGTGAGATTTAAGGCACCTGGTCTGGCATATCAAGAATAGTATACCGTAACAGATTTATTCCTATGCTTAAAGGAGTGTTCTGGGACTAAAATATTGATAATATATCCTCAAAATAGGCAATCAATATCAGATTAATGTGGATCTTACTCCTGAAACATCCACTAATCAACTGTTAGAAGAGGTTATCACATTCAGGTGAGCACTACAGCCTATTCGCTGTATACCAGGCACAGTGAAATATATTTTCTAGTAGCATTGCCTGGTATTGCAGCTCGGTCCCTTTCACGTCAGTGGAACTAAGCTGCACACAGGCAATGTGACTTATGAACATGACATCAAGAGCAAAAGATAAAGCTGAAGCACTTGCTCCGCAAATACCTTGGTCCTTTCAATCAGCAGATCATCGGGTATGTTGGGAGTTCCCCCTTCTCCTATCAATCTGACATTGATTATCTATTTTGAGGATAGATCATCATTATTTGAGTCACAGAAAACCCCCATTAAAGATACTTTGTGACAAGTTTGGCCCTTTTAAACTGAACAGGTTTGCTTGGTTAATAAATCTCATGTTCTAACCCTATTATAGAACTCTGAGTTAGTAGAGGATGTTCCCATCTAGGATTGTCAAGCATTAAGTGTCTTTCTCTGGAGGATCTAGATTGCAGTACAGACCACTGTTAACAATGGATAATGCTTCATTCCCCCTGTGCTGATGCTGTAAGGAAATCGAATTTAGCTCTCTGGTTCCTCCACATTGTATAGCTGGGTGATTGTTGAGTGTCCCAGGAGCAGGATACCCTGTGATTAGATTTTTGAGAGAGGATCCTTCTTTCAAAAATCAATTATTAAGAGGTAACAACTAGAGATGAGCAAGCATGCTCGATTAAGGTTACTCTTTTTGAGTAACTGCGTACTCATACGAGCAAATTCGGGGGGGGTGGCGGCGGTGAACGGGGGGGGGGGGGGCTGTGGGGGGTAGCAGGGGGGAGAGAGAGAGAGATCTCTATTACTCTTCCCCCACTTTCCCCTGCTGCCCCCCGAATCTGCTCTGACGAGTATACAGTTACTCAAGAAAAGCAATGCTGGCTAGAGTAGTTGCCTTAACCGAGCGTGCTCGCTCATCTCTAGCAACAACCCTTTCAGGCATCATGATGATTTTTAGCACCTAGTAGGTTCACTTTGGCATCACTTAACAGCCACAAATTATCATAACTTCTCCTCTTGCATGACTTTTCGCAGGCTTATTTTTAAAGTGTACTTTGGGTATAGATGCTGAAGAGTTATCATTTGGCTTCCTGATCTGAACTTCATGAGGTGTACAGTGGGCATTATTACACTCAGCTTTGATAGGAAATCTTGCTGTTTCCATAATTTAATGGCATACATCAAGAAAGACTCTTGTTTTTCCAGATATATGATTAATTGAATGGTATTTTATTTTTATGTTTCAATAGAGATTTTGTACAATACTACTCATATGACATTGTTGGGGACCTATATTTTGGATTTGGTAATGAATGATCTTAATTAAGTGTTTTTTCCCCCTTAAACTAATTAGGAGCTTACTGAAATGAACATTAAAACACAGTCATGTTAGCAGTGTTAATTAAAGTTAATAATTTAAATACCAATGTAATCTCTCCTAAATCTTCTTATGGTTTTATAATCCTTATACTTATTAGTCTCTAAAATTCTTCGAGTGTTTAAAATATTCTTTATGGTCTGCATTTTAAATCAGTTTATATCAACATTTCCTTTCTTTTAAAAAGAAACCTGTCAGGTCCCCTAAGCTGCTCGGACTGTGGACAGCACAGTATAATGACAGATACACTGATTTCACTTATACCAATAAGTTGGTCACTTATACCAATCAGTTTAGTAGTCTTGCAAATCTTACTTTTGAAACTTTGCAGGGCCAGACTGAAGATGAGTCTAAAGAAGCTTATACATATTCATACATGCATGCTCCCTCCACTCTCCTCCCTCAAGATTCTGATTGGAAGATCAATCTGTGCTACTGTATAAACAGAGAGATCTGCCAATCAGCATTTGGATGGAGGAGGAGGGTGGGGGGGAGTATGCATATATGAATATGTATGAGCTTCATTAGACTCATCTCCAGTCCAGCCCTGAAAAAATTCAAAAGTTGGATTTGGAAAACCACTAAACAGAGAAACAGTGAGAAACTGTGGAAATCAGTGTGTCTTTCACTACACTCTGCTGCCCGCAGAATGGAGACCAGTTAGGTTACCTTTAAACATTGATGGAGGTTTATTGCATTATCTGATTAACCTTCCATGGATAAGGCCAGCTTTAGCCTTGATGGCCAGATTTTTTTTGCCTGTTTACATTTCAAGTAGTCATAACATTTGCTTTTTTTTGTTCCACTTAACTGTAAGATTTAGTTTATTGTGATTTGAGTTGTAATTGATGTAGGTACCATACTTTAGTAAGCATACAGTGCATTATCGAATAATTTACTGTATATTAAATAGATTTTTAAACCAACCATGAATGATGCTATAGATTTATTGTACAGATTGTTTGGTTCTTAATGATAGCTATACATATTATTTAATGTTTTGGGACTTGGAGCTAATAAAGTTTATTTGCTATTTAAAACTGTGTGTTTGTAGCTTTCTTTTACCAGTTTACTTTTTATTCATTATACTTGTTTTTTGACTGCTATAGGAGGATTTTTATTTTAATTTATTTTTTAACTTTAATGAACTAGTATGCAGTATATCCATACTAACCTATGCTCTAACAGCAGGAGATATTGCCATACAGTCCTGAGAACCTTTTATCAACCCTGTGCTGTCTGCCTATATTGAATATAGGCTTCAATCATGCTACAGGTATTCCTGTGCCTGTGTGAATACCATAACAAGTATATCATCATCAAAGTATTACATTATATGTGCTTTGTATATTTCATGTTCTTGAATCTTAGACAGCCCCTTTAAAGTGGTTGATGCAGGTCTGGCTTCTGTGATTTGAAAAAAAAGCTGATTTTAACCTGGTGCAAATTGCCATGATTTGATCAGATAAATAGCTTTCTATATACTACATGGACAACCTTACTATGTTAGTCCTTTATCCAGTTCTTGGTACTGGGTCCCCAATCTGGTTTATAGAGAAAAAACCTTAAAGAAGTTCCTCCATCTATGGTATCCTAATGTCATATGCCGGTGGCATATGGACAGGGGTTTTCTTGACGTATCGGTACATCTATGCTATATACATATATGCCACTATCTTGATATCCTACTCTTCTTAATCCTACTTTGTACCATAACACAATCCAATTGGTAAACTATCTGGGAAAATGGGGTGCATTTAAGGATAATTTGTCCTGAGCAAACAAAAGGTAAGTGCTCTCTGTTTTTTGTCATTAATTTAAAAATTTAGCGTCCCTTTAAATAAAAAGAATAATTGCTGATCTCTGAGGCTTTCTTCGTTGTACTGTACATTTAGTAGCGCCTATGTAATGTAGCTATGTCTCATTCATTAGAATTATGTGCCTAAAATGAGGCTGTGAAATTATTTCTGCATCTCTGTGATCTCCATAGCATCTCTTCATCCTCTTTCTAAATTAACGGTCATTTCAGGTTAAAACTGACCAAGACTGAAACTTATATGTATAAATGTAGTTATTTACTCAGTGTTCTCTTCTGTGTGATTTCATTAGGATTTCATCATCAGAGAGTAGATGTCAGCAAGCTTAGAATACAGGACAACAGAAGATAGGTATCTGCGGCAGCCCAAGACTCCTTTTTTCAATATTCCTCATTGTGACTTTATAAGGGATTCAATATTTAGGACTGATGAATATAGATTTATCCATAAAACAAATACTGTATTGCTCAAACACCAAGGTACTATATGTGATATAAAGTGCATGGACGGCTCCTGATTCCATCATTTCTCTACCTCTTGGACTATAGTACAATGTATGAAATAATGATGAACAGTAGCATGTTTCTAAAAAGGTCTAAATACAAACTTTGTTTCTCAAGAAAAACATCTCATAAACCTTTGTGTTCTATATTCCCAGCTGTTCTCATCAATCTACTTTCTTTACAGAGATCCTGGTTGTTTGTTACCTCCTAATATGTGTTCACCTCAAGTGGAAGTGAAAACATGCTTCACCATCTCATCCCCTTATCATTTAACAATGAGAACTCAGCAAGGTGCAGCAAGGACTGCTTAGTGGAATACACAATAGCATCAGTCAACACTCCTAGTTGAAGGCATCACAATCTCTCTTGGTTTTCCCATTCCACTCGAATATTATTTCTGCTGGATATACAAGAGAGGATATACAAGTCAGATGATGCCAGTGGTAAAAAAGAAAAGGAAAATAATGCAAAAACTCCGCTATATTGCCATGCAAAATGCAGAAACACAATCTTGTACTGACAGTTCATTGTATTAAGGGTGTTGCCCCATCAAAAACCTCTTATTCACTTTGCGGCACCATTGGAAAGACTTGATTCTGCTGGACTAAGCCACAGCCAGGCAGGCATTTCCAAAAATGTAGTATTACATAATTACTTATAGAGGGGAAGCCTGAGAGGGGGACACAGTTCTAGGACATTATGAACAGCAATTGTGTTCACACAGTGCGGCTTTCAATGTATACTTTGTAGTCAAAACAAGGAGAATATAAAAAAGAGAAGTATAAATCAATATTTTATTCATTTTCATACAATCCAATCTTGGCTTTGGCTGAAAAACAGCAATTCAAAAACTTCTCCAGACCCCTCCTTATGAACTCAAGTCTGCATGATAACTTTGTAGGAAGACAATAAGCCCGCTTGATCCTTTCTAGTCCCTTTTATGAGATATTTAGCTCAAATCAAATGCACATATTCTCAAGGAAGAAATTTAATTCTAGCGGATGAGAATCAGAAGCTATCTTTTCCCCTTTCTGCTGCTATATAGCTTTTTTCGCAACACAAATCCATATGCACTACCAGCACTATATCTGAGTATAGTTAACACATCTGAATTCACAAAAGTATGAAAGTAAGGACTTTTTACCTATTCATAAGGTACTGCATTGTTAAGTATAGACCCAATCACATTTTTACCACTGTTTACTAAACATCAGCCCACCCCAAATTCTTCATTAGTGAGTTCTGATATACCTTAATAAATATTTACTATGGGAAACTTGATATGGCTCTCTATTTTGGTTTCAAAATGTTGTATGGACTTTTACCACCATCCTGAATGGTTTGGTAACTGCTTTTCTTAGACGATGTTCACACTACTGGTGAAGTTTTATCTTGTTTGCTCCTGCTATTTGTTAATCATTTATTCAAAGATGGATGCATGAGAAAAGTCTTATTTTTTGCATGAATATGTGTGGAATATTCTTTTAGCTTGCAAGTTCTGCTAATTTTGAATCAATACGAATGAACATGCATTGGTACAGATGTTACGAAGCTCAACTTGAGACTTTGCTTTCTGTGCTGCAGTTTGTTTAACTGTTCAATTGTTTTACAATCGATTTTGTTGTGCTACAACCAATTGCTTTTCAATGGTTTACGATAAGATAAATTATCATGAAGTTATAGCACTTTGCTATATATGTACCTCAAGTATTAAACTGATATTGCCTATCCCTTTACTACTAAAAATAAGTTCTCCAGATGTTTTATTTTACACAACATCACTATACTAGACTCACTCTCCCATTCTTTCTCATGTACTATCAATGTTTAAAAGGGTTTCACCAATGATCCTTGTACTTGTGATCAGTGAGATCCTGACTGTAAAACAGTTATATGCTATGCCTATCCAAAATACATCGTGATTGATAGCATTAGTACACCCATATTAGTCCCTTTCCATGCTTCTTCATTGCTGTGCTACATTATGCACAGTACCATCAAGAATTTATCATATGGAATTTCATTATCCATTATTTTTAACTTCCTATCCATATGTTTATATAGCGCGCAAGATCTTTATACTTGTGTATTGTTATCCATTCTTTCTCCAGCATTATTATTGTTATCCTATTTTTCAGATTCTAATTGATGGACTATAAACATAACCTCCGGAAATATTGCTTTCACCTTACCTTAGTTGATTTATCTGAAGAATCTTTTTCTAGTATTGTTTGTCATCACTATATATTGTATTATCTTTGAAGAATTAAACATTATGTAATTATTGTCATATATAGGAACTTTATCCATATATTTGTTTCTACGATTGTTGTATATGCTTTATTAGGGCTTAGTCACACGGGCGCATCGGCGCCCATTCACGGGAGCCGATGCACCCGTGTGACTGAGCCCTTACTGCAGGAAGAAGACGGCCGTACTTCAGGATGGATGACTCACCGCAGCGCTGAAGAAAGAACACATGGCCGGCAATGAAGCCGGTCACATGTTCTTTCTTCCGGCGCTGCAGAAAGATGTCCGTCCTGAAGTGCATCTGTCTTCTTCCTTGCCTTTTTTTGCTGAAACAATACAAGATAATTATTGGTGGTTGTATATTGATATAGTTTATCAAAGAGAGTATCATGATGCACATAAAAGCAGCCCTAAAGATATCCAGATATAGCAGACCTGAGTTTGTAATTAATCCCTTTTCAGACTGTTCATTTTTACAGCTCTAATCTCCTGTCACTAGAAAACTCTTGTTAAGTCTGCAATTATTTTATTGCTGCAAATAAACTATTGACATACAATAACATCAGAGTAATAACTTAAGGAATATGTCTGCAGACCATTCAACTGATAGAGGTAGGTTTTTTAATTTCAAAATATGGCCACATTTACTGACATCTAAAGGCTAATTACCCCTTTCCAATCCAATTTGTATCTTGGTTTTCCTAGGGGGCTTACTCTTTTTCTGCTGTTATACAATGGCGCTATCTGCTGGCTAAAGCCAGGACTGCATGAGGTGACACGTTGGATAGGCTCCGACAGCAGAGAGACTGGCAATCTACAGTAAGAGAACCCCAACAGACGTTTTCCAACATCGGAGCTCTACAGCCTTAAATCATAATGTCTTTAGATGTCAGACAGTGGATTGGAAAGGGTTAAGACAACGATTATCCCTCAAAATTCACTCAAAAGCCAAGGGTTAAGTGATAATCGTTGTATCTATCTTGCACCTGTCGTACAATTTCCGTTAAAGATTCACTTATCATTGTCTTTCGGTCCACTTAAAATCCACCATTCGGCCGTTTGCTTTTTGTTTGGTCAAAATGACATCATTCAGCAATTTGAGGAGAGTTTTCAATGCAAACACTACACAACGATAATACAGTGAATGAAAAGCCCAACATTTTCCAACGATTTTCGTTAGGTTAAAAACATCTGTCTTTAAAAGCAAAACCACCGCTCACTTTTATTATTATAACACATTTTGAGTGATAATCTACGTGTCTAAAGGGGGCTTAATACATTTTGATTAAATAATGTTGACAATAGAGAATTAAAGCTGCTGTACAACCTCATCACATTTTTTAGAAGTAATACCCGCTTTATAAGCCCCCCGCCACTCTCATGTGAACAATTCCCAAGTTGTCTACCAGTCTCTGTTCTTCATGTTCCATCAATGATGTGGCAAAACAAAATGTGACTACTACAGTCAATCACTGACCACTGTGGTGACCTCCATGACTTTGACATGTCACTTCTCCAGCCAGTAATTGACTGTAGAAGTCACATGCTATATTTACAGGAAGAATAGAAATCCATGGGTGACTGGGTAAGTGTAGACACGGGAGTCACAGACAATTAATAAAGTATTAAGTCTTTTGTTATTTTACACAATTGTAAGCTCCTTTTTAAACATGTCAGTATTGGACAACCCATTTAATGCCCATATATTCTCTCAGAAGCTTTTTTTTCACTTTAAGTGTTTGTTTCAAGCTCAGCTATTTCAATATTAATAAAGAAAATTAGTCGCATTCCTTTAGATGTCAATAGCATGCAATACCCACTATTCAAAGAATAACAGGATATGAAAAAGACTTCAAGAAAGACACGTTTCTATTTTCTGAACCTATAATGAATAAAATTAAGTACAAATTGTTCTCAAGCAGTAATGCAAATTCACTTTGCACTTTAGAAGACATTGCTTAACTTCATTAACATTATTGCAAGAAAGATGAGCATTGGCCATATAACAACTCATCATGGTTTTAAAGTACGAACAGCAAGCTATGTTGTACCATGCAAGACACTATGCAGTTTTGAACCAAACTCAAAACAATAACTTGGATTTTAGTTAAATAATAGTGAACTTTTACTTTCTAATCTGTCGTTACAGTAAGCAAGACATACAGAAAGGTCATTTCATCCTTCCTCACATGGTACAGTTTTGGAGCAGTTTTTGATACTTTTTTCTTCAAAGCCAAGAGTATAGAAAAAAGTAGAAATTGTTGAATTATTAAGATAAATTCACCCTTACCTTAGCTCAAATTTAAAGACTTAATTTTCTCATTAAATTAATTCAATGCAGTTTCACAACATGCAATAAAAACCCTTGGGAGACAGTAACTTTAATCACAACCAGTGGGTGGCCACTACAGATGAGCGAGCGTACTCGGAAAAGCACTACTCGCTCGAGTAATTTGCTTTATCCGAGTATCGCTGTGCTCGTCCCTGAAGATTCGGGTGCCGCTGCGGCTGACAGGTGAGTCGCAGCTGGGAGCGGGGGAGAGCGGGCGGGAGAGAGGGAGAGAAAGATCTTACCTCCGTTCCTCCCCGCTCTCCCCTGCAGCTCCCCGCTCCGTGCCGGCACCCGAATCTTCAGGGACGAGCACAGCGATACTCGGATAAAGCAAATTACTCGAGCGAGTAGTGCTTTTCCGAGTACGCTCGCTCATCTCTAGTGGCCACAAATGGCATATGTTGAGTTAACCAAAAAGATTCGGAAGTACACATCTGTATTTCTCCTCTGGTAATGATCTAGTCCTCAATTTGGCTTTTCACAAGCATTACTGCATCAGCATCATGCGATGAAGGACCACATGTATTAAACCAAAAATTTTGATGATGGCACGTGGTAATTAAAAGGATAGTTCTGGACTTTTTTATTTATGCTATTGATGACTGACAGATCATCAATAGATGACTGTCAGGGTCCTGGTACTTGGATCCCTGCCAATCAGCTGATTCCCAGTGCCGCTGTCACTGCAATGAGCACATGAAGCAGAAAGCGCTGAACCAAAGCACAGCAGCCAGGGTTGGCACTGCAGAACAGCCCCCATTGAGTTCAGGATGCTTTGCTATGGTCAATGCTTTCTGCTTCCTGCACTGACTGCAGTAACCAAGAATTAGCTGATCAGCAGGGATCTATTGATAGATTGTTGGTCATCAATAGCAAAAATAAAAAAGTACTGGAACACCCCTTTAAATGCCTTTTTTTAAAGTAAATAATATTCGTATGTATATTGCAGTTACTATATTACTATGTCAGGCCTTTAGGGCTCACACAGTTACTTACGATAGCGTTTTTGTAATGTTGTGAGGCTGCGTTTTTTGTATGACATTGAAATGCATTGAGTCTAATGTAGCTGTTGTCATTTGTGATGTTTTCACGTCTGCGTTTTTTCCTCACGTGCTATGGTCCTATTTCTTTGCGATGTGCTATTTTCTTCTCACCTATGTAAGTCAATGGAGTGCTGTAATAACGCATCGTAAAACGCATAACGTGTGCGAGAATGCGATGCAATGGTGCTACGTTTGCTGTGTGGAATAGTGATTAATAGGAAGGGCGGGCTTTTACAAGGAAACAGCAGTACGTCAGCAGTACGGAGGAAGTTTGGACAAAAGCAAGACCATAAGAAAACGCAAGAGAGGCATTAAATCCTCCTACCATGTGATGCAAGTTTTCAGAGAACAAAAACGCATCGCAATCGCACAAAAAAACACAGGTTTGCACCTGCGATATCGCTGCGATTTTTTTCTCGCAAAAACTCTATCGCAAGTGAGTATGAACCCTTATTGTATCAGGAAGAACTATTACTCAGCTAATCCACATTTTCTCCATGAAATTAATTAGCATATTTGTAAAAACGTTGCATTCCAAACTACATTCCACTTGTATGCAGGTTTCAGATTTTGAATGGAATCTGTCATTGGGTTTTTGCTACCCTGTTTGAGGGCAGCATAAACTAGTAAACTAATGCCAAAGACCTTTAATCCAACAAAGGGTCACTTACTTAATTTTTTATTTTTCTATAAAATTACTACTAGAGATGAGCAAGCATACTCGTCCGAGCTTGATACTCGTTCGAGTATTAGGGTGTTCGAGATGCTCGTTACTCGTAACGAGTACCACGCGGTGTTCGGGTTACTTTCATTTTCTTCCCTGACAAATTTGCGCACTTTTCTGGCCAATAAAAAGACAGGGAAGGCATTACAACTTTCCCCTGCAACGTTCAAGCCCTATACCACCCCCCTGCAGTGAGTGGCTGGCGAGATTAGGTGTCACCCGAGTATTAAAATCTGCCCCTCCCGCGGCTCGCCACAGATGCATTCTGACATTAGTTCAGGGAAAGTGTTGTTGATGCCGGAGCTGCTATAGGGAGAGCGTTAGGAGTATTTTAGGCTTCAAGAACCCCAACGGTCCTTCTTAGGCCATAGAAATCGCAGATCGCACCTATGTGCGATCTGCGATTTCTGTTCTCTTCTCTATATGCGCTCAATGGGGCCGGAGGCAGCAGCGCCGACCCCATTGAGAACATATAAAAGACAAATCATTCTTCTCTGCCACAGCTCTAACAGCTGTGGCAGAGAAGAACGATGTTTGCCCATTGAATTCAATGGAGCCAGCAATACAGCAGGTTCCACTGAAAGCAATGGGCTGCCGGCGATCGCGGGATGAATTGTCGGGAAGGGCTTAAATATATAAGCCCTTCCCTGCAATTCATCCAGAAATGTGTTACAATAAAAATATATACCGGCGTATAAGGCGACGGGGCGTATAAGACGACCCCCCAACTGTCACCTTATACGCCGGGAATACAGCGGAGCAAAGAATAAAAATCATTACTCACTTCACCGGGCGTTCTGCGGTGCTCCTGCAGGCTGTCGCTCCCTCCTGGTCCCCGGCAGAGCATTGCTTTCTGGACGCAGTGGTTGAAATCCCCGCCTCCAGAAACACACGTGCCTTCAGCCAATCACAGCCATTCAATGACATCATTGTCATTGGCTGTGATTGGCTGAAGGCACGTGTGTTTCTGGAGGCGGGGATTTAAAGCCCTTCGTAGAGAAAGCAATGCTCTGCCGGGAACCAGGAGGGAGCGACAGCCTGCAGCAGCGGCGCAGAACACCAGGAGAAGTGAGTAATGATTTTTATTCTTTGCTCCACTGTATTACCAGCGTATAAGGTGACAGTTGGGGGGTCGTCTTATACGCCCCGTCGCCTTATACGCCGGTATATATTTTTATTGTAACACATTTCTGGATGAATTGCAGGGAAGGGCTTATATATTTAAGCCCTTCCCGACAATTCATCCCGCGATCGCCGGCAGCCCATTGCTTTCAGTGGAACCTGCTGTATTGCTGGCTCCATTAAATTCAATGGGCAAACATCGTTCTTCTCTTCCACAGCTGTTACAGCTATGGCAGAGGAGAACGATCTTTATGCTGACAGTGTGGGGGGGGGGCACTCTTGCTGCTATTGTGGCTTAATAGTGGGACCTGGGAACTTGAGATGCAGCCCAACCTGTAGCCCCTCGCCTGCCCTATCCGTTGCTGTGTCGTTCCCATCACTTTCTTGAATTGTCCCGATTTTCAAAAATGAAAACCTTAGCGAGCATCGGCGATATACAAAAATGCTCGGGTCGCCCATTGACTTCAATGCGGTTTGTTACTCGAAACGAACCCTCGAGCATCGCGAAAATTTCGTCCCGAGTAACGAGCACCCGAGCATTTTGGTGCTCGCTCATCTCTAATTACTACCTCTGAGACTGCAGTCATTGATGTTTATGAGTGGCAAGCTAACCTTGCCTTTCACTGCTGATTGACAAGTTTTTTCCTTTAACGTGCATAGGAATGAAGCTGACAATCAGCAGGATGTAGACAGGATTATCCTTATCTCATAAATATTGCAAACTACATCCTACCCACACATCATTGCAAGGACTACCTTACTCAATTCATGCTGCGGCAGAGAAGCAGTGATTTTATGATGAAGGTTTCTACACAGACTATGGAACTCTCTGCCTGAGGATGTGGTGATGGCAAATTGGATAAAAGAGTACAAGAGGGGCCTGGATGTCTTTCTTGAGTGATACAATTAGAGATGAGCGAACACCAAAATGTTCGGGTGTTCGTTATTCGTAACGAACTTCCCGTGATGCTCGAGGGTTCGTTTCGAACAACGAACCCCATTGAAGTCAATGGGCGACCAGAACATTTTTGTATTTCGCCGATGCTCGCTAAGGTTTTCATGTGTGAAAATCTGGGCAATTCAGGAAAGTGATGGGAATGACACAGTGACGGATAGGGCAGGCGAGGGGCTACATGTTGGGCTGCATCTCAAGTTCCCAGGTCCCACTATTAAGCCACAATACCGGCAAGAGTGGGCCCCCCCCCTCCCAACAACTTTTACTTCTGAAAAGCCCTCATTAGCATGGCATACCTTTGCTAAGCACCACACTACCTCCAACAAAGCACAATCACTGCCTGCATGACACTCCACTGACACTTCTCCTGGGTTACATGCTGCCCAACCGCCCCCCCCTCCCCCCCACAGCGCACACCAAAGTGTCCCTGCGCAGCCTTCAGCTGCCCTCATGCCACACCACGCTCATGTCTATTTAGAATTGCGTCTGCCATGACGAGGGACCGCAGGCACACACTGCAGAGGTTGGCACGGCTAGGCAGCGACCCTCTTTAAAAGTGGCGGAGCGATAGCCCACAATGCTGTACAGAAGCAATGAGAAATAGAATCCTGTGCCACCGCCATCAGGAGCTGCACACGTGGGCATAGCAATGGGGAACCTATGTGCCACACACTATTCATTCTGTCAAGGTGTCTGCATGCCCCAGTCAGACCGGGCTTTTTAATTCATAGACACAGGCAGGTACAACTCCCTATTGTGAAGTCCCTGTCGACCCACAGCATGGGTGGCTCCCTGGAACCCACCGGCGGTACACAGAAATATCCCATTGCATTGCCCAACACAGCTGAGGTAGTAATGTCGTGCTTAATGCAGGTGGGCTTCGGCCCACACTGCATGCCCCAGTCTGACTGGGGTTCTTTATAAGTGTACAGATGTAGTAAAAACTCCGTGTGCACCTACAGCATGGGTGGGTGCCAGGAAGCCACCGGCGGTACATAGAAATATCCCATTGCATTGCCCAACACAGCTGAGGTAGTAATGTTGTGCTTAACCCTTTCCAATCCAATTTGTATATGGTTTTCCTAGGGGGCTTACTCTTTTTCTGCTGTTATACAACGGCGCTATATGCTGGCTAAAGCCAGTACTGCATGAGCTGACATGTAGGATAGGCTCCGACAGCAGAGAGGCTGGCAATATACAGTAAGAGAACCCCGACGGACGTCTACCAACAACGGAGCTGTACAGCCTTAAACCCTAATGTCTTCACAGGTCACACAGTGGACTGGAAAGGGTTAATGCAGGTGGGTTTCGGCCCACACTGCATGCCCCAGTCAGACTGGGGTTCTTTACAAGTGGACACATGTAGGTTTAACTCCCTGTGGACCCACTGCCTGGGTGGGTGCCAGGAAGCCACCGGCGGTACATAGAAATATCCCATTGCATTGCCCAACACAGCTGAGGTAGTAATGTCGTGCGTAATACAGGTGGGCTTCGGCCCACACTGCATGCCCCAGTCAGACGGGTTCTTTAGAAGTGTACAGATGTATTAAAAACTCAGTGTGCACCTACAGCATGGGTGGCTCCCTGGAACCCACAAGGCGGTACACAAAAATATCCCATTGCATTGCCCAACACAGCTGAGGTAGTAATGTCGTGCGTAATACAGGTGGGCTTCGGCCCACACTGCATGCCCCAGTCAGACTGGGGTTCTTTACAAGTGGACACATGTAGGTTTAACTCCCTGTGGACCCACTGCCTGGGTGGGTGCCAGGAAGCCACCGGCGGTACATAGAAATATCCCATTGCATTGCCCAACACAGCTGAGGTAACGTCAGCTGTAATGCAGGTGGGCTAAAAATTAATTTGATTACACTGTAGGCGAGGGCCCACAAAAATTGCTGTATCAACAGTACTAATGTACATCCCAAAAATTGGCCATGGCCAGCCAAGAGGGCAGGTGAAACCCATTAATCGCTTTGGTTAATGTGGCTTAAGTGGTAACTAGGCCTGGAGGCAGCCCAGTGTAACGAAAAATTGGTTCAAGTTAAAGTTCCAATGCTTTTAAGCGCATTGAAACTTATAAAAATTGTTCTGAAAAATTATTTGAGTGAGCCTTGTGGCCCTAAGAAAAATTGCCCGTTCAGCGTGATTACGTGAGGTTTCAGGAGGAGGAGCAGGAGGAGGAGGAATATTAGACACAGATTGATGAAGCACAAATGTCCCCGTTTTGGATGGTGAGAGAGAACGTAGCTTCCATCCGCGGGTGCAGCCTACGTATTGCTTACGTATCGCTGCTGTCCGCTGGTGGAGAAGAGAAGTCTGGCGAAATCCAGCCTTTGTTCATCTTGATGAGTGTTAGCCTGTCGGCACTGTCGGTTGACAAGCGGCTACGCTTATCTGTGATGATTCCCCCAGCCGCACTAAACACCCTCTCCGACAACACGCTAGCCGCAGGACAAGCAAGCACCTCAAGGGCATACAGGGCTAGTTCAGGCCACGTGTCCAGCTTCGACACCCAGTAGTTGTAGGGGGCAGAGGCGTCACCAAGGATGGTCGTGCGATCCGCTACGTACTCCCTCACCATCCTTTTGCAGTGCTCCCGCCGACTCAGCCGTGACTGGGGAGCGGTGACACAGTCTTGGTGGGGAGCCATAAAGCTGGCCAGGCCCTTAAAGACTGTTGCACTGCCTGGGATGTACATGCTGCTCGATCTACGCACATCCCCTGCAACATGGCCCTCGGAACTGCGCCTTCTGCCACTAGCGCTGTCGGCTGGGAATTTTACCATCAGCTTGTCCGCAAGGGTCCTGTGGTATAGCAACACTCTCAAACCCCTTTCCTCTTCGGGAATCAGAGTGGGCAGGTTCTCCTTATACCGTGGATCGAGCAGTGTGTACACCCAGTAATCCGTAGTGGCCAGAATGCGTGCAACGCGAGGGTCACGAGAAAGGCATCCTAACATGAAGTCAGCCATGTGTGCCAGGGTACCTGTACGCAACACATGGCTGTCTTCACTAGGAAGATCACTTTCAGGATCCTCCTCCTCCTCCTCCTCCTCCTCCTCCTCAGGCCATACACGCTGAAAGGATGACAGGCAATCAGCCGGTGTACCGTCAGCAGCGGCCCAAGCTGTCTCTTCCCCCTCCTCGTCATCCTCCTCATGCTCCTCCTCCTCCTCCTGTACGCGCTGAGAAATAGACAGGAGGGTGCCCTGACTATCCAGCGGCATACTGTCTTCCCCCGCCCCCGTTTCCGAGCGCAAAGCAGCTGCCTTTATGGTTTGCAGGGAATTTCTCAAGATGCATAGCAGAGGAATGGTGACGCTAATGATTGTAGCATCGCCGCTCACCACCTGGGTAGACTCCTCAAAATTACCAAGGACATGGCAGATGTCTGCCAACCAGGCCCACTCTTCTGAAAGGAATTGAGGAGGCTGACTCCCACTGCGCCGCCCATGTTGGAGTTGGTATTCGACTATAGCTCTACGCTGTTCATAGAGCCTGGCCAACATGTGGAGCGTAGAGTTCCACCGTGTGGGCACGTCGCACAGCAGTCGGTGCACTGGCAGCTTAAAGTGATGTTGCAGGGTGCGCAGGGTGGCAGCGTCCGTGTGGGACTTGCGGAAATGTGCGCAGAGCCGGCGCGCCTTTACGAGCAGGTCTGACAAGCGTGGGTAGCTTTTCAGAAAGCGCTGAACCACCAAATTAAAGACGTGGGCCAGGCATGGCACGTGCGTGAGGCTGCCGAGCTGCAGAGCCGCCACCAGGTTACGGCCGTTGTCACACACGACCATGCCCGGTTGGAGGCTCAGCGGCGCAAGCCAGCGGTCGGTCTGCTGTGTCAGACCCTGCAGCAGTTCGTGGGCCGTGTGCCTCTTATCGCCTAAGCTGAGTAGTTTCAGCACGGCCTGCTGACGCTTGCCCACCGCTGTGCTGCCACACCGCGCGACACCGACTGCTGGCGACATGCTGCTGCTAACACATCTTGATTGTGAGACAGAGGAGGAGGAGGAGGAGGAGGGTGCTTTAGTGGAGGAAGCATACACCTCCGCAGATACCAGCACCGAGCTGGGGCCCGCAATTCTGGGGGTGGGTAGGACGTGAGCGGTCCCAGGCTCTGACTCTGTCCCAGCCTCCACTAAATTCACCCAATGTGCCGTCAGGGAGATGTAGTGGCCCTGCCCGCCTGTGCTTGTCCACGTGTCCGTAGTTAAGTGGACCGTGGCAGTAACCGCGTTGGTGAGGGCGCGCACAATGTTGCGGGAGACGTGGTCGTGCAGGGCTGGGACGGCACATCGGGAAAAGTAGTGGCGACTGGGAACTGAGTAGCGCGGGGCCGCCGCCTCCATGATACTTTTGAAGGACTCCGTTTCCACAACCCTATACGGCAGCATCTCAAGGCTGATGAATTTTGTGATGCGGACGGTTAACGTTTGAGCGTGCGGGTGCGTGGCGGCGTACTTGCGCTTGCGCTCGAACACTTGCGCAAGCGACGGCTGAACGGTGCGCTGAACTACACTGCTGGATGGGGCCGAGGACAGCGGAGATGAGGGTGTGGGTGCAGGCCATGAGGCGGTAGTGCCTGTGTCCTGAGAGGGGGGTTGCATCTCAGTGGCAGGTTGGGGCACAGGGGGAGAGGCAGGGGTGCAAACCGGAGGCGGTGAACGGCCTTTGTCCCACCTTGCGGGGTGCTTGGCCATCATATGTCTGCGCATGGTGGTGGTGGTGAGGCTGTTGGTGTTGGCTCCCCGGCTGAGCTTTGCGCGACAAAGGTTGCACACCACTGTTCGTCGGTCGTCAGGCGTCTCTGTGAAAAACTGCCAGACCTTAGAGCACCTCGGCCTCCGCAGGGTGGCATGGCGCGAGGGGGCGCTTTGGGAAACACTTGGTGGATTATTCGGTCTGGCCCTGCCTCTACCCCTGGCCCTGGACACCGCACTGCCTCTTGCAACCTGCCCTGCTGATGCCCTTGACTCCCCCTCTGAAGACCTGTCCTCCTGAGTAAGCGTTGCACACCAGGTGGGGTCAGTCACCTCATCGTCCTGCTGCTCTTCCTCCGAATCCTCTGTGCGCTGCTCCCTGGGACTTACTGCCCTTACTACTACCTCACTGCAAGACAACTGTGTCTGATCGTCATCGTCCTCCTGACCCACAGAAAGTTGTTGAGACAGTTGGCGGAAGTCCCCAGCCTCTTCCCCCGGACCCCGGGAACTTTCGAATGGTTGGGCATCAGTGACGATAAACTCCTCTGGTGGGAGAGGAACCGCTGCTGCCCAATCTAAGCAGGGGCCCGAGAACAGTTCCTGGGAGTGCTCCCGCTCCTGAGCAGGTGTTATTGTAGTGGAGTGAGGAGGCTGGGAGGAAGGAGGAGCAGCAGACAGAGGATTCGGATTGGCAGCAGTGGACGGCGCAGAACTGTGGGTAGACGATAGGTTGCTCGAAGCACTTTCTGCCATCCAGGACAGGACCTGCTCACACTGCTCATTTTCTAATAACCGTCT
This sequence comes from Eleutherodactylus coqui, assembly GCF_035609145.1. Taxonomy (NCBI): domain Eukaryota; kingdom Metazoa; phylum Chordata; class Amphibia; order Anura; family Eleutherodactylidae; genus Eleutherodactylus; species Eleutherodactylus coqui. The sequence goes on along the minus strand of NC_089840.1, from coordinate 179,016,187 downwards.
CCCGCGTGGACCCATTAATTGGGCGATGAATGTGGGGACGCCAGAAACGTGCCTCTCTCCTAATCGCGCAGCAGTCGGCTGCGACACACCTGGATCAGGAGCTTGGCCTGTGCCCACACCCTGACTTGGCCCTCCGCGTCCTCGGCCGCGTCCACGTCCTCTAGGCCTATCCCTACCCCTCAGCATGCTGTATTACCAGTGATTTGATTTCACAGGCAGGAAATAAATTGGCGCAAGACTGCAGGCCAAATATAATTTTTGCCCTTTTTGGAAAACGAAAGGCCCCACTGCCTCTAGTGAATGAATTATCTAAGTTTAATAACTGTGCTGTGTTCCTGCTTATGTGTCACAGAACGTGAGGGTAGCAGAGTTATTATAACTCTTGGAGAGCAGGTATTTTTTTCCCAATTAAGGAAAGCAAATGGCGAAGCCAGCAGTAAAGCGTAGCTGGGTGCGTATGATTTAGCACTGTTCTTCACGCAGCTCACACGTCTCCACAGGCGTAAGGACGGACAGAGGCTGGACAAATAGATTTGTTTTCAGTTTTTTCCCACCAACAGGCAGCACTGCGTATATTCAATGAACATGAGAAGTTTAATAACTGTGCTGTGTCCCTGCTTATGTGTCACAGAACGTGAGGGTAGCAGAGTTATTATAACTCTTGGAGAGCAGGTATTTTTTTCCCAATTAAGGAAAGCAAATGGCGAAGCCAGCAGTAAAGCGTAGCTGGGTGCGTATGATTTAGCACTGTTCTTCACGCAGCTCACACGTCTCCACAGGCGTAAGGACGGACAGAGGCTGGACAAATAGATTTGTTTTCAGTTTTTTCCCACCAACAGGCAGCACTGCGTATATTCAATGAACATGAGAAGTTTAATAACTGTGCTGTGTCCCTGCTTATGTGTCACAGAACGTGAGGGTAGCAGAGTTATTATAACTCTGGCAGAGCAGGTATTTTTTTCCCAATTAAGGAAAGCAAATGGCGAAGCCAGCAGTAAAGCGTAGCTGGGTGCGTATGATTTAGCAATGTTTTTCACGCAGCTCACACGTCTCCACAGGCGTAAGGACGGACAGAGGCTGGACAAATAGATTTGTTTTCAGTTTTTTCCCACCAACAGGCAGCACTGCGTATATTCAATGAACATGAGAAGTTTAATAACTGTGCTGTGTCCCTGCTTATGTGTCACAGAACGTGAGGGTAGCAGAGTTATTATAACTCTGGCAGAGCAGGTATTTTTTTCCCAATTAAGGAAAGCAAATGGCGAAGCCAGCAGTAAAGCGTAGCTGGGTGCGTATGATTTAGCAATGTTTTTCACGCAGCTCACACGTCTCCACAGGCGTAAGGACGGACAGAGGCTGGACAAATAGATTTGTTTTCAGTTTTTTCCCACCAACAGGCAGCACTGCGTATATTCAATGAACATGAGAAGTTTAATAACTGTGCTGTGTCCCTGCTTATGTGTCACAGAACGTGAGGGTAGCAGAGTTATTATAACTCTGGCAGAGCAGGTATTTTTTTCCCAATTAAGGAAAGCAAATGGCGAAGCCAGCAGTAAAGCGTAGCTGGGTGCGTATGATTTAGCAATGTTTTTCACGCAGCTCACACGTGTCCACAGGCGTTAGGACGGACAGAGGCTGGACAAATAGATTTGTTTTCAGTTTTTTCCCACCAACAGGCAGCACTGCGTATATTCTATGAATAATAACTGTGTTGTGGCCCTGCCTATATAATTCTTTCCCTGCAGTATCAATGGAGGGTGGAATGCTCTGCATAGGCGATTTTGAGAAGCCCAAAAAAAATGCAGCACAGCTAACAGCAGCCTGGACAGTACTGCACACGGATAAATATGGCCCTAGAAAGGACCGTTGAGGTTCTTGAAGGCTACACTCACTCCTAACACTCTCCCTGCCTATGCAGCACTTCTGTCCCTAATGCCAGGTGCAACGGTCTGCAGAGGCGATTTTGAGAAAAAAAAAAATCCCACTGCTAACAGCAGCCAACACACAGCTATCAGTGGCCCTAATAAGGACCTTTGGGGGGTCTTGAAGCCTACACTAACTACCAATTCTTTCCCTACAGCAGCTCCGGTATAAACAGCACTGTCCCTCATCTAACTCACACCGCATCTGAGGCGAGCCGCGGGAGGGGCCGACTTTTATATTAGGCGAACACCTGATCTCGCCAGCCACTCACAGCAGGGGGGTGGTATAGGGCTTAAACGTTGCAGGGGGAAGTTGTAATGCCTTCCCTGTCTTTCAATTGGCCAGAAAAGCGCGCTAACGTCTCAGGGAAGGAAGTGAAAGTAACCAGAACACCGCATGGTGTTCGTTACGAATAACGAACATCCCGAACACCCTAATATTCGCACGAATATCAAGCTCGGACGAACGCGTTCGCTCATCTCTAGATACAATATAATATTGTATAATCACTAATAACTTCAGAAGGGTCTGTGATCCGGGGATTATTCCGATAACCAGATTGGAGTCAGAAAGGAATTTCTTTCCCTTAAATTGGGAGAATTGGCTTCTACCTCATTGGGGTATTTTTGCCTTCCTCTGGATCAACATTGGCAGTCATATGTCTTTTTTGGCCTTACATATTATGTTACTATGTCTCCGAGTAAAATTTGAGATAAAGTATGAGCCCATATAGGATCCTGGATACAGAAGGGTCCTTGAGGCCTAACATTGCCTTTCCTATGGTTATTAGTCAGGTATCCCTGCTACTATATGAATCAGAGTTTGCAGTTGGAGATGAGTAGCTTCCTACAAATTGCTTAATGAATTTGGAAGGTTTATCAGGAGATAATTGAAAACAAAATTGAAGATAATGATCAGTATGAGATGTTTACATAATGTTTTAAGCCTTGCATACATTTGTAGCACTGTTTAAAGCTCATTGTATTGTGGCATGTCTTTCCCTACTACCTTTTTTTATTTTAGGATTAACTCCTTTATTTCATTACTTTCTCTTTGGCATATTTTTTGGAGATATTACATGGTGGATTATTTGTTTTACATGTTTGGTGTCTCAGGAAGAATATTGTTTCTCCTTAGGGAGAGCACCTAGAAAGAGTGAGGAGACTTATAATGCCATAGATGTTCTTCTGGGAAATATGCAAATGGAAAGATGGAACAATACCTCTACAGTGCCATTTATTGGAGGGTAGCATTCCTTCAAGTCAATGTCAGACTTTTTAATAAGCCTTGTAACAATGATTGGAAATTATGAGCGAAAGCAAGAATCTTCTCTAGAAGGAAAAGATACTCATGCACAGACAGACTGACTGCCCCTCATCAGTGTGCTGTAGGTTTCTGGCTTGGCTGGTGAGAGATCTAAAGACGTGGGTAAGTGAGGCAATAATTTCTCCTTTCAGAGAGTACCTAAAAGGAGTGTGAGTAGACTTATAAGCTATCCATGTTCCTCTAAGAAATATGCAAGTAGGAAGATGAAACAATACCTCTACAGTGCCACCGATTGGAAGATAGCATTACTGCAAGTCAATGTCAGACCTTTCAACACGCCTTCTAACAATGACTGGGAATTATCATTTTCTTTTTTTATAGATTTTTTATAATTATTTAAACAGACTACACATAAAATCTCCCACACTAGCAATTAACGTTTTTCCTAAGAATTAAATCTACACTATGCTTTTTGTTTCTTAGCTGTTGACAGGGTCACTGTTTTCAAAAGGCTAATATGCAATGAAGTATATTACTGTAACAGTTTTTGCAAAATGTGTTCTTTATTGCAATGTCCTTTTATGTCTGATATATATGGAAAATCACTAATTATGAATTACCTTTAATTTGTTGCCTCTGACAATGATAAGGATATAAAAACTATCAACCTATAAAACATTATGTAACAGCGAGACGTAGCCATGGATACTTTAATTTTTGTCATTCCATTGTGACAAGGCTAATTTCCTTTGATATGTAATAAAAACAACGCAGTGCAATTAGTCAGATTATAAAAGTACCAGCAGTATCAGAGATTTCATAGCTGTCATGGCAGCTGTGAATGAGAGTTTCAGTTGGGGGCCTAGTCTGTCTGCTGATTAGCACACAGCGGATCCTGTCATTTTCCAAAATCATTATCTTGAAATCGCTTGACCATTTTACTAGAGTTCTAAATTACATGCTAGGGCTGCTATATTGTGTTCTTCTTCCTTGTCTATTTTTAAGAAAAAATCAGTGAGAAGAAGAAAAGTGAGAGAAACTAAAGGAGAGATTTAGAAGTGAAAGAGATGAATTACAAAAGCGACTATGGTGAACAGTCTGATGAACAAGAACACAAGCAACAAATAGTTTAAACAAAATATTAAGTTTACTTTTACTCAGCTTCCACCATGGTGTTAAGGAGAATATTCATTTTGGAAAATCCCTAATGTTTGTCCCCCCAAAATAAGAACAGGCTGGCTTATTGATGCCCAACAATCAACTGTGTTCTCTGGAGAAACCTGGCAGCAATTACTCTGCAGCACTAGAACAAGGGAAATGAAGGATTATATGGTGTCCATTGAAATGAATGTGGTATCTGTGTAATATACTGTACAGATGTACTAGGACCTTCAGGGTAAGAGTGATGCTGATCTACATTCTCGTTAACTGATATCCCAAATGATGGATTATTATTTTCTAAACTAGACAACTATTTGTTAAAATGCTGTGGCCAGATGCTTTATTAAAGCTTTCTAGACCAAGGCCTTTGGATGCGATTCCGGGGCTCACAAAGGGTCAATCATGCAATATTTTTAATGCTATATCCAGGGCATACTGCATTTTGAGAAAAATATCACCCTTCAAAAATGTCAAATACAAAAAAGGTAAATAAACTTTTCAATAATTTACTGTATACTTTAAAGTAATGTCTGGCAGCTGTTAAAAAATGGCAACAAGCACAATGGGAAACTGCCAAATGCTGTGTGTGAATCTAATCTAAGGGATAAATCATATGAAGCAGGCTATTATCAAGTCACATTATTATCACATGCTAAACAAACAATTTTGCAATCTAAATCTTCTTCTCTTTTAACCCAGGACTCCATTTTAAACTACATTGTGGTACAATTTCTGCAGTTGTCATCAGTGGTCTACATTGAACGGAAGACATCCTACAGCAAAGACAAAAAATTAAAAATAATCCTTTGTTATGGTACCTCGTTTTGTTCTCCAGTTTTCCCCTCAATTCCTTTTCTATGAAGGTTCGTTCCCTACTCATTTCTTTACTAACAATTTTGTGTCTTTGGAGATGAAAGTTTTGTACAGGCTCTGACCAAAGAGCAGGGGAATAATCAGGAATGGCACTATAGCACCTACATAGTCTGCCACTATGGTATGCACACCTTGGAATGGCAGAATTACAGTTTTGGGGTTTTAAAACAGATCTGTCAGTCTAACATGCTGCCTAGTTTAGGACGGAGTAATATTATAAATACATCACCAAAAGGCTGCAATAGCTAAAAAAATATAGCATTATATATATATATATATATATATATATATATATATATATATATATATATATATATGTATTGTACAATTGTATTAAGAACCCCAAAGAATTCCCAAAAACTCATATCTCTAGTTTATCCATGAAAGTGCATGCCTGTACCTCTCCTCACCCTATTGTCTGTTGAGTGATTACTGCCATATAGGCTGCCATCACTGACAGCAGGGGGCACTCTTCTCATGAATACATCAATCTCATAAGCATGAAACAATGGCCCAACCTTGGCTAGAATATCTCAGTGTGCAATCTTCTGTCTTCGACCTTTAGCTAACATTTCTGTAGTCATTATTTAATATGTAATAGATTAACAAAGACAATAATAACATTAAATAGGGCATAATGTTGGATGGGCAGCACACACCTATTGCTACATTTATAGTTTAAGACCACAAGGCTCTTGGCATGTAAAAAATTAGCATTGTAGTATTTAAATTGTAAATAGGTTTGGAGCACTTGGAAGGTTTAGAGACCTTTATCTGGCACACAGAAGAGTAACATATTCTGTAATGACTTACATTTGAATAGTGAGAGGTGCCCTCATGTTGTTCATTATGCGCATATATTTGCCAAATCAGAAGCACATTGTGTTTCACGCTGATGCCTCTCTGTGGCTGTAGCAGCTTGTTTACACTGAGGTTAACAGGGCTATATTTTCAGCCTGCTTGCTTCTCTGATGTGTCTGTTCTGCTATTAAATGCTGTGATTGCTGTACATTATATTGCACAGTCATTGAAGATAAAGACAAAACTAAAGGTAAGAGCATGATTTTTACTGCAGTAGTATACTGTATATGTAAGCCTAGTTGAAAGCAAGAATTCCCTTGGGTGAATTCTTTAGACTCCTATCCTATTTGACCATCCTCAGGGTCATATATTATGTTTAAATCATTATATATTAGATGGCTGTTGAAAGCCATGTATACAATAAAATGTTATCAGCCTTCTTTAGTTATATTACACATCCTAATAAGATTTCTAAATTGAATAAAGATGTCTTGCTGGGTTGTTAAAAATTTCTCCTCTCCTCCCCTGTAGCCTTAAGGGGTGGAGAGGGTTGGAACATTGCACAGCGCTGAGAAAAGGAAAAAGTGAGGGGGAGAGAGTATACACAAAGAATTCTTGCTTCTTTTCTGATAGACTACAACACAACTTTTGTATGATAAGTAAAAAACTCTTTCTTGCAAAGACATCTCATAAAGCAAAGTTAAAAAGAACGTTCATGAAAGTGTTCATTTAGAGATTATTTTACATGGGTTTTCTTCAAGAATGAAGTTAACCGTTACATAGCAACATAGTGTGTAAAGCTGAAAGGACCTATGGCCATCCAGTTCAGCCTAGTACTCTACAATATTGATCCAGAGGAAGGCAAAAAACCCCAATGAGGAAGAAAACAATTTTCTTCATTATAAAAAATCCCTTCTCGACTCCAAACTGTCAATCAGAATAATCCCTTAGTCACCAATCCTTCTGAAGTATTCAGTAACTATAACATGTAATATTGTTAGCTGTCTCCTTTTGGATATGATATTTGGCCCTTTCTTAGGTTGCCTCATGAAGTATTAAAACCATTGTACTTATTTTAAATAAGGCTGGCAGCTGATCTGCTGATTGTTGTTGGCTTATCTAACCCCTGTCAATGAGCTGAGATGGATGGGAGAAGCTGCATCTTGCTTTATGTTTCTCGAGCAGCATCCATCGTCCTCCATTACAGCTCATATGGGGTTTCCCAAGGAAGGACCTTTCTTTATAATGTCCATATTCTCTACACCAGTATATGTATCTATAGTTTAGGGTTAGTTTAACTCTCTTTGGCAATGAGTCATTCTGTCTCCATCTTTGCTGCTTCTATTTGCTTTTTATATATTTTTTTTCTTATAGCTTTTAATTGTTTCTTTGCTGTCTCCTTGTTTTAGTAGTTTAAATGCTTTTTTTGTTGTCTATTGCCCCATTTACATCCTTATTGAGTCCCATTGGTTTGATCTTATTCCTAACTCTTTTATGCCTGTAAGATATGAACAGCTCACAGTGAGTATTTAAAATGTTTTTAAACACTTCCCATTTATTATCTGCACTCTTTGGGAGACTGAGAACGTGTGTGCCTTGGGGAACAGGACTTTGTGTTATTCAAGTGTGTCAAGAAATGTGAAACCAAAAGTTGTTCAAAAGTACTTATTGCCATATTTGAAAAGTACAAGCATCTGTCTGTAACGGGAAAATTAGCCTAGCTAAATTGTGAGTAAAAGGAAACAGTGTCCCCTGATTTTGAAAATCATTTTGTTTGTGGACTTGTCTTTATTCAGGGCAAGTGACTTGTGACTGGTCTAGAGACACTGGCATCATGATGACAATCTAGAGCTATTCTGTGGTAACCCAGTTTATGCAATCTTATCTCCCCTGCTAGGGGCTGAGCTGAGTTACTCTTCATCCTTCTGGGAATGTAGAGAGATGGTAGACCCACCGTGAATTACTGCCACTCCCCAGCCTAAGGCTTGGTTCTTGGCTGCGGCACTATAACCTTATAATTTAACCAACCAGTCGCATCTTTTGTGCAACCGGGTTTACATTATCCACAGTGTGTCAAAGTTTTTCTCAGACATTTTTACTTCCAGTTCATCAACCTTATTGGTCAGACTTTAAGTGTATCCTTATTAACTGTTCTGCTAGTTCACAGGCTGGTTTACATGGGCAGATGATCGCTCAAAGATCGCTCAGATGACAGTTTGAGTGACAGCTTTGAGCAATCATTTTGCATAAATAATTGGTATGCAATCATTGGTAGCTACTCAGCTACTTAAATACCAATTAGGTATGAAAATTAAGCCTTCACTGAAAGTAGTTAATAGCCTGAGGCTATTATCTGCGCTCAGATCCTTTGTTCTCCACACGGGAACAATGCTATCAGCACTCCCCCAAGGAGAACTACTGATAAAAGTGAACAATGATTTTTAGGTTAGCTTGAATTTAACGATCAGCTAACAGTGCCCAAAAAGCGGATGATGGGCACACTTTTACACGCACCAATTATTGCTAAAACGATCACCGATTAGCGATTTTTTTAGTGATCATTGGCTGGTGTAAATGGGCCTTAACTGTCCTAACCACTCCCACAGCCCCACCCGCATTTCCAGCACTTAGTCCCAGGTCACTGTCTATACCATTTTCCCCTCTATCTCTATAGTTACCCTCTCCCTCTGTCCCTAGTTTAAACACTCCCCTAACTTCTAGCCATCTTCTTCCCCAGAAAAACTGCATCATCCCCATTGAGATTCAGTCCATCCTTATTGTAGAACCTGCAGCCAAAAGCAAAATTGTCCAAGTTCTCCAGAAACCCAAATCTCTTTTTCCTACACAAACTTGAGCCACTTGTTTACCTCCCTAATCTCCTGCTGCCTTTCTGGTGTGGCACTTAGTGCACATAGTATTTCAGAAAATACTACTTTGGAGGTCCTTGCCCTAAGCTGAAATCCTATTTCCCTAAAATTATTTTTATGGACCTTCCACCTACGCCTAACTTTGTCATTGATGCCAATGTGCACTATGACCGCTAGGTCATCACCAGCGCCTTCCTATAATATGCTAAAGACATCTGTGAATGCCAGGAAGACAACACATCATTCAACGATCAGGTCTTTGCAGCAGATTTCTCTGTCTGTCTCTCCAATTATTGAGTTCCCCACTACCAGTTCCTGTCTATCGTGCCCTATACTCATATAACCCTTCTTACTAAAAGAGACATCTCCCTGGCAGCCAGCAGACCTATCATGCTCCAGCAGTGCTAACCCTATAATGGCATTCCCATCATTTGCAACTTTGCAAACTTGTTGAGTTGTGTCAGTTCAGGACTAGCCTCCCTGGCATTCTTCTCCCTACTGCTCCTTTTAACTGTCCTTAAGCCAGCTACCTGACCATCCTGCACTCCCATACTACCATCCACCTCAACATTTGCCCCAACTAGTGTCTGCTCAGTGAGCAGCAAACTGCTTTCCATATTGTCAATGAATCTCAGTGTTGCAAACTGTTCATTTAAATAGAAGATCTAAGTTTCCAAACGTGTAACATGTTCATATCTAATACAACAGTATGCACTCTCGAATAGCTGTTCAAAGACCGCATACATGACACAAAATATACACTGGACAACATAGTCAATCATGAAGTACATTCTAAATGGGGGTGGTAAGGATAAAAATCAAGTAACTTATACAATTAAAAAATAGATAGTGGCTCCTTTCTAAAGTCCTGAAATCTAAAGTCACACACTTAAAACAAACAATACTTTAAATTGAACCACACCGGCAAGCTCACACGTTCATAGCTTTGTGTGCTTTTAACATCTCTCAACAGCAGTAACTCTTCCTATGAATCCTCTCAAATAAAAGAGTCACTATACAATGGATGTGCTGTCCCCTCCATCTTTATTTGGTTGCTTTAACCCTTTCCAATCCAATTTGTATCCTGGCTTTCCTAGGGGGCTTACTCTTTTTCTGCCGTTATACAACGGCGCTATGTGCTGGCTAAAGCCAGTACTGCATGAGGTGACACATTGGATAGGCTCCGACAGCAGAGAGGCTGGCAATACACAGTAAGAGAACCCCGACGGAGGACTTCCAACATCAGAGCTGTACATCCTTAAACCATAATGTCTTTACAGGTCAGGCAGTGGACTGGAAAGGGTTAATATATAACTTAAGGTGTGGCCTATGTAATAGGCTATGTCAATGCTGCAAGGCATTCTGAGACTCTTAATAAGTAAATCTAGCACTGTGTATGAGCTGTTGGTGGGTAATGGGCTTTAAGAGCATGTGAAGTTTCCATTAACAAAAAATCAGTTTACAGCAGTTATAGTTCTGTCCACTTCTGAATAGGTTGACATGGTAATGTGCTTACATTGGTTGTAATGAGCGGTGTTGCATTGAAATCTGCACGGTAGGGTTACTACAATATGCTTTTTTTGTTTTCTTCTTTTTAACCAAGGCTAGCTTTGCACATGCTGATCCTGTATATAATTCTGTTATATATCATATGATTAGGCTCTACGGATTAAATTCTGTGTAAATTCTAAAGCAATGTCAGCTATTATATCTGATGAATGGACAGCATTACATAATTTCTTATAACACATAAACATTAATAATTTATTTTTAAGTCACCACTAAGCACCTATAATAATTACCTAAGTAACTATTGCTTGTGAGCATACATTTAACTGATTTGTGCCACTAGAGCATTAAAATGGGATTACGTAATGCTCTTTGTACTGCAGACTCAATGGAATGTTTCCAAATGTGTGAGATAGAAGAATTTTAAAAATTCATGTCATTATGTAAAAGGAAAGTTGTACAGAAGATAAATTCAATTTATGGTGCAGAAATGGAGCTGTTCATGTGTTCATCAAATTCAATGCAATTACAGTACATTAAACTACCAAAGGTTAGAGTACATAGTATGAGACAGAGACACAGAAATATAGAACATTGATTATGATCTTTCTAATTGATTATGGCTATCCAATTTGTCCATACAATATTAGCTTCTCATCATTTTTGGACATGTTGTCACAAAAAAAATTGCATTAAATTTGGCAAACTCGACTCGGTCTGATAATGGAGTTTAGTCCCATCATCTTGCTTCTTCAAGTCTACTCTATGGGCAGAATAAGTACACCGAATATGGTTAACCACAACTACTTTAGGGCTCAGTCACACAGGCGCAACAGCACCTGTACACCAGCGCCGATGCGCCCGTGTGACTGCAACCAGCAGACGGCTGTACCTGAAGACCGACGTCTCTCTGCAGCGCCAGGAGGAAGAACATGTGACCGGCTCCATTGCCGGTCATGTGTTCTTTCATCAGCGCTGGAGAGAGATGGCCGTCTTCAGGTACGCCCGTCTTCTAACTGTCAGTCACACGGGCGCATCGGCGCTGGTGTACAGGTGCCGATGCGCCTGTGTGACTGAGCCCTTAAATGTATGTTATGTGTATCATCAGTGTGTTTACTAATACAGGAAGGAATTGCTAATTCAAGAGTAGAAAGTCTTCAGAGCTTGTAAAAGGTCCAGTGCTTTGAGAAGATAACACAACAGCATGTTCCACATAAAAAAAAAACTTTATTACATATCTAGTGAGGAGAAAATACCATCTACCTCAACTTTCCAAGAGATAGAATTGCTATTTCTTTCTGGAAGTGTTCAAAAACCTCTTCTGGACAATAAAAAAATTATGTTTAGAGTTAAAAAGTAACCAGAAGAATGGAAAGAAGTGTATTGCTGCAATGTCCCTATCTCAGTGTGCACATAAGACTGCACAATTGTTGGTAGAGCAGGGCAAGATATCTGAAGGCTCAGAGCCCACATCAAGAAGATCTTGGTCACTCAGCATACAGGAAGAGAAGAAGACATATTTACGGAACCAGCAGAATGAAGGAAAAATAATTGCACACACACATTAATTACATCCGTGTACATCTCTTACTACGTATCTATGACGTCTATGGCTAACTATTTGATCACTATAATAATTAATTCCATGTTGAATCTTACAAATTTAGGGTTATATAAATTTAGCATCTAGTGAACATGGGGCCCATAGTGTATATTACTACTGTAAAAAAAATGATATTTTCGTTATTTTCAGAACAGTTTAGTTTCTTGCCCAGTGGTATTTCATCAAATACAACAAAGGTTCTGTAGTTGTAGCTGTGCCCATTGAAATCCAGACTGCACATTAATTGTCCCTTCGAGACGAAGCTCAGGCCTGGATCAACAAAAATCCTACTGCAGGGAACAAATTGTATTAAAAAACTAGAAAACAAATACAGAATACTAAAAAATACACACTTTTGAAATGCTTAGATGCCTCTTGCTAGAAACATTCATTTTTTATGTCCAGGATCTTGGTTTTGTTTTGAAATATTCATCAGGCTACGCTAGGCAGGGGATTGATGAATTTTTACATGCAACAATAGAGATAGAACTTGTGTGCTCATTGCAATTTCAGTCTATTGTGTTAGTAGACATATTAATTGTATGCATTTTGTACAACACATCACAAACTGTCCATGTGTTCTTTCCTAAATCGCAAATGAGCTTCTCTATAAAGTTAATGAGCGTATTCATTAAACCTCACGCTACATGCATTTATTTTAATTAATTAAATTAAATTGCTGCATTGCAACACTCTCAAATTGAGTAATTGCTATTAAAAGTATAATTGTTGGAAGAATGTCATTCTATCACTCCTCCACATGGTTTTCTGCAAAATCATTAATAGCAAAGCGTAAATTATTCTCCATATATATATATATATATATATATATATATATATATATATATATATATATAAGGCCAGAGGTATTGGCAATGGCTCTCGTTGTTAGAAAATGTGCAGTAAAATGCAATTGTACCACATAAATTTTGATGCAGATTTCACCCCTTGAAACTTGTACTAGAGCCCATTTTATTTAGTTATTTGCTTGGAAGGCTTTATTGCTAGTTATTTCTTTATTGCTAGTAGAACATCAGCATTTGATTTGTTGGGGTCCAACTCCCAGAATTCTTTACAATCACCATTTTTACGTAGGTGATTATGCACCATATAAAAAAAGTGTGGCCGTGCTTGGTACTGCAGCTCAGACAGATTGACTTGAATATCCAGTGATTACAGTATATGGCTTTGGCTTGTACAGTACATATAGGTTTGGTTTTGCCACCTGTCACAATTGGGTAATGTAGAGTTGGTTTCTTGTTATCCAGAAATCCTCCATTTAACTGTTCAGAATTGTCACCTATTGGGAGGGCTCCCTCTAGGAGTAAATACACACAGGAAAATGTGTTTACTGTATGACTGTGTGAAAATAAGAAAGGGATTTGGAGCTTCAATGTACCAATGCAACCCTAAACATACAAGATCATAAGAATGATAAAAATTGATTGTGCTTTTCTGGGATCAGACATAAACCAGCCATAAATTGTAGGTAGCAGACAAACTCTAACCACTGAAAGCTTTACAATACACATCTGTAAAATGTGCCGTACATTTAGATTACCTATGTTTTGATGAAAAATAAATCTGTAAATTCATTCACATGTAATGTCCTACAAGACCAGACAAGATGAATCTAACAGCAATTAATAGTTATGGAAATAGACGACCAATTATGATGAAATCAACTACACTTGGCAAGAATAGATTTAGAAAACCTCTATTAAAGCTTTATTCACATGAGCGTATATCGTCCACCATTCTTATGGCCGGACGATATACTCTATCATCTGATGCGTTGGATTCCAATTCATCAGATCAGATGGGCTATTTTCCGCCACATAAAAGTCCCCAGCTGGCCAAGATAGCGCATTTTGGCAGGGTGCTTTTACAAGGGCCAGGAAAGATAGTTCAGAAACTATCTTCCTGGTCGAAAAACATCGGCCGCGACATAGATTCCTACAGGAGCCTATGACAGCTGCCAGAGAAGGGAGGTGGGAGGGAGTTTAGTAGTGTGACTGCTAAACTTCCTTCCCCTTCTCTCCTCCTCTCAGCCCCTTTCTGGTTGTTTGCAATGGGAGGACAGGACAGGGCAGAGCTAGTTGCTAAGCTCCCATCCCGCCCCCTCCTATTGCTGGCTGCTGACAAGGGGGCGGAGATGGAGTGGGAGCTTAACACACACCAGCTCCCACCCCATCCTGCCTCTTCCCCCTGCCGAGAGCCGACGAGGGGGACAGAAGGGGGAGACAGTTTAGCAGAGCTAAACTCCTGCTTACCCGAGAATCCTCCCTGTCACACAGCATACCGATTTGCTTATTCAATTGTTGAAGGATGTAAAGTGTTTTGGACTGTTTGTTGGGTAAACAAGCTTTGACGTCCATTTCCAGGTCTGCTCCTTAAATGTTATCCCTGTGAGTGGACTGTTTTACTTGCAACATTATCTGGATTCCGCACAGCGGATGGAATGGTGGCGTCACGTGAGAAAAGGACTTAAGGTAAATGAGTTGGGTTATCCCCCATTTAATAGCCTGTCCTTTGCTCCTTGAACGTCTCCCTGGTTACCCCTAGGGTGGGAGACAGTAGAGCCATGTGACAAGGCCTAAACTCCACCCCACTGTCTCCTAGGCTGGGGCTTACTCCTCAGACGCTGCACTAGCAATGTTTATGCACATGGCATCATTGCCTGCTTCTGCCCTTCTCCCGTGTGTGCAACTTGATAAGGATATTTGAGCCTAAAACATTAACGTTGCCTTAGCCTTATGTGAACATCTGGACTGGCAAATAAATTTTTATGTGCATTTAAAATACAAGTGTGTGCTGTCCAAACTGTTATTGTTGATAACAATAGAGTCTGGGACAAAGGGACTCTAAGACACTGCACCACATCCGATCTGCATGAGGGTGTGCTACCAAATGCAGTTTTAGACTACTAACTACTGTCTGTACTGGGCCACCCACTCATTAACTCACATAGATTTACTGACAGTGCTGCTGCTTGGCATTGGCAGTAAATTGACCAAGAGTGAATTAGAGAGAGGGCAGGAAGAGGCAGAGTTAACAACACTGTCAAATGGTGCACTGCTCTGCTTCTTCCTAACACCTCCAGGCTGGCAGCATGTCATGTGGTTAGCATGGGCAGCAAGCAGGACTACTAAGTGCTTGACTAATGAGAGGGCTTGCTGGCTTAGACTAGGCCAGTACACCTCTCTGTTGGCTCTCCTCCTCAGTGACTCTCCTACAAATTGGAACAGCAACAACAGTGGCTGAAATGTCAGTGCTCATCCCCAGGCTCTTCTGCCTTGCATTCCAGTGTCTCCATACTCCCTTACTTCCCAGTGGAACAACGATCCGCGCCACCATATGGTTAAAAAATATGGGATAACTCACCTGGTGCACAGCGGGGTTCCCGTGGGATCGTCAGGGACACCCCGCCTGCACCTGTGGTCCGAGTGTGCCTGTAAAGTGTGCAGAGAATCTCCAGATATCCTTTGGTGAAGAAGGAGAGCCGCAGGAAAGTAAAACCCCAAAGAAACAAAATTTTCTTTCAATGGGTTAAATAAGAAGTATTATAAAGAAAAAATCAGCTTCTTTCCGCGCTCCTGCTGTAGATCCTCTTGTTTAGAACAGATCCGCTGTCATGGCAGACAGTATTTTTATATAACAAATTTATTCGAAAACAAAAACTGAATCAAGAAAATGCATACAAGAGACACCTCTTGCAGCGAGGGTCATGCAACGCGTTTCGGCATGTTTGAACGCCTTTTTCAAGCCTTGTCTCTTGTATGCATTTTCTTGATTCAGTTTTTGTTTTCGAATAAATTTGTTACATAAAAATACTGTCTGCCATGACAGCGGATCTGTTCTAAACAAGAAGATCTACAGCAGGAGCGCGGAAAGAAGCTGCTTTTTTCTTTATAATACCCCTTACTTCCCAGTCATATACAATGGTAGCTGAGCAGGCAGGCCTCCAGCCCTGTATATAATGAAGTGCAGCAGCTGGCCAACAGAGTGGTCAGCTCACCAGGAATTTTCATGGTGCAGTAAACACCCAATGCACTCCTTTCCAGCACATTCATAGCCATTTTGGGTCACAAGTGGCCCGTGGGTTGGACACCCCTGCTCTAGAACTTAGTGTTCTCTAAATAGATATTTCTGGAGGAAACAGAACATGTAGTGAAGAATACATCCTGTATTATTATTTCCGCTGATTAGTATTCATTGGACTGGCACTCACTTTGGGTCTCCATGGTGGATAAGAGGGTCCATAGCTATATGGTGCTACTTTGCGAGATGGGTCATGCTGTGTCATTATTCAGTCTCACTAGCAGCTGGATTACCTACCATAGGTATCCACCAAGAATCTAGAGGAATCTAGTAAAGTGGCCTTTGGGGGACACAATATCGAATGTCTTTATGGTAATAATTAGAGATGAGCGAGCGTACTCGGAAAAGCACTACTAGCTCGAGTAATTTGCTTTATCCGAGTATCGCTGTGCTCGTCCCTGAAGATTCGGGTGCTGCTGCGGCTGACAGGTCAGTCGCAGCGAGAAGCAGGGGAGAGCGGGCGGGAGAGAGGGAGAGAAAGATCTCCCCTCCGTTCCTCCCCGCTCTCCCCTGCAGCTCCCCGCTCCGTGCCGGCACCCGAATCTTCAGGGACGAGCACAGCGATACTCGGATAAAGCAAATTACTCGAGCGAGTAGTGCTTTTCCGAGTACGCTCGCTCATCCCTAGTAATAATAGATTTTCTTCTACCTTTTCACCTTAATTGATTTTCACTTGGGTTGGTATCCCTGAGGCTATACCAATTATGGTGACTGTTTTTCATTGAAGGGGCCTCTCTTCAGTGTAGCATAATTTTTGGTGGAAAGAAACCCTGTTATAAGGAGATATCAGAGGGACGAGTCCACACCTAGGCTCCCCTCTTGTCAATGTATCTTTATCTGGCACTTATTGCCGTATTGCTCTGGTTTTAATCTAAGTCAATAAAGGTTATTTTATAATTCTATTCTGTAAAGAAAGTTTTGAGGTAATTAGGATTTTTTTTTGCCTTTTGTGATTCCTTTAATTCTTATATTGGGTTTATTATACCCTAATAATCATTCAGAGAGCATTCTATAAAACTGTAGAATACTTTCAACATTGTATAAAGTGCTTCAAATTGTATTCCTCAACTTCTCATTCTTCTAGAAACCTGCTGTGCTGACCTCTTATACTGCTGATAAATTGAGGTTACAAAATGACACCAACATCATTTGTTAAGAGATGAAGCTGACTACAAAATGACCCTGGGCTTACATCTAGGACTATATGAACATGATCTGACAGGCTGGTAATTACTAATAAAGAAGTGGCATAAAGTCTTGGTACTTTCGAAACAAGGCAACATCCTTACTCAACTGGGCAATGAGTACATGCTAAAAAAAAACAGCTTAAGGCCAATTTAACTGAAACAGGGAATCTATGATGCTCTGAGTTTGTGTCAGAAGACCTGTAGTCAGGCAAGACATTTGTCCGTATTACAGAAAAATAAATACAGCCATAATACTTTTGCGTGAAACCAGCCTAAAGTACAAACTCAAGACCATTGTGAGCAACAAGCAGTGAGATGACGATTACTTAGGGATTTCAAGTGTGTCCATGTCTTCAAGCTTTGGGTTCCAAAGATATCAAACTGTGCAGAGTGGTTAGATGGATGATTTCTTATCTATACGTATATGTCAGTTTTTGTTAAGACTTTTGCTCTTGTTATGTCAGTATGAGCTGTGCTGTTCAATAATTCTCCTCAGTCTTCTGCTGGATGCTAGAGACACAGTGTTTGGAGCAGTTGTGTTTCCTCAGTTGGAGTCTGTGTTCTACCAGCCTTCTACAGATAAGTTCTGTGGTTATTTGCTTTTATGAAGTGCGATCTGTTGTTTGGTTTATTTCCAGGGTTCAGGGTGAGAGAGTACCCCAGGTTCCAGCATGGGTGCGTCTTTATCGAGACGATCCATCCACTGCTTAGGCAGAGACATGTTAGAGTCCTGCAGGGAGAGTTCCCTTTTTGTTTATTTTCCCATTCCCATTAACCATTTGCGCTGTGGGATCTGTGGAGTTAACAGTTCCCAGGTGTTTATTTCAGTATCCAGTTCCACTCACTGGCGGTGAGCGCGACAGCTCTAGAATTGTTATTTCATAGAGAATACCTTTTCTTACAACTCTGCATTGTGCTGTCCCTCTGTTGTTTGTCCTAGAAATGTATTATACAGTGGAGCATTATCATTTCCCTTGACATTTGGGTATATCCCATGACACAAGAAAAAAACTAATTTGGATGGGAAGTAAAGGTTACTTGACCACAAAATTAATTCCCATCACAGACAAAAGAAGCCCTAAAAAAATCCCTAGCCAATAAAATAAAACTTTTCTTAATTCTAAAAAAATAAACACACCAGGACTCAATTAAAATGTACCAAAGATCCCTCATCAGTATCTCATAGAAAAATTACTAGATCTTGTGTATATCTAGCCATGGGTAAAGAATCATTGATTACTTTTAGAAAGGTACCCCAAGCTATTCTAATTCCGTTCCCCTAAGGCCTCGGTCAGACGGGCGTTTTTTGCCGCGATTTGCGGATCTCATGACGGATGCGCATCCGCAAATCGCGTGACCGAGGCCAAAAAATCGCCGGAAAAATCTGCTCCTAGCTGCGTTTCCTTTGAAATGGGCCCGATCACAGGAGCGCTGTCCAGCCCATTGAATTCATGAATGGGTGAGTGAGAGCTGCCTCTGATTGGTGAGGGCTGTGACCAATCAGAGGCAGCCCATTTAGCAGGTGGGGATTTTAAATCCCCGCCTGCTGAATACTACTCAGAGCAGTTCAGGAGAACTGCCGGCCAGCCGCGGCTGAACTCCGGCTGCACGGACAAGGTGAGTATATATATTTTTTTTATTTTTACACATTTTTGGATGATTTTCAGGGAAGGGTTTATATTTTTAAGCCCTTCCCGAAAATTCATCCCGCGCTCGCCAGCAGCCCATTGCTTTCAATGGAGCCGGCTGTATTGCCGACTCCATTGAATTCAATGGGCAAACATCGTTCTTCTCTGTCACAGCTTTTACAGCTGTGGCAGAGGAGAATGATTTGTCTACTGTATGTTCTCAATGGGGTCGGCGCTGCTGTCGTCGGCCCCATTGAGCGCATATAGAGAACACAAGGAATCACAGATCACAGATAGGTGCGATCAGCGATTTCTTGTGTCCTATAATTCATCGGGCAAGCGCATAAAAAGCGCCATGTGTCCAATACCATTGCAAAGCAATGGTTCTATAAAATCGCAGATCGCATGCGCATGCGCAAATCGTGCGAAAGATCGCCCGTGTGACCGAGGCCCAAGGAGGACCTGTATAGGCAAAACATGTCGGGGGAGAAGCTATGCATCTTTTTAACTAGCAGGATTTTATTTATTGTGGTGTTTATATCACAGCCCCTATATCTGCAGTTGGGGTTATGCTTGTATCTTTCTAAAAGTAACCAATGGTTCTTTAACAATGAGTATATTTTGGTTTGTGACTCATTGCCTCTAGAGCCCTGTACTTTTTAATTAAGAACTAGTGTGTTTTTTATTAGAATGAATAAAAGTTATAATTCATTGGCTAGGGATTTATTTGCTATCCCTAGAAACTCTTACACTAGCAGCTCTGATTGGACTGTATCAGTGTATGTAGATACACACCTCTTTGAGCAAGCAAATACTAACACAAATTTATTGATTTATTTATAAATTCACAATAAACAAACAGTGCAATTAAGAGTTCTAAAGGTGCACATCACATCGACCATAAATAGTTATTGGCCAAATAGTCATATTCTTCTAGAATGTTCCATACATATGCATGCTTGGCTAAATGTACCTGTGTTTTCAATGAGGGAAGGGGGTGGTACTACTCAAAAAAGTAACAGGTTTTTCTGTATAATAGTGCAAGCGAAGATAGCTGCCAATCACTAAAGTAAGACTGCTTACTGGACTCCTAACTCCAAAGTGATCCCATGCCATCCCCACAGGACGTCAATTTACGTTCTGTAGCGCTAAGGTGTTTTATTTTTCATTGTAGATTTTTTTTTATGTCATTTTCTATACCTGACTGTGAGGGTGGTCATCTTACCTCAGCTACATTTAACAGCATCTAGAGTTATGCTTTACAACAATTTCAAGAGCAGGAGGGGACACATTGACTTGTATGGGAGGTTGATCTAGGCATGCTCTGTGACCTGTGCAGAGGTCATATTACAGGAAGGCAGAGTAGATAGTTACAACTGATAAATAAACTAATAAATGTGTATTAATATTTCAGTGTCATCTAGCCTATGATCGTAGTAAGGGTGCTTTTACATGGGATGATGACCTGTGGGGCGCAGATGCCCGACAAGTTGTCCCAGCAATAATCATTCCTGTGCTTTTACACAGGAACCATCATCACTAGTGAATGGAGGTGGAGCGTGATCGGGTATCGTTCTGGCCCACCTGCCTTCATTCACAGTAAGCAGGCAATTGGTCATATATGATACTGCCTATTTACATGGGCCGATCTGTCATTCAGTTTTCTGCATGCAGAAACTGAATAAGGGTGACTACCCACTAGCGTTTTTTTTTTTCTGCTGCAAATTTGCTCCTATTTTTTCTTCCAATTGTCAATGGGACTTTCTAATGTTAATAACGCAAAGTTGCGTTGCGTCGGGATGCGTTGCGTTGCGTCGCCTTTCCGTTTTAACATTAGGATGTCCCATTGACAATTGGAAGAAAAAATAGGAGCAAATTTGCAGCAGAAAAAAAAACGCTAGTGGGTAGTCGCCGTAATAAGCGAGAAGTGAATGAATTCTCATCTGTTGTTCAACCGGGGCATGTATTTACACTGAATGATTATTCATCGTCTGGAATAATTATAGGATGGTGTAAAAGGTCCTAGAGATGAGTGCTACAAAGTTTTCTGAACAGAACAGGAAGTTTTCGCCTATTATTAGGCTCTGTGGTCATTGTGAAAAATGCAGAATTTTAGGTTTTTTTATGTTTAGATTGCAACTGCAAATTGAATAAAATATCACCAAAAATTCTTAAAAAGTATGTTCAACACACAAAAAAATGTGATTTATGTAATAGGTCATTTTTGGATGACACCTTCCATTCAAGGATGTCATTCTCTACAAATTCTTATCATTACTTTTACATAAAATTGAGAGATGACAAACAGAGAACATAGAACTCATACAGCCATCTAAAGAACAATAGCTCTTCTTCCATTGCTCGACTTTTATATTAGTACTCCGGTTTTACCACTTCTTACAGGGTATTTACAATAAAACATACACAATGACTCTGTATGTGTACCTACATGCTAAAATTGACACTATCCTTCAACTCTTAACAGTTTTCCAATAAATTGATAATAACACACTTCAGTTCACAAGGTAACACTTTGTTTCACATATTACCAGATAAAAGTCACATCAACAAAGAGAAAATGAATTATAACAGAAATTCTCTGTAAGGCAGGCTAAGTGGACAGCCCAAGGCCACTAAAGTGCTATTATTGCTCACGGAGCCCTTTCAATTAATTGTCCCACAGGCGCTAGCCAGGTCACTCACCACACGTCATTTAACAATGTTGTTCCCTATTAAGATATAGATCTGTTAAACAACCTGAAGTCTGAAGATGTTCATGTTAGCCTACTGATGGAAAGAAAACACATAAGTATCACGGAGAGGTCATGGTCATTTAAGTTCCTCTGGAGTCCATCTGACTTATCCATTCTATCACCTTTTGGAAAATTGTATTTTAGTTTATTTCATTTTAGTTTTAAAATATTTTATACTAATTTAAATATTACTTTTTTTTATTAACCCTTTTTACATAAACGATTGAATGAAGGTAGCATGTCAAGGATTGCTTGATAAGCCTGTTTCACAAGAGCGCATTCAGAAAAGTGTATACAACTGATCAGATAGCATCAGTATGTCATCAATACTAAGCCAGTATTACGGATCTGGAATACTGATGGGCTGACTGCTAGGGAGGAAATTAAAGTACATAAGACAGCCTCTTTGACATACAGATGCAATACTGATAACATAGTGGAGCAATACAAATGACAAGCATACATACTCTGCAAAACTGACAAAAGTAGCACATGAGCTTTTAACGGGTTATTTGGGGGACAAAAAAACTTTTTGCAAACCTGCCTAGTCTGTGAGTTGGCAATTGGCTGCAGCAGTCATACAGTATGACCTTGGTGTCAATGGTATTATCAGTGGCTCTCTGCAGCTAGCAGTGAAGAACAAAGGGGGACCAGGCACTGACAAAATGGGAGTGATAAGGTATGGTGAGTTTGGCTTGTTTAAATATTTTTTATCCCTAGATAACCCCTTTAAAATGTATGCAGATTTTACATGCCCTTTCAAATAGTTCCATAGATTAACAATTGCACTGTATTTAGCACCAAAAATAGGAAGCATAATATTGATGAATAATGTGCTAGTGTGAGAACAATCCTATTCCCACTTGTGTATTTGATCAGTCTCTTCTATAGAGGAAAAAAGGAAGGAGTATAAAGATCTATTCACACATGCAGATTTGTTACAGTTGCAGAAATTTAGCAAACAAATCTGCTGTGTTTGAATTTACCCCAACTGTTTCCATGATGTTTTTTGCAGCGATTCAGACTCTCTCCCAGTTTTAGCATTAAAATGCATGCAAAATACTAACCAAATATGCAACATTTTTTAAAATTAAATCTTACATTTTTTGGGAAAGCAGAGGATCAGAAAATAATTACATAGCCTGTTAATGAATATACCAACAGTGAAGAAAACAATATTTACAAACATAAACAACTACAGAACACACAGGTACATGGAATTAGTTTTGCAGTTGCACTAAACAGCAAAGGTAGATATGCTAAGATACCTAAGGAGGGAGACTTAGTTGTGGACCAGGCTACCCAGGGGGACTAGATATCTAGAAACCTGCCTGGAACTAGGATTTCCAGCTGGAGATAAATCTGAAGAACTTTATTGTTTATGTATTCCCTAGCCAGTTAATGGAGACTAAGGGCTCAGCCTTTGGGCAGATAAATGAGAGCATAAAGATCTAAAAAATGTATACAATTCCTGGCTTCAAAATAATGTTATTAATGTTCATTCTACTTCACACTTTAGTCTTATGAAGTAAAGTATTTTTATCTAGGGCCCTTTTTGCTGCAAATGTTTTATGATTTATATGTTTTGTGATCCACATCTATATAGAGCCAATGCTTTTCAATGGTAGCGGTCACATGTCCGATTTTTACATGCACATAAAATTCGCACCTACAAATATAGAACATATGGGTGTCAATGGACGTGGTCACGCGTTTTTTTTTTACGCTCAAAGGGCGAATATAAGCATGTAAAACCGCTCATCTGACTGAGCTCTAAAAGTGAGGTGGCTACAATTAGGAGTTTACAGAGGTGATTTTTACCAAAGGGGCAATCTCTAGAGGATAAGTTAAAAGGGACAAGTTATAGGTTAAATATGATGGGAGTGGGTCAAATTTTAATAATAGTTGTTTCTAAGAATGACCAAAAGAATACAATTTAGCAGCATGTCCATCAAATATGTGGAATCAGTAGCTCTGAGCCTCTGGAATTCAGTTTGGGGCCACGGCCTGAAGGTACATCCAACTGATAGTACTATTCCCATAGCCAGTTTTGGGGTTGCTCTGCTGCTCCCGATAGACAGCTGATATTCCCACACTACGGGTCCTTAGGGGAACTTTTTTTAATGCCTCAAACTGTCTGATCAAGATGTGACCTAGTTAAGCCCTGAAACCACAAGCTTGATTTCCAGCTATCCCAGCTTTCCATTGCTGGATACACTGAAAAGAGCAACTGTAGCCCCTCACTGCCCTTCTCCCTAAAAGGTAATCATGCGCAGTATGGATCCTAGACAGTGTATTTCCTACCTAGAAGATATCCCCTTCTCGGACTTTAAACTACATATTAAGGGCTCAGTCAGACAAGCGAATTTTTCATGCATGTATAGGCGCGTTTTCAAAGCAGATCTATTAGAACCAATGCTTTTCAATGAAAGTGGTCACATGTCCGTTTTTTAAAAGCGGAAAAAAATTGCACCTGCAAAAGGTAGGACATGTGAGTGCAAATGGACCCAGTCACGCAATTTTGTTCTACACCCGATGTGCGATTTTTTTTTTCCCGTGCCTATGATGCGTAAAAAATTACCTCATCTGACTGAGCCCTAAAGGTGTACCAAATGTGCTACAAAGCTACCCCAAATAAGAGACATGCACCTTTTGATAAATTTATCACACTTTACTTCAACAGACTTTTTGTTAAATGTAGCAAAACAAAACTAACTCTATGCTTTTAATGGGATTTGTCCAGCCTTGCTCTACGCATTTTTTTTTGGAAAAATGCTCCTGCTGTCTCACTGCACTAACCCATTTCCGTCTGTCTCGCTGCATCAGCACATTTCTTGCTGTCTTACTGCTGTAACATATCTATCTAATATGCAGTGACCAAAATTATACGTGTCATAAAAAGCTGGACTGCTTTCAAATCCTGTAACCATCATTTAATTTCCCTTTAAATTAATTGATTAATTAGGCACGATCTACATTTACACTACCACATTTTACATTTCATTTCCTGAGTTATCTTAATTCTGCAACATCTGTAGATAAAAATACTTTACTTCATAAGACTAAAGTGTGAAGTAGAATGAACATTAATAACATTATTTTGAAGCCAGGAATTGTATACATTTTTTAGATCCTTATGCTCTCATTTATTTGCTCCTCTCATATTTCTTTGTACCTTATTGTCCACTTGGCCTGTATCCTGGGTATAGTATCCAGACTTTGTTAGGATGGATAAGCAATGCCAATGAAACCCTACTGTGACACTTGAGCCCTCTATTCTGTTCCCGCCAGGCACTTGTCAACAGCTCGGCAGGAAAGTACTTACTTGACATTTGTCACCTTAGGTGGGAATCTCTAAAGATAGGTCACTAATTGAATTATCAGTAGACAGCACTGATGCTCATGGAGCGAAAATCGCCAGTGGAGGTATTAGGAAATATGTTAAGACCTAAAGTAAAAATTATGGAAAAGTAATATTATATAACTGTGTGTCTATATTTATATACCACTGCAGTTTGCCTCTATATATCCATAGAATTTACAAACAAAATGCATTTTCTTGTTACCCTTCCATAATAGCTATGTTTATTGAACCAAATTATGAAATAAAGATAACTATATTGTTTCAATAAAGTTAATTGCTTAGGAGATAAGGGAGCTTTAAAGAGTAGACGTACTTTTTTTATGTACAGAATAGCCGATTCTCAACACTCTTGCAATATGACACAACAGAACACCTGTGTCAGCATCTACAGAGAAGAGGTGCAGACATATCTGGATGCAGCGCCCTCTACTGTTATGTCTGTTATGCAACTAGGTGATGCTTTCTCCCACCCATTCTTTACCTAGCTGCATTGCAGGTGGTTGTTTTTTTTTGTACAGAATAGGCTAATAAAACATATTGCAAAAATACTTAGAATGGCCTATTCTACACTTAAAAAAAGAGTGGGTACTTTTTAAGTGTATATGCCAGCCATAACAGCAAAACTAACTGCTTAATTTTGTGTAGGCCCCTCTCATGCCACCAAAACAGCCTTAACCAGTCAATGCATGAATTCTACAAGAACACTGAAGGTGTCTTGCAGTATTTGTCACCAAGATGTTAGCAACAGATCCTTTAAAGGGGTTGTCTCGCGGCAGCAAGTGGGGTTATATCCTTCTGTATGGCCATATTAATGCACTTTGTAATGTACATCGTGTATTAAATATGAGCCATACAGAAGTTATTCACTTACCTTCCCTACGCTGGCATCCCCGTCTCCATGGCTCCGTCTAACTTCAGCGTCTAATCGCCCGATTAGACGCGCTTGCGCAGAAGGGTCTTCTGCCTTCGGGTCTGTCCGGCAGCAGCGGCGTTCTGGCTCCGCCCCCTTCTAGGCGTCATCGCGTAGCTCCGCCCTGTCATGTGTGCTGATTCCAGCCTCCTGATTGGCTGGAATCGGCACATGTGACGGGGCGGAGCTACGCAATGACGCGTAGAAGGGGCGGAGCCAGAACGCCGCTGCTGCCGGACCGAGCCGAAGGCAGAAGACCCTTCTGCGCAAGCGCGTCTAATCGGGCGATTAGACGCTGGAGTTAGACGGAGCCATGGAGACGGGGACGCCAGCGCAGGGAACGTAAGTAAATAACTTCTGTATGGCTCATATTTAATGCACGATGTATATTACAAAGTGCATTAATATGGCCATACAGAAGTGCTTAACCCCACTTGCTTTCGCGAGACAACCCCTTTAAGTCCTGTAAGTTGAAAGGTAGAATGCAATGAATCAATATTTTTTCCAACACATTGCACAGATGCGCAATTAGATTGAGATCTAGGAAACTTGCAGACCAACATCTTAGGTTTTTTGCTATGTGCCTTAACTCATTCCTGAACATTTTTTTGCAGTGTGGTAGCACACAATAAACTGTTGAAAGAGGTCATTGGGCAATAGCATTGTTATTAAAGAGTGTGCTTGGTCTGGTACAATGCTTAGGTAGATCGTACATGACAAACTAACATCCTGGACTATGAATGCCAGGACCTAAGGTTTTCCAGCTGAATATTGCTCAGGTTATCACACACTGCATCCACCAGCTTGCCTTCTTCACATAATGCACCATTGTGACATCTCTTTCCCAAGTTAATGTTATTCATCAGATCAGGCCACTTTCTTCTTACCCATAGTCTATTTATAAGGCTAACGTGCCCATTGTAGGCACTATTACTAGTGGATAGGGGTCACCATGATCACTCTGACTCAGTGACTATGCAGAAAGCTGCAAACATTGTGTTCTGATTCCTTTCTATTAGAGCTAATATTAACCTTTTCACCATTTTATGCTACTGTAGCTTTTCTGTGAAACCGGATTACATGAGTTAGGCCGCCTGCAGACGGGCGGAAATCCCGCGGCGGGATTTCCCGTGGGATTTCCGCCGCTCAAAGCCTGCATAGGAGTGCATTACACTACACACTCCTATGCAGACGGCCGCGGTTTGGCCGCGCGAAATCTCGCGCGGCAAACAAACCGCGGCATGTCCAATTTTTGTGTGGGGCTCGCAGAGCCTCGCACAGAGACGTCACTCACCCGGCCGCCGGCTCCGGTCTGCGCATGCGCCGGTAGCCGGCACATGAAAGAGGCGGGGCCGCCGGGCGCGGGTGAGTACGCGCTCGTCTCTGCAGGCGCTCGGGTCTCGCGGTGAGAATTCTCGCCGCCGGATCCGACCCGCTCGTCTGCAGGCGGCCTTAGTCTTCACTCTCCAGGCACATCAATGAGACTTAGATGCCCATGACCCTGTTTGCAAATCATCAATCGTTAACATAACTGGTGCACAGTGAAAACTCGATTTATGGCATTGTAGTATATTTGTGTTGAATGTCAAGTTAATGTTTGCTACATGTGTACATAGAACAATACTTCATTGTATTATTGTGTCTTATCACTCAGATATATGAGGGGGTACCCAAAAGAAACAGGAATCATCTTCTAGTGGGCAGGATCTTACTAGTACAGGTTTCTATTGCTAGGTGAATGTCTAAAGAACCCTACTGAGTCACGCTGTGTGGGAAAATAGGTGACTGATTCTTCCATCATGGAAACGCTCCTGTCCATACAGTGCTGAGTGTTAAGCAAATTCTGATGAAAAACAGCATGGCACCCTTCATATTCCCCCGATCTCACTTCATGCAACTTATTTTTACAAGTAGAAAATGAAACAAAATTTTACAACTGCATATTATTGGTATGAATCTGCTGTCACGAGATAGGCAAAAAACTGAATAACCTGTTAAAAAAAAAATCACTGGAAACGAATGCAATGTCTCACAACAATGTCAACTAGCGTACCACCTCAGATGGATTTTGTAGATATTCACCTAGCAACAGAAAGCTGAACTAATAATCTCCTGCCCACCCGCAGAAGATGCCTGTTTCTTTTGGGTACCCACTAGTATGCATATAAATACTACTAGCCATTTTTTTATGCCATTATCTGAATTATTTATGGAAAAGGAATGATTTGGAATAATTATTTTAGATAGATATTTAAAATAAAACAACCCACATCACTGGAAAGGTACTCTATGAAGGTTTTGCCAATCTACAGACTGTGCACTAATGAGGGGCAAAAACCCTAAAGCAGTCTGTATATACATGGCTATCCTGTCCTTTTAGGAGAAGACACTAGCATTGTATATTCCCAATCATGTTACAGACCCAGTTAGAAAGTCTCACACTGACATATAGAAAAGCTGCTTTCCAATAGGTGGGGCTGCAGAACAATTATAACCTCTGTCATTTGCATGCCAATCTGTGGGAGAGAATCATCAGAAGAAAACCCTGAGGGCTCTTTCACAGGGGCAATTTTTCATGTGCAAATTTGCTCACTCAAACTGCATTCAAAATAACCTATTGTTTCATATAGGTTACTTGAAGTGCTTTTGAACCCATATTTCGAGAGGTGAAAAAATGCACAACATGCTCTATTTTTGTATGCACATATGCACCCGAGTCTATAGGATATGCAAATACCGTAAATCGCGCACTGAACAGTGCAATTTCACAAGAAAGATCGATAACCCCTGGGACTAAGTAGGCTGCCCCGCCTATTAATTAGGCTGCCCTGACTACTTAAACATTTTGTGGGTGTTTCCCACAACAATGTAAGCAGGACAAGCAGTGGGAAAAAGTACAGAAAAGAGCATGGATCCTAGTGAGAGGACATGGTAGCACTTCATTCAGAGCTCAATTACATCACGCTCTTGTGGGTCTTAAAACGTCATGATCGTCTGCAGGAACCTTAAGGGTGAGATCACACAAAGTCCGTACTGAAACCTACCCATGGCTTCATTGTGGATTTTGGTGCAGATTCCCACTAAGGATTCCATTTATTGCATTACAATGAATGGAATCCACAGAAAAAATCTATGGCTTTTGCATGACTGATACATCATGCTGTGGATTTGAAAATCAACGGTATGACTATTTTCCACTGCAGATTTCTGTGAGTAAATGGGGTTTGCTAACACCCATCCACCTACATTGTTCTGTATATTGTTGCAGAATTTCAGTGTGCATCCCACAGCAACTCTGCTGTATTTGAACTAACTCCAAGGGCTCCTACCCACTTGCATTTTTTTTAACGTGATTGTCAATGGGACTTTCTAATGTTAAAAACGCATCGCACCAAAGTCGTGAAGCACAAACTTGCAATGTGTTTTTAACATTAGAAAGTCCCATTGACAATTGCATTAAAAATTGCAGCATCAACACAGCGTTAAAAAAACACACGTGGGTGTGAGCCTTAGGGGGTGCTTTCACACATGGCGGAATATTGAAAAAAAATCGGTACCAAATTTTGGAATGTCTAACATACAATTATTTACATGCATTTCCAACTGAATTGCTGTGAATCTGTAAATAGCAAAATCCACGTCATACATGCGGATTTTGGTGCTTTTTTTCCACGGCAGAATGTTTTGCAGCATATGAAAGCACACTAAGGCCTCAGTCACACAGGCGCATCGGCACCCGTACACCGGCGCCGATGCGCCCGTGTGACTGCAGGAAGGAGACAGACGTAGCTAAAGACGGCCGTCTCTCTGCAGCGCCGGAGGAAAGAATACAAGAAACAATGAAGCCGGTCACATGTTCTTTCCTCCGGCGCTGCAGAGGGACGGCCGTCTTCAGGTATGTCCGTCTGCTGGTGTCAGTCACACGGGCGCATCGGTGCCGATGTACGGGTGCCAATGCGCCTGTGTGACTGAGGCCTAAAGGTATATTAGCACAATCAAATTTATTGCAAAAATTTCTGTTACTGAAAATCAGTTCCGTTTGTTTTAATGAGACTAATTTGACATTAAGCAGATGGATTTTTGCAAGCCCCATTCAGATGCATGGGATAATCACAGAAATTTCTGCAACTAATCTACCTCATGTGAATGTAGCCTAACTATAATCTGTTCACAAATGTCATTCTCATTCATGCTACACATTTAGGGCTAAGTCAGACCAGCATTTTTTTGCGCGGCTATGTGCGCAAAAAAAAGTACTCCACGCCTTAGCAAAATGCGCGTGACCATAACTCTGTGCCCATTGCTTTCAATAGGGCCAGAGCTGCTGCCGCCGGCCCCATTGCAAGCAATGGGATGCAGGAAACCCCCGTATTGATTTTCTGAGAAGGGCTTTAAATGTAAGCCCTTTCCTGAAAATCATCCCAAGGTGTAGAAAAAAAAAAACATTACTCACCTAGCAGCACTGTCCGGGCTCCAGCACATGCTTCCTCTGCAATCCCGGCACTGATCTAAAGCCCTTTCAAGAGGCTGGAATTTAAAAATGAATGGCTGAGCACTGCCTGTGATTGGCTGAACACTCAGCCAATCAGAGCAGCACTTTCAAGAGGTGGGGATTTTTAAATCCCCGCCTCTTGAAAGTACTTTAGATCAGTGCCGGGATTGCAGAGAGAAGACGCGTCGGAGCATAGACAGAACTGCTAGGTGAGTAATGTTTTTTTTTCTAACCTTAGGGATGATATTCAGGGAAGGGCTTATATTTAAAGCCCTTCCCTGAAAATCACTGTGGGGGCTGCCAGCATTCCATTGCTCTTAAATTTACTGTTGTGCTCAGATACAATTTTAAAAAATTGAACACTTTTGTTAGAACAACAGTAGGTACTATGTGTTTGTAGAAGAGAACAACTTAAAAAAAAATTAATGAAAACTGCAAAAAATGTTGCCACCTGTTTAAGGGGTTGTTCCGAGATGCACAGCCCCTCCCTGAGTGTAGGGCCCAGGATAGAAAGCTAATCTGTAAGCACCCCTACTTTTTCCTTGGGAAATCATGGCCTTCTAAGAATTTCCCCTTTATGAGTTAAATTAAGCATTATAATATGGCCATTCACATGAAATAATAATAAAACATAATAACAGGACAGCTCAAGGTCTGCTAGAATGAGAGCTGAGGAGTGGCCTGAGGGTGAGACTCTGCTGTATGGGCTTCATATACCTTAATACGCATGTGAACAAGAAATGTCATCTTTGCACAAACCTTTAAAACATGTTGCGTGACTAACAGTAACCCTGGACATATTGTGTAGGAAGAGAGCACAAATTTGAAAACTTCACACAGTAAATGAAGAAGCAAAGATAAAATGCTTAAATGTCAGCCTTAACCTACCTTGAAAAAAAAGAGTATTGAAATGTATGGCTAGATATTAAACATTCTGGACATGGTCGACGACCAATCAATATTTGGAGGCTCTGAATTCTGTCAAAATATATCAGTAAATTTTGGCTCAGATGCCAAGACTTTTGAGCTTGTCATGCATCTTGTAACTTAATTTGGTATCCAATATACTAGTAGTTATCAATACTCACACCATCCTAGTTGAGTTTATCATAAATCCAGATTGTAGCCCATATATTATAATTCTACAGAATTAGGCCTTAGTCAGACGGGCGTTTTTTCGCGTGATTTGCGCATGCGTCCGGCAATTTTATAAAACCATTGCTTTGCAATGGTATCGGACACATGAGCGCTTTTTATGCGCTCGTCCAATAAATTATAGAACAGAAATCGCAGATCGCACCTATCTGCGATTCCTGTTCTCTTCTCTATATGCGCTCAATGGGGCCAGCGGCAGCAGCGCCGACCCCATTGAGAGCATATACTAGACAAATCATTCTTCTCTGCCACAGCTGTAACAGCTGTGGCAGAGAAGAGTGATGTTTGCCCATGAATTCAATGGAGCCGGAAATACAGCCGGCTCCATTGAAAGCAATGGGCTGCGGGCGATCGCGGGATAAATTGTCGGGAAGGGCTTAAATATATAAGCCCTTCCCTGCAATTCATCCAGAAATGTGTAAAAATAAAAAAAATATATATACTCACCTTGTCCCCACAGACGGAGTTCAGTGCGGCCGGGCTGCAGTGGGTGTGAGTGGGTTTGAGTGAGAGCTGCCCCTGATTGGCTCAGCGCTGAGCCAATCAGGGGCAGCTCTCACTCACACCCACTCACACCCACTGCAGGCCGGCCGTGCTGAGCTCCGTCTGCCGGGACAAGGTGAGTATATATATATTTTTTATTTTTACACATTTCTGGATGAATTGCAGGGAAGGGCTTATATATTTAAGCCCTTCCCGACAATTCATCGTGAGATCGCCCGCAGCGCATTGCTTTTTAATGGAGCCGGCTGTATTGCCGGCTCCATTGAATTCAATGTGCTGGACAGCTCCGGCCCGTTTCTATTGAAACGTGGCTAGGAGCAGTTTTTTCGGGCGATTTTTGGGCCCCGGTCACGCGATTTGCGGATGCGCATCCGTCATGCGATCCGCAAATCGCGGCAAAAAACGCCCGTGTGACTAAGGCCTTAGAAGAACATGGCTGCTTTCTTCTAAAAACAGTGCCTCGCCTTTGTCATTGAAAATATGTGGTATTGAAGTTCAGCCTTTGTACTTAAAAATGGTGATATGCAATTACAGACACAATAATTATTAATAATAATATTAATATTAACAATAATCTTTATTTATATAGTGCCAACAGGTGTGGCACTAAAAGCTTTCAAGGTACAACCTCTTTATTGGTAATCTGGCCTATGCAGATAATGTAAATGTTTTTTTAACTTAATCCTGTTAGTTTTCATTGGTTAGTCTTTTTTTTACTGTACAGATAAATGGAAGCATTATATGTTTTTTTTGCTACACAAGCATTGTTTTAAATCCATTAGGATTGGTTCTAGCTATAACTTTCTTTTGAGTTATTTTTATTACGATCACAAATTTTATTATGCTTTCAAATTAAATGCATTTACAAAAATAGACGGTGCTGTTTTTTCTGTGCAACGTGGTTTATAATGAAATATTAATTCCAAAAAGTACTAAATATATTAAAACTATGCAAATTCTTAATGCTGCATTATTACCAACAGTAAATACATTTCTTTCCTGTACTATAGCAAGGTCATTCAAGTAAAATATAGTCAACTGCATACTCCCTAAATTATTCCAAATTTGCTCACATGAGATTGTAATGTTAGAAATAGGCTTTATTAGTAAGCTGTGCATTCTTTGAAAGGACAAATTACTTAGTTTCATATTAAAATCATTAATAGAAGTTAACTTGCAATACTACTCCCAGCCACATGATGTGCTGTCCAGAAACAAAGGTACAAGAGCAAAATAAAGCACTTCCATTCAGATATGCACCATATAACACTAATGATAAAGTACCTAACTGTAATTAACAGCTGTCATTCAGTTGAGAGCTGCCCCTGATTGGTCCCTGCGCTGAGCCAATCAGAGGCAGCACTCACTCACCCATTCATGAATTCATGAATGGGTGAGTGAGAGCTGCCTCTGATTGGTGAGGGCTGTGACCGATACCATTGCAAAGCAATGCTTTTATAAAATCGCACATCGCATGCGCAGATCGCACGGAAAATCGCCCGTGTGACCGAGGCCTGAGAGACAGTTTCGAGCCATTATTTAGCTTAGCTACTAATAGGCGCTAATGCCTATTAGTAGCTTATTAGCTTCGTTTGCATTTAAATGAAGCTCCCTTCACTGTATGCAGATAATAGTGGGTGGTCTGTTATCTGCATACAGCTCTAATGTTCTATCACAGGACAGCAGCTGAAAACAATGTTATCAGGGCTCCCACAGAAAATCACAGCATGCTGTCCCTGCTACCAGCTGGCTGGCAAAACAATGGTTTTTATGCTGAACTAAAAATCATCATTCGTCTGAAAAGCTAAGGATGGTAGCATTTACACACAATGATTATTGCCCAAAAGACATTGTTTTAACAAATTGTGAGCAATAATAATTGTGTGTAAATGGGCCTTAAGTGTGGCAATGTCTCAGGGAGTGTAAATTAAACTGGTTTCATGTAACCACAGTCAATAAAAGAGGACCATTGGCTGGTGCATACAGTAGCTATAGTGGGTGCAGAGTTAGCAGTTGCACCTGCTATCTAAGGAGGCCCAAAGGTCTATCCTGCCAAGTAAGACAACACTAACATTATACATCGTCCATGCTATTGTATGTGATGGCCTTGTTGCAGATTATGCACTGAGGCCCTGAAGCCTCAAGTTACACCTTTCATGGTAAGTTAAAAATTTTGTAGCCTGAGCCTATTGCAACCGGGATTGAATAGGGATTGTAATGGCAGCCCTGTAGGCCTTTGCTAGGCTGTTTGCTGCCTTTGATCCCTGCCATTGTATTATTGGGGCCCCTAGTGGGGTAACAATGTGAGCCCTTTTAATATGAGTTTAGCTTTCTAAATGTAAAGCTTTCACTGTCTCAATACACAGCTATTAAGGGTAATTGTGAACAGCATAATCATTTATATAATAAAAGTCTTCATTCTAAGGGAATAAAGGAGATCACCTTCACCTTCAAGGACAATGGGTTGTTCTTGTCTTTTTTCATTGCTGGAAAGCAGAAGATTTAGCATTCAAGCCATGTTGGAAATCATTTGTGAAAGGAAGTATTCATTTAAAAACGCCTGAAGGTCACAGGTTTCCATGTGACCTTCTCTATTAGATGAATACGTGAGTGCAGTCACTGGTGTGTATACAGAGCAAGATAAAGAAAGCAGCTATTTCACAGTAGGATGTTGAACGAGTAGTATAAGATGCTTTTAAACTAAGACAGTAATGTTATACAATATGTGTCATGCCGCAATTACAGACAGGGTGATTTCCGTGCTAAATGAGAATGTTCACGGAAATAAACCGCACATATAATAAAATGTCTATGTCCGGTTAAGATTAATTTAAATCTATTTTGGTTCCTTTTCGAGTTCAGCATTGGAAGTTGCGTCCTACAATATGTCCATTCAGCAGTTCCAGATAATGATGTTAACAATAGAAAAGAACATTCTAACAGAGCATACGAAATCCTACTGAGAAGAAGTTGCATCCCTCCATGGGAAATCAAAAGCATACAGAGGTTCAGTAGAGTACTCATTTACCTATATAGAAGCTTCAGTATGGCTCCATACAAATTGGACATGAGCCTTAGATACAAGGTCAACCAGACACTTCTGGTATTTGACTACAATTGTCCTATGGCAGTACCATCTCAGAATGAATAGAAAATAGTTCTGCCTACTCTGTAAAATTACAATTTGCTGACTTTTCAAGTCCACAGGGGCAATGAATGTGTAAAGCCAATACAGTATATTGCCCTATCCCAAGATGTTATAGTTGAATGCAATGACAGGAGCTTATGTCACTCTTTTAAGGTATGTAATTACAATTTCCACTAGAGTACATTATAATTACAGACTAAGGACAGCTTTACATGGGCTTAAGTGTATTTGTGCATGCCTGAGTGCATTCGCATATTTTACTGTACTTTTTGCCCCCTCAAGGCATGGTCATTTGCACGCATCAAACAAAGATGCACCATGTGAAAAGGCTAATTAGTTTCATATGTGTTCTTTTTACAGCACAATTATGTTCACAGACCTCCTTGCGTATTGTGCATGCATTTGCGCACCCCTCATTGACTTCTATGGGGACCTTTGGTGCACTTTGGTGCACTATTCTCTGCGCAATGCACACAAATACGCCCATATAAAGCCGGTCTAAGCAGAATACAATCTGCTTTAATGGAATTTGGTATATCATGTATATTATGGTCCTACTATGGATGTTTATTTCTTTTGGGATCTAACTGTTATTAACTAAAGTCAAAAGTGTTGCCATTTACAGGTCTGTGATCTCATCACAGAGTGCTTGGAAACTGTTGAAAAAGCTTCAGAGATACTTATGGTTTGTAAGCTCTTGTAATACTTAGATTGCTTCTAAATAGTTGCCACCCCTTATTAGATACACAAAGTAAGGAATACAATTTAATGAGGGGTCTAAAGCTATAGTCCCCAAATTACTAATTGACGGTATCCATAGAAATGCATAGGTAATTATCAGTAGAAAATAATTCAAAATGGTTATTATAGTATTGTTCAAAAAGACCTTGTAGGGCACTCTTGGTTTTACTAAATCAGGACTCTACTATTACAAATTGATAAGCAGATTTTTAGTGTAATGTTCATAGATGCCAACTGACACAGTATGCTCCATGGACAGGAAACATACAAAAAACAACCACACATAAACCAGAATGATCCCTCTGAATCTTCCTTGTTTGATAATATACAAATGCTTTTTTTAAACACCTATTTTCAAACCTAATCATTGGGTGCACTTCATGTGCCTCTCGAGACAGCCATAATACATAATCATTATCAGGAGAGGGAAATGAAAATAGATTTTGTTAATGTACATATAGAATGAAAGGCATGATCAATAGATACACTACATAGAAATAATGTATCTCCCTATAATAATCCTCTGTATGTGTATTTAAGGCAATCAATCTCCACTCAACAATGTAGAAATTTCTGTCTACTGAGTAAAGATAAAAAAGAATAGAAGCAGTAATGCAACTAATGAGGGGTTGACGGGGCACATGCTTCATTTTCTGGGCCCAAGGAGCAATACCAAACTGTTCTATCTTGGCCATAATATTAAAGGACAAGGCTAGGGCAGCAAACTGACTCTTTACAAAAGGAAAACCTAGCTATCTAGTTGGAGGTACAAAGTATTCTTTTTCTAGAGCAAAAGTACTTTTATTCCTATGAAACCATTATTAGAATCTGAAGATTCTTTCTAGAGCATGCTAGACCAGGAATATCAAACTCATTTTTACCAATGGCCACAAAAGCCTTATGGTTGCCTTCAAAGGCCTGATTTTAATTGTAGAACTATGCAGTAATAATGACCCCCATAGTATTAATGTAGTGGCCCCAGTAGTAACAATGAACCCCATTGTGACCCCAGTAATTATAGTGACCCACATAGTGGCCCCATTAATTATAAGTCCCCCCATTGTGCCCCCAGTATTAATAGTAATCTCATAGAGGCTGCATAATTAATAGTGCTCCCATTTTGGCCAAGCTGCATCCTTACAGGAATTTCATTTACCCAGATTGCCTTGCCACTGCCGGTATGCTGCTGGCTGGGTGAATGAAATGCCTGTTAGCTTGCTGCATAGCCGGCGGGCCATATACAATGGAATGATGGGCCAGATTCAGCCTGCGGGCTTTGTGTTTGACATGTGTGTGCTAGACAGATATATTAAAAGACTATGAATGTGAATTCAAAGGGTTATAAAGCAAAACCAGGTATAGCTTACAGATTTTGCTTTGGGGTCT
The DNA here is from genome assembly GCF_035609145.1 of Eleutherodactylus coqui. NCBI lineage: Eukaryota > Metazoa > Chordata > Amphibia > Anura > Eleutherodactylidae > Eleutherodactylus > Eleutherodactylus coqui. The sequence continues at coordinate 178,978,815 of NC_089840.1, read as the reverse complement.
AGGCTTTTTAACGGAACCTCAGAATTATCCCAATATTGGTAATACCCCTTTCGTTTAGCACATGTGTAGAGAGGCTGTTAGGTACCCTCAGGCGCTAGAGCCCGCTTATAACTGCATACGCAGTGTACTATTAGGTTAAGCCCCTGTGTTGACTACTGGTAGGAGGACGTGCCACCCTCATCTTAAAGATGCAGTTTGATCTGGCAAAGGTAGAGAGCAGTACCATATGGATAACATTGTACCTACTAGACAGCCCATATAGCACCCTTTGAGCAGTACACAGATTTTGAGGTGTTTTGCCAGTAAAATGCCAACTTTAGTTTCTGAATCATTTATCCAAACTTATGTGCTGCAGTGTGGCTACATTTCTCCCCCCCCCCAAAATACCAGCCAAAGTTAAAAAAAAGGAAGTAGTTTGGGGGATTTGGCTTTACACATAGTGAAATTTGACAGTTATGTTCTCTATATCAGAACAGTAACCAAAAAACATGGAGGGAGCTCGCGATTACAGTCGCCAAGGGTCATGAACGTCTAAACGGCTAACAACAAATCAATACAGTAGAACAGTTATCATACATGCATACCTCAGTAGATAAACAGTGTAATACCTGCTCTATAAAGACCCATGCCAGAAAAGGGTCTTCACTGGCATGAGTCTTCCAATATAAATCCCTGCAAAGCAGGCAACTAACCGGCCTGGTGATAACTTTAAGTGTGGCAAAGAATCAGCAGCTGCACCTAGTACCTAAGGGGATCCAAAGGTCCATCCTGCCACATAAGACAACACCAATATTATAAATGGTCCATGATATGGTATGTGTTGGCCTTGTTGCAGATTTTGCATTGGGGCTTTAAGCCTCAAGTTACACCTCTGACACTAAGTTGGAAATTTTGTAATCTGAGGCTACTGAAATCAGGTTTTAATAGGGATTGTAATGGCAGCCTGTAGGCCTTTGTTAGGCTGTTTGCTGCCTTTGATCCCTGCCATTGTGTTACTTGGGCCTCTGCAGTCTTAGATTTGTGACTCTATCACACACTGCTTAAAACTTTCTGATCATAATTAACTTTTTTTGATGCCAATCGTATACTCGCTGGCAACTAGTTAGCTGTCAGCTGACAATCTATTCCATGCTTCTAAATGGGACTATTTCTAAAGCATGGGTATGGATTTCTGCCAAGCCCATTTAGATGAATGGGACGATTGCAGTCATTTCTACAACAAATCTGCCATATATATAAGAACAAACCTTATTGTATAGGAAATGTTTAAAATGCAGATACTGTACATGTCAATGTCTGCGAGTGCTTTTTTAGTGCATTAGACACATTCATTGAAACCGTATGCGCAATCATAACCTGACAGGGTAGCAATTATCATAAGAAACAAGGATTACAGTAACGAGGATGGAGCATATCTATAGCGCAAAAAAAAAACCTGCAAAAAGATAAGGGTGCTAATAATAGACACAAGTTGAAAATGAACATGTCAGGTAGAGTTCTTATGTAAATGGAGGGATAGACTACCAACTCAGAGTATTAGTAAGATCTGCGGTAGTACTGTACATCAGTGATTCATATACTTTCAAATACAGTGGGATGAGCCACCGAGCCGGTCGTCTAGTTTTGTGAGCTAATTAGACAAGCGAGTGCTGCCTCCCTTTAGTTAACATAACCAACATGATGATCATGAGCTTGAGATCTTATTTATAAAAATAGAGAGAAAGGAAGTCGCCGCACACTCTCTGCGGTATAGATCTAATAATTATATTTGGCAGATGTACAATAAGTTCTTGCACATCACAATTCAAGTTGTAATATACGGCACAAAAGGGCTTGAAATTGCATTCTAGTTAGAAGCAGTGTTTAGGCAAGGTACAGTACATTTAAAAAAAGACTGTCAAATTGATTTCCTGGCTTTTAAGTCCGTGTGTCATTTCTTCTGCTCGCTTTAGTCCGATTTTGATGCTATTTGCAGTGCAGGCAAATTGCTACAACTCCACTAGACTTCCAGTCCTTAATTGATCCTTTTTACCTTTCAAACTCTTAGAATGGCAACAGATTTTTATCACTGAATTCAGAGGAAAACATTCATTGTGATGAAGCGTGAGGGATATAACGTACTAAAAGTTGAAAAGTCTACTAAAGACCATGTATCAGCTAGGGATTTCCTATAAGCAGACAGGCTTTAAATATGGTGCTTCAAAAATCAATTCATCACAGCAGTCATTTTATTTTTGGAAATAATATCATTTTTTTTTAACTCCAACAATGCTACATGTGTGAACTGTCGTGCCAAACAGGACCCCCTACAACCATTTTTTTGGGGAGGGGAGGGGGGACACAAAGCCTTTAATCACAAAGAGAACCCTTGCAGACAAGCAAGCAGATGCATCAGTCTGCTACAGCAGTATGCCGAAAATGCAAGTGCTTTGGAAACTCAGCAAACACTTTCCTAGAGATTAAAAAGCAAAGCCAACATGATTTGCATAAGAGCCAGTTTAATTAATGGAAAAGGGCTGTCTACATGTCCATATCCTAAAGGATTGGAAAATTTGGATGTCACTGTGATCCTGCTTAGGCAGTAGCACAGAGTGTCACAGAAATGAATTGGTTTGGATCCAATGCTTCTCTCTTGTCCTAAAGGAGGATCTCCCTAGTATTTGCTGTGCAGTGTCAAGCACATTAAATATGACAGGATTATTTGTGTGTTGTTTGCTTGTACAAGGGAAATTCCAGCTTTATAAAAAAAAGGATTGGGTTTTAAAAAATCATTTTCAAATAACTTCTTAGCTTGCTTTAACTTAACAGAGAGTATCACTCATTTGTAAGCTCTATGAAGCAGCTAGAAAGAACATCTCTCTTTCCCTTTGGAGGAACTTGCTTGTCTGTGAATTCCATGGACAACCAATTGATTTAAGTGGGTCAAATGCAATGCTTTATTTATCCTGTGGTGGTGCTGCAGGGAAGGTTTCCCACAGATTACAATTGGTCACTGGGAGTCACTGCAGAACAACCTGTGCTCATTGTATTTTAAAGGACATTTCTTGTAAAAAGTAAACATGTCTATAATTTAAAGAAGCACTAACTTTTTAGACAACTTATGCTCATGTGATGACCCGTGTATGTCTTGTCAGTCTTGTAATATACTTTCATTAAATATATATTTTTTAATTATTTTACAACTGTAAATCAAGTTTGAAGTCACTGCCACTAGGGGTCTCTCTTCCAGCTTTTTCTGCAATCCACTGCCTGTTGTTAGGTATTGAGCTTCTGTAGTGACTAGGATGCTGGGATGTTTTCTTAGCTGTTGGAGAAGGGCTATCTTCACAGGTTGTTCCCCTGCACTCACAGGCTGACAGATCTGTTTACACAGTCTGTCTGCAATCTCCACATTCTCTGCTTCTCTTGCTGTTATAGCATTTGTGTGTGTGCACATTACTTTGGGTTTACTAACCATATGGCTAGAATGTCTCTGAAGGTGACTCATACAGTCACCCTGGGACAGCAGAGGGGTGGGTATTCAGATACTGCCTCCCTGCTGACAGGACCAGACACAACACAATGCAGCATGGGAAGTGAGGGAAAGACAATATAGGACAGTGAACTACTGGCACAATGTTAGGCTTGTGACACATCCCCTGCCTGAAAGTGGACTGCAAATATCAGAACACTGTGTTGTGGTATTGTGTATTTTGTTTTAAAAAACATTCACCATGTGGGATAAATAATGTAATACTTAAATATTTCAAGTTATTATGGATGTGGAAATACAAGTTATATATTCTTTATCACTTTTTATTTTTTGACCAAAAATGTTAAAGGGAGGGTCGAATTTTTAATATTTTTATTTAAAAAAATTATTTATCTTAATTTTGCATTTTTAGTCCCCTTTTTGTTTTACTAGTAGAGATGAGCGAGCGTACTCGGAAAAGCACTACTCGCTCGAGTAATTTGCTTTATCCGAGTATCGCTGTGCTCGTCCCTGAAGATTCGGGTGCCGCTGCGGCTGACAGGTGAGTCACAGCGGGGAGCAGGGGAGAGTGGGCGGGAGAGAGGGAGAGAAAGATCTCCCCTCCGTTCCTCCCCACTCTCCCCTGCAGCTCCCCGCTCCGTGCCGGCACCCGAATCTTCAGGGACGAGCACAACGATACTCGGATAAAGCAAATTACTCGAGCGAGTAGTGCTTTTCCGAGTACGCTCGCTCATCCCTATTTACTAGCAATTGCTTAATTACTTCTACAATATTCTACAATAATTTATAAAAATCCAGTATATTGTAGCCTATTTAGCCCTTAACCCTTTTATGACCAGGGTGTATTATGGTTTGATAGGACCAGAGCAAAATTTCAAATACTCGAGTGCTGAGCTTTTGCTGCAAGGGAATTTTATTTTAGTTTCTTAGTCTAACCGATTTTTTTTTCTTGTGAGACACAAAGCTTTCTAATTTTTCCAAATTGAAGTGGATTTCTTCTTATTCAGTAAATCCCATGTAGTGATGAATGGGCAGAAGTAGGAAAAAAATACACATTTTCTCATTATTTCCATATTCTTTTTTTAAGTAGGCTCAGTCTATAATACTACCTCTCAAAATAAATCCCCTAATTCTCCTTGCATAGTGATGCCAAGTATGTGTGCATTTTCTAACTTATGATGCTAATCTAGTGCTATAAGAACACATCCTGCATTTCAGTTTCTTATGAGTGCTCTATCCAGGAGTTCTACAGACCTGGAAAAAAATGTTCCTTGGCTGTAGAATACAGGGTTTTGCATCATGACAGCCAGCCAATGCTACTGTGCAAAGAAGCAAGCAGTGCTATTTAAAAGTGCACGCAAAATAGTAAAGGCTACTGCACTACACTGACAGGACACATAAGGCCCCCTGTCCACGGGCGTTGCAGTATTCTGCGGAGGATCTCTGCCACAGGAGCCGCCGCCGGGGAGCAGGAGCCAGCAGACAGATTTCCGTTGTCAGCCTATCTAACAGATAGGCTGACCACGGAGAAAGGCGGCAATTCACAGCATGCTGCAAATTGATGGCCGCGTGCAGAGAATCGCAATGATTCTCCGCTCGTAGATAGGGAGTCGGCGCTTTCCATAGCAACGCTATGGAAAACTTCAGATGTCGTGATTCGATGGCGATTTACCGCCGGTGAAATCACGCCTGTGTAAGAGAGAGGACAGACCCTCCCATAGTAAAAGGTGTTGCTACAACAAATTTTTCCTGTGAGCTCAAAGATTGGTTGGTTCCAGTTTCAGTCCTGTGGTCACCAAGGCAATCAGGTCCCCATAACATGTGTTAATATCAGGCCCCCTAAATACATTCAGACTCCTGACCCCCTATATTTATATCAGATCACACACTCCTAACTTAGATCCCAGACCATGTAAAGGCTTGTGGCAGCAGTGAGAAGAGCATGGAGATAGCCTGCTGGCAGCAAAACATACTTATTGCAACAGAAGCTGTGCTGCTAGGGAGGTTGCACTGGTAATTTTGGCATGACCCCTGTGGGATGCTTGCAATACTTTTATTCAATCTCCCTCAGGGTACAAATACAGTCAGGCTAGTTTCACACAGGCGATCGCGACATCGCCGCGGCAAAATCGCTATTTTTTTCCCACAAATTTTGAGCTTCAGTGCTGCTTTTTTTCACAAAAACATCGTTGTCACTTGCGATTTTCTTTGCCGCAACTTTTTAATGCGAGAGTGAGGCCTTAGTCAGACGGGCGTTTTTTCGCGCGATTTGCGGATCGCATGACGGATGCGCATCCGCAAATCGCGTGACCGGTGCGCGCAAGTCGCCCGCAAATCGCCCGAAAATCTGCTCCTAGCCGCGTTTCATTAGAAACGGGCCGGAGCTGTCCAGCGCATTGCATTCAATGGAGACGGCAATAGAGCCGCCTCCATTTAAAGCAATGCGCTGCGGGCGAGCCCGGGATGAATTGTCGGTAAGGGCTTAAATATATAAGCCCTTCCCTGCAATTCATCCTAAAATGTGTTAAAATAAAAAAAAATTGTATACTCACCTTCTCCCAGCAGCCGGAGCTCCGCGCGGCCGTCCTGCAGTGGGTGTGAAGGGGGTGTGAGTCAGACCTGCCCCCTGATTGGCTCAGCACTGAGCCAATCAGAGGCATGCCTCACTCACACCCATTCATGAATTCATGAATGGATGTGAGTCAGACCTGCCCCTGATTGGCTCAGCGCTGAGAGGCAGCAGTCACTCACCCATTTATGAATGGGTGTGTGAGTGAAACCGGCCTCTGATTGGTCAGGGCTGTGACCAATCAGAGGCAGATCATTCAGCAGGTGGGGATTTTAAAGCCCCACCGGCTGAATAGTGCCGAGAAGCAGTTCAGGAGAACTGACAGCGGCCACGGCTGGACTCCGGCTGCGGCGGAAAGGTGAGTATACAATTTTTTTTTATTTTAACACATTTTAGGATGAATTGCAGGGAAGGGCTTATATATTTAACCCCTTCCCGACAATTCACCCCGCGCACGCCGGCAGCCCATTGCTTTCAATGGAGCGGCTGTATTGCCGCTCCATTGAATTCAATGGGCAAACATCGTTCTTCTCTGCCACAGCTGTTACAGCTGTGGCAGAGAAGAATGATTTGTCTTCTATATGTTCTCAATGGGGTCGGCGCTGCTGCCGCCGGCCCCATTGAGCGCATATACAGAAGAGAACAGGAATCGCAGATCGCAGATAGGTGCGATCTGCGATTTTTTGGTCTATAATTTACCGGACGAGCGCATAAGAAGCGCTCATGTGTCCGATACCATTGCAAAGCAATGGTTTTATAAAATCGCCGGACGCATGCGCAAATCGCGGCTAAAAACGCCCGTCTGACTAAGGCCTCAATAGGAATTTTTAATGTTAAAATTGCATAGCACGAAAAAGGCCAGTTTGTGCTTTGCAATGCGTTAAAAAGAATGTTTCATAGGGAAACATGAGAGATTTAAAAAATGCAGAAAGATAGGACATGCTGTAATTTTTAATCCTCGCAACATCACATGAGTGAAAACATTGCAAATGTGAAGGAAACTATTGAAAATCATTGGTTTCATAACTCTGCATTTTTACTTACTCTCACATTGCGCAAAAAAACGCACAATTTTATCGCCCCGTGTGAAACCACCTTCAGTGTTATAAAGGAAAGTGGTACTTCTCAACACCCAGCTCCTTTCTTCTCAGAGTCCTCTTCTTCCTGCATCATAGTTACATCACTAGCCTGTACCCCTCCTCTCACCTACTGGTGGTCCTCATCGGAGCATCACAACATCCTCTGCATGCACCAGAACTGTTGATAGGTAGCAGGTTGCTCCCAGGAGAAGTGACGGTCCTGGGACTGCTCTGCTGACTGTCAAGTGTTTCCACCCATTCCAGAAGGAACTCTAGTTTTGACAACCAGTCCATCAGGGTATGGGGATGTAAAATAATACATGTTCTGTTTACTTGTGTGGTTTTCTATAGGCCACCAATTATAATACAAGCCACCGAAAATCTTTTACTGAGGCAAATAGATGAAGCGGCAAATTACAATTAGGTAATTATTATGGGGACTATAACTATCCAGATATAAACTAGGAAGCTGAAATCTGCGAATCTCATAAAAGTAACAAATTTCTGTCAATAACTAAAGATAATTTCCTTACTCAACTTGTGTAAGACCCAACTGGAGGGACGGTCATTTTGAACTTAATATTAACCAATAGATCTGACAGAATAATGGGTGCAAGTTGAGGGGTACCTGGGAAATAACATTATAAATTTCAAGATGTCTATTAGGGTACTAATATTCAAAAAGGGGCTAAACAGTGACCCTGGAAACTACAGGCCAGTAAGTCTTACTTCTATTGTGGGTAAAATTTTTTGAGGGGTTTCTAAGAGATGCGGTTCTGGAGTACATCAGAATATCAGAATGGGTTTAAGAGGGGTTGGTCCTGTCACACCAACCTGATCAGCTTCTATGAGGAAGTAAGTTCAAGACTGGACTAGGGAGAGTCATTGGATCTTGTGTATCTGGACTTTTCCAAAGCAGGTGATACTGTGCCACATAAAATCTTGCTATATAAAATGAGAATGCTTGGTCTGGGTGAGAATGTGTGTAAGTGGGTAACTGGTCAGTTATAGAAAGCAGAGGGTGATTAGAAAATGTACATACTCTGATTGGGTCACCGTTAGTAGTCAGTTAACATAGGGCGGTATTACTAATGGATACCACAGGGGCAGTATGGGGCCCCCTGTTCTTTATAATATATTTATTAATGACCAGGTAGAAGGATTGCACAGTAAAATAGCAATGTTTGCAGATGATACAAACTATGTAAAAAATTAACGCAAGACAAATACAAAGCAGTTGCAGATAGAACTGGATAAGTTGGGAGCTTGGGCAGAAAAGGCAAATACGGTTTAACACTGATCAATGTAAGGTTCTGCACATGGGCAGGGTAAATACATGTTACCTTTACACAATAAGTGGGAAACCATTGGGCAAAACTGACAGGGAAAAGGATTTGAGGGTTTTCGTTAACTATAAACTTTACTGGATCAACCAGTGCCAGGCAGCTGCTGTCAAGGCAAATGGGATCACGGAGTGCATCAAAAGAGGTGAAGGGGCATGTGACGAGAACATTGTTCTTCCTCTTTACAAGTCACTGGTCAGACCACACATGGAATATTATGGACAGTTTTGAGCAAGTACAAATGCGGGCAGGTAAAGTAATAAATGGATTGGATGGACTACAATACCCAGGGAGGTCATCAGAATTGGTGGGGGGTGGGGGGGGGGGGTGGTGATAGGCCAGACTGGATTGATATATGTCTTTTTTTACCCTTCAATACTATGTTACTATGTTGCATTTAAAAAGTAAAATATCTTTGGAAAAACATAAAATTATTGCCTGCCACCGTCTTCTGACAGTCATAACTTTTTATTTTCCATCAACATAGTTGTGTGAGGGTTCACTTTTTACGAGTTTCTAGTCATACAATTTTGGAGTACATATGACTTTTTAATCACGTTATTTTTTTTTTTCTTGGAGACAGGATGACCAAAAAAAAATTGCAATTCTGGCATTGTGTATTTTTTCTGTTCTGGAACAGACACAGCGATAGGTGTTTTTTTTGTTTTGATTTTCTAATTAGAAATAAGGAAAAGAGGTTTTTATGTTAACTTTTAACGCCTTTTTTTTCCAACACTTTTTAAACTAATTTTTACATTTTTTTATCCCCCATAGGGGAGTTGAACTTGTGATTGTTTAATCGTTCATACAGCATAATGTAATACCATGGAATTACATTATACTGCAATCTGACAGGCTGCCATGGTAACTGAATAGCACCCTGCAATCTCCTCAGGAAAAGCATTGAGGACCCCAAAAAACTGAGTAGGGGATTTAAATTCCGCTGACAGCAGCATTTACAGAGCTAACTGCCATGATCAATGTTAATGCTGATCAAGGCTGTTGCCAGTGCATGTCAGCTGTCAGAAACAGCCAGCACCCACATTGAAAGGAGGCTCCTGATCCCTTTCCATACAAACCCCCGAATGCACAAGACATCAATTTACCTCCTGTGTCATTCAGGGGTTGTAAGAAAGTCTTAATTTTCAATCCTGCATTAAAAGGATTGTAAGAGATAAATATTTATTTTTAAAACAGGTTCCCCATTCCAAAAACTATTAAAACACCTTGTACTCTCATCTCCCAGATCCCCACAGCTCCATCCTGCTTTTCCTGTCTGCGTCTACAAGCTATAGTTGGCCTGTATATCGGACGACACAGGTTGCGGTAGCTAAAAGCAGACCGCAGGGCTCAAACCTCGAGGCTTGTGATTGGCTGCAGCAGCCTGTGATTTCCCACACACAGGCTGCTGCAGCTCATGTCATGGGAGAGACCTGGAGCTGCTAATGTGGGAGATGCAGAAACCCAGAAGCGATGAGTACAAGGCTGTTCATTATTTTTTGGCGTGGGGAACATATTTCTAAAAGAAAAATTTATCTCGTAGAACCCTTTTAATGCAGGATAGAAAATTCTGACTTTTGTTTAACCCTTAAATGACTCAGGAGGTAAATTTACTTCCTGTGCATTTGGGGTTTGTATGGAGGGTGATCAGGAGCCTCTTTACAATGTGGGTGTTTCTGACAGCTGACACCCACTGGCAACAGCCTTGATCAGCATTAACGTTAATCGAGGCTGTAGTATGAGCACATTGGGCTACAATGCAAAGTCTGTATAAGGCTCATCTAGCTACTGTACCATGTAACATTTATAATACTAGTGTTTGCTCATGTGACAGAGGAACTTTTTGGCTCCATCAGCTACCAATGTCTGGGGCTATTGCTACCCCTACATATCCTATAGCTACAACCTTGGTAAGAATAAAGTCTACATACTGTCATTAGTAGACTCAGCTGTCCCCCATTGTCTGCTGTTAAGTAAAACAATGATCATATATTTGTGTATATATGGTATATACAGTATGTCTGGCATCTGCTAATCTTCTGCTGCCTATGGCAATAAACATAAATGTTTAGTCACTGGATTTTTTTCTTTCTGGCAGCACACACAGTTGGGAATTGGCGTTCTGAATAAAGAGAAATGATTAGAGATGAGCGAACACCAAAATGTTCGGGTGTTCGTTATTCGTAACGAACTTCCCGTGATGCTCGAGGGTTCGTTTCGAACAACGAACCCCATTGAAGTCAATGGGCGACCGGAACATTTTTGTATTTCGCCGATGCTCGCTAAGGTTTTCATGTGTGAAAATCTGGGCAATTCAGGAAAGTGATGGGAATGACACAGTGACGGATAGGGCAGGCGAGGGGCTACATGTTGGGCTGCATCCTAAGTTCACAGGTCCCACTATTAAGCCACAATAGCGGCAAGAGTGGGCCCCCCCCCCCTCCCAACAACTTTTACTTCTGAAAAGCGCTCATTAGCATGGCATACCTTTGCTAAGCACCACACTACCTCCAACAAAGCACAATCACTGCCTGCATGACACTCCACTGCCACTTCTCCTGAGTTACATGCTGCCCAACCGCACCCCCTCCCCCCCACAGCGCACACCAAACTGTCCCTGCGCAGCCTTCAGCTGCCCTCATGCCACACCACCCTCACGTCTATTTAGAAGTGCGTCTGCCACGACGAGGGACCGCAGGCACACACTGCACAGGGTTGGCACGGCTAGGTAGCGACCCTCTTTAATAGGGGCGGGGCGATAGCCCACAATGCTGTACAGAAGCAATGAGAAATACAATCCTGTGCCACCGCCATCAGGAGCTGCACACGTGGGCATAGCAATGGGGAACCTATGTGCCACACACTATTCATTCTGTCAAGGTGTCTGCATGCCCCAGTCAGACTGGTTATATGCACCTTAACAGTAACCGCGTTGGTGGTAATGTGGTGGTGACTGCGGACCTAGTACCACGGTTGTATTTTGTTGGTTTTCGGAATGCGGCCAGGATTAAGTGGGCCGTGGCGGGGGGATGGTGTGGGGGCTCTCGTTGTGTCGGTAAAGGTGAAATTCTTGGACTGCCACCAGACGAAGCAATGCAAAGACATTTGCCAAGAATGTTTTCCCTGTTGGAGGAGGAGGGGGATGTTTTTGAGGCACTACGTGTCCTCTCCACGTGTCCGTGGTTATATGCACCTTAACAGTAACCGCGTTGGTGGTAATGTGGTGGTGACTGCGGACCTAGTACCACGGTTGTATTTTGTTGGTTTTCGGAATGTGGCCAGGATTAAGTGGGCCGTGGTGGGGGGATGGTGGGGGGGCTCTCTAGTAGTGTCGGTAAAGGTGAAATTCTTGGACTGCCGCCAGACGAACCAATGCAAAGGCATTTGCCAACAATGTTTTCCCTGTTGGAGGAGGAGGGGGATGTTTTTGAGGCACTACGTGTCCTCTCCACGTGTCCGTGGTTATATGCACCTTAACAGTAACCGCGTTGGTGGTAATGTGGTGGTGACTGCGGACCTAGTACCACGGTTGTATTTTGTTGGTTTTCGGAATGTGGCCAGGATTAAGTGGGCCGTGGCGGGGGGATGGTGGGGGGGCTCTCTAGTAGTGTCGGTAAAGGTGAAATTCTTGGACTGCCGCCAGACGAACCAATGCAAAGGCATTTGCCAACAATGTTTTCCCTGTTGGAGGAGGAGGGGGATGTTTTTGAGGCACTACGTGTCCTCTCCACGTGTCCGTTCCATGTAAGCAATAGTAGCACTCAAGACAGGCCCCAGTAACAATTCTGAAGCAGCAGTATAGCGGGAGCGCAGTCTTCGTTCCATGTAAGCAATAGTAGCACTCAAGACAGGCCCCAGTAACAATTCTGAAGCAGCAGTATAGCGGGAGCGCAGTCTTCGTTCCATGTAAGCAATAGTAGCACTCAAGACAGGCCCCAGTAACAATTCTGAAGCAGCAGTATAGCGGGAGCGCAGTCTTCGTTCCATGTAAGCAATAGTAGCACTCAAGACAGGCCCCAGTAACAATTCTGAAGCAGCAGTATAGCGGGAGCGCAGTCTTCGTTCCATGTAAGCAATAGTAGCACTCAAGACAGGCCCCAGTAACAATTCTGAAGCAGCAGTATAGCGGGAGCGCAGTCTTCGTTCCATTTCAGTAGCCTTAGTATAGCCAAGGCACAAGTGACATTTATGTAGCTAAACTGTAGGCCAACCCCACACACCTTTCTGTACCATGAGTGCAGGCGAAGAACATAGAAATTACTATGATTACACTGTAGGTGAGGGCCCCAAAAAATTGGTGTACCAACAGTACTAATGTACCTCAGTAAAAATTGGCCATGCCCAATCAAGATGGCAGGTGAATCGCTTTGGTTAATGTGGCTTAAGTGGTAACTAGGCCTGGAGGCAGCCCAGTGTAACGAAAAATTGGTTCAAGTTAAAGTTCCAACGCTTTTAAGCTAATTGAAACTTAGAAAAATTGTTCAGAAAAATTATTTGAGTGAGCCTTGTGGCCCTAAGAAAAATTGCCCGTTCAGCGTGATTACGTGAGGTTTCAGGAGGAGGAGCAGGAGGAGGAGGAGGAGGAATATTAGACACAGATTGATGAAGCAGAAATGTCCCCGTTTTGGATGGTGAGAGAGAACGTAGCTTCCATCCGCGGGTGCAGCCTACGTATTGCTTACGTATCGCTGCTGTCCGCTGGTGGAGAACAGAAGTCTGGGGAAATCCAGCCTTTGTTCATCTTGATGAGTGTTAGCCTGTCGGCACTGTCGGTTGACAAGCGGCTACGCTTATCGGTGATGATTCCCCCAGCCGCACTAAACACCCTCTCCGACAAGACGCTAGCCGCAGGACAAGCAAGCACCTCAAGGGCATACAGGGCTAGTTCAGGCCACGTGTCCAGCTTCGACACCCAGTAGTTGTAGGGGGCAGAGGCGTCACCAAGGATGGTCGTGCGATCCGCTACGTACTCCCTCACCATCCTTTTGCAGTGCTCCCGCCGACTCAGCCGTGACTGGGGAGCGGTGACACAGTCTTGGTGGGGAGCCATAAAGCTGGCCAGGCCCTTAAAGACTGTTGCACTGCCTGGGATGTACATGCTGCTCGATCTACGCACATCCCCTGCAACATGGCCCTCGGAACTGCGCCTTCTGCCACTAGCGCTGTCGGCTGGGAATTTTACCATCAGCTTGTCCGCAAGGGTCCTGTGGTATAGCAACACTCTCGAACCCCTTTCCTCTTCGGGAATCAGAGTGGGCAGGTTCTCCTTATACCGTGGATCGAGCAGTGTGTACACCCAGTAATCCGTAGTGGCCAGAATGCGTGCAACGCGAGGGTCACGAGAAAGGCATCCTAACATGAAGTCAGCCATGTGTGCCAGGGTACCTGTACGCAACACATGGCTGTCTTCACTAGGAAGATCACTTTCAGGATCCTCCTCCTCCTCCTCCTCCTCCTCAGGCCATACACGCTGAAAGGATGACAGGCAATCAGCCGGTGTACCGTCAGCAGCGGGCCAAGCTGTCTCTTCCCCCTCCTCCTCATCCTCCTCATGCTCCTCCTCCTCCTCCTGTACGCGCTGAGAAATAGACAGGAGGGTGCCCTGACTATCCAGCGGCATACTGTCTTCCCCCGCCCCCGTTTCCGAGCGCAAAGCAGCTGCCTTTATGGTTTGCAGGGAATTTCTCAAGATGCATAGCAGAGGAATGGTGACGCTAATGATTGTAGCATCGCCGCTCACCACCTGGGTAGACTCCTCAAAATTACCAAGGACATGGCAGATGTCTGCCAACCAGGCCCACTCTTCTGAAAGGAATTGAGGAGGCTGACTCCCACTGCGCCGCCCATGTTGGAGTTGGTATTCGACTATAGCTCTACGCTGTTCATAGAGCCTGGCCAACATGTGGAGCGTAGAGTTCCACCGTGTGGGCACGTCGCACAGCAGTCGGTGCACTGGCAGCTTAAAGTGATGTTGCAGGGTGCGCAGGGTGGCAGCGTCCGTGTGGGACTTGCGGAAATGTGCGCAGAGCCGGCGCGCCTTTACGAGCAGGTCTGACAAGCGTGGGTAGCTTTTCAGAAAGCGCTGAACCACCAAATTAAATACGTGGGCCAGGCATGGCACGTGCGTGAGGCTGCCGAGCTGCAGAGCCGCCACCAGGTTACGGCCGTTGTCACACACGACCATGCCCGGTTGGAGGCTCAGCGGCGCAAGCCAGCGGTCCGTCTGCTGTGTCAGACCCTGCAGCAGTTCGTGGGCCGTGTGCCTCTTATCGCCTAAGCTGAGTAGTTTCAGCACGGCCTGCTGACGCTTGCCCACCGCTGTGCTGCCACACCGCGCGACACCGACTGCTGGCGACATGCTGCTGCTAACACATCTTGATTGTGAGACAGAGGAGGAGGAGGAGGAGGAGGGTGCTTTAGTGGAGGAAGCATAGACCTCCGCAGATACCAGCACCGAGCTGGGGCCCGCAATTCTGGGGGTGGGTAGGACGTGAGCGGTCCCAGGCTCTGACTCTGTCCCAGCCTCCACTAAATTCACCCAATGTGCCGTCAGGGAGATGTAGTGGCCCTGCCCGCCTGTGCTTGTCCACGTGTCCGTAGTTAAGTGGACCGTGGCAGTAACCGCGTTGGTGAGGGCGCGCACAATGTTGCGGGAGACGTGGTCGTGCAGGGCTGGGACGGCACATCGGGAAAAGTAGTGGCGACTGGGAACTGAGTAGCGCGGGGCCGCCGCCTCCATGATACTTTTGAAGGACTCCGTTTCCACAACCCTATACGGCAGCATCTCAAGGCTGATGAATTTTGCGATGCGGACGGTTAACGTTTGAGCGTGCGGGTGCGTGGCGGCGTACTTGCGCTTGCGCTCGAACACTTGCGCAAGCGACGGCTGAACGGTGCGCTGAACTACACTGCTGGATGGGGCCGAGGACAGCGGAGATGAGGGTGTGGGTGCAGGCCATGAGGCGGTAGTGCCTGTGTCCTGAGAGGGGGGTTGCATCTCAGTGGCAGGTTGGGGCACAGGGGGAGAGGCAGGGGTGCAAACCGGAGGCGGTGAACGGCCTTCGTCCCACCTTGTGGGGTGCTTGGCCATCATATGTCTGCGCATGCTGGTGGTGGTGAGGCTGTTGGTGTTGGCTCCCCGGCTGAGCTTTGCGCGACAAAGGTTGCACACCACTGTTCGTCGGTCGTCAGGCGTCTCTGTGAAAAACTGCCAGACCTTAGAGCACCTCGGCCTCCGCAGGGTGGCATGGCGCGAGGGGGCGCTTTGGGAAACACTTGGTGGATTATTCGGTCTGGCCCTGCCTCTACCCCTGGCCACTGCACTGCCTCTTGCAACCTGCCCTGCTGATGCCCTTGACTCCCCCTCTGAAGACCTGTCCTCCTGAGTAAGCGTTGCACACCAGGTGGGGTCAGTCACCTCATCGTCCTGCTGCTCTTCCTCCGAATCCTCTGTGCGCTGCTCCCTGGGACTTACTGCCCTTACTACTACCTCACTGCAAGACAACTGTGTCTGATCGTCATCGTCCTCCTCACCCACAGAAAGTTGTTGAGACAGTTGGCGGAAGTCCCCAGCCTCTTCCCCCGGACCCCGGGAACTTTCGAATGGTTGGGCATCAGTGACGATAAACTCCTCTGGTGGGAGAGGAACCGCTGCTGCCCAATCTAAGCAGGGGCCCGAGAACAGTTCCTGGGAGTGCTCCCGCTCCTGAGCAGGTGTTATTGTAGTGGAGTGAGGAGGCTGGGAGGAAGGAGGAGCAGCAGACAGAGGATTCGGATTGGCAGCAGTGGACGGCGCAGAACTGCGGGTAGACGATAGGTTGCTCGAAGCACTTTCTGCCATCCAGGACAGGACCTGCTCACACTGCTCATTTTCTAATAACCGTCTCCCGCGTGGACCCATTAATTGGGCGATGAATGTGGGGACGCCAGAAACGTGCCTCTCTCCTAATCGCGCAGCAGTCGGCTGCGACACACCTGGATCAGGAGCTTGGCCTGTGCCCACACCCTGACTTGGCCCTCCGCGTCCTCGGCCACGTCCACGTCCACGTCCTCTAGGCTTACCCCTACCCCTCAGCATGCTGTATTACCAGTGATTAGATTTCCCAGGCAGGAAATAAATTGGCGCAAGACTGCAGGCCAAATATAATTTTTGCCCTTTTTGGAAAACGAAAGGCCCCACTGCCTCTAGTGAATGAATTATCTAAGTTTAATAACTGTGCTGTGTCCCTGCTTATGTGTCACAGAACGTGAGGGTAGCAGAGTTATTAACTGTGGCAGAGCAGGTATTTTTTTTCCCAATTAAGGAAAGCAAATGGCGAACCCAGCAGTAAAGCGTAGCTGGCTGCGTATGATTTAGCAATATTTTTCACGCAGCTCACACGTCTACACAGGCGTAAGGACGGACACAGGCTGGACAAATAGATTTGTTTTCAGTTTTTTCCCACCAACAGGCAGCACTGCGTATATTCAATGAACCTGCGAAGTTTAATAACTGCGCTGTGTCCCTGCTTATGTGTCACAGAACGTGAGGGTAGCAGAGTTATTATAACTCTTGGAGAGCAGGTATTTTTTTCCCCAATTAAGGAAAGCAAATGGCGAACCCAGCAGTAAAGCGTAGCTGGCTGCGTATGATTTAGCAATGTTTTTCACGCAGCTCACACGTCTACACAGGCGTAAGGACGGACACAGGCTGGACAAATAGATTTCTTTTCAGTTTTTTCCCACCAACAGGCAGCACTGCGTATATTCAATGAACCTGCGAAGTTTAATAACTGCGCTGTGTCCCTGCTTATGTGTCACAGAACGTGAGGGTAGCAGAGTTATTATAACTCTTGGAGAGCAGGTATTTTTTTTCCCAATTAAGGAAAGCAAATGGCGAACCCAGCAGTAAAGCGTAGCTGGCTGCGTATGATTTAGCAATGTTTTTCACGCAGCTCACACGTCTCCACAGGCGTAAGGACGGACACAGGCTGGACAAATAGATTTCTTTTCAGTTTTTTCCCACCAACAGGCAGCACTGCGTATATTCAATGAACCTGCGAAGTTTAATAACTGCGCTGTGTCCCTGCTTATGTGTCACAGAACGTGAGGGTAGCAGAGTTATTATAACTCTTGGAGAGCAGGTATTTTTTTTCCCAATTAAGGAAAGCAAATGGCGAACCCAGCAGTAAAGCGTAGCTGGCTGCGTATGATTTAGCAATGTTTTTCACGCAGCTCACACGTCTACACAGGCGTAAGGACGGACACAGGCTGGACAAATAGATTTGTTTTCAGTTTTTTCCCACCAACAGGCAGCACTGCGTATATTCAATGAACCTGCGAAGTTTAATAACTGCGCTGTGTCCCTGCTTATGTGTCACAGAACGTGAGGGTAGCAGAGTTATTATAACTCTTGGAGAGCAGGTATTTTTTTCCCCAATTAAGGAAAGCAAATGGCGAACCCAGCAGTAAAGCGTAGCTGGCTGCGTATGATTTAGCAATGTTTTTCACGCAGCTCACACGTCTACACAGGCGTAAGGACGGACACAGGCTGGACAAATAGATTTGTTTTCAGTT
Source organism: Eleutherodactylus coqui (assembly GCF_035609145.1). Classification (NCBI taxonomy): domain Eukaryota; kingdom Metazoa; phylum Chordata; class Amphibia; order Anura; family Eleutherodactylidae; genus Eleutherodactylus; species Eleutherodactylus coqui. The sequence continues at coordinate 178,960,797 of NC_089840.1, read as the reverse complement.
TTTTCCCACCAACAGGCAGCACTGCGTATATTCAATGAACCTGCGAAGTTTAATAACTGCGCTGTGTCCCTGCTTATGTGTCACAGAACGTGAGGGTAGCAGAGTTATTATAACTCTTGGAGAGCAGGTATTTTTTTCCCCAATTAAGGAAAGCAAATGGCGAACCCAGCAGTAAAGCGTAGCTGGCTGCGTATGATTTAGCAATGTTTTTCACGCAGCTCACACGTCTACACAGGCGTAAGGACGGACACAGGCTGGACAAATAGATTTCTTTTCAGTTTTTTCCCACCAACAGGCAGCACTGCGTATATTCAATGAACCTGCGAAGTTTAATAACTGCGCTGTGTCCCTGCTTATGTGTCACAGAACGTGAGGGTAGCAGAGTTATTATAACTCTTGGAGAGCAGGTATTTTTTTTCCCAATTAAGGAAAGCAAATGGCGAACCCAGCAGTAAAGCGTAGCTGGCTGCGTATGATTTAGCAATGTTTTTCACGCAGCTCACACGTCTCCACAGGCGTAAGGACGGACACAGGCTGGACAAATAGATTTGTTTTCAGTTTTTTCCCACCAACAGGCAGCACTGCGTATATTCAATGAACCTGCGAAGTTTAATAACTGCGCTGTGTCCCTGCTTATGTGTCACAGAACGTGAGGGTAGCAGAGTTATTATAACTCTTGGAGAGCAGGTATTTTTTTTCCCAATTAAGGAAAGCAAATGGCGAACCCAGCAGTAAAGCGTAGCTGGCTGCGTATGATTTAGCAATGTTTTTCACGCAGCTCACACGTCTACACAGGCGTAAGGACGGACACAGGCTGGACAAATAGATTTGTTTTCAGTTTTTTCCCACCAACAGGCAGCACTGCGTATATTCAATGAACCTGCGAAGTTTAATAACTGCGCTGTGTCCCTGCTTATGTGTCACAGAACGTGAGGGTAGCAGAGTTATTATAACTCTTGGAGAGCAGGTATTTTTTTCCCCAATTAAGGAAAGCAAATGGCGAACCCAGCAGTAAAGCGTAGCTGGCTGCGTATGATTTAGCAATGTTTTTCACGCAGCTCACACGTCTCCACAGGCGTAAGGACGGACACAGGCTGGACAAATAGATTTGTTTTCAGTTTTTTCCCACCAACAGGCAGCACTGCGTATATTCTATGAATAATAACTGTGTTGTGGCCCTGCCTATACAATTCTTTCCCTGCAGTATCAATGGAGGGTGCAATGCTCTGCAGAGGCGATTTTGAGAAGCCCAAAAAAAATGCAGCACAGCCAACAGCAGCCTGGACAGTACTGCACACGGATAAATATGGCCCTAGAAAGGACCGTTGAGGTTCTTGAAGGCTACACTCACTCCTAACACTCTCCCTGCCTATGCAGCACTTCTGTCCCTAATGCCAGGTGCAACGGTCTGCAGAGGCGATTTTGAGAAAGAAAAAAAAATCCCACTGCTAACAGCAGCCAACACACAGCTATCAGTGGCCCTAATAAGGACCTTTGGGGGGTCTTGAAGCCTACACTAACTACCAATTCTTTCCCTACAGCAGCTCCGGTATAAACAGCACTGTCCCTCATCTAACTCACACCGCATCTGAGGCGAGCCGCGGGAGGGGCCGACTTTTATATTAGGCGAACACCTGATCTCGCCAGCCACTCACAGCAGGGGGGTGGTATAGGGCTTAAACGTTGCAGGGGGAAGTTGTAATGCCTTCCCTGTCTTTCAATTGGCCAGAAAAGCGCGCTAACGTCTCAGGGAAGGAAGTGAAAGTAACCAGAACACCGCATGGTGTTCGTCACGAATAACGAACATCCCGAACACCCTAATATTCGCACGAATATCAAGCTCGGACGAACGCGTTCGCTCATCTCTAGAAATGATTTCAGACTCCTATGTCTTGCTGCTGGGAATATCTGGAAAGTGCTGCAGGGGACTGGGAAGTAGAAGCTCCATCCAGTGCTGATTTAATTCAACAGATCTTTCACTAGTCATATACCGGTAGTACATTTAGCCCACAGAGAAAGCTCTTTCTCCCAACTGAGAAACAATAGAAATATTTGCATGTGTTCAATTAGATATCACTGTTATTAATATAAATTTTCCAGTATTTCGCGCTCAGTATATGGATTCGCCATTCTGTAGTTGTACGATACAAAAAAAAAAACAATTCAGGGTTAATACTAAGAAAAGAAAAAGTCTCTTTTTCTTGCAAAGCTGAAATTGTTCCAACAAAAATGATTAATTTTGAGAGGATGATCTGGCATTGGGCTTAGAATGAGCCACCATTTTGGCATTATGTTTACCGCTCTGTCTTGTCTGAAAAAGTGAGGCTTAATTTGTTCCATTTTCCTAACTCTCTGATCTTGGAGGTGCAGCACAAGGAAAGAACCTTTGTGAATTATTAATGTGCTTATCTGCCTAGCTGCAGAAACATTAGCGCGTTTCACCCAGGAAGCTGCACAGAAATGTTCAGCCCCAGCTCCAGTGTACTGAAATAAATAATAATTAGACATATTTAGTGTCTTTGCCAAAAAAAAGCTTTATTAAAATGCTGAAATTATGCAATTAATTGAACTCAGATGGTCTATTTTTCTGACAAAGTAATATGAAGAGAAAATATCACCTAACAATTGTTCTAATAACCTTGGTATATACTAATTTACTGCATGAGACAACTGAAAGCAAAGATCCCCTACCAGAGATATACAGTGATCTTAAAGGGAATCTGTTAGCTACTTTTAGAACTATGAGCTAAGTTTATGGGCTGAAAGTAGGAGTCCTGAGATGTTATACTAACCTCCCTGGTCGATCCCCGGGTGTCAGCGCTGTAAGCCGCCACTCAGTGCACTGAGCAGCGCTGCTAAGTAGTCCACTCATTATAAAATTAGAAGGAGCGAAATACTTAGCACACTGCTCAATGCACTCAGTCGCGACTTTCAATTCTCAGACCGGGGGAATGACGCGGAAGGTGAGTACAAAACTTACATCCCCAAACTTAGGTGGTCAACTACTTTGAGCCTATAACTTTAGCTTATAGGGTGGAAAGTAGCAAACAGAGTCTCTTTAAAGATACCATTTTTTTTTCTTAGCAGTGGCGTCACTCATCTACATTGAGTAAGAATGCATGAGACTAATATCAGTTGGCTCTGTTGGGTTGTATAGGATTAGTGAAACATGGCGACTCTCTTCCAAAAACAGTGACACACATCTCTATGGACAGTGTATATTATTGCATGTTAGCTCTATTGAACTCAATAAGGCTGAGCTGCAACACCACACACATACACACACAGTCACATACGCACACACTCACATACACACATACACACACATTCACACACACACACACGCACTCATATACACACACATTCACATACACACACATACTCATATACACACACACACACGTACACACACATACACACACACACATGTTCTCTCTCTTTTTCACTGCATGCGTGCATTTTTGTGTACATAAAATTTATGCATGCAATATGCAGAGAATATAACCCATTGATGTTAATGGATTTGTACACATTTCACAATTTTGCATGCTCAAAAACATAGAGTGCGTAAATGCACGCGCAATACACAATGGAATGCGTGGAACACTGCACAATTCGGTGAAAAAAAGAACACATCTGGAACTCATTAGGTAAAAAAGCTATTTAAATCTTGGCATGTTCATCTACTGTGCACAAATGAACATGCCCTGTGGGCACAAAAAGTACAGTAAAATACATTGATATTGTGCATAAAAGACTTGTTCACAGCGCAAATAAGTTGTGCTTAGTCGCGTGCAAAAATACATATGCCGCACTAAGGCTCCTCTTACATGGCCCCATTATTTGTCCACAATACTGTCTGAATCGACCTGTGTGCGGGCATGCGCAAAACACAGAGAATAGAATTCATTGATTTTAATGGGTTCTTTGTCATTTCCTTCCTATGCATGAGCAATAAAGGATCCTGCTCTATTTTACTGCATAGAAGTCTATGGGAGGTGCCCAAATCCACATGCAATTTGCAAAATGTACTGCGCAAAACCATGGGGAAAAGAACACACCGGGACCTCATTAGGCTATCAACTGATCCTGTGTGCAAAAAGTACAGTACAATGCTCAGAAACACAGGAAAATCAACCCAGTTCACTGTGCAAGTATATTACACTACTGTGCGCATATTTGCACATATGCTCATCTGAAGTCACCCTGAAAGCCAGAAAAATGAGCACTAATCTTGCTGATTAAGGGCGGCTTCACAGGAGCCATAGGAGTTAAATGAGAGGTGCGCAAATGTGCACCTGATACCCGCAAATTGTGCAATTTCACTTTGAAAACAACACACCGGGGACTAATTAAGACTGCACATCCCTTTAAATCACGGCACGTGTGTCCCGTGTCGCTATGAACGGTCCCTGACAGTGCTGAAAGTACAGTAAATTGGATAGATGCACGCGTGATAGTGTGACCTTCACTGCACATGAAGTTACACTATCAAGTAACTTATGCTCGTGTTAAGCGGTCCTAAAGTTCTTTGTCTAGCCTTCACACAGGCAGAATCAGACAGTATTTGGAACAAACAGTCCTCCTCCATACTGCCCAATATTGGTAGCATCACATGGGGAGATGATTGTTTATGCTGCATTAGGCAATAGAGTGCTTGATGAGAGAGTGTTTGTTTGGCAGAACTTTCACCCAACTTGATGACTGAGAAGACAAATGTTCTCTTTCAGACGCTTTTTGCGCTGTGGAGGTCGCGCTATTGTGCGAGTATCAGTGCTTTTTACTGTACTTGGAAGCATAGTGTTGCAGTATATTATATCCGTCTGCTTAACATAGACAGAAATCCTGTTAGACCTTGCCTCTGGCAGCAGTAATGGGTGTACAAAAATAGCAGATGTAAGGACTTTCATTAAACGTCCCTTTCAGTGCCACAAGAGCCATGACAACTCATTGTAGGGTTTTGATAGGAGCCCAATGCCTTTGTCAAACACTTTGCATGCTTCTGTAGCTATTGACTGTAGCATTTAGGCTTTATTCACACGAGTATATATATATATATATATATATATATATATATATATATACGCTACTATTTCATGCATTGCATTCCAATGCATCAGATCAGATGGGCGATTTTCCGCTGCGTAAAAACGCCTAGCCGGCCAACATAGCAGATTTCATCTGGGTAATTTTACGCCGAGCAGGAGAGATAGTCCTGGAACTATCTCCCTGGCCGGAATATGTGGGCAGCTGCATAGACTCCTATGGGAGCCTATGACAGCTGCCAGAGAAGGAAGGTAGGAGGAAGTTTAGCAGCGTGACTGTTAAGCTCCCTCCACCTTCTGTCCTCCTCTCTGCCCCTTTGCTGGTTGTTTGCAATGGGAGGGGGTTGGAGCTAGTTGCTAAGCTTCCGACCCGTCCTGCCCCCTCCCATAGCTGGCTGCCAACAAGGGGCAGAGAAGGAGTGGGAACCTAGCACACTAGCTCCTGCTGAGAGCCAGAAAGGGGGTGGAAAGGGGGAAGGCAGTTTGGCAGAGCTAAACTGTCTCCCCCTGTCTGACAGTATCTCGGGCTTGACGTATATGCGCCTGGCCCGCGCCGTCTGAGTGAGTGCAGAAATGGCAGATTTGTACACACATTCACACATTTTTACAGCGCCCATGAGCACACATAAAAATGCCTTTGTTCGTGTAAAAGAGCTCTTAATTAGTGAAACAGCCAGGATTGGACTTATCATTGATGTTGGTTATTACAATATGCTGTCAGCTGTAATTTACAGCTGACACTGATTGACAATCACGCTGGCTCACCTACTGAGACTACTACTACATTATTGCGCCTTAAGACCAACCCATAATGTACAGTAAGGCCTTAGTCAGACGGGCGATTTTTCGCGCGATTTGCGGATCGCATGACGGATGCGCATCCGCAAATCGCGTGACCGGTGCGCGCAAGTCGCCCGCAAAGCGCCCAAAAATCTGCTCCTAGCCGCTTTTCATTAGAAACGGGCCGGAGCTGTCCAGCGCATTGCATTCAATGGAGACGGCAATACAGCCGTCTCCATTGAAAGCAATGCGCTGCGGACGAGCCCGGGATGAATTGTCGGTAAGGGCTTAAATATATAAGCCCTTCCCTGCAATCCATCCTAAAATGTGTTAAAATAAAACAAAATTGTATACTCACCTTCTCCCGGCAGCCGGAGCTCCGCGTGGCCGTCCTGCAGTGGGTGTGAAGGGGGTGTGAGTCAGACCTGCCCCCTGATTGGCTCAGCGCTGAGCCAATCAGAGGCATGCCTCACTCACACCCATTCATGAATTCATGAATGGATGTGAGTCAGACCTGCCCCTGATTGGCTCAGCGCTGAGAAGCAGCAGTCACTCACCCATTCATGAATTCATGAATGGGTGTGTGAGTGTTTTCAGCCTGTGACCAATCAGAGGCAGATCATTCAGCAGGCGGGGATTTTAAAGCCCCGCCGGCTGAATAGTGCCAAGAAGCAGTTCAGGAGAACTGACAGCGGCCGCGGCTGGACTCCGGCTGCAGCGGAAAGGTGAGTATACAATTTTTTTTTATTTTAACACATTTTAGAATGAATTGCAGGGAAGGGCTTACATATTTAACCCCTTCCCGACAATTCACCCCGCGCACGCCGGCAGCCCATTGCTTTCAATGGAGCGGCTGTATTGCCGCTCCATTGAATTCAATGGGCAAACATCGTTCTTCTCTGCCACAACTGTTACAGCTGTGGCAGAGAAGAATGATTTGTCTTCTATATGTTCTCAATGGGGTCGGTGCTGCTGCCGCCGGCCCCATTGAGCGCATATAGAGAAGAGAACAAGAATCGCAGATCGCAGATAGGTGCGATCTGCGACTTTTTGTTCTATAATTTATCGGACGAGCGCATAAAAAGCGCTCATGTGTCCGATATAATGGTTTTATAAAATCGCCGGACGCATGCACATGCGCAAATCGCGCGAAAAATCGCCTGTCTGACTAAGGCCTAAATGTGCATCATGTTGCAGGAAGGGTTTCTTTTTTTAATATATTATTAAAGTAGTTAGAGCTTAATTTTTTTAGGTTTTGATCTTTAAATACTCTGCATAGACTTAGAATTAAAGGCTAAAATTCTGGATGCCCAGAGTGACCACTAGGGGGAGATCTTGAGCAAAATACATGCTGTACACACGGAAGGGAATCTAACACATTGAACATGCATCTGATCTGTGGGCAGCAGGTTGTAGAAACGGAGTAGCTGAGTAGACGTATGTTGAAAAAGATTTAATATAACTTGAAATTTGTTCATTATATTAGTACGCTTATTGAAGTAGCTGACAATGAGTGAGTAGAACTGCCGACTCGCCTTCTAAGCCCGAAAAGAGCCTGAATTAAAAGAAAGATATTCTGAATCTTATCCCACAACACTTTATATCAATCTTCTCAGCTCTTCTTGATAGTTCAATGTGAAAGGTTTCCTTCTATAATAAAACAGTATGCAGCTCCCCCTAGTGGTGGCTGCAAGCAGCCCAAATTTTAGCATTTAGCTCTATGTTGGGGATTTAGAGCCAAGTATCAGAAAAAAAGACCACCGACTGTTATAAAGATATATTTAAAAAGTTAATCAGCAAAGAATGTTGATAAAGTGAAGTCTGAATGAAGACATTTTACAAGCAAATTATCACCCTTTTATGCTACAAAGTCTAAAGTTACACTTTCATAGTAAGTACCATATTTCCCTAACTTTTGTGACCCTGCATAGCTTAAAAGTATAACTATTGTTATAAATTAAATATTTATTTAGCAATAGCAATAGAAGTTAACAAACAAAAAAACAAACCAGAGGACAAATTGTGCCCCGTATCCTGTCAAACCGGAATCATCTGGTGACTCTACCTTCTGATTTGATTCACGGGTATCCTGCTGCTTGGCAGCACACATCTATGCTTCAAGGAACATTCAGGAGTTATACACTGGAGACTGAAATTGCTGTCAGCAGAAAGATGCTGAAAGGCAGAAAGAGGTTCAGTCTTACAAGAAACTCACCTGGAGCCCTCCACTTATTCTGACTGATTCACTTTTGCTATGTTTAACATGAAACGGAGGAAAGTTGAGGTTGTTTAGAAGGAAAAAATAGATACAGTCTAACAAAATGTCAACTTCTTAAAAGTAAACAGAATATGAAAAAGCTGAAATATCTAAATGCATCTACTGATTTGCTAATCCAAGTAAATTAATCCAATCAAAATTCTAGAAATCTCAATATGTAAATGACATTAACTCATAGATTCTATACAATAAAATGACATTACAGTTAAATATCTTGTCATTTTTGATGTAAAAAGTTTTCGATGTTTATACGGTCATATAAAACGAAATGTTAGTATGTGGCAGACTACTTATCTAGACGCTAGCATAAATACATAAAAATATAAGCTCTTGAAGGTGATGTGCTGTTCCTTTGACCAGGGGTCTAGGTACACCTTGCATGGATCTGTAATATTGTAACACGTTCATTGCCAAGTTACTTCTTCATGAGACTTCTGCAGACTAGTGAATAGCAATTTTTGTCTTAAAAGAAAAGAAAAGTACCACTAAGTAAGCAGAACCTTGAAGTGTGCACTACAAGCCATAGCATGCAGTTTTGGTACATCATTAGGTAGTACAGGCTGTGGACAGTGGGTCAATCATCCAATAATCACTAAGCAGATTTTTCCGAGTTACGAACATTGGTGGCAGTGGGGTTATTATTAAAAATAACAGTATTGATGATGTGTAAGTAAGTCACTAAGTACTTAACCTTTGCTAGAAATAATTGCAAAAGTGTACATTACATCATTTACTATATGCAGCTGTATTACAGCTTAGTCTATTAATAAAATTGCATTAGATTTATTTCCTTGTCCTTCTTTAAAGGCATATCAGAACCTCAAACACAAAAACTTGGCAATACAGGGGGCTCAAAACAATATATATATAAAAAAAAAAACTTGGACAACCCCTTTAACCCTTTCCAATCCACTGTCTGACGTCTGAAGACATTCTGATTGAAGGCTGTACAGCTTTGATGTTGGAAGACGTCCGGCAGGGTATTCTTACTGTAGATTACTGGCCGCTCTGTTGTCAGGGGCCTCTCCAGCATGTTCCATACTGCAGTACTGGCTCTAGCCAGCAGATGTCTCCATTGTATAATGGCAGAAAGAGAAAGCCACATAGGAAACCCTGAATGCAAAATTGGATTCCAAAGGTTAATTATTTCTTTTTTTCTTGTCTTGAAAACAAGCAAGAACTAAAAATGCTGCTGGCCAAAATCTTATGCACCTGTCAGTCATCTGTAGAAGACAGTACCATGTCATGTGGGGCTGAAGGGACTCTATATGCCATTGTACAGTGCCCCATATGGTGCAGTATGCTGACGTGCTTCTAGGGAAGAATTCACCTGTAATATAGATTCTATGTTAAAACTTGGGGCAGACAAAGGTACAGTAGGTCCCCCAGGTTACAAAGAACAGTTATAAGGACATGGGAATGAGGCCTTATTGCTTCTGCAGATTTCAAAAATTCAACTAATATGCCTGATTGGAGGGCTGTTTCTAGTCGATATGACAGAATATGCTGTGCTTCCTTTTAAAGCAGATTTGTTACTTTTTATGAACCTGTTTAGTCTTAGACATTGCACTGTTTAGGAGATAATGAACAGAGATGGTGAAATCTGTTTTAACACATATCGTTCATTTCTTCCATCTCCTGTGAATTTGATGTGATCTTTCTTTGACCCTTTAAAAGAATATTCATACTCAAAATAATGCTTTCAGCACTAGAAACCTTAAAAACCTTTTTCATGTTACGCGTACCGTAGAGATCTCAGGAAGGTTTAAAGATTGACAGTCTGGCTAAAGCACACAAAAGTTAGTTGTGTTCAGACGAAATGAATGCATATTTAACTCCTTGTATCTTTAATTAACAAATTTAACACTACAACTACAGATATATAGTGTTAAAGTTACCCTTTCACTTGGCTCAACATATCCTGAGATGTGTATCGTAAGATTACCAACTTTGAAAAAGGCAAACCAACATGATTTAGTGATACTTTGTCACAAGATGTCTATGCTATATTAATCTATGTTAATCTATCTGCCATTTTAACCCCTTAACGACCAGCCCATAGTGTTTTTACGTCCTGCCCAAGTGGGCTTTATTCTCTGAGGACGTAAAAACATGCTTCCTGCAGAGACTAAAGCCACGTGGGCTCTGGACGTGACAGCTCCATGCTGTCGGTGCCCGCAGGTAGCCGACAGCATGGAGCTGTAATCCCGGGCTGCGAGGACCCCCTCCCCCCGGCACTGCGATCGGCGCTATCCAATGGATAGCGCCGATCGCAGAAAGTAAATAAAGCAGTGAAAAAAGATAGATATTCAACTGCCCTGTTGGATCGGATCCATCAGAGCAGCTGAAAATTCTTACCTGGCTTGTCGGCGGTGTCTACCGGAGATCTGGTCCTCCCGGACCCGCCGGCGGCCTTCTGCGCATGCGCGCCAGACGATTACGTCAGGAGCATGCGCAGAAGCCCGGGAGCCCCCGGCAAATTCAAAACCTCCTGGCTCCCGGCTCCTGAAGGTAGCCGGGAACCATGAGGTGTTACCGGGGACCGCGGTGAGGGGTCCCCGGGTCCGCGATCGCCGCTATCCATTGGATCCCTTTGCTCCTCGCTGCCATGTGTAGCCAAGAGCAGAGGGATGTCACTGGGGACATGATCACTGTCATCCAATAGATGACAGTGATCATGTAAAGTTAAAAAAAAAAGTGTGAAAAAGTAAAAAAAAAAAAAGTTAAAAAAAGTTTAAAAAGCGTATGTTTCATCTCCCCTCACGGATCATATCCGTGAAGGAGGATGAAAGTACGCACATAAGGCCCCCAGATTTATCCGCGGACCTTACCCCAGCTTCTGCGCACACGCCCGTCGCCAAAATGGCGGACGCATGCGCAAAAGCTGTGGATTGCCAGGATAATTGAAAATCTCCCTGCTCCTGGCTACAAAACTGAGCCAAGAGCCTGGAGATTTCACAGGGGGGCCGCGGTGAACGGTTCCTGATCACGTGTTCGCCGTTATACAATGGATAATGGCGATCACGTAAAAGTTTAAAAAAAAAATTGAAGTTTCATCTCCCCTCACCGATGCGATCGGTGAGAGGAGATGAAACTTTTTACCGGAGGCCTCCGTATTTGCACCCCGACGCGATCCTCATCCGTGAACTTACCCGGATTCTGCACATGCGACCGCCGGCAAAACACCGGACACATGCGCAGGAGTCGGGGAGCCCAGGAAACTTAAAATCTCCTTGCTCCCAGCGACCAGAGAGCCTGGAGCAGTGACGGGTGGCCTCGTTGAGCGGTCGCCGGTCACGTGATAAAAAGGTAGCGATCTACCTTAGGCCAGTCTCACATGACCGGATAGGAATTACGGATTCCGCATGAGTCTGATTCGCGGTAATACGCAGATCAATCGCATTGGATTACACAATTCCGCTCACATTAGTGGGTCGGAATTGTGTAATCCACTCGCAGAAAAGAGAACACAACAGGTTCTATTTTACCGCGGATATCCGCAACATAGAGCCCATTGTGCTCCATGGTCACGGATATACCCGCAGGCCATACGCAACTACCTTGTATACAGGCTGCGGGTACCCACGTCATCGCTAAGCGACGGTGCGGGAAATACAAACAAAAAAAAGGTACTGCGCATGACCGCCTGTGTAAGTACGCAGTTATGCGCAGTACATTAAAGTGGCCGTACGCAGGGTCACAGGTGGGCTCAAAGATGGGATCCGCTGCGGGCCTCCGCAAGCAGATTCCGCCTACGGTTGCGTGAGCCAGGCGCTATTTAGTCCGCTACCTGTGATACGTATTTTACAAGAAGCCCCAGGAACGCTCGCCTTCCTGCAGTTCCAGGAGCAGCTTGTTGAGCGACTTCTATGTGAGACCGCAGCACCTCATCAAGCTTACGGAGACTCATGGAATGGCACTTTTTACACCCCATACCCGCCACTGAGGTCAAGAAATGACCCCCAAAAAGCATGAGAGGAGGGGGGATACCCGGTTTTATTGCCCCATGGGCCCATTCCAACTAGCCTCCGTAATTATTCCTGTCTTCGGAAATACCACACAGTTCACATTATTACTTTTATCTAAGATTTGCGAACGCCAAAAAGGGTGCGGAGTGTGTGGAGGGGGGGGGGGGGAATTTTTAGGGAGTCAATTTTTATTCCGTACAAATGAACAATGGGGCCTGGTATTTATTCAGTTGTGCCCTGAAATCCAACGGGTGTTCCCTCCTTTATAGGCCTTGCCATGGGTCCTGTAAGTAAATTAGGGTCACAATGGTTTCTGAACACGGGACAAATGGGGGGATCCATTTGGGGGGAAACGTCTTCATGCTTATGTACACTGTACAAAAAAACTGTTTTTAAATTCAAAAAATTGCCAAAAAATTTGAAAATCGTAACTTTTTCCTTCTGCTTTGCTTAGATTCATTCAAATACTGTAGGGTCAAAATACGCAGTACACCCCTAGATGAATTTGTTAAGGGGTATAGTTTTCAAAATGGGGTCATTTGTGGGGGTTCTTTATAGTTTTGGCCATTCAATGGCTCAATAAGTGGGCAATGGGGCCTGGAATTTATTCAGTTGTACCCTGAAATCCAACGGGTATTCCTTTCATTGTAGGCCTAGCCATGTGTCCTGTAAGTCTATTAGGGACACAATGGGTATGTTTCTGAACACGGGACAAACAGGGGTATCCGTTTTGGGGTGAAAGTCGTCATTTATATGTGTGCTGTACAAAAAACCCTGTTTTTAAATTGATGCAATAGCCCAAAAAATGAAAATCGTAATTTTTTCTTACTGCTTTGCTTAGATCTATTCAAAAATTGTAGGGTTAAAATACACAGTACACCCCTAGATAAATTCGTTAAGGGGTCTAGTTTTCAAAATGGGGTAATTTGTGGGGGTTCTCTATGGTTTTGGGCGCTCAAGAACTCTACAAGTGGGCAATGGGGCCTAAAAAGACTTCAAGCAAAATCTATGTTCTGAAAGCCACCTTTCATTTTGGGCTCCGTTGTGCATGTGGACATAAGATTAGGGCCACAATGGGTATATTTCTGAAAACAGCACAAATAGGGGTATGCATTTTAGGGTGCAAGTCTTCCTTCATATGTGTGCTGTACAAAAAAAGCTGTTTTTAAAATGACAGAATTGCCAAAAAAACGAAAATCCTAATTTTTTCCTTTTGCTTTGCTTGAATTTATTCAAAAACTGTGGTGTCAAAATACACAGTACTCCCCTAGATAAATTCGTTAAGGAGTCTAGTTTTCAAAATGGGGTCATTTGTGGGGTTCTCTATGGTTTTGGGCGCTCAAGAACTCTACAAGTGGGCAATAGGGCCTAAAAGGACTTCAAGCAAAATCTATGTTCTGAAAGCCACTGACTACTCCTTTCATTTTTGGCCCTGTTGTGCATGCGGACATAAGATTAGGGCCACAATGGGTATGTCTCTGAACACGAGACAAACAGGGGTATCTATTATTGGGTGCAAGTCTTCCATCATATGTGTGCTGTACAAAAAAAGCTGTTTTTAAAATGACAGAATTGCCAAAAAAATGAAAATCCTAATTTTTTCCTTTTGCTTGGCTTAAATTCATTCAAAAACTGTGGGGTCAAAATATGCAGTACACCCCTAGATCAATTCCTTAAGGGGTCTAGTTTTCAAAATGGGGTCATTTGTGGGGGTTTTCTATGGTTTGGGGCGCTCAAGAACTCTACATGTGTGCTATGGGGTCTAAAAGGACATCAACCAAAATTTCTGTTCTGAAAGACACTGACTACTCCTTTCGTTTTGGGCCCCGTTGTGGACTCAGATATAATATTAGGGCAACAATGGGTATATTTCTGAGCACGGGAGAAACAGGGGTATTCATTTTGGGGTGTAAATCCTCATTTTCATGTAAACTATAGGAAAAAATATGTCTTTAAAATGATAGAATTGCAAAAATATGAAATTTTACTTTTTCTCCTCTAAATTGAATTAATTCTTGAAAAAAAACTGTGGGGTCAAAATACTCATAACACCCCTCAGTGTAGTTTTTAAAATGGGGTCATTTGTGGGGGTATCTATTATTCTGACACTCATGAGCCTTCCCAATCTTGGCTTGGTGTAGGAAAACAAAGTGTTTCTCAAAATGCTAAAAAATAATGTTAAATTTGTACGTCTCCTAAATGGTTAAAAAAAAACGAAAGTTTTTCCAATGTGCGCCCAAAATAAAGTAAACGGGTGGAAATATAAATCTTAGCAAAAATTTCTATATTATGTTTGCACATATTTAAGATATTGCAGTTGGAAATGTGAAAAAATGACGATTTTTTCAAAATTTTCCCAATTTTGGCTCTTTTAATAAGTAAACACAAATTCTATCGGTCTATTTTTTCCGCCTAAATGAAGTACAACATGTGGCGAAAAAACAATGTCAGAATTGCTTGGATATGCAAAACCTTTCTGGTGTTTTTCCATGTTAAAGTGACACATGTCAGATTTGCAAAATTTGGCCTGGTCATTAAGGCGCAAACAGGCTTGGTCACTAAGGGGTTAAGTTGATTTGATCCATTTTTTTGTGATTTGTTTGTAATGCTAGTATAGGGATTCACAAGACAATAAAGACCTTTGATGTTGGTTGAGATCTTGCATATGACTGAAGTGTCATTACTTTGTGTGGTACAGAAGGTGCAGGAAAGCATATTTGTTCTAATAATATGGACTAATAGGCTGTAGGCCTGCATGGTGCACTACATATAACCAGGCAAATAGAAGCTCTATGTGCAAGTATAATACAAAACAGTCACCCCTCTCAAGGTAAGTGCATGAGTGGCTCTGCATTAGTATTTTGCACCTGCGTAACCTCCCTCATATGAAATGCAAAGATGGAAGAAAAAAGTGGGGGTGGAGCAAAACCCAATTGATGGTGATGCGACAAAAGAAAAACAAAAACATGGGATTGTGGAGGTTCAATAGGTGCTTGAAAAGGTAGAGGTGCTGCCTACCAGATGACGCTCAATGTAAATGGGCATAAATGTAAAGGGAGAGAAGACTAAAAGGACTGGTGAATAGACACAACACTCTAAATATGAAGTAAATTGGAGATCATAGATAGTGTAGTATGAACTTCTCTTTTATTGAATAACTTGCAAAGCCAGCATATGAAAACATATTTTGGGGTCACACCCCTTCTTCAGTTCATAAAACAATTGGAGACCTAGGGATGACAAAGTCCCAAGTGTGAAGTCGAATCCGAGAAATCCTGTATAGAGCAGGGCAAGTGGGACCAAAGAAGGGCTGGCTTTGCATGGTATTCAATAAAAGAGAAGTTGATACTACACTTTCTATAATCCCCAATTTTCACCATATTTAGAGTGTAATGCCTATTTACCAGTCATTTTAGTCTTCTCTCCCTATCTCCATCATATGTCATGGGTGAGTGAGAGCTGCCTCTGATTGGTGAGGCTGTGACCAATCAGAGGTAGCTCATTCAGCAGGCGGGGATTTTAAATCCCCGGCTGCTGAATACTACTCATAGCAGTTCAGGAGAACTGCCGGCCAGCCGCGGCTGAACTCCGTCAGCCGGGACAAGGTGAGTATATTTTTTTTTTTACTTTTTACACATTTCTGGATGAATTTCAGGGAAGGGCTTATATTTTTAAGCCCTTCCCGAAAATTCATCGTGAGATCACCTGCAGCCCATTGCTTTCAATGGAGCTGGCTGTATTGCCGGCTCCATTGAATTCAATGGGCAAACATCATTCTTCTCTGCCACAGCTGTTACAGTTTATCCCGGAGCCCATTTAACTCTAGTTACCCCCCTGTTTTTAGCTGTATATTCAGTTAAACAGAGTGTCTAAGTATTATACTGCTGTCTGGTACAGGTTTCTTTTATACCATCACAACAGAATTACTTCTTTCCTTTTTAGCTGAAAGCTATCTGCACTTGATAATTACTCTGTCATTGAGGCGGAAGTGATTTTCTTCCTGTATGGCTCAGAGTCTTGTTGCAGACTTAAATGATTGATTAAAAAGGTGCAAAGACGCAGGATGAAGACTAGCTGAAGATTAACTTTGGTTCATTTTCTTTCGTGTAATTTGTGCACACACCCTACATCCAGATCCAAAACAATCCCAGTATCACCCAAGGCTAAGGCACAACAGACTTATTTATTCTCTAAATAGAGAACCTGATATTCTAGACTAGCTATCACAGATAAACCATGACATACCAAAGCAACTGCAATACAGAATGAAACATATAAATCCCAAAAGATGATCTAAAACAGAGGCGTAATGTAAAACTCTTGGATCACAATGTCCAACATATAACAGCTCCCCACTGACACCTACCATATGCCATTTATAATACTGGTGTCTGTTTACGTGGTATAGGGACCTTGGAGCCCCTCGGGCACCACAGCCAGGATGAAACTGCTATCTCTGTGATCCCTATTGCTACAACTCTCTCCACTAAGAGAAATACTGTATAACACTACTACCAATGTCTTGATTATGTACCCCACTGGCTCGATTACCGTATGTTCTACTTAATAATTGAGCGCCATTACAGTCAGTGAAATGTTGTTCATTAATACTTCAATGGGACTAGAAAACACAATGTGTTTGGTGCCGAATTGTAATGAGCAAAGATTCTGAGATTGCACATTCTCAATTAACACGTGCTGGCGGGATGGATAATCATTTGCAGCTGCACTTGTTTGGTATTACCGTAGTATAAATATTGTTCAGAAAACATAGGGGTAAAGAAGAACATTTTAATCATATGTTAAAAAATTTTGGAGATTTCCTGTTGAATTGACTTTTGTTTTGGGCTGTAATTGTGTGGATATTTGTTATATACCTTCACCTCAATCCTTTCCTTAAATCTATATGGTTACATTTAGCTATTATCTGAATTCTCTAAAAATGAGCAGTTATAAATTCCTATTGGCAGCCAGTTGGTATGGCTTGCCCACCTTCAGTTTTCTGTAAACCCTCAATGGCAGAGATTACATTGAGGCCTTAGTCAGACGGGCGTTTTTAGCCGCGATTTGCGCATGCGCATGCGTCTGGCGATTTTTTAAAACCGTTGCTTTGCAATGGTATCGGACACATGAGCGCTTTTTATGCGCTCGTCCGATAAATTATAGAACAAAAAATCGCAGATCGCACCTATCTGCGATCTGCGATTCCTGTTCTCTTCTGTATATGCGCTCAATGGGGCCGGCGGCAGCAGCGCCGACCCCATTGAGAACATATAGAAGACAAATCATTCTTCTCTGCCACAGCTGTAACAGCTGTGGCAGAGAAGAACGATGTTTGCCCATTGAATTTAATGGAGCGGCAATACAGCCGCTCCATTGAAAGCAATGGGCTGCCGGCGTGCGCGGGGTGAATTGTCGGGAAGGGGTTAAATATATAAGCCCTTCCCTGCAATTCATCCTAAAATGTGTTAAAATAAAAAAAAATTGTATACTCACCTTTCCGCTGCAGCCGGAGTCCAGCCGCGGCCGCTGTCAGTTCTCCTGAACTGCTTCTTGGCACTATTCAGCCGGCGGGGCTTTAAAATCCCCGCCTGCTGAATGATCTGCCTCTGATTGGTCACAGCCCTGACCAATCAGAGGCTGAAAACACTCACACACCCATTCATGAATTCATGAATGGGTGAGTGACTGCTGCCTCTCAGCGCTGAGCCAATCAGGGGCAGGTCTGACTCACATCCATTCATGAATTCATGAATGGGTGTGAGTGAGGCATGCCTCTGATTGGCTCAGCGCTGAGCCAATCAGGGGGCAGGTCTGACTCACACCCCCTTCACACCCACTGCAGGACGGCCGCGCGGAGCCGGAGGTGGGTATACAATTTTTTTTTTATTTTTACACATTTTAGGATGAATTGCAGGTAAGGGCTTATATATTTAAGCCCTTACCGACAATTCATCCCGGGCTCGCCCGCAGCACATTGCTTTCAATGGAGACGGCTGTATTGCTGTCTCCATTGAATGCAATGCGCTGGACAGCTCCGGCCCGTTTCTAATGAAATGCGGCTAGGAGCAGATTTTCGGGCGATTTGCGGGCGACTTGTGCGCACCGGTCACGCGATTTGCGGATGCGCATCCGTCATGCGATCCGCAAATCGTGCGCAAAAAACGCCCGTCTGACTAAGGCCTAATAAGTAATGTTGTCTTTGTAGCTGCAGCACAATTTTTCCCATTAAAGTCAATGCGGTCTGGTGGTATCTGTTCTACGACAGATATCTAGTGTCTAATGCAATACTTTATTAACATCAAATTATTTTCGTCCGAGAGCAAATTAGTTCATGAAAAAGTGAAGGAGGTCAAAACTTTAATTTATTTTTACAAGCTCAGATATAATTTTTGATTGATGCTTGAAAGACAGATGCTCCTTATTTTCTCTCTCAGTGATGACAATACTTTTCTTGCATTACATATCCCTTTGCAGCTTTCTGCATATACCGTAACTAATGTTTTCTGTTGTCAGATTCAATTTCAATAACATGGTCATGTTGGAGAACCACTGCGTATGACTGGCAGGTCTGCTGGGTACTGAAAGCATCATTTTTCACTTTTACTGTCACATATAAACTATTGGATCACCAACAATCCTGGATAAACATTACTCCAGAGTTCTCATTTACAGAACTTGATTCTTGAGAGCTATCAAGCCCTGGGCTACTTTTTACTGCATGGCCTTAAGGCAACATACATGGAAAGTATAATTAATAGGTACGGAACAAATTCATCTAGATAATGGTTTCTCATGGTACATGCACCCCAGAGGTAATCTGAGAAGACTAGATTTTCCTCTTAATGCCATTACATTTAACTAACGCTTATAAATGTATCATAGCAAAAAAATAAATAATGAACAGAAAATACTATGTCAGGTAGTCCAGATTAAACAGTGTATGACATATTCACCTTTGAAATTCAGCTTTTCATCCTCACAGATGATCATTATTTACACCATTGAGAAAATCACAGGAATAGGGAAAAATTACAAAATCACATAAAAATATGGCCATGTTTACTTACCAAAATACTAGTGGCACACAGATGGGAAGGCACATACATCACCTGCCAATAGATTCAGAAAGCCCAAATGCTACATGAAGGAGCTTATAACAGGTACTAATGAACAACCGCTCACATGATCACACTACAAGGAAGGGAGTAGCTACCTAGTGCTAAACCTGCATATAGATAAAGCATACAAAGGGTGCACGGCAAAATGTGTACCACTCCATGCAGATCATAATCCCACAGATTGAAGTTAAGCAGGCTGAACCGCAACCAAAAGCAATCCACACTGGCACTGTAACCTTGGGCTTTCCCAGCACCCAAAGCCAACCCGCATGTTGCAGAAGTTTCTGATAGATATTGATAAAAATGAGCATGCAAACAGCCAAAGTGCAAATTGGGGGAGCATTGTAAGGTGCAAAACACTAATAAGTATCCACTCATGCTTCTATCTTCAAAGTGTGTGGTGGAAGGGGCGGCCTAGCACAAACAAATGCACATAGATAAACTATACAAAAGGAGTCAAGCCAATTAAGATGGATGGTACACCATACAGGCTTAAAGCCTACTAGTGATGCCATTTTTAAATCAGTGGGCTGCCCTCCCCTCTTTGTAGGGGATAATGTGAGTGATTGCTCATTTGAACTTTGCAACTGTTATAAGCTCCTCCAGGTAGCATTTGGGCTTTCTGCATCTATTAGGAGGTGGTGTATGTGCCTTCCCATCTGTGTCCTACTAGGACTTGGTAAGCAAACATGGCCATACATTTCTGTGATTTGTATTTACACCATTGTAGTAATAACGTGGTCCATTATTGATGTCACCTTTGGGATTCTTCAAACTCCAAGCTCCAAGTGTGCTGGCTACTTCTACATCTCCTACAGCTATGCCCACTGGTTAGGCACCCTAACACTGGCCCATGCTAATTGCAACTTTGAGGGTGGTTTCACATATAGGTTTTGTGGTAGTTTTAATGCAGTTTTTTGAGTCAAAGCCAGAAGTGGATTCAGCAGAATGTGTTCTAAGTCCTTGTTCTACCTTTATATTTCCCATATCATTTGATGCATTTTTGGCTTTGTCTTAAAAAAACTGCACCTAAACTTCCCCCAAAAACCTGCGCATGAAACCAACCTAAAATATTTCTTAAGGATTTATACTAAAAGCCCCTTAGTTTTGCTAAAAACATTTAGACATTATAACAGCCATCCTAAATTTAAATATTGACTGTTGATAAAAAAATATTTGGGTTTGCAAAATTGTGGGAATTCCCTCAGTCTCTATCTATTAGGGTCCCTTCAAAATCTGAGCATGCAATTTACAGAGAAAAGAACCCATTGATTTCTCTTTATTGCACAGTGCGCACTCCACGCACAAGTCAAAAAAAAATACAGCATGCTGTATTTTTGTTTGCATTTGCTCACCAAAAGTCCACGTAGAAGTCCATGGGAGGTACACAAATGCGCAATACACTGTGCAATAGAGTAAAGAAAAAGGACATGTCTGGAACTCATTAGCCTAAATAGCCTTTCAAATAATGACTGGGGATGGGGGGGGGGGAAGGTCCGCACCAATGTAAACTAGCCTTGTGAGCAAATAGTACAGTAATATGTGCCAATACGCATGTAAAAGTGCCTTGTTCACGGCACAAAAGCACTATATGTCTATAGAGGTTTGCCCTGTGAAGACAATATATGTGGTGATTGTACTATTTATTTTTTTATCTTGTTGAGAAGTTCAATTTCAATAAACATTTAGCATTCAAATACATAAAAACTATTTCATAACGAATGTGAAAAAGGAGCATGGAAGGCTTTATGAAGATGAAGATAGCATTGCAGTGGCAGTAAATAGCAAAAAGGGTATTCTAAAGCAAAATTCCAATAATAATAAATAGAGATGAGCGAGCGTACTCGGAAAAGCACTACTCGCTCGAGTAATTTGCTTTATCTGAGTATCGCTGTGCTCGTCCCTGAAGATTCGGGTGCCGCTGCGGCTGACAGGTGAGTCGCAGCGGGGAGCAGGGGAGAGCGGGCGGGCAGGAGAGAGGGAGAGAAAGATCTTACCTCCGTTCCTCCCCGCTCTCCCCTGCAGCTCCCCGCTCCGTGCCGGCACCCAAATCTTCAGGGACGAGCACAGCGATACTCGGATAAAGCAAATTACTCGAGCGAGTAGTGCTTTTCCGAGTACGCTCGCTCATCTCTAATAATAAACCATAACTACTATTAAAACTGCTAAAAGTAATAGCAGGTTTTACTGCATGTTACTTATATGTTTGGTTTACAATTTGTGATTCTTATACATTCTGGAGGAAAATAAAGCTATTAATTTTGAGAGGAATACGTAATGGCATGAAAGGAGAAATAAGAAAGATAGGTTTGAATGTAAAAATCAATTCTTTTTATATGATTTTTTCAAACTTGATACAGTGACAAAATAGGTTAAAATCCAAATAGCCAACACAGAGCTCGAAAAATGAAAACCTGATATATGATAACTAAGCATGAAACCAGGGTAAAGAAAATAGATATCTAAAAATAGGATAGAGAGCTGGGTGCAATATACTGTGCTGCAAGCTGAAAAGAGAGATGGAGACTAAGTTTTAACATAATGCATTCAGAAAAATGAACCATACATCAATCAGGCAGCATGAAGTCGTTGACACAATGACTTTAACCTTATAACAGAAAATGGTGCACAGACAGGATTCAGCTAGCTGGTTTCTGAATTTTTAGCTACACATGAATATTTATTCATAAAATGTGTTTGAAAAGAACAAAAAAGCAATGGGATTTCTCTTTCAGAAACTGTAAGAACAGACTTTGAAATAATTTGGTATTGTATGAAGAGAGGTATAAATCTACCCTCTCCTTCACACTGCATCTATGGATATCCCTGCAAGGATGCATAAAGACACAAATGGGCAAACTCCACTGCTCTCTTGGATCCCTAGGTGGAAGGAAACCTTAGGACTTTAATAACAGTAAAACAAAGACAAATTTGCCAAAAGTGTTTGTCTGTCTGTCTGTCCATTTTTGTAAATCTTCCTGAAATATTCTTGCAGATATCCAGTTAACTTCCTCTTGATCTTCTTCATTTTCAGCTGGAAAGCCCCTCAGGGGTGGATCTTAGCTAAACAGCTGGTGCTTAACATTTTTTTCTCTTACTGCAAAGTATTGGGAGAGGCTCCTACTGCAGCCAGTTGCCTTGCAGACAGACACAGAACTATGAGAAGGAGGAGAGAGAAATGTCTGATTTCTTGGGATACTCAAAAAAATCCAGCATATATTTTCCAGTTATGATTGCAATACTATGATCTGAGGTGGATGTTCAGTGCTATGAGTTGTGCAGAGCCGTGTATGTGCTGTGTCTAATGAAAGTAATGTCAAATGATTGATATGAGCTGCTTCAACCTAGCAGGATTAAATTAACACAGACAAAATGGCTATTGTCCAGATCAGGAATTTTGTCTTCACCTTAACAACGGACCTACTTTGAATCCATACATACGATGTCTGTAGAATTGTACGTGTAAACAGCATCCATTGGACCACACCATATGCTGAGAACTCAATCCTAGAACTGGCTCAATTTTTTAAAATCTAATATGCTTATGTTTGTTATCAATAGACTGGTAAAACTATTCTCTGAAGCATGAGGGTCACAATCTCTTTCTTGGAATTTTCAACAGGATATGACCTAAACAAGAAATATATTTTGAATGCTATGCTATCCTGCACATGTTCAAATGTAGATTTATGGAGGTTATGATTCTTCAAAATGGAACTACAAACCAACAACGTGTCAGACTATATTACAATCTATCTTTGCAGAGCTGACCAGAAATTTTTGAGAATCTTATCACCGGTTCTAAGCCAATCTAATTAGCAAAAGGTCTGTTATAATTATGGGTGGGGTTTATGGCTGGATTTTTAAGTTGACAGCATGTTCATTTCTGTGTGGAGTTGTTGTGGATTTTAACTGTGGATTTCAGCATTTGCATTGTATAGGGCCATATCTGCATCAAAATCTGCTCTGGTAGATATATGCTACAATTGGATTTACTTTAAACCTTAAGCCTTTTTTACTACCCAACATGTGCACCCCCATTCACAGGACAGCTTCAAACCCCAGCCAGATATGCATACTGGGAATGCCCACTTGTATGCAAATTTGCATGAACTCCATCTCACTTTGCCACCCGCTTACTAAGACAAGTCTGCAAAAACTTGAGCAGTTGAGAGGTATAGATGCAAAAGAATTTAATTTGACATTCAAATGGTTATTATAACCTATCACCAATGTACTACAATGCTGCAGTCTTGGTAAAAATTGTTATATTGTGTGCTGGTAGGATGCTTCGGATTAGATACCTTCTTCCGATTTGGCTGCTGGCCTGGGAACACATAACAGCAGCGATATGGCCAGCTTTTTCAGGGTTTAAAGCATCAGTTTTACTTTCCTGCCCCTTTTAATTTCCTTATTTCCCATTTTCTCACTTGGCTGGGTCATTTATTTTATTTCACATTTCTAACATTCTTCACCTAGTTACTAACAAGATGTACAGTTGTGGTCTTAAAAATTATATTTGAATTTGCACCTTTAGATAAATTGCTGTATTTTAGTTCTATTCTATGTCAATAAATTCAAGATCCTAAACTCCAGTCTAACTACATGTTCCTAAAGTCGTCTAAGGCCTTAGTCAGACGGGCGTTTTTTCGCGCGATTTGCGGATCGCATGACGGATGCGCATCCGCAAATTGCGTGACCGGTGCCCGAAAATCGCCCGAAAAGCTACTCCTAGCCGCGTTTCATTAGAAACGGGCTGGAGCTGTCCAGCGCATTGCAGTCAATGGAGCCAGCAATACAGCCGACTCCATTGAAAGCAATGCGCTGCGGGCGAGTGTGGGATGAATTGTCGGGAAGGGCTTAAATATATAAGCCCTACCCTGCAATTCATCCAGAAAAGTGTTAAAATAAAAAATATATACATACTCACCTGCTTCCGGCAGCCGGAGTTCCGCGCAGCCGGCCTGCAGTGGGTGTGAAGGGGGTGTGAGTCAGACCTGCCTCTGATTGGCTCAGCGCTGAGCCAATCAGGGGGCAGGTCTGACTCACACCCCCTTCACACCCAGTGCAGGCCGGCCGCGCGGAACTCCGGCTGCCGGGAGCAGGTAAGTATATATATATTCTTTATTTTAACACTTTTCTGGATGAATTGCAGGGAAGGGCTTATATATTTAAGCCCTTCCTGACAATTCATCCCGCGCACGCCGGCAGCCCATTGCTTTCAATGGAGGCTGGCTGTATTGCCGGCTCCATTGAATTCAATGGGCAAACATCGTTCTTCTCTGCCACAGCTGTTACAGCTGTGGCAGAGGAGAATGATTTGTCTACTATATGTTCTCAATGGGGTCGGCGCTGCTGCCGCCGGCCCCGTTGAGCGCATATAGAGAAGAGAACAGGAATCGCAGATCGCAGATAGGTGCGATCTGCGATTTCTGTTCTATAATTTATCGGACGAGCGCATAAAAAGCGTTCATGTGTCCGATACCATTGCAAAGCAATGGTTTTAAAAAATCGCCGGACGAATGCGCAAATCGCGCAAAAAACCACCCGTCTGACTAAGGCCTAAGGCTGCATTTCCACATCAAAAATCCACACCAAACTCCACAATAAAATTGATTTTCCTGCAGATTTGGTGTGCATGTAGATGATGGGATTGAAAATGAATGAAATTCACACAGCATGTTGCATATTTGAAAATCTGCAACATTCTATTATTAGACTGAAAACAGAGTGCTGTGGGAGCAAATACATTCAACAGTACTGAGCGTAGTTGTGTCTGAACGAGGAAGATTTTCTCTCCCTCACCAGCAGTTCAAACTCCGCGCCAGAGCGCAGAAGTTTGTAAAAAGAGTTGGGAGGATAGCGGCTGCCCGATCTTACCCGCACTATGTGTTCACTACGTGTGGGGACCATAGGGCAGGTCCTATATTTTCTCGGCCGTAGTGTTCACGGCTGAGAAATCTCTGCAGTGAAAACAAAAGCACTAAATCCTATAGAGATCAGTGGTTTGGTTTTGCCCCTTTATACGGCCGTGATTATCACGGCTGAATAAGGGGCAGGGAAACACGCTTGTCGCAGAAACATTTTGCAGGTAGTACAGAATGTGTAAAACTGGCCTAAACATAAATTAGGTGAAAGGTACAACACTGCAGCATTCAGAATAGCCACAACAAATAGTACAGCATCCTGGGTAGGAACAGGATTAAGCTCACATGAAAACAATAAAGAGACCGTAGTGCTCACACAAGTGCCTTATCTTCAAAGAGCTGATTGGTGGCGATCCCAGACAGTAGACTCCCATCAATCAAATCCTAAGGATAGGCCATCAATATTTAAAAGGTAGACAACCTCTTCAAACATAAAGAACATTCAACTGGGTTTACATACAAAAATGATGAGAAAAGTATAGTCTTTGTGGATAATATTCTTCCAGAGTGACATTTTGCAGTAAAGTGGTAGATATTTGGGGCAACTCTTCAGAATGTCATAGCCTTGGCGCTCAACTAATTGGCCTAAGATGTGGACATCAGCTGATATCTCTAGGGGAAGTTACATTCTAATTAGTGCTTGACCATGTAAAACATTTGCAGCAAGTCCAGTAGATCAGGAGCAGATCAGGAGCTGCTCATAGAGGGAACCATATGTGGGAGCTCTCCCACTATGATATCCATATTCTCTTTCTCTAATCTAATAACAATTATATATCTTTCAACCTGCTACTATAACATTGCTCTTAGATCCCTTTTCTGTATATGTTGATGCCTCATTCTCAGCTGAGTTCCTTTATCTTAAGTTCCATTATGTCTGTACACACCATAAATACAATATCTAGGGTCAGTGGTAGTGGCAATTGGTGTTTTTCCGCTACAAACCCCAGTGTGGCACATGACAACACTGCTCAGTTCTTATGGTTGATGGCCAACACAACCTCCCACTGCCTAGAAGAGCCCACCATAGGGAGGATACCCATAACAACCCATCCAGATGCAGGCGGCTTTGGGGGCAACAAGAACTGTATCATTCTGGCCAAAAGTTTTCCATCAATATGTCCTTTTAGCTAGCTCATGTATATATAAATCTTACAGCCTAGTAGCATATTTCAGGTTATCCATCTGAAAAATATGTATTTAGTGCAGTAAGGCTCAGAGGATGTCAGTTACTGAATATGACAGATGTTTTGCGACAAATGCTTTTTTGACAGACAACCAGTTTTAAATCTTTCCTCTGGCTTTTATAGCTTTATTCCACCTTCAGAAAACAAAGATTAATGCCTAACAAAAGAAAACTAGGTATAGCTGATGATACTTCGCTCGCATAGATAATATCCCTGCAATGCGCATGTTTAAGAAAGAAATCTAATTCATTTTCAATCATTTGATAATTTATAAAAGTAGATATGCATGTTTAAATAATATTACTAATATTCAAATAGTAGAGGAACACTGTGCAGAATTTGTATATAACATATAGTGCAGCAAATTAATAAGTATTCAAGTTTAATCCATTTGTACTGATTTTTTTATTAACGGATATATAGATATGAGCAAACTTTGGTTCCGCTGGTTTACTAAATTTCATCAAAAAGTTCATTTCTGTCCGAATTAGTTCAAATTAATCCTTACGTTCATAAAAAACCCCTAAAATTAGTATTGAACAATATTTATCATAGTGCTAGTGGTACTTCAATGGATGCGGCTCAGTGGTTAGCACTGTTGCTCTGTAGTTCTAGGGTCCTAAGTTCAAATCTGACCGAGGAGAACATTATAGTAACACAGTATGTTAGGCTGAATGAAGACAATGCCCATCAAGTTCAGCCTGGTTGAACATCTGCTTGTATATTCTTGATGTGTTTGCAGCCAAACGGAAATTTTTTAGATTCTAAATTAATTATTTCAAATACAAAGAAGCTCACTTCTACCGGCTCCTGTCTGGTGGAGCCTTGAAATGGATATCCTTTACGGGACCCCTAACAGATTCACCAAAGCAATATGTAAAAAGTGAGGCCACTAGTCAGATTAAGTTCATACTGGTGTTATGTACTGTGATTACATGACCTTTCCATAAAGTGCTAGAGTTACTAGCCAATGTGGTGACAAAGTGAGATCCTGTGATCTCACTAATCCTGTGAGCACAATAATCAGTTTAACTATATGTGTGTAGCAGTTGCTATGGCAACCACTCAGCTACAAGAACACACTTCTATTTGCTGTAAAAGATTTGCCCCATCCATTGCTTAATTACTAAGGTTAATTTCAAACAAGTGCTCTTCCTTAGGAAAGACTTTCTTGATGTCGGAGGACAGGTA
Source organism: Eleutherodactylus coqui (assembly GCF_035609145.1). NCBI lineage: Eukaryota > Metazoa > Chordata > Amphibia > Anura > Eleutherodactylidae > Eleutherodactylus > Eleutherodactylus coqui. The sequence goes on along the minus strand of NC_089840.1, from coordinate 178,933,300 downwards.
CCAAAGTCATCCTAAGGCCTTAGTCACACGGGCGTTTTTTCGCGCGATTTGCGGATCGCATGACGGATGCGCATCCGCAAATCGCATGACCGGGGCCCAAAAATCGCCCGAAAAATCTGCTCCTAGCCGCGTTTCATTAGAAACGGGCCGGAGCTGTCCAGCGCATTGAATTCAATGGAGCCGGCAATACAGCCGACTCCATTGAAAGCAATGCGCTGCGGGCAATCTCATGATGAATTGTCGGGAAGGGCTTAAATATATAAGCCCTTCCCTGCAATTCGTCCAGAAATGTGTAAAAAAAAAAAATATTTATATACTCACCTTGTCCCAGCAGACGGAGTTCAGCGCGGCCGGCCTGCAGTGGGTGTAAGCTCAGCGCTGAGCCAATCAGAGGCAGGTCTCACTCACACCCATTCATGAAGAGTGAGACCTGCCTCTGATTGGCTCAGCGCTGAGCCAATCAGGGGGAGGTCTGACTCACACCCCCTTCACACCCACTGCAGGCCGGCCGCGCTGAACTCCGTCTGCCGGGACAAGGTGAGTATATATATATATTTTTTTTTTTCTTTTTACACTTTTCTGGATGAATTGCAGGGAAGGGCTTATATATTTAAGCCCTTCCCGACAATTCATCCCGCGCTCGCCGGCAGCCCATTGCTTTCAATGGAGCCGGCTGTATTGCCGGCTCCATTGAATTCAATGGGCAAACATCGTTCTTCTCTTCCACAGCTGTTACAGCTGTGGCAGAGAAGAATGATTTGTCTTCTATATGTTCTCAATGGGGTCGGCGCTGCTGCCGCCGGCCCCATTGAGCGCATATAGAGAAGAGAACAGGAATCGCAGATCGCAGATAGGTGCGATCTGCGAGTTCTGTTCTATAATTTATCGGACGAGCGCATAAAAAGCACTCATGTGTCCGATACCATTGCAAAGCAATGGTTTTAAAAAATCGTCGGACGCATGCGCATGCGCAAATTGCGCGAAAAAACGCCCGTCTGACTAAGGCCTTAAGGGTGAATTAAGACAAGCGTTTTTATGTGCGCACAAAAATGCACGTTTATTAGAACCATTGTTTTCCTGTGAAGTGTTCACATGTGCATGCAAATGTGCACACCACAAGACTTAGGACATACGCATCTGTAAGGTCAGTGCTGTGCTGAACTTTATATTGCCTCCTATGGGACATGCAGCGCGCCCCTCCGGCCTTGAGAACGAGCCAATATGCCACAATGGCCGTAAATCTTTTTTTTTGCTTTTCCTTTGCATTTAAGACTCCATACTGTGGGGGCTTGCCTGTAGCAATGAGTGCACTGTATTTTTTTGTCGTGGGGTAAGGGGTGGAATGCACGGCGCTTCGTTCAAGCGTGTTTTTGGACATGGACACACGCTTATGTACGCATACACTCATGTGAATCCACCCTTATGCCTCTTTTACATGCCCATATGCATTTTTACGGTCACCCATACATGCCCTAAAATCGCATGAACAAAGAATTTTCTGCAATCGAAAATGGCTGGCTGCTACGTATCGGCAAAAAAATATGCCGCAGCACAGAAGCCCCTCAATCGACAGAAATCCTCAGAATGACTGCTAATGCTTAAATATAGATAGCTGTTTTCTTTTCCCAGCATTGGATGCAGGTAAACTCGCTCCCTTTTTTCCACTTCCATAGAAGTCTATGGGAGCTTCCAGCTTACCTTGACAAAAGATAGGGAAAGACAAATTGTTCATGTGAATGAATACATTGGAATCTAATGCTTCACATGGTCATGAATTTTGGGCGATTTTTTGACGACGCTAAACAACGGTGTGTATATGGTCATATGAATAAGGCCTGACTCCTAAATATATCGCTCTTGAATATAGCCATAATATGCTTTTATCCAAGTAAAGTAGTTATACTATTATTTGCCTAACTAAAGTTCTGTCTCCTTCACTTGGTGGTGAAGAGCCCATTCTTGTCTTTGATATAGAGCCCTATGAATTCTAGCTTTGTCCCATTAGATGATTCAAATACTTGCATTCCCAGATAACTGCTTAAAATTTTGCTACAAGATCACATTGAAATTTTTTTTAGAAAACAAGTTCCAAGCGTTAAAGCAAGATTTCCTTTTTTTTGCATTTTAGAGATAAATCCATTTTTCATACAAAGAATATTCTACAATGTTGTATGTAGAATACTTTGAATATTTTGTAGACAGTAAAAAGATACAGTGAATGCTATTTTACTTTTACCATCACCTTTAAAATCTAAGCCTTTATTCGGCTTCAGTGAAGTGACATTATAAAAGACCACGGTGACAGAATGTTACGAACCAACAAAACAGCCCTAGATAGATATTATATTCAAGGATGATAAAGTGAGTCATTTTTTAAAAAGTTTTCTTTCTAAGTTTTCTTCATAAAAGGTGTACAAAATGTAATTTAAATAAAAAGAAAATATAACTCCGGGCCTTTTTATAGCTATCTTATAACAAATGATCCACAAGAAAGTACAGGGATATGCTGACTCTCTGCAATTAAGGTTACTGTTTTAAAGCCCTTGGGCCTTTTATAAACTCATGACTTGCACATTTTTTTTTTTGCAAGAGACTACACAAAAACAGCCTTCTCTTATCCACAGGAGTCAATCCAGCTGATCAATGTTTAGAGCAACACAATGCAATGCTCGATACCTGCTCTCTTACAAATTCCCAAGTGCAATACACCGTAAAAATGCCATTTCTATATCACAAAGGATATTAAAACCATTGGTTAGTGAAGGCAAAATTCCAATGAGACTTTAACAATACAAGAAATGTGATATATAGGCCAATCAACATGCCTGGGGCGCAAATTAAAACTTTCACCGTATTTTGTTTTCTATATGGAGAAAAGGAAAATAAGTGAAGAAATGGAAGAGTTTCTTGACAGGTCCATGATTATGTGAGTGAATAACAGTGGGATACTGAGGTTGGTGTATACGTATTCTATAATAAAGCTGCTATGATGGTATGAAACTATGTAACTATAGTTCTACTGGAAACATTCAGATCACAGAATAATCACTATTCAGAAAAGGGCACGTGTAGCACCAGAATAATGCTAGGGTGTACCTCTGCAGCCCTCCCTCGCAACTTCTTTCATTTTCGACGACCTTTCCTTTTTTCCACTCTGGATGTTTTCTTCTCATAGCACCATAAAGACCTGACATATACATTCACATAATTTGCATTGGAAAACACACTTTTTGTGTATTGATATGTACATTTTATTCAACAGGCAACCTTCTCTCTGTTCAGCCTATAGTTCCAGGTCTACTATGCCTATAAGCAAATCTAGTCTTTCTTATCATCAAGCATGGGATGTCTTTAGTTGTCATAATAATAGGGATGGGCACATACCCCATGCACATGTTTGAGATGATCACTATGGGAACTATATATGCCACACATAGTTCGCTCATAGAAAACATAGCCTCCTAAACTCAATGGCTAATTGCAATACACCAGGACATATATACTTGGCACACAAGTCTGCACTCAGAGTCCAAAATCTGTCCTGTGCACTTCTTCATGTTCCAAACATGTCCAGATCCCTTATATGCAACATTTCTCATTGTGACATTTGTTCTTATTCTTGTTTGTTCTTCTGTAACTATGATCAATCATACTCTCTTTTGCATACATACCTATCACATAATGCAATTGCAATTTCATAAAACATTGAACATATTATGCAATTTATGGTGTAGTGCATACAATTAATCATCCGCTTCTTGTTAACTTTCAGCCCCAGGTGCATTTTACTATTGCCCTCATTATTTTAGTCTATATTTAGGATGCATCCGCACGTGACAATCAAATAGCTTTTTTTTGCAATGATTAATGAAAAAGAGCAGTAAAATGGCACTTTTTTTTAGCAATTTAAACATCAACTGCTATGTAAATCGTATAAATACTGTTAAACTTGAGAAAGGGATTTATTGTAGCCCAAAATGTTGCCTTGCATTGTAATTGGCGGACTTAAAGCTTGAGTAAATAGAATATATAGGTACATGTACATTTACTGTCTTCTGATTTTGTAATATGTGATGTTGCTACCTGTCAGCTGGTTGGGTTATTAAAGACTTGCACCCTCAAGAAAGGAAGTGTGCTATTGGCATGAATATAAAAAATTTCCTATAGTATATCAGACATGCATATTTTTTATCATAACAAACACCCTAAAATTATAGAACGACACTCAACAGTAACGTTCTCCTCCATTGACACATTCTTTGCTGCTCTGAGCATATATGCTTTGTAATGCAAATGGATGCTATGAAGATATAGCCCACTAAATATTTCACTGACAGACATAGAAAAGAATTACATTGCATTTAGCAGGTACCTATTGTCTTTATTACTGCATTAAAAGTGCATTTGCAATAGACAGGGAGGGCAGGCAAGTAAATTATTCCAATAAATGGGAGTGTCTTAGAAAGTGTGTGCTCATGTGCCTAGTCAAATAGCTGTTGCCTTGGGTAATTTATTATCTTTCCTTCATTGTTCATTGATGCAAATATAATGCAGCAATTAAAATGACTTATGTGCTTATTCTTCTCCTTGTGTGGACAGTTAAAGAACAAAATGAAATCAATGTCACTCATCAACGTTCTATGGTGCAGTCCATGTAATTTCTTTTAGAATTGGTGTAATTTGTTCTTATTTAATTCAGCTATTTATTGAGTTCTCTGCATTATATTTTTTTTGTATTTATTTTGCTGCCTAAAACACATAATAAAACAGATTCACAGCATGTACGCCATTTTTTGCCACAATTTTCACATTTTGCTTAATAAACCTGCTCCAATGTTCTTTTTTTTACATAGTACTCTTTATTGAACGTTGAAAAGAAATACTGGGTGTGATACATTAAAACTAAACTTAAAACAGATCAATGGAAACAGTTTAACCTCAGCCTTACCCCATCCATCACACCTCTGCCCCTACCATATTATAAAGGAAAACATGGTTTCTTGGTAACCAGCAATGTATTCATAGAAAATATTCAATTTATAAATGAGGCTGAATTAGGGGAATTTGATGTATTTGTGATCCCCCAAAATATAGCTAACTGGATACAAAAAATATTAACTTGAAATGATGAAGACACAAATCAGCAATTTTCATTCAGTAATTGAACAGTTTGAGTCAGCGATGAAACATATTAATTCAATTGCATCAGGGATTAAGCATCAATGATAGTTATCAATATCTGTTGGGCCCCATCTAAATAAAAATTTGGGTGTATGATGTATCATATAAAGTATGTACCGTATATAATCGAGTATAAGCCAAGTTTTTCAACACATTATTTTATGCTGAAAAAGCTTATACTCGAGTAAGGTAAAAAACAAACAAAAAAAAAATGCAATACACACCTCCCAGCCGGCATCTGTGCCCCCGGCAAAATTGCCTCCCCGGTGGTAAGCTGCCTGAGAAATCTCCCCGCTGTCATCTCCCTGCTCGGCTTTGAATTCCCCCACCGTCAGCACTGTGTAAGCAAGCGCTGTTATTGGATCGAGTGCCAGCCAATCATAGCTGGCGCTCGATCATTCACAGCCATTCAGCGAATGACATCACTGAATGACTATGATTGGTTTATCGAGGTCCAGCTGTGATTGGCTTACTTAGACAGCACTGACAGCAGGGGAATTCAAAGCTGAGCAGGGAGATGACAGCAGGGGGAAATCTCAAACAGCTTACCCCACCACTAGGGAGACCATCGCGCCGGGGAGACAGACACCAGCTGGGAGGTGAGTATTGCTTTTTTTTAATCTAGTATATACTCAAGTATAGCTAGACTTATATTCCAGTCAATAAGTGTTACCAGTTTTTGTGGTAAAACGTATTGACTCGGCTTATACTCGGGTCGCTAATACTCAAATATATACAGTATATTTGGGTTATCTTAAAAAAAGGACTTGAAATAGTTTTACAGAGTATATGAATATTGCTTTTTGCAAAGGTGGCCATTAAAGAAGTACTCTTTTTTTTTTGGAGAAATCATCACAATATCAGTGACTTCTACTGTGAAGGATCCAGTTTCTCTAGCTCCCCTCTTGCAGACTGCATAATCTGTACTTTTCCTCAGACCTCCAGGTCACATGAACAGCACTCTGACAACAATCTGTGTCCTGCAGTTAATGGGACAGATATATTATACTGCCTAAAAGAAAAACTGTCTTTGTTGCCTCCATCAAATAACCACAGTGCAGCTTTTATTTCATATTCTTCTCTTGAAAATGAAGGGGGCTCTGTGATTGATTGCTATGGGCAACAAACACAGTTTTTCTTTGACAGTTATGACATAAATGTATCCCATTATAACAGCCAAATTGTCTGAATCATGACCAACTTATTTCTTTTAACCGTATTAAAAAAATTGCCTCTGGCAGATTAAATATAGCACTGAAGGAGTCAAAGCAGCTCTGTTTGTAGACAATGTGCCACACAATTCACTCTTCCACCCAAATTAATTGATATAATTATAACACAATGTATTAATATTTGAAATTTGGAAGTGCTAAACCACCACAATCAATAGGCAGTTTCAGAGTCTAGTTTTATTCTGTTTTTCCCTGCCATAAAATATCTCTAATACGGGAATGGAGAGAGGAGAAAAATTGAATTAGAAATGAAAACAAGTGAATTTAGAAAAAAAATAAGGATTGCAGAAAAGCATACTATTTTAACAAAGATATGGTAAGTTGTCTCCAGGCTTTGGCCTTATCCTTAAAGGGGTTTTGTCACTAGAAAACAAAAAATAAATATACACCTATTCTTACCCCGTCAGTCGTGTTACTGTATCTTCTCCTCCCCAATCCTATCCTGGCTCCTGCAGTCCCCCGGGTACCTCACCTCCTGCTGGCTGGATCCTTTTCTTCCTGTGATGAAGCGTACATTGGCAGCATTCTGCTTCCTGCAAGTCAGTGTACGCTAATAGTGAGGTAGCGTTCACTGCCTAGTGGTAATGTCAAATCTTATGTTGGGCTATTGCGGAGGCTGCGCATGCGCAGTGTTGCCTCATGAGTGTTCATTGAAGGAGAAAGTCATGAATGTACGTAACATCACAGGAAGAAGAGGATCCGGACGTCTGGAGGCGATGTGACCCAGGGGACTGGAGGAGCCAGGAGAAGACCGTCGAAAAGAAGATGCGGTAAGAAAACAGCCTGGGGAAGAATAGGTAACAGGAATAGGAACCCCATTAAGTCTTTCAATAAGTGGAAGAATATTTAACCCTTCCAGTCGTAGCAATGGCCATTAAAGCATTTTGGATTTATGAGTTTTAAAGTTGAATATATTTTTTTTTTATTTCATGATCCACCAATATATTTTGTTTTTCTTTGTGAGATAAACCTTGTAAGATTATAGGGCCTTATAGGATCAAAATGGAACCACTGCAGTATGTTTTCAATTTGTTTGTGTTATATTAGAAAAAACAGACAGAACATTTGAAAAAAAATGCAACTTTCCTCAGTTCTTTCCTCTTATGCACTAATGTAATTGGATAACCAATTAAATTTATCACATAAAGTAATCCAATAATTCTTTTGAGTATAAAGTATGTGTTCACTGTGCTTGCTGAGTGATGCAGTCATTACTACTTGAAACAAAGATCCCCATTAGCTTTTTAAGCCTGCCTCCCTTAATTAGCATTAGAGATGAGCGAGCACCAAAATGCTCGGGTGCTCGTTACTCGAGTCGAACTTTCAGTGATGCTCAAGAGTTCGTTTCGAGTAACGAACCCCATTGAACTCAATGGGTGACTCGAGCATTTTTGTATATCGCCGATGCTCGCTAAGGTTTTCATTTGTGAAAATCTGCAAAACACAAGAAAGTGATGGAAACGACACAGAAACGAATAGGGCAGGCGAGGAGCTACATTTTGGGCTGCATCTCAAGTTCCCAGGTCCCACTATTAAGCCACAATCACTTACCCATTCATGAATTCATGAATGGGTGTGAGTGAGGGATGCCTCTGATTGGTCAGGCTGTGACCAATCAGAGGCATCTCATTCAGCAGGCGGGGATTTTAAATCCCTGGCTGCTGAATACTACTCACAGCTGTTTAGAGCAGTTCAGGAGAACTGCAGCCTGCCGCGCTGAACTCCGTCTGCCGGGACCAGGTAAGTATATATATATATTTTTTATTTTTACACATTTCTGGATGAATTGCAGGGAAGGGCTTATATATTTAACCCCTTCCCGACCATTCATCCCGCGATCGCCGGCAGCCCATTGCTTTCAATGGAGTCGGCTGTATTGCCGGCTCCATTGAATTCAATGGGCTAACATCGTTCTGCCGGGACCAGGTGAGTATATATATATTTTTTATTTTTACACATTTCTAGATGAATTGCAGGGAAGGGCTTATATATTTAAGCTCTTCCCAACAATTCATCCGGCGTACGTCGGCAGCCCATTGCTTTCAATAGAGCCGGCTGTATTGCCGGCTCCATTGAATTCAATGGTCAGTGCTCGTTTAATCGAGACGAGTACCGCGTGGTGCTCGTCTCGAGTAACGAGCATCTCGAGCACCCTAATACTCGAACGAGCATCAAGCTCGGACGAGTATGCTCGCTCATCTCTAATTAGCATCTATGTGACATCTGTAAAATTGTTGGGTGCAAATATTTTTGATTACGTTTAATAGAAAATAGAAAGAAGGCACCAAGTGCACAAATCGAAGATAAGGATTATTTTTTGTAGTTTTGGGGAGGCCTTCATTCTGCATCATGTGGGTATATTATGGCACAGTGAGTGGCATTCCAAAGGGACATCTATTTTATCTAGAATGCATGATAGGTGTTTGCCTTTACTGGAAGGTGAGAAGCTTTCATAATTTTTGATATTCTTGCTATTTTATGATTTCTCTTTTTATGGAAAGCAGAAAAGTGCCTTCTTTTAATTTATGTAAAAAACACATACTTTAATTTCTTTGTCACATTAATGAGTTCAGATTAACTGGAGGTTATTTTGATACAGATTTTTTTTTTTTAAGATTAATATTGATACCAGAGTATCTTCCAAATAATCATATCAACTTAATTGAATTGCCAAACGAATAATTCACATTACTCAAAAGCAATAAAACATTGTGACCATATAAAGCCCTCTGTGTCGAAGTAATTATGAATTGTGGCTGCTACTGGCTCTGTCATTAAAGCAAATACTTTATATTTCTGATACAATCTTACTGAAAAGCATCTGCACCCTATCGTCCAGATGCAGAGGGGTCTGATAGACACACAGACTCCTGACAGCTGCCTTAATGATCCAGCAGTGCACTGATACATTGCACTGGACGATCATGGGGAGAACTCTGTAGCCATACATACTGTGGCTGCACAGTCCTCCCTGTCCGATTAGTCCCCTCCAGCAGATAACACTGAAGATCAAAGGGCTTGCAGTAGCAGCAGGACCGCAGATCATGTCATAACCATGTGACCAAGAAGCAGAACAAATGGGGCATGTATTACTACACTTGTATGTGGGGATATAGTGTTAATCAAATCAATTTTTAATATGCCACCTGCAGATATGTGTGCATGTGTGTGTGCATGTAGCAGAGCTATATGTGTGTATGTCAATGCTTCAGAGCTGTGTGTGTAAGTAGCAGAGTTGTGTATACTGCATAGCTATGTGTGTATGTTGCAGAGCTGTGTGTGTTGTGCACATGTCTGTGCAGCAGTGTTGTTTATAATGTAAACTTATGTGCTTGCCCCATTGTTTGAATGGACACAAGGTTTAATTGGAACTGACTGTTCACCGTTAACCCCTTTTCTATACTAAAACATAAAAGTTACTGATGGTAGCCCCTCCACTTTGTTAGACTGCCAGAGACATTTAAATTAGTATGAAATATTTTTTCTGTTTACTAATGTCTTAACCTGGGGTGCGTCTTATAGTCCGAAAATACGGTAATAATGGAGACAGTAGATATTCCTTTTGAGCACCTCTGTGTAGTCTGAAAACAACAAATGCAACACCATTTATCTTAATCCTGGCCATAGGGTCCCTATAAAGCATAACTGTACAGGGTTCTTTTCTGGTTTCATAGGCAATATATCAGTGGTTCATTCATACTGGAAGGCTTCCACTCCTGCTCCAGTGTTCTTAGTCTGCCCAACACATTTAGATGTGAATACTCATACATGTAGAAACATGGATATTGAAATTTTGCTGTATCAGGCCTTAGTCACACGGGCGTTTTTTGCCACGATTTGTGGATCGCATGACGGATGCGCATCCGCAAATCGCGTGACCGGGGCCGAAAAATTGCCTGAAAAAACTGCTCCTAGCCGCGTTTCAATAGAAACGGGCCGGAGCTGTCCAGCGCATTGAATTCAATGGAGCCAGCAATACAGCCGGCTCCATTGAAAGCAACGCGCTGCAGGCGATCGCGGGATGAATTGTCGGGAAAGGCTTAAATATATAAGCCCTTCCCTGCAATTCATCCAGAAATGTGTAAAAATAAAAAAAATATATATATACTCACCTTGTCCTGGCAGACGGAGTTCAGCGTGGCCGGCCTGTAGTGGGTGTGAGTGGGTGTGAGTGAGAGCTGCCCCTGATTGGCTCAGCGCTGAGCCAATCAGAGGCAGCTCTCACTCACACCCATTCAAAGCAATGGTTTAAAAAAATCGCCGGACGCATGCGCATGCACAAATTGCGCGAAAAACGCCCGTCTGACTAAGGCCTCAGCAACACAACAGGCACAGATAATGTTGCAGAAGCAGAGACCAGAAAGTGCCCTGATCTGTTCATCTGCACTTTCAGTGCACCAAGATCATTACAGGTGTGAGGGCTCTTTCAGACGAAAGTAAAATTCTGAACTGTTACCAGCAAGCACAGTTTACAGGGCTGTGAGGATCTTGTGAATTGGCTGCTTCAAGCTCCCTGCAGCAACCCATTCATATGCTCCAAAGGTGCGGCTGCATGCTTTCAGGGCTCCCATAGGAGCCTATGGAAAGCATGCAGCAAAGATAGGACATGTCCTATCTTTGCCCAAACCTCGGAGCTGACATGCGAGTTTGCATTCGCATGTCCTATCTTTTTTTAGGTGTGCAGAGTTTCACGCAGCTAACAACCTCCAAGTAAATGCGTTTATAGGAACCTATTGGTTCCTATTAGAAGTGGGGTCTGTGCAATGCTAGCAGCGCAGAATTTTCCATTCATATGAATGAGCCCTAAAGGTAAATCTGTTCGATACTGCAAATTCATAACCCCACACACACTTGGCTCCTAATATAGGGCTTGTTTGAGTACAGGTTGACTAGTAATAGTGCAGCACACTATATATATTTGCAGTGATCTGAAAGTTTTACAATTTTCCTTTAAATAACCTTTAAATTAAGAGCTTAGTTTGATTAATAGGTAGAAGAGGATTTCATTATTTTTGTAAATAAGATAATACTGCTTTAAAGAAATTCAATTTGAAAAGAAACAAACTCATTTATATAGATGAAGAATTCTGGACACCATTATAATTGTAAAGCTCACATTGCAAACTCATGCATGAATTAATTAAATTAGCCCTATCTTACAAGAGAATTGGCAAATACATTAGAATAATACAAACTATCCAAACTGGCAAAGAATGTGCATTTCCCTAATGCTACAAACATTTAATCCATTAAACCCATTATCAATCCCCACATGGAGAAAAAGAAAATGTGAGAATCATAGGCAAGAAGTCAAGACAAGCAAGTCTGGTACTGAAATTAAGAAATTCAAATCTTACTTCTGGCAGAGTGAAGGAAAAGTATTTGTGTGAAACTAGATAATCTCAGTCCTGCATTAAATCAATAATCTTGCTAGAGAACATTTTCCTTTGCAGGTTTTCTCTTCAGGTTAATGACTGTGTATTCCATATGGTAACAGAACCACTGGATCATATGGCTTGAAAATCCAATCCAATGAATGTTTATCTATGGGAAACATGTTACATTCTTCTTTGTTCTGATCTGGAGTCAAATACTGCTGGATGCTTAATTTCCATTTAATTATTTCTCTTGTCAATGTATGAGTCATTTTACATAAGGCTTATTTTAAAGGGGTCATCCAGTTTTGCAATACCTTTTGTTAGAGTGAAACTCCAGGGATCAGCTGTAATCTGCAGCTAGTCTTCAATTGTCCTGAAGTTTATATTACAAAATTAACCCACATTGTTAAAATAAAGCTTCACTCTTCAGTATCTGTTGCAGATTAAGGCCAGTGTCACACAAACAGATTTGCATTGCGGAATCTACGGTCGGCATCTGCACCATAGATCTGCAGCACATACCGTTCGGAACATGCTATGCAAAATTGCTTTTTCCTACGCACTTGTGGAAATAAATTGCTATTTCCGTGAGCGGAGAAAAACATTGCAGTATGTTTTATTTGTGTGCGGATTCTGCATGGATGGCTGCCATTGAAGTCAATGGAAACCGTCCGACCCGTGGCTCATTTGCAATTGACATTGCAAATAAGTTGTGGGTACCTGAGTCATCGCAGTTATTTAACACAATGTCCCCTGTACACAAGCACGTTTGAGTGTACATGTGTGCTGAATATAGAGAGTCAAGAATTCTGTTGCCTGGCTCCTCCAACAATGAGGCAGCATTGTGGCTTAGTGGTTGGCACTACTGCTGTTCAATTGTAGAGTTCTAGGTTCAAATCTGACTTAAGACTGAGTTTGTGTATTCTCCCTATGTTTCTGTGGATCCTTTGGTTTTATTCCACACTACAAAAAGCATGGTAATAGGTGAATTTAAAAATGGTGAGCCCCAATGGGGACAGAACCCCGAGTGATGTAAAATGTTGCATAATATGTTCTATATTAATAAAGGCGATTACTTATCTTCCCCAACATCTGCTGTCTGAGGAGAGTTGGGAGGCCATCTGGTTCAGCTAAGATTGAGGGTTTAGATCAAGGTGCATCACATTTAGGCCTTAGTCAGACGGGCATTTTTTCGCGTGATTTGCGGATCGCATGATGGATGCGCATCCGCAAATCGCTCGACCGGTGCGCGCAAGTCACCCGAAAATCTGCTCCTGGCCGCGTTTCATTAGAAACGGGCCGGAGCTGTCTAGCGCATTGCATTCAATGGAGACGGCAAAAGAGCCGCTTCCATTTAAAGCAATGCGCTGCGGGCGAGCCCGGGATGAATTGTCGGTAAGGGCTTAAATATATAAGCCCTTCCCTGCAATGCATCCTAAAATCTGTTAAAATAAAAAAAAAATGTATACTCACCTTCTCCCGGCAGCCGGAGCTCCGTGCGTCCGTCCTGCAGTGGGTGTGAAGGGGGTGTGAGTCAGACCTGCCCCCTGATTGGCTCAGCGCTGAGCCAATCAGAGGCATGCCTCACTCACACCCATTCATGAATTCATGAATGGATGTGAGTCAGACCTGCCCCTGATTGGCTCAGCGCTGAGAGGCAGCAGTCACTCACCCATTCATGAATTCATGAATGGGTGTGTGAGTGAAACCGGCCTCTGATTGGTCAGGGCTGTGACCAATCAGAGGCAGATCATTCAGCAGGTGGGGATTTTAAAGCCCCGCCGGCTGAATAGTGCCGAGAAGCAGTTCAGGAGAACTGACAGCGGCCGCGGCTAGACTCCGGCTGCAGCGGAAAGGTGAGTATACAATTTTTTTTTTATTTTAACACATTTTAGGATGAATTGCAGGGAAGGGCTTATATATTTAACCCCTTCCCGACAATTCATCCCGCGCACGTCGGCAGCCCATTGCTTTCAGTGGAACCTGCTGTATTGCCGGCTCCATTGAATTCAATGGGCAAACATCGTTCTTCTCTGCCACAGCTGTTACAGCTGTGGCAGAGAAGAATTATTTGTCTTCTATATGTTCTCAATGGGGTCGGCGCTGCTGCCGCCGGCCCCATTGAGCACATATACAGGAGAGAACAGGAATCGCAGATCGCAGATAGGTGCGATCTGCGATTTTTTGTTCTATAATTTATCGGACGAGCGCATAAAAAGCGCTCATGTGTCCGATACCATTGCAAAGCAATGGTTTTATAAAATCGCCGGACGCATGCGCATGCGCAAATCGCGGCTAAAAACGCCCGTCTGACTAAGGCCTTATATAGAAAAGTTATTTTGCATGACTAATATTCAATCATCTCTTTCAGACAAAAATTATGTGTAAGGTAAAATTTGAAAAAAATATATAAAGGCTTTATGTAGCCCACAGAAGATAAAACTTGGTTTCTTCCCTGAGGAATAGTCAAGCTCTAAAGCTTTGATTCTCAACAATTATGCTAGATTATTTTGGAAACATTTTTCATAGAACTGTCTTTTTTTGCTCTTTTGTCTGATGAAAATTTGTACATGTGTGACCAACTTTAGAGCAAAATGATTCCAAGTCTCCGGTCACCATGTTTAATACTGCTTTAATACACCCTATCATAAGGAAACAAAGAGTTTTATGTTGGAAGCCAAAGAGTGTGAATCAATCAGCCAATAGTTTCTTCCCTGTCTATGCCTTGAAGCTCAGCTTCATTTTTCAGGTTGGGAAGCAGGAGCAGAGAGTAGATTGGTTGCACTAGAACTCAATAAAAGTAATTGCATCCATTTATGCGCACTACTTTATAGCTTTTTCTGTGGTTCTGTTCTCTCAGGCCATCTATAACAATGTTTCTAAACTTCAGTCCTCAAGTACCCCCAACAGATCATGATTTGAGGATATCCCCGAGAAAATCTATTTAATCTTCATTCAGAACTTTAACATTGTGGATGTAACATTTTGAAATTGTTGTAGAACTAAGGCTAAATTCAGCTTCAGGGAAGTGATACAATTTTTTATGCTGCCAAAAGCAAGGTGAACCTATTGCTATACAGTAGTTCAGTCTTCTATTAATTCAGTTACTTTTGTGTTTTTATGTATTCAGACTCATTCAAAAAATTATCATGATATAATACTAGAACCATCCAGAACTTTGCCAAATAGACAGGCTCTTCACATAAGTTTGCACAATAAAAGCCAATGAGCACATATGCAGTATGTTTGTTGTACTATGGAATAAAGCTATGTAGCCACAACTACATTTCATGCCTCTTTTGAGAACTCATGTAGGTCTCCAAAACTCTACCAAAACAACGGTGTAATGTATAATTAAAAATACAGTATGTTCTAACTTCCTGTGATAGCATTAACATTCTGAGCAATGGTCTCCTGTCAATTCTAGCTCATTAACAATTGAGTATGTTGTACAGTGTAAAAGATATAATCCACACTGTGAATATTGTAAGTGAGGAAAATCCATTAGTGCATTGCACTTAGGTATAATGATTTATAGAAATCCATTCAGCTCTACTCCTGATGATTTACCCAATGTTGGTAAATCAACTGTTATTACAAAATAAACATTTCATTCATATTTACTACAACTGAGCAATGATTTCTATCAAATACTAGCACTATCCAGTAACTGGGTTCCTTTCCTTCAGCGGGGTTGAAATAAATCACTAAGTTTGTTGTGGCTACAATTTGATTGTACTTCACTTTTTTCAACCAGATTATCCTTAAGAACATAATAATAATTCTCAATAAAAATAAATTGCACTTATTACTTTTTTTATTTAACATATAATTATTAGATGTGCATACGAAGAGAGAAGAGAGATTCTCTATCATCTTACATTTCAAAGGAGACCAACTTTCAATATAAAGTCATTTTTTCTTCTATTAAATGGACACAAAAATAAAATAAAGCACTAGAAACTCCAGTTACATGACCAGAAGTTAATGTCAGGCTGGCAAGGTATGTACCCCAGGTGCAGGGAGTAACTAGCTGCACTACTAGGACAAAAATCAGGGTTAGGGCTCTTTCACATGGACAATTTTCTGCAGCTAAGTCATATGCATCAAAGATCGCGGCTAATAGAACCAATGGTTTCCTTTGGAAACGTTCGAATAAACAACTTGTAGCCGCACAAAAAAATTGCACCAAAAAAGACTCTTTTTTTTTGCAGCGCCTGATAGTTTCTTCATGGTTTTGATGCCCATGTGAACAAGCCTTTATAGTTTGTGAAGCATAACTGGCTAAACTCTTTATTCATTTTAATAAATAAGAAAAATGTCACAATTAGAGATGAGTGAGCACGCTCGTTTAAGGCTGCTATTCGATCGAGTAGCAGTCTTATCGAGTAACTGTGTACTCACCCGAGCAGCATGCAGGGGGGCAGCGGGGGCCAGTGAAGGGCAGCGGGGTGGAGGGGGAGAGATCTCTCTCACTCTCCCTCCTGCTCTCTCCCGTTCCCCCCCTCCGCCCGCGCATGCTGCACGGGCGAGTACACAGTTATTCGATAAGACTGCTACTCGATCGAGTAGCAGCCTTAAACGAGCGTGCTCGCTCTTCTCTAGTCACAATGTTTTCAATGTGGCACTCCTGAGTATACACTTTAATTAACCTGTATCTTGCTGGCGCTACACAGTACTATGATTACAGCTATGCTTTTTGTGTTATTCGCCAGAAATAAAGGTGGTGCTTGCTACATTTCTACTATTGTTTGTAGTTTTATACAGTTTATTACAGCAGATGTGGTTATTATATAATTTATGTTTTAATTAATTTATTTGTCGAATCTTAGTAAACTGTATGTAAAATGAAATACAAATTAATAAAAAAAACTGATGTGCCTGATGCATCCCATCATTACAATGAATGGAGAAACATTAGTTTTCCGTTAAATGGAGATTAGATTTTACTTCAATCATGTTTAACATTGATATTAATGGAAGAGCAGATGGAAGTAAATTATGCCCGTCACCACAATGGACAACCGATGGATGTTTTTGATCAGAATGTAATCTCATTGAAATCAATAGGATTTGGTTTGACATTCATGTTAATAGACTTTAGCAAAACCAATTTTAGTTGTGCTTGGGCATCTAATCATTTTATTATAAGTTATTTTAGGCAACCTGGGCTGTACATGGGAAAGTGTCTCTGAATTTATGCTTTTCTTAATGTCAAGAAGTCAAAATGCTACTAAGCTTTAGCTTTCATGCTAAATACATTTAATCAAATCCTTCTCTCTGCTTTTGCAATTAAGATTTTTAAACATATCTTTACTGCATCTTCTGTACTTCCTTCAGTACTATGGGTTAAAACACTAGCCAGATGGTCAGAAAAGTATACTCCCCTTCATGTAGCTCTGCAAGAAGCACACAGCTTAACTTATTTTGTTCAATTGTCTCCATTGTATAGCTATGAGATATTAAGAAGGTTTGCAGTTTTATTCCTTTGAATTCCGCATCTTAGATTTAAATGAATGGTTTATTCAGCTTATACAATGGATTTATGAATGTTTGTTATTTTGTACTGTTGTTGCCTCTATTGCATGCACAGCTTTAATTGAGTACCGTCTATACAGATCAAAGAAGTATCCCCTCTTTGACGTGACTTTTCATGCAGCCGCTATGCTGAAGTGTTATGTTTTTACCAAATATATGGTAAGGGACTTTTACATGGTCTGACGATTGGGCATGAATGTTTTCAGGAGTGTTCATATGCCAAATCATTGGGCTGCATGAAGGATCACTTAGCAAACATTTGTTCATCAGGTGATTGCTACTTTCATGAAGTACCAAAAATGTTGTCGGCAACACATCTGCTCATGTAAACAGGGTATGTGCTGCCACCAGTAAAACAACAGTAGGGAAGACAAATAATTGCATATAGGATCATTTTTTCCTCATACATCCTGCATCAGCTTGCGTGATGGCCAGACAAACAAGCGCCAATCTCATTCTTGAGTGTTAGAAAGAAGTAAGGGACAGATATAAGGGAGTACAACTACAGGATCAGACCAAAAAGGTTGTGTTTGTAGTCTGTTACTATGGAAAAGCATGGGAGACTGTAGGAGTCTATTAATGAAAACTATTTGGTAAGCTACTTTTTTTCCGATGCATTAGAACAATTAAAAAATGGTTGCAAAGTGGACATACCTTTTAAGAACATGTCCTTAATCATTACTTAATGAGCGAATGCTTAAAGTGCTCTCAAATTTTAAAACATAGACCCTTTTAGCAGATAATTACCTTAACCTTCAAAACAATAAGAGTTGACCCTGTGAAAAATATAATTGTAAATTGGCTCCTGCTTCTATCAAATTATACATGTTGTTGATTGGCACAATGAACTTGAATACGGCTAGCAATGTCACACGGAATTGAGAAAAAGCATAAATCACTACTACAAGACTAGGACAGTGTTCAAATCATATTTGTGAACTACAAATTCCAAGCAAAATTCATATGCCCCCATTTCCCTGAAGAATGTATAAAGGGGGTTCTTTTAACATATATGGATGGATGGCTGAGTCAACATTGAGCCGGCTACTTGAACCGCGAAGAGCTTGAACTCGCAACCTTCAGGTCATGAGCGAGAGCTTAGGACTGCATTTCTAAAGTACATTTTACCAAATTTATTTGCATGCAGAACAATTAAATTAGCATGACAATATTTGGAACTTGTGTTAGTGTATTTATTATAGGTATGTATACTTCTGTTAGTAAATGTATTTTTAATGCTGCTGCCACCTTTTGGTTTCTGCTTCTATTATATGTTGCAGCCATGGTTTAACATGCACCTATAGATCTCCATTGGGAAGTGCTGACCTATTTTGTCCTTTTTTCTTTACAAATATTGTGGAGTTGTGGCTGTCTCCACCTGGTCGTGCCTGCCAGCCGCCCATTTACCTTCTGTCCCTCTAATTGGACCATATAAATTGTATCCTACCTTCTCTGGTTTTATTTGTAGGCTTAGTCCCAAGAGAGGAGCATTTTTAAAGTTAGGTACCCATCTTTCCCAGGTTAAGATCAAACCACCTGGTATTAGCGTTAGGACCCATCTGAAAGCTTGGTCACCTGGACCTTGGTAGATGGGCCAATATGATTTGTTCAAATTATATACCAAGAACCTTGCATTATTTAATGTTGTTAGTGCATTTATTAAAGGTATTTATACTTCTGATAGTAAATGTATTTTGAGTCCTGTTGCCCCTTTTTTGTTGCTGCTTCTAATATTTGGAATTTGAGCATCCCAAAGGTTGCGTAATAGGGATTGATAACAATGCTTAAGGACAGTTTACTAGTTCCTTGTTAGCATATTAAGGTGAACTAATTGTGATTTATCTATACAATCTCCATAACCTTTAGGCAATAACATGTCTGTTGCTGTAAAAAAAAACTGTCCTCATTGATCCATTGCTGAAATGTACATAATCATGATACCGATCTCATATTCTGCAGAAATTGTTAGAATTAGAATATTTAAAAATATTTGTTTTACTCCTCTGTGTGTGGGCGAGGTCCTGTTTGTAAATTATTATATTGTTATTCCTGATTTGGGTGAGTCACTAAAGTGGTGGGGGTGAAATCATTGAGGTTTAGTCATTTACATATCTACTGTGAGTTCCAAATTGTATTATTGTCAATGCTGCATCCAAATGAAATTTCAACTCTAAAATAATTATATCTCTTCTGAAGCCTTGATCACATTAGCATCGTGGCTTATGTTCAAAAAAGATCCATGACAACTGCTGCATGCCAGTTTTTGAATGGATCCCAACAAATCCTGACAGTTTATTGAGCCAATGATAACTGCCCTTGGAGGTTACACAAATTGTGTTTAAACTAATTAAAAGATGTAGATAGATATTCAACCTATCACCTTATTGCCTATGTGCAGCCGTTAGCTTAAAGGGGTTTGTCCAGGACTAGGAAAAAAAGGGTCTGCTGCTTATGCAGAAACAGCTCCATGTCTGCCAATGGGCTGTGTTTGGTATTGGTATTGCATTTCATCCCCATTCAAGCAATTGAAGCTGAACTGCAATACCACACACAGCCTACGGACAGACATGGCTCTTTTTCACATTCACATAAAAACGCTCATGATGTTTTGTGTATGTGCATCACAAGGAGTCCTCCAAGGCTCAGGAGGAGGATTGTTCTAGATTCATAAGAAGCTGCTACATAGTGAGCCAAGGGAGGGTGAATGCAAGTAAGAGTGCTGTCAAAGACATGAAGATAGAGAATTATTGGAGAACTATTACTTTCTGGGACACTGAAAGGGAACTAGTAACTTGTGGGAAAACAAAGGGGGCATTATTATCTTGTATGGGGTGAAAAATGCGCACTATTACCTTCTGAGACACTAAAGGGGAACTATCAGCTTGTAGGATTGTTAACGTGGCACTATTATCTTTTAAGGGGGCACTATAACCTCTGCAGGCATTGAAGGGGTATTATTAACTTGTCTGCACAAAAGGGGACACTATTACTTTTGAGAGCATGAAGGGGTCAATATTAAATTGTGGGGCACAAAGGGGGTACTATTACTTTCTGGGACACTAAATGGGTCTTATTAATTTTTGTGTGTGGGGGGGGGGCACAAAAGGGCACTATCGCTTTGCAGTGACACAATAATTGTGGTGCACTAAGAATGCAATATTTATTTGTGCACAACACAAAAGGGGATTTTTTTTCTGCATGGGGGCACAATGGAAGTATTATTAATTTGTGTTGAACATAATGAGGAAATGATTACTATGTGGGAGCATTATTACTCTGTGTGACACAAAGAGGAATACTCTAATGTATGGGACACAAAGGTGTGCACTGTTACTGTGTAGGGGCAGTGAGAAGGGCTGAAGAAACAGTAGGATTGGGAGTTTGCACATTCAAATGAATCATAGCTGCAAGTAGTCTTCATGGTATACTAGGCCTGGGTAAAGAAGAAAACCAAATGTGAATAACACCAATCAAAGAAGATGTCACCTGCGATCACAGGAGGTATCACTATGTATAACTGGTATCTGACTACTTATTTGATACCTGTATTACTTAGAGGTATATTAGAGCTGAACTACTATATCTGGGCCTGCCATGTTATTTAAGTTGTCTTTTCTTGTCTCTGATGTATATATTAATGCATATACTGTATTTTTTGGAAGGGGGAATTGGAATATGCCCTGAGGCTTCTGTCCCTGAAATTTTTACACTTTAGTAATATCCCTGGCTGTTCAGGTTGCATCAATGGGTCACTTACATAGGTAGCAAAGTTTACTTAACACTTAATGTCACAGTATATTTCAGAAGCTATCCAGTAATTGCATTTTTAAGTCCATTAGTGCGACAAAAACTTTAAAGACTTGCTTAAAATGATTATAATATTACCAAATACCAAGGATTCAAAAAATATTCATATGTATCATACAAAAAAAAAACTGCAAAAAACATAATTGGTATTGCTACATCAAAAAAAATCTGAACTATTAAACTATCACATTTTTTGCCCTGCATGAGAAATGTCAAAAAACAAATAAGCCTGACAAGAGAAATTATCAAAAAGTCACACTGTATGCATACCGGTGAAAACAACAGCTTACCCCACAAAAAACAATCCCTCTCTTAGCTCTATTAAAGGAAAAAATTAAAAAGTTATGGGTCTGAGAATATGGTGACACAATGACCAATTAAAGTTCCCGATTTTACTGTACAATGATTGCCGTAAAAACGAAACACAAAAACAATTGCAGAATTGCAGTTTTCTTAAAATACCATCCCACAAATAATTTTGTTATAATTTCCTCAATACATTAAAGGATGCCATTAAAAAATCCAAGTCTTAAAAAAACAAGACCTCATACAACTATACTGACAGAAAAGCAAAGCTGTGGTTTTTGGTAGGTAGGGGTTAAAAGTCAAAAACAAAACAAAAAAACTAAAACTGGCTGCTGTGGGAAGGGGTAAAGTATGGAAACTATTTTTTAGGAGCTTGAGTTACGTGTTCTACCAACAGACCTATAAGGCTGATCTTTCTCACTGTGCTAAAGCCAACAACAGAAAAGACTTGTAGCCTAACATCAAGATCTACTGATGCTCGGAGGTCTACTGGTAAAATAGAATCTACTATTTCTCATTATGTCATTATGTGTTCCTGTGTGTTGTGACAGTTTATAGTCCAATTTTGAGCTCAAGTGTCAGATATTTGAATGTCTAATAGAAAAAGTAGTGGGGGAGGACTAGTATAAGTGAGATTTTGCATGGAATGAAATTTATTATATTGTCAACATCATGTGGATTGCTGTGCTTGAACTATAAATGCTAATACATTATATCATGATTTTTAATTCAAGATTTGCTCAATTCCCTTGGGAATTTATTGTAGTGTGTTTTAGGGTATGTTCACATACAGAAAATGAGATAGAGATGAATAGGATGTGTGCTCCCAACCTTCTGAAAAGAGTCAAGCTGCTGTATGCATACTGACTTTGCTAGGTAAAACCATAGGAACAGAAGACTAAATAAGGAGTTCATTCATTTCAATGGGTTCCCCCTCATTAATGTGTTTTGCATATGCATTTAACATGCGCATGAGAAAAAGTAGGACCTGCTCTATTTTCTTGCGTTTTAGGCAGCAGATGTTCCATAGAAGTCTATGGGAGGTGCACAAATACACAAGGGGGATGAGGTGACAAAACGCATGGAAAAACACATCTGGACTTTATTAGGCTTAAATAGCCATTACATTCATGGAAAGGGTGTGTCACATGTGTGTGTGAACTGGCCCTACGTGCACAAAAAGTACAGTAATATGCAAAGACATGCACACAAATCTCCCTCAACAGCCTTGGTTATGCGAAAAAAAAACACTCATCCCTGCTCGTGTGAAGCCGCCTTAGGTGACACAGCTGTCTGGACTCCCTGTCATCTAAGGTATAAACACCATAGATAACTTAGTTTATGGTGCTTATAGTTGATCACAGATTCCCTTTAAGGCCTTAGTCAGACGGGCGATTTTTTGCGCGATTTGCGGATCGCATGACGGATGTGCATCCGCAAATCGCGTGACCGGTGCGCGCAAGTCGCCCGCAAATCGCACAAAAATCTGCTCCTAGCCGCGTTTCATTAGAAACGGGCCGGAGCTGTCCAGCGCATTGCATTCAATGGAGACGGCAATACAGCCGTCTCCATTGAAAGCAATGCGCTGCGGGCGAGCCCGGGATGAATTGTCGGTAAGGGCTTAAATATATAAGCCCTTCCCTGCAATCCATCCTAAAATGTGTTAAAATAAAAAAAAGTTGTATACTCACCTTCTCCCGGCAGCCGGAGCTCCGCGTGGCCGTCCTGCAGTGGGTGTGAAGGGGGTGTGAGTCAGACCTGCCCCCTGATTGGCTCAGCGCTGAGCCAATCAGAGGCATGCCTCACTCACACCCATTCATGAATTCATGAATGGATGTGAGTCAGACCTGCCCCTGATTGGCTCAGCGCTGAGAGGCAGCAGTCACTCACCCATTCATGAATTCATGAATGGGTGTGTGAGTGTTTTCAGCCTCTGATTGGTCAGGGCTGTGACCAATCAGAGGCAGATCATTCAGCAGGCGGGGATTTTAAAGCCCCGCCGGCTGAATAGTGCCAAGAAGCAGTTC
The DNA here is from genome assembly GCF_035609145.1 of Eleutherodactylus coqui. Lineage (NCBI taxonomy): Eukaryota > Metazoa > Chordata > Amphibia > Anura > Eleutherodactylidae > Eleutherodactylus > Eleutherodactylus coqui. Next base: position 178,909,831 of record NC_089840.1, on the reverse strand, counting down.
AGGAGAACTGACAGCGGCCGCGGCTGGACTCCGGCTGCAGCGGAAAGGTGAGTATACAATTTTTTTTTATTTTAACACATTTTAGAATGAATTGCAAGGAAGGGTTTATATATTTAACCCCTTCCCGACAATTAACCCCGCGCACGCCGTCAGCCCATTGCTTTCAATGGAGCGGCTGTATTGCCACTCCATTGAATTCAATGGGCAAACATCGTTCGTCTCTGCCACAGCTGTTACAGCTGTGGCAGAGAAGAATGATTTGTCTTCTATATGTTCTCAATGGGGTCGGCGCTGCTGCCGCCGGCCCCATTGAGCGCATATAGAGAAGAGAACAGGAATCGCAGATCGCAGATAGGTGCGATCTGCGATTTTTTGTTCTATAATTTATCGGACGAGCGCATAAAAAGCGCTCATGTGTCCGATACCATTGCAAAGCAATGGTTTTATAAAATCGCCGGACGCATGCGCATGCGCAAATCGCGCGAAAAATCGCCCATCTGACTAAGGCCTAAAGGGGTATTCCAAGACATTTTTAACTTTTGCTATTGATGACTGTCAGGGAGCTGCGCTGCAGTACCAACCCAGGCCACTGCACCATTGTCAGCTCTTTCTGTTTCCTCCACTGACCATGGTGACAGCGGCAATGGGAATCAGCTAATTGGCGGGATTCGAGCATTATGTTGCAATGTTGCATAGCTACTCTGCTGTCTGCACTGCCGACTACACAACCTGTGTCATAGCCCTAGCTTAAAGAACAAATACATTTTCCTCTTTTCATTTTTCTTTTGTCCTTTTTTATATATACAATTTTTTAAATGTATTTATTTGTTTTTTGTAAGTAATCATTCTCTCTAAAGCTCTGTAGAGATTTCTGTTCTTCTGTTCTGTTAAAGAATAAAGGAACAAGAAAATGGATTGCACCTGACTTCTGCTCCCCTATTGCAGATTCCACTGACTAGTTAGCATGCCGGTCAGCCGCACTACGACATGATCTAAACTTAGACTTAAAATTCAGCAGATTCATCATTTAGCAGAGCTGCTGTGATAAATTTGGCACATTTTAAGACTGTCTAGTCTAAGTCTGCACTGTCAACGCTGAGCCAATCAGGGGGCAGGTCTGACTCACACCCCCTTGACGCCCACTGCAGGCCGGCCGCGCGGAACTCCGGCTGCCGGGAGCAGGTGAGTATATATATTTTTTTTATTTTAACACTTTTCTGGATGAATTGCAGGGAAGGGCTTATATATTTAAGCCCTTCCCGACAATTCATCCCGCGCACGCCGGCAGCCCATTGCTTTCAATGGAGCCGGCTGTATTGCCGGCTCCATTGAATTCAATGGGCAAACATCATTCTTCTCTGTCACAGCTGTTACAGCTGTGGAAGAGAAGAATGATTTGTCTTCTATATGTTCTCAATGGGGTCGTCGCTGCTGCCGCCGGCCCCATTGAGCGCATATAGAGAAGAGAACAGGAATCGCAGATCGCAGATAGGTGCGATCTGCGATTTCTGTTCTATAATTTATCGGACGAGCGCATAAAAAGCGCTCATGTGTCTGATACCATTGCAAAGCAATGGTTTTAAAAAATCGCAGACGCATGCGCATGCGCAAATCGCGCAAAAAAACGCCCGTCTGACTAAGGCCTTAGACAGTATTAGTAAATAAGCCCCAATGTGCAATGAAAAAACAATCTCAGAATCACTTGAATTAGTAATAATATTTCAAAGTTATAAACACATAAAGTGAAACATGTCAGCTTTAAAAAATGGAGCTTGCTCAAGAAGGCCAAAACTGGCTTGGGTGCAAAGTGGTTGAACAAATTGACATTATGATGTTCATGTTAAATTGCAATCTAAGTGGGTTCCTGTGCAATTTTTAAAGATACGGTACCTTAATTTTGTATATTTAGATTTCAAATATTATTGCCCTGTCGAGCCAGGGGCCATTCACTAGCAGCACAGAACAATGGGAAGAGCAGGGTCCATGAAAGTGCAGAAAACTTCCTCTTAACCTCTTAATGCTGCAGGAAGAGATCATGGTTTGCCGTGCAGTAACCATGGCATCTAGGGGCCTTCGCAAAAGCCCCAGGGCTGTCATTGCCGATTGCCTATCAAGCCATATCTGTGGTGTTGCTTGATAGATTGGCTGTCAGATCACGGTACAATGTAATGCTATGGCATTATATCACACTGCAGGAGCGATCAAACCATAGCAAGTTATTGTCCCCTTTAAGGGAGTAAATAAAAATGCAAAAATTAATTTAAACAAGTTTTATTAATTATTAAAAAAAACAATAAAGGTAATAAAAGTTTTTTAAAAAAAAAATTCTAATATTTATAATAAAAAAATCTAAATAATGAAACCCAAAGACATATTTGGTATAGCTGTGTCTGTAAAAGTCTGATCTAACAAATAAGGCATTATCTATTCTGCACAGTGAACATTGTCAGGAAAAAATAAACACTTTTTTAACTTGATTTCCATTGATGGGGCTGAATGTGGGCTTTTTTTTTGCAAGGTAACCTGTAGTTTGTATTAATATCATTTTGTGGAACTTATGGCTTTTTATGAAATTTTTTCTTGTATACAGAGAAAAACGTGCAATTCTGCTATTGCGTTTATTTGTTGTTGTTGTTTTTTACCGAGGAGTTAATCATGCAAGATTATTATTATGATATTTATTTTAATAAATTGAATATTTACAAATGCAGCAATACTAATTTTCAGATTTTTTTTTTTTACAGTACAAAAGCTATATGCTTAGATAAATGAATCTTACAAGATGTAAAACTAATCATCTATTACAATTATGTAGCATAATCACCTGTGCAGCTTGCATTGACTAAGTTTTGAATATTTACATATATATATATATATATATATATATATATATATATATATATATATATACACACACACACACACACACACACACATAATGCTTGATATATATATCCATTGTATCTGCATCAACTTATAGCAGATTTGTAACACTTTACAACAAAATTGGATTTTTAGCCATGCTTCCCAGTTATCATCACTGTGATTTTTCATAATTGGCATGTTTATTCTCTTCATTCTAGAGGTTAATTAACTTTCTTGTTTTTCAAAAACTGCTACAAGTGATTACCTGATTACATGATCAGGTTACTTGATTTAGCAATAAGACATACACTGCCTATCATCTTCAAGATGCCTAATGAAGTGAGATTGATGAATATTAACTGTTCTTTTTCGTGTATTACTTTTATACCAATGTTTTACAATCCTCTACAGTAAGTACTGGCAGCACAGTAAATGGAAAAAATGTGATTGTTCTCAGCAAAAGAAACCACGTAATCTTGTAGATATGATACCTTTTAATGGCTAACAAAAATACGTGATGTAATAGCGAGCTTGCGAACCTCCCGGGCTCTTCGTCAGGCTGGGAACAATCACATTTTGCTCTACTGGCTAACACGGTACCAAACCTTTGTTTTCATTATAGTAAATGGGAATACACTTAACATAGTAACACAGTAACCTAGCAACATAATATGTTAGGCCAAAAGAAAGACATATGTCCATCTAGTTCAGCCTATTTTCCTCAATATTGATCCAGAGGAAGACAAAAAAAAAAAAATTATGTAGAAGCCAATTCACCCCATTTAAGGGAAAAATTCCTTCTCAATTCCAGGTCTGGCAATCATAATAGCTCATAGATCAACAATCTTTCTGAAGTAATCAACAACTATAACATATAATATCATAGCGCTCAAGAAAGCCCTCCAAGCCCCTCTTAAACTCTTTTACCGAGTTTACCATAACAACTTCAGGCAGAGAGTGTTATTGTCTCACTGCTCTTACAGTAAAGAACCCCCTTTCATGTTCATGTAGAGTCAGAGTCCTGCGTTTAAAAAGGGGGCATGGGAGAGATCTCTGTATTGCCCTCTGATATATTTATGCATAATTATTAGGTTTCCCCCCCCCCCAGCCATCTTTTTTCTAGAATAAAAAGATAAACAAAACTTTCTGAACTATATATAGTTACCTAGTGCTAGAAGTCTGACCTATAAGGTTAATAAGCTGGAAGTAATAATGTCTGAGGAAAGCTATGACATAGTGGCAATAACTGAGACCTGGTTGGATGAGAGCTGTGACTGGGCGGTGAACTTACAGGGTTACAGTCTGTTCAGAAGGGCTCATAAAAACCAGAATGGGGAGGGGTTTGTCTTTATGTAAAATCCTGTTTAAAGTTCACACTATGAGAAGATATATGTGTGAGAGATGAACATGTGGAGTCTGTTTTGGTAAAAATAGATGGAGGGAGAATCTATAATAAAATCCTAATAGGAGTTTTCTAGAGGTCGCCAAATATAACAGAAGCCACTGAAAATCTATTATTGAGGCAAATAGATGAAGAAGTAAATTACAATGAGGTAATTATTTTGGGAGACATTAACTATCTGGATATCAACTGGGAAGTTGAAACCTGCTGATCTAAAAAAGAAAACAAGTTTCTGTCAATAAATAAAGATAATTACCTTACCTAACTTGTACAGGAAACAACTACAGAAACGGACATATTGGACTTAATATTAACCAACAGACCTGACAAAATAGCAGAGGTGCAGGTTGAGGCACACCTTGGAAATAGTGACCATAATATAATAAATTTCCATTTATTTTTTAAAAGGCAGATTTATTGGGAAGCTACAAAAATACTAAATTTTAGGAAGGCAAAGTTCAGCTCAGAGATGCCCTTAGGGTGGATTCACACAAGCGTGTTTATGTGCATGCATACACGTGCACAAAAACACGCATCTATTACAACCACTGAATTCCCTATTGTGTGTTCACATGTCCGTCTTTTACAGGTGTGCGCCTGTAAAGATAGGACATGTGTGCACCGCAGGTCCTGCACGCATTGCCTTCAATGGAGCCGTGGCTGCTGTCTGGGCTCCATTGAAGACAATGGTCTGCCGGCACCCCTGAGGTGATTTTTAGGGAAGAGCTTTAAATATAAGCTCTTCCCTGAAAAGCATCCCTTTTAATGTTAATATATATATATATATATATATATATATATATATATATATATTTACCTGTTCGTCGCTGCGTGTCTCTCATTGAATGGCCAAGAGTTGCCTGTGATTGGCTTAGCACCTCAGCCAATCAGAAGCAGCTCTTTTAGCAAGCTGGCATTTTAACTTCTGCTAAAAGAACTTCAGTGCAGAGCCTGGGACAGCGGAGACAGGATGCCGCTGAGCCCTGGCAGCTGAAGAAAGGTGAGTATGATTTCTTTAAATTTTTTACACCAGTTTGGGTTGTTTTTCAGGGAAGAGTTTATATTTAAAGCCGTTCCCTGAAAAAATATTAAGGGGTGCCAGCAGCTGGATCCTCTACCGCAGCTATCATATGTGGCAGTTGTGCTAAGAAATTCTTTATTCCCCGTGGGGATGAAGAACTCCTTTGCCGCATGTGTCACATCTGTGACAGGTGCAGCAGGAAATTCTTGTTCCCCTGCGGGGATGAGGAAAACATCTGCCGCATGTGGCAGATGTGTTCTTCATCCCCACGCAGGACACGGCAGCAGTGGACAGGTAAGTATATATATAATTTTTTTTTTAATTTATTTATTTTTTTGTTTTACACTAAAAGGGATGATTTTTAGGGAAGAGCTTATATTTAAAACTCTTCCCTGAAAAATCACTTCAGGGGTACCGGCAGACCATTGCCTTCAATAGAGCCGCCGGCAGCAGCCACAGCTCTATTGAAAGCAATGCACGGACCTTCATACACGCGTGTTTTTGCACGTACATGGGTGCGCACTTATGTACGCACACGCTTGTGTGAAGGCTCCCTTAACCTTATTGACTGAGACAATGTCTTCAAAAATAAGAGTACAGACAATACATGGGAAATGCTTAAAAAACATCTTAAATACTTACTGTAAGTGGTTCACACCTTACAGGAATAAAGAAATTGTGAATAGGAATAAAACAGTGTGGTTCAATAAAGAACTAAAGAGGCAATAAAAACAACAAACAAAAAGTGTTTAAACTACTAAAACAAGAAGGCAGCAAAGAACCAATAATAAGCTATAAAAAATAAAGTATATAAAAGGCAGATAAAAGCAGCAAAGGTCGAGAAAGAGACTAATTGAGAAAGTTAGTATAACTAACATTATGCTGTACTTTTATTATATAAATAGTACAAAGATTAACATTGAAAGTATCGGCCCTTTAATAAGTAATGTAGACAAAATCATAGGGCGTGATTAGGAGAAAGCAAATCTGTGAAATATTTTTTTCTCTAGCGTATTCACATAGGAAAATGAAATGTCAGATGAGATGCAGAGGGATAAAGTAAACTTTCCACTAAATGTCAGTGTTAGTTTAAAAAGATTAAAATAGACAAATCGATGGGTCCCGATGGCATACACCCCAGATTCTAGGGGAATTTAGTAATGTGATAGACCATTGTTTCCCATATTAAAGGACTTCATCATAATGGGGTCTGTTCCACTGAATTGGCGCCAATATTCAAAAATGGGTCGAAAAGTGAATCTGGAAATTACAGGCAAGTAAATCTGACTTCTATTGCAGGTAAAATGTTTCAATGGTTTTTAAGATACTCCGGGAGTACCTCAAGGAAAATAGTTGTGTAACTACATATCAGCATGGGTTTATGAGGTGTTGCTACTGTCAAACCAATCTGATCAGCTTCTACAAGGAGGTAAGTTCTAAACTGGATCGAGGAGAGTCATTGGATCTTGTATATCTTGACGATAGCATTTGATACTGTGCCAAATAAAAAGGTTGGTATATAAAATGAGAAAGCTTAGTCTGGGTGAGAATGTGTGTAAGTGGGTGAGTAACTGGATGTAAAGCAGAGGGTGGTTATTAATGGTACATAATCTGATTGGGGTACCACATGGGTCAGAAATGGGCCCTATTCTTTTTCATATATTTATTAATTACCTTGTAGGATTGCACAGTAAATTTCAATATTTGCAGGTGGTACAAAACTATGTAAAGCAATTCACACAAGAGAGGATAGATTACAGTTGCAAATGAATCTGGGTAATTGGAGTCCAAATGACTTTTAACACTAATAAATGTAAGGTTTTGCACATGGGTAGGGAAAATGCATGTCAACATTACAAACTGCATGGGAAACCACTGGGTAAAACTGACATGGAAAATGGCTTGGGGACTTTAGTTAACTGTAAACTTAACTGGAGCAACCATTGTCGGACAGCTGCTGCCAATACAGCAATCTCTCACAATCTATTTATGCCCAGGACTGCAACTGTAACAAGGGGGCACCCTGTACATCAAGAGGAAAGAAAGTTTCTACACCAACACAGAAGGGGGTTCTTTACTGTAAGAGCAGTGAGACTATGGAACTTTCTGCCTGAAGACATGGTGATTGCAAATTCAATAAAAAAGTTTAATAGGGGCCAGGATGCCTTTCTTGAGCATTACAGTATTATATGTTGTAGTCACTCATTAGTTCAGAAAAGGTGGTGATCCAGATTTGGATTTGGATTTCCTTCCTCGGAATCAACATTGGGACAATAATAGGCTGAACTACATGGGCATATGTCTTTTTTAGCATAACATACTGTGTATGATATTATGTTCACCACATCACCATTGCAAGCACCTACTATAAATGCCCCTCCACCTATCCTGAACATCCATTGTACATGATCCAAATCACCTGTTGGTTTTGCAGTTCTGAATGATAATGTTGTGAAATGGTTATCTTATCCAAGCTGATATTCCAATTCTATGCTTTACTGTATCAACACTGAAATATCAAAAATGCATTTTACTGTGATATTTTTTTTAAATTATAGCTTGTGTTGTTCCACATTTATAGCATGCATAAATGAATGCTGCATTCATGTATGAAATGTGTTAGGTAAATATACTTTTTATGCTTGACCTGGAACAAGCTAGATCATTTCCATCTATAGTCAGCACGGGGGCATCTCAATATCTAAAAATCATAATGGTAATGATAAATGTAAAGAAGAAGATGAGCAGAAGAAAATAGATGAAGAATAAAAAAGGGAAATTGAAGACAGAAAAGACCACCACGAATAAGAACATGGAGGACAAGGAAAAGAAAACAAAGGAAGAACAAGAGCAAGAACACTGAGATAAAGACTAAGATGAAGAGGATGATAGATGCACTTTTCTTAGTAAAACTCAGCTTAGCCAAAGCTACGTCTTTGACTATTTAATTGTGTAATGCAAAATCGGATTTTACAGTCCTAAATTATTATTTTTTCTTTTATATTCATTAGTAAAAAAAATGCCCTAAGATCCTTTCAAATCTGCATGGAATGCACCAGAATATAAATGTTTAATCAGGTCTTTTATAATACATTTAACTCAAAATGGCTGCAATCACACTTGTACAGCAGCATTTATGCTGATAAATGACCATCCATTTATCTTGACAAACAAGAAGAAGCAGGAATGAAGAGCTCTCTGCTTACAGTATAAAAGGTGAACAATATCAAATTTGTTTCTCTGGGAAAATATGGGGGTGGTTAATGGGAGATAGGGTTCTAATGAGGTTATAAGAGAAGCATTAATTATTTGTTACACCCACTACTTACCTGCATATTCAAATCACCATAATATTATCACAGTTATTTAATGCACATAATAACTAAGTTTCTTCTATTATGCAATGTGGGATGATCCCCTGATAATGCTTAAATGATCTTAATGATATCATTCGTGATCAAAATGTTTGTTTTGTTATGTGTCTGCTGCTCTTAAATCAGAAAAAACACTTGCCTACAATTGAGAATAAATAAATGTCTTAAACTTTTATAATAGAACATAGGAATCCAGCAGGCAACAACACCTTATTTGGCCGTGAGGCCGTTGAAATATTGACCGACAATTATCTTATTGCAAACAGTTTGTGAAAACATACCACTGGATACTCTTACTTTATGTGCCTGCTTTTGATGCCAATGATCATATATATATATATATATATATATATATATATATATATATATATATATATATATATATATATATATATATACATATATCCCTTTATTTGCTGCTCTTATTACATAAAATTGCACTCCAATGTGTGTGTGGGGGGGGGGGGGGATTTTGCCAGGGCTCAAGGATATGTTGCCTTGATCTATTTTTTTTTTCTTTTTAAGTCAAGTAACCTCCCAATATAACTTAGGACTAACTTCCTAATAAAATTTTGGCATACAAAGGTTTTTTAATTTTTTTTTTCAGCTAAGTAGTCTGATGATATGTCCTATCACTCTTCAGAGATTTGCTTTACAACAGATATCTGAACATAAAGAAACTGAGAAGACTCATAAAATGAAATATTTCCATGGAAAAGTGTTGCGTACATGCTCTGCCTCATGTGTAGAGGTTGGCATGAATTGTCCATATCACCTATTTTCAGTGATGTGTGTTATCTGCCTTCATTTTAAGATCTCTTCACATGAATTTGACTTTTCTAACGACCAATAGCCAATTTGAGGTTTGAAAAAGTTGAGGATGAATGTGATAGACATTTTCAATCTATAATTCTCACAAGGAGCATCATTGTTGTTTAGCACCAGCACTTACAAGGTCAATTGTAGTGACCCAGAGTTGTCAACACATAGAGTATGTACATGATTAAATATTTATGTTTCTTTAAATTATCTTTATAGTTTTATTAAAATGTGTGTATGTCACTTTAATTTATACTTGTTTTATATTAGATTTGGTGATTGGAGGACCAACAAATCCCGATTAGTGGGTAGACTAGGCCCCTGTCTAGTCCATGAGCTATATGCTCCGGGGAGGACTTAGTTATAAATAGGTCCACCCAAATTCTAGAAAAGTCAGTCTAAAGTAATTGTTTACCAGAGATAGGGCAGAAGGAAGACAGTATTAGTGAGAGAAGAAGTAAGTACAGAGTTAAGCTAACTTCACTCAGGCGAGTGTGATATGGGGCCACCCAATATTGAATTCCCCCGCATATTGCGCTTGCCATCCATGTGAAATCCTAATGGATGCAAGAAATTTTCATGGCAAAACAGCCTCACATCACCTTGGGGATGTAGGGATCCTTCTCTGACAGCCACAGCAGAGGATTGCGGAATTTCTCACATTGCAATCAATGGGCTGGCGCTGCTGCCACCAGCCCCATTGAAAACATTAGGTGCTGCAATGCTGCAATAGATCATGATGTGATGTGTATGACCCAATTCAAATAATAGAGTTCATATTTGTGTGTCTCGGAACACACAAATCTCATGCAATTTTGATGCCTGTGGGAAGCTAGCCTTAAAGAAGAGTAATAGTGCAGCGAGAAGGAAAGGTAGCGAAGAACACAAGTGGATTAAAATAAGGAAAGTTAGAGAAAGAAAGAATATTAAGAAAACTGGAAAATTGACAGCCAGAGAAGGATCTACCACAAATGTCTGAGAGCAGGTGTCAAATATAATGCAATATAGTGAGAGCAGTGTCTTCAGTATTAGATAAGACACAGTGTTCTGAGGGCAGTATCTCCAGTCACCAAACTCCAGATTGTTGTGGGAGGGAATTGGACTACATTGAATGTGATCTGGAATTTGCAAATAAAAGTGATGTTTACCTGTTTCACCATTATGACAACTTTTGGAGCTCCTTCTCACTAGCATACACCTGCACTCTGCTACACCACCCTCCAGGGGAAGGGACTACAGTCCCCGACAACCAAAAACTTTGTTTGTAGCATGACTCGATGGGAGTGTAACTATCCAGCAGCCCCTTATTTTGGCCTGCTGTATACATGTGTCACGAATTACAACTACCATCATCCAGTATTGCACCCCTTTCACATGTAGTGGAGCAGATGGAAGTCAGTGTTTATATTTGTCGTGAACCCAAGTTGACCCCCAAATCTCTGCTTGTTGCACAATGTGCTAGGCAACAACGCCTATTATAAAAGGAGCTACAAGCAGCATTTACAAATTAAGGCACCAATGTATTCTGATTTCCTTTAAAATATTTGAAAAAAATGTCTTGAATTATAGTTCAGCAAGAACAGTTTGTTTTGTCAGTTTGGAACCAACCTTAACATCAGTTCATCCAGAATAAAAAGGGTTACATTTCTGCCTTCCTGTAATCCCTTGGAGGCTTGATCAGTGTTACAGTGTCAGTGAAGGGCAGCATAAAACTCCCTGGCCTGTAAACTATGCTATTAGTTGTCTGAAAGTCACTAATTTCCCACAAAAGTGTTGAGCTGACTCTACCATTTATGTATTCAAATGCTGCTTTCCTGTTAAAGAGCCTTATGGAAATATAACTGGTCTCTTGGGCTGAAGTTATGCCTCGCTATCATCGTGTCCTTAAACTGTAAACAAGACAGAAAATTACCCACATGCATAAAGTTAGGAAAGTACTAGGAAAGCTTTGCTCATTAAGCAAATCTATTACATGTAAATTGACCAGTAGTATAAAATTATTGAAAAAAAAAAACAGGTGCCAACTACAATAACTGGGATCGATTTTTTTCACATATGTCACATGCAAAGTAGAAAACCAGATTTAATTCTGGTAAATGCCCCTTAAAGGAAATCTCCGTTTATAGGATCTGGAGTTAGTTGTGTCTTAGTCTATTGTGTGCCGGTCCTAATGTTATTCAGTAGGACTGCTTAATAGAGGATCAAAGCGGTGCTGTTTTTTTGTTGTGAATTCCTTTTTTATTGTAGAAAAACAAGCATACAGATTCATTACATCACCAAACATATTGCAAGGATATACTTGTTCCACATCTTATCCGAAGATTACTCATCAAAACTTTCAACTTATGAGGTTGGGGGTAGAGGGACAGGAGAGGAAGAAGGAAAAAAGGAAAAGGAGGAGGGGTATTGGGAGGAGGGTGAGGTGGGGGTGATAAGGGAGATCTTCATGAAACCTCTGATCTGTGCCATTAAGCATTTTTAATATAAGAAACACGTCCAAAATTTAAAGTTGTGCTGTTTGTAGCCCTAATCTATGCAGAGTAAATAATTATGAGACATAGATTGATAACTATTTTGCTATACAAGCAGGCAAGGTTTTGGAACTCTGATTAGACACCTGGACCCCTTAACAACCGCCGATTCCCCTTTTGATGTCCTTCAGTATTGGGTATATATGGAGGGGGATCACAAGGCGATGCCTAAGAACACTGCCATGAATAAATAATGGTATATAAACCTTCTCTAAGAACAACTTCTCACAACCATCGGGAAGCAATTTGGTGATAAACAATGCTTTTCCAGCATGACGGAGCACCATGTCACAAGGCAAAAGTGGTAACCAAGTGCCTCAGTAAATAAGACATTGAAATTTAGGTGCATGACCAGGAAACTCTGAAGATCTCAATCTTGTGGGTGAACAAACAAAGCAAACAAACAGTGATAAACTCCAAGCACTGATTAGGCAAAAATGTGTTGCCATCAGCCAGGACTTGGCCCAGAAGCTAAAGACCAGCATGCCAAAGCGAACTGCAGAAGTCTTGAGAAAAAAGGGTCAACATTCAACAATGTAAACACTGAGCCTTTTCCTAAACGTCATGTACTTGTCAATAAAAGTTTCCAAACTTATGGAATGCTTCTAATTGTATTTCAGTAACCATAGAAACATCTGACTAAAAGATCTAAAAACACTGAAGCAGAAAACTTTGTGAAAACCAAAATTTGTGTCAGTCTCAAACTTTTGGCCATGACTGTACTTCAATCCAAATGAATTTTATGAATAAAATTAATTAAATCTGCTATTAACAAAATAAAACAGCTATTCGGTCCTTGACATTTCATGAACCTCTGGCTGAAGAGTCACATTAAAAGATATGCCAATCTTTGGACATCATTTTACAGTTTATATTTAGAATTCGGCTGCATTTAGAGGAATAACTTTGGAAATAAATTGCATTACTTCTTTTGTATTGGTACAGTTTGAATTATAACCCAGAGCTGCATTCATAATAAGGCATGCTTCAGAGCTAAAATATCCCAGTGTTATTTGTTTGCTCAATACTTTCGCATAATTTGCTTTGGTGATTTTAATTCTGGGAAGTGTCATCCCAATATCAGACACTGTGCAGTAATCTGATTTAGGAAAAACATAATATTCCCACCACATTATAGAGGCAAAGATGTTTGAAGTTTAATGACAAGCTTTTTTTCTGGCTCCAATGACAACCAGCAAAATTGTCAGTGAAGCCATAATATATGATACAAACTGTAAAGCTGGGCTCGCACGAGCGGGACGGATTCTGCATGCGGGAGGCCCACAGCGAATTCTGGCTGTGAGCCCGGCCATTGACCTTGCGTACGGCACCTCTACTGTATTGCGCATGACTGCGGAGGCTCGCAGTCGGTCATGTGCAGTACATGTTTTTGTTTGTTTGTTTGTATTTCCTGCGCAGTTGCTTAGAGATGATGTGGGTACTCACAGCCCATAGGTAATCTTAATTGGATATCGGCTGCGGGTCAGATGCCTCCATTAACATCAATGGAGGCCGTCCGCATAGAATCTGACATGAAATAGAGCATGCTGCAATTTGTATCCGTAAGTGTGAAGAAAGAATGTGAAAATGCATGCCTTTCAATGCCCGGGTTTTACCGTGGATCATCTGCGTGGATGCGGATCGTGGAATCCGCAATTCAAACCCAGTCATGTGAAACAGGTCTAACTCAGGATAAGTACAAGTAATTCAATGTATGTACACTACAGTTACCCAACTTTTTTATGTAGATTATATATATATAATGTGAAATTATGTTTAAAGTTGACATACACTTTAATCCTATTTCATTATGTCCAACTCATGGACAGATTTGTATGTAACATACATACATATACTTACAACATACTATATAAGCACAAGTTATCCTATGGAATGGGAGTCACCCAGCATATGAAACTACTTTGTAAAATAATTCTTAATCACTAGAGATTATATATATGCAGCCAATATAAATGTCAAAATATAAAAAGTATTTATTCTAATAATACAGATACAAGGTTATAGTAAAAACAGTTACCTAAATGATGAGGTGACATCACCAGAGGGAGGAATATAAATTACTAAAAGCATGCTGCAAAACACTTAATACATGATTAATTATAAAATCCTATGGAGTCTAAAGTAGTTCAATATACAATAATGCATACAGCAATAAAGTGCAAAGTGCTATATTTTGTTTTGCTCATCCTCTGGTGCTCATCAGAACAATCTTTTGAGCGGCAAGCAAAAAATCTGGATCAGATTGTTGGATCGTGGGTATTGTCAACGTAGTAGTAAGGGCTATGGAGTAGTAGTAGTAAGCACTGCGGAATATATTGGCGCTATATGAATAAAGATTATTATTAGTTAGGAAACCTACATTAGTGCCAAAACCACCACGCATCATGGATTACTCTTCTCTAACAAAAGATAGACACCAGATACAAGGGTAAGACTTGTTACAGATTATCATTTGTCTTAAGAAGAGATGAAGGGATGTGTAAAACAATACTTGCTGATACTGTTAGCTGAACCAATCATGGAGAAATATATTTTCCCTTACCCAATGTTAACTGCAAGGAGATGTAAAAAGTTAAAGGAAGATTTCGTGAAGATTAGCTCATTCTAATACCCAACTGACTGCATTTGGATGAAGACCTTGTTAAGGTTCTTTCCTTTGTGGGAGATGTGTGGCCTGTCTCAACATTGAAAAGGCCACAGAGTTTTATGACTCTACAGGTCAGGATACATATATATAAAAATAGGCATCTCATAACCTGTTCAACTAAAACGGTAGTTGACTATGCAGTTTGCCCTTGCCCAAAAATATATGCAGGACTCACTATGAGAATACTCAACATAAGGGTTCATGAACATGTCAGGAACGTTATTTTGGCTACGAATAATGAGGAACAGATGATCGACTTCAAACCTATCCCTCAAACATTTGAAGCGACATCATGATTGCAACGCTATATTATTGAAAATTTGGGATTTTGACTATCTCATTTTGAATGCAGGGAAGGGATACTTCAAACATTTAGCTCAAACACTGGAAACAGGAGCTGTGCTGTTTCTGGAAATAAAACTAAACTTTTCTCTGACCTTGGGAACCCCATGGATATATTAATTTGTTTTCTTTAAATTTACCATATGAATGGTTATTTAAATAACAGAAATATACAATCAATCTCACATACATCCAACACAGCAGCTTTGGTGATGTGCCACACTTGAAGGTGCACATAGACTATTGACATCATAGAAATTCAATTTAATCAGACCATTTGCTTCAAAAATGCACAGCTAGTCCTACTTTTACTCAATGCAATATTGTTTATACAAGTTAGTTGAAGACGATGGTGTTCTGTGACTGCAGCCTAACGTTTTATTGTCTTGTGTAGTCGCTAGGGGGTGTCTGGTTGGCTAATATACCTAGTCAAATTACAAGGCAGGTTAAAGAATAGAACGTTGACTTAATGGAAAACTACCTCTAATAGGTAGCACTACCGAGAAAGCTTTTTTTGTCTCCAACTCAAAGAGAACTAATTCCCATGGTTGCTCAAAAAAAACACATTACAATGTATTTAGAACTGAGCAAGCCATTGGACAATAATTATTGGGCATGAGTTTGTGATAATGTGCAAAATGTCTCTATCCCATATAAGAAGACATATAAATGATTTTTCATAATTGGTTGCTATTGCAGATTTTTTATTGGGGCCCAAGAGTTTTAAATGACACTTCTTCCTTATGATAGCCTGTATTCATACTAAGCCATGAGATACATTTCAATACAATACAGTCGGTTATAGCAATAATTCTAAGTGTAAACATTCTTTCCTGTTAAAAATGTTATAATTGAACTTCACTCCCGGGTAATTAAAGAAGCCACATTCCTTCTCTGCAGTAGCTTCACAAACCCAACTTGTACACTTTGAAG
This sequence comes from Eleutherodactylus coqui, assembly GCF_035609145.1. NCBI lineage: Eukaryota > Metazoa > Chordata > Amphibia > Anura > Eleutherodactylidae > Eleutherodactylus > Eleutherodactylus coqui. The sequence continues at coordinate 178,893,876 of NC_089840.1, read as the reverse complement.
ATGAGTCTCAAATTATGTTTCCCAGCTAATCAAAAAGGTAAGATTATTTACATTATCTATCCCTGTGTTAGGTGGCTCATTAACAAGAGCACTACTACAATTTATAAATATCAGTCTTATTTTGCCTACTGTAATTCCAGTTTTAATTTTACTTTTACCAATGCATACATATTACAACACAAGCCAATGGGATTTCCTTTCTGGTTTTGCTGCATTTTCTTCATTGACTTCTGTGGAGAACAAACCCTGCAGTAAAAAATGCAGTTTGGCATAAAATGAGTTGTAGAAACATTTACTAGAACTATGTTGTTATGTTCAAATCAGGTTTTATTCAGAAGAACATAAAAAGTAACATCCATCTGTGTTACAAAGTGTAGGTATCTAAAGACTACAAATAATGGGAGTGCAGATTAGAAATAAGAAACCTACCCAAGTGTAATGTCTTCCTTAGCTATAGCTATAAGCTAGCAGAACAGAAAGAGAGAAAAGCAGAAAAAAAGCAGGGAAGGGAGAGAGCTATCTGTGGCCCACAGTATACGGTAAACTACCTGAAATACTAAACCAAAGAGTTATCCCAGATAATTAATGGTGCCTGTGTTTAACCAGGTTTCGAAAGTCAGAGAGCTTCTAAATTTGGGTCAACAGGAACCAGGCTTTGAAAAAAGTTGCTAAGATATCCTAAATGCACATGACATTGGACTGTGGTGGTGGTATAGAGGATCTCCATAGCTTACAAATTGCTAGTCACATGGCCATAAGGAAATGGTATATTAAATCTATAATAACTCCTTAGTCACCAGACTATTTTGTGACACAGCTATATGAGAGCTTTTTATTTCGGGCACGAGTTGTATTTTTTAATGACACCACTCTGGGGTACGTATAGTGTATTGTAGAATTTTTATAAAAATCTTTTTTTGTGGGGAGGTAGGGGGTGGGGGCATGGAAGAACTTCCCAGAAATCCCTCCATTGTTTGGGGGGTTTTGTTTTCAAGGTGTGCAACACTTAGTAAAAATAGCATTATCATTTTTGTATTTAGATCAGCACTACTACTGTGATACCAAGTTTATATAGATTTTTTATTTTGTACTACTTCAGAACAATACAAATATGTTTTTTTTTTTAAAAGCAATTGAACCTGCATCACTGCATTCTATGACCCAGAGCTTTTGTAGTTTTCCAGCAACAGAGCAATTTGAAGCTTTGTTTTATACGGCAAAAATTGTAGCTTTTATTGGTACTATTTTGAGGTACATATGTCTTTTGGATTGCTTTTTATTGCATTTTTGGAAAGGCGAACGAAAAAAATGTAGCAGTTTTTGCATCACTTTTGTGGTGTTTACCATGCAAGAGAAATAACAAAATATTTTTATTGTTTGCGTTATTATGAACACAGTAATACCTATAATCTGCTGCTTTTTAAAATAATTGCTTGGTATTCATCAATCTTAAAGGGGGTTTTGTGGGGAAAAAGGCATTTTTTTTTCAAACTGGATTTTTTTTTAAATTAAACTTGATTGGACTTTTTGTGACACTATTTTCTACTCACTCAAGGATTTGAAGATGTGTTTGTTTGATCACTAGGAAAGAAGACTTCATTGTGTTTGCAGTGCTTTGCACTATGCATATGACAACATCTGATTAGACCCTGCCAAGTCACTGCCTTAGGGCTTATTCAGACATGCATATATCGGCGGGGTTTTCACGTCCGGCCGATATACGCTGTCCCTCCCACTCACAACCTCTCTGCTTCTCTCCTTCCCTCTAAGCGTTTTGCAATTGAAGGGGGCATGGCAGGGGCGGGGTTAAGATCCCGCCCACTCCCCACCCCTTGTCCATAGCCAGCAATGGGAGTGGGTGGGACAGAGCGGAGCTGAGTTCCTCCCATGCCCCCTCCCATAGCAAATGCAGGAGTAGAGAGGAGAGGCAGAGAGTGAGTGGGAGAGAAGGAAGGGACTGCTTAGATTGAAGCATATATCGTCTGGATGTGAAAACGTCGGCCGATATACGCTCGTGGGGATAAGCCCTTAAAAAGATGTATGTGAGGGCTCAGTCACACGGGCGCATCGGAGCCCATGTTACTGCAGGTACCCGACAGCCGTACCTGAAGACGGACGTCTCTCTGCAGCGCCGGAGGAAAGAACATGTGACCGGCTTCATTGCCGGTCATGTGTTCTTTCATCAGCACTGCAGAGAGACGTCCGTCTTCAGGTACGGCCGTCTTCTTTCTGCAGTAACGGCTTAGTCACACGGGTGCATCAGTGCCGGTGTACGGGTGCCGATGCGCCCATGTGACTGAGCCCTTAAGGTTTGAAGCCTATTAGTGAGGTCAGTAACAAGGCTTATTGGCAGTCACTAAGGGGTTAAAAGAAGAGCTGCAGGTGCATTTTACAAAGCGCATGAGCATAATTTGTTTCAAAGCTTTAAAATGCAATCCCACCCCTGTTTTTTTAGAGGGGAAAAACTCAACAATACATGTTTTATTACACAGCTTCCGGTAAAGTTCAGGTACATCTGGGAATATTCGATATAAAACTGTTAACATCTTGTACCAGCAGGTCAGGATTTTAAAATTGGTTTACTTTTCCAAGAGATAGAAACTTTATTTGTGAGCAAAAAAAGAAGACTTCCAGTCAAATGCTGTGCTGGTGTCCATCTTTTTCCCAATCTATTATGTAATTTGGAGGAGTACTTCCTGTACTGGCACCCTGAGACAGAGAATGCTATCTGCTGCTCTGCTGTCCCCTACTTCCTGCTCTAGTGATGACATCCCAACACAGGGACATGTGGCCATTGCAACCAATCACCTGCTCTAGTGGGTCACCACTTGGACCAGTGACTAGATGCAGCTCTAACATGCCACTGTGACAGGCCATCATTGGGTGAGGCATGTTTGACTCTTTTTTACATTTTTACAGCATGCTGAACAGTTTTCCAAGTATTTTTTTTTCACTCGATAACTCTTTAAACCAATGAAAGTGAATGGCTGAGCAGTCAATTAGATAGTTACAAGTTTTAGGAAATCAATTAAAATCAATGCAATTTATTTTTAAGCCAATAGGTTAATAGTTTCTAGCAGGTTATTAGTAAGGGTGGTTTTACACAGGAATTTAGTTAACCCATTTTAGGCAATAGTTGTCTGATGTAAACATGAAACCCAGCAAGGTACTGAAAGAGAAATCACTCATTAGTTGCTAAACTTTTTGTTTCAGATCACTGAAAATGAAATGACTAGGGAGCAACTCTTACTCAGTGTAAACAGGCAGCCGTCATCTTTGAACAACTGCCTGTTCACAGTAAATGGAGGCAGATGTCTGTTAGAGATCTCTGGCATACTCCGCCTCTATTCACTGGATGACTATCACTCCTGTATGAAAGCAAAGAAGCAATAGTCGTTGGGTTTACTATTAAGCGCTTATGCACCCAAAAGTCATCCCATGCAAAGTAACCTTAAGCCCTTATTGCCAAAATACGAAAACCATGCTGGCTATACTCAGATATGTTGGATTATGCCATGTTGGGTGAGATAAAGGCATATTTTATCCCTACATCATGCCTAGTATGGTATCTTATTCTTTTGATATTTGTGTAGTCTCTGCCCTGGACATTTCCTTGTGCAGTTGCTGATGCAACAATAAAGCAATGAGCTGACCATAGTGGTTTCTTTTGATGGTTGTTTCACAAGAAGGCCAGTATTTGTTATGTTTCTTAATTCCCTATTGACATCTGGTTCCAATATTTTTTGCCGGAAGAAATGCAGGAAGAAAAAAATGACATGGCAAAATCACTAAAAACCTGGTATTTTTGAAAAAAGTAAAACAATGCCGCATGGGGAATATAGGTTATAAGATTCTCTTAAAGTGATAGTCTGGTTTGGTATATAGTTTACTTGTACGCTATGTGCATGAATTCTTTGTGGGTTTTAAGATCTTGAGTAGTTGAGTAGAAATGTTCATTTGTTATTTCAGAAAAGATAAACCATGTGATGATCATATATGTGCACAGGTAGCCATAAGAGAGATCTTGAATTACTGATTTGTAAAAAGTCATACATTTCTGTAATCATCGGATGATCAAAAAAAATTTAGGCTAAAAAGTTGATAATAAAATTAGACATTTCATTATACAAACAAATAAATCACATTTGCCGTAATTCACTAATACTTAGTAGTTTAAATAGCAGTGCTAGCTTATGGGTGAGTCCAAACACAGGGAAATTTCTACAGAATGCACACCAAAATTTTGCAAAAAAAATCATAGTTCAGTGTAAGTTAATTGGTTTTAATAACCCCATTCACCCACAATGGAAGAAATCCACAGCAGAAAATAGTCATGCTGTGGATTTTCGAATCTGCAGAATGCCCTATCTGTAGCAGAAAAGTGATGGATTTTTACTGCAGATTTCATTCATTACAATGTCATAAGTAAAATCTATAATAAAAAGCAATGATATGTGCAGATTTCCATGTGAATTTTCTTGCAGAAAACTTCTATTATACATGCTCATACCCTAAGTCTGTCTGGTGTGGATTTGCCCACTATGGAACTCTTGCAGAATTTACGGAGTGTGAGAAGGCGGTCTAATAGTCACATCAGTTCTAATAAATGAGGGATGGATAACAAAGCTAAAAGAATATACTACTCTTATGCTTCTCTTTTACTGTAAAACATATAGTAAAAAGAGTAGATCAGTGCCAGGGAATATGTATCGTATAGTGTCCAAATAGAGGATTGGGCCAATATTTAGTGGTGTCATTATGATGTAATAGAATCTCCTAAGCTTGAAAAGAATCCATGCAAGGGCCATGTACTTCATTTTAGCATTTAAGTCAAGGTGCAACTCAACAGGCTTTTCTTCATCTTGGGCAAAGACTCATTTCATTGCCATAGGCCTTTATTTAAACGCCCTGGCCATGACAAAGTGTCATCTGCACTGGCACCCAGAACTAAGGCATATGCCTCTAGTTATTTCCCAGAAACTAATCAAAGATCATGTCCCCCTTTGATACTAAAATAGAAGTGAGGAGCTGTGCCTGACGTTCCTCTTCTGGAATAGGGGATATGGAGTTATGAAAAACAGTTATAGAAGGCAGTACCAGTTTTAGATTTGGTTACGGGGCAATTTTTTCTTTAAAACTACTAATCTTAATACCACTCTAAAACTCATGCAGCTGTATACAGTTATTTGAATGTGGGGAAAAATTTAAGAAAGATGTTTCTTTCCATCTGTGAATCACTTCTTCGTTGTTGTTGCTCAGAGGTCATTGCTAAATTTAGTGTTTTTGTCAATTTGTAACATGCATAAGTTATCATTGTTTTTAGATCAATGCACCAGAGCTGGCACATGGTATTTTCATGACATGCTTAACTCCTAACAAATTATTGTTTACAGTAAAATGTTTTTTACAGCCCAAATTATTTAGAATAATAGGTGCAGAAAATTGCCAACCTCCCTACTAACCACACTCCCCTTTAATTTCCGCTTTTATACTTGGCTGCTGGCCAAGGCTGATACATACTGTAAGAAGCCTGAGAAAGATGCTGTCAGCAAACAGCGGGTATAAAATTGTAGTGAATGCAAAAGAACTAGTTTGACACTGTTCTGTAGAAATACAAGGGATGGAGTTTGTATTTTTGACATTGTAAACAGGCTGCATTACTTTCCAAAAGAACTTACTATTACAAAATATGCCTATATGTTCCTACCAGCAGCTGCATCATACAGTACTGAATATTCCATCCATCTATTTATCCAAGATCTGTTTATCTATCCGAGCGTTGCACAACCTTTTCTCAGGGTTGCAATGTCATACTGAACTAAACCCAAGGGCCACAATAAAACATATATACCCAAAATGTTTGATGCAGTTGCAGATTCCACTACCAGGACTCCTGCATAACTGGAAAATCGGGTCTTCTTCCATTCCAAAGAGTAGGAAACTCTTTTCAATGTAGATTAGGGTTATTGTGGTGATAGCCTAGCATTTTACAAATGCTAAATCTATAGGTGGACACCTCCAACTTAATCTCATTTCTGGAGTGCTAAGCAGGAGTCAACCTCTCACTGTCCCGGGACCCAAGGATGGCCACACAGAGCACCATTAGCACTTGCCGGTCTTTGCTCCTAAACTGTGTACCATTTATCTCTCAGACATGAAAATTATAGGTGTGCAACCAAAAACCAACAAGCATTTCTCTGTCCAGATGGTTGGGGACTGCACAAAATGGTATTACAGTTTACATATGATCCTCTGGCCGCAGGTTGTCCACTCATGATCCAATCGAAATTAAGATGTATCTCTGATCTAGTTCATATCTATCTCTGATCATATCTATTATTCTTTTCAATTAACTGTAGCTTCACAACTGGTATCAGATTACCATACAATCTCAGTACCATTGTATTTTTATAAATTAGTAGTACATTTGTATACATGGAACTTTCCTCGATGGGATATATTACAGTGATCTCTTTACCATATTCCAGATGCCTTCAGTTCTCCTTTCTCTGCCTACAGGCTCTCTATAAATGTTCACAAACCTCCTCAGTCACCAAAGAAATCAGCCTAGTGTAAAACACTTACTGCTATTTAGAAAGCAGCTGCAGTCTTCCCCCCTCAGCATGTGCGAGTAGCTTCATGCTGAGAGTAGATACGGGAGGCAGTGGTGGAAAGCATTTACCTGGCTTGGAACATACTGTCTACTTCTTACATCCCACCGGGAAGAG